>NW_022095767.1:1677164-2281829 GCF_006542625.1 Nomascus leucogenys | reverse complement strand
GACGTTGTCAGGCCACGTGGAGTGTGTGGGAGACTAGGTTTTATGGATGGTCTGGTTCAGGTACCAGGTCTGCTGGAAGGTTCCTGTTCGGATAAGCTGGTAGCTACCTAGCTCTGAGCCTGCCTTCAAGAACACCTGTGTTCAGCCTCTGGTTCTCTGTGTGTACCTCTTGTGGCGTTTCCTCTCCTGGGTGTGAACATCCTACCGTTATTGTGCAAACCCAAGAACATCAGATCCCAAAGCGTAACAACCTGGATGGACTTTGGGAACATCTAAGCAATAGAGAGGTACACTGAGAGTGCGTCTTGGTCCCCTCCACCCTGAGAGCATCTGACGGTCCTCAGTACTGAACTCCCGGAGGCTGCTGTGAGCCCGGTGACCTCATCTGGGCCAGGTGTGGTGCCCGAGCAGAATGCTCAGGCGCTTACAATGTTGCAATCCCTAAGAGAGGAGAGTCTGGAGGAGAAACCGTGAAAAAGACCTTTCACGCCACCAAAAACTTCCGAATGGGCGTGAATCCACCGTTTCTTCTCTTTGCAAAAAGAACCACCACAGCTGCTCAAAGAACATAGTGAATTCATCACTTTGGTTCATCAAGAAATCATCGCCCTTGATTCCTGAGTGCATTTTCTTACAACTTTTTGACTGCTTCCTTTTCTTCTTCTCTTAAGAGTTGTGGGCTTAAGAATGGGATAGAGTCATAATGGCAACCTCCAAGCCCTCTCAATTCTTGATTAAGAACACAGGTAGACATGAATCCCAATGGTCTATTGCTATCTTATTTATATGATTTGGGAAAATACAGCATGTAAAAATATTGCTGAGGAGCCTCAGTGATTGGGTACAAGAAGCAAGAGTACGGAAATTATTTTTGCCAAATTTATTTTGTAAATATGAGGGTCTGTACCTAAATTAAAAAAAAAAACACGTAGATCTAGGTATTTTGTTCTCTTCTTAGTCAATTTGTAGTGGTTGTATACTACACTAGCTGCAATTTTCACATTTTTCTAATTCAGAAAGGTTTTTCTTATATTAGGGGAAAAAGTATTTATTTTAATATATAAAATCACTCTGAAAATCACTCTCATAAAAAATGGAGCGCATGTAAATTTTTATCAAAGAAAAATAAACAGGTGAATGGGGGATAGTGATTTTCTTTTTTCAGCACAGTCTACCTCAGTGTATTGTTAAGATGTGATTCAATCATGGACATCTTTGCGATTTCAGAATTCTACCTGGAACCGGTCTGAATCAGGGAACGTGTGTATCGGCTGATTCAAATGCCAGGGACCAGTAAGAATTTTGAGGGAGGGAGTTGGGATGGAGAAGGTATGGCCTCTATGTGAGCATAGATCCTTTTCTTCCTGGCTGGTAATATTCTTCTCTGAATTTAATCTTCCTTTAAAAGAAAAATCTCCATCTATTGTCACTGTGTTCCCCAAACATAAACTAAGTTCCAGGCTGTCATGATGTATCTGATATATGGGGTACCCCCGCAAGGTGTACCTTCCTTTGGTGAGAGATGGCTTCTGGGGCAAAGACGGGCTTTGATTCAGAACAAGCATTCCCACCTGTTCCATGGAATCCCCCTGAAGTGAGCACAAAGGTGCCCTGGGCTCCCTGATGGTTTATTCCCACTCCTTTCAGGCTGGTGATGCACCTTACACACAAACACCTAATGCAATGTCTTTTTAAATTCTCCAAGTGGGATGGGAGCATGTGGGGGAAATTCCAGTCCAAAACCCATTAATGTGCTGAACACTTTTTTTTTTTCAACAACCCCTTGGACCTCTGTGTTGGGGTTTGATTGACCTCAAGCTGATATTGTTGGACCTTGTGCAGCTTTGATAACCCATGTCAGAGTCTAGGCAGGGCCAGTGGGGCCCAAATCTTGCTGCTCTTGTACTTTTAGGCACTGCCCTTGCAGACTCACCTTTCTCCACCTGCCCTGGAGAAAGGTAGGGTGCCGGGCCTGCCCCTTGCAAATGGGGTTCACCAATTTCATTTATTTGACTCTACTGCCTCAGTGAAAAGAGCAAACGGCTATTGGGTTGCAAGCCTCCTTTGACATTAGGAAATGTTGACTTTTTAACAATAAAACTTTGGTCCTAGAAAGACACA
Source organism: Nomascus leucogenys (assembly GCF_006542625.1). Taxonomy (NCBI): domain Eukaryota; kingdom Metazoa; phylum Chordata; class Mammalia; order Primates; family Hylobatidae; genus Nomascus; species Nomascus leucogenys. The sequence goes on along the minus strand of NW_022095767.1, from coordinate 2,279,708 downwards.
GTTGTCCTGTGAGTTTGTAGTGTTAAGTTGCAACAACAACAAGAAGCAACAAAACCAGCTTAGGCTAACACTTTTTGTTGCTTGTTTTTAAAGATGTCTCACTAGGATTAAAACCCTTTTCATTAATGTAGTGAAAGCCACACAGGAGTTTCTTCTTCCAAGAGGAGAATACTAAGCACGTCACTTTCGCTCTGCATCAGTGATGTCAAATACGCATCAGAAAATGTTCAGGTTTTGGGAGCTGTCCTAGGTGCTGTTGCATCATTGGAAGTAGTGAGAAGGAGAAGCACTGCTGCTTGTCTGGATGTAGGCTGAGGACGATTGAGAGAAGCTGTGGGAACTGACACAGGGGTCTGCACAGGTCATCCTGCGACCCTGGGGACTATGTTGCCAACTGACGGACAGATCTTTCACTGTATCCTACCAGGGCAGGTAGTCCACCAAGAAATGTGCTTATTGGATTGGGAGGTGTTTATTTGTAGTCTGCTGCAACACGTGTGAAAAAGCAGGAGCGTCATCAGCATATGACTTGCACTGGTCATCTGGTAGATGGATGTGCTTTAGTCCCAGTGGTAATCATTTCTCTCCTTCACAGTGGGTGGAAGTTTAGGGTTAAATGTCCTTTGAATGCCACCTGGTGAGTCTTTGACACCTTAGGCTCTTCAGAAACGACGGTTTTGTTGAGGATGGGGAACAGGGAATGCCGATTTTATATACATGGTACACGTAGAGGGGTGTCACTTCAGAAAATCTTCCAGCATGTTCTTCAGAATATTAATTTATGTGAGAGGTGAGGTTGGGAATGAAAAGAACAGTTCAGCACTTTTTTTTTTTCCTAGAACATACAAGAGAACATGGTGGACTTCCAGGGGGCTGCAATGGAAGACGAATATTTCCTTAAGGGTCCCCGAGAAATGGGGGTGAGGGGAGGGGACACAACAGCTTTTTGAGCTTACTGTTACCTTCTAATACCAGTCAAGGTCCAGAACCAGCCACCAGCCAAATTTCTATCTGGGTGTGGGCCACTGAAAATCCTTGTTAAAAACCAGATCATAAATCTGGGGCTCTTGGTCCCATTGGAGAAGGAAGGAAGAGCCTCAAAATCAGTGTGCCTCCATGCACATATTCAGGAACGGCTTGTTTAGTCTTTACACTTTGCCTGAAAGTTGCTGCTCCTCGTCCCTTTGTGTGCCTGGGTGGCCTCGGCCCTGCGTATTGGCAACGCAGGATCAAATGTGCCGCAGCTTTTGCAGAAAACAACTCAGAAACACAAAACCCACCAACAGCTCAATTCTTATTTTTTCAATGTTTTCCTACAAGAGCCAAGTAACACCATGTACAGAAGACGCCTTTTATTTGGAATATTGAAATCGTTCTGCATGTAAAATATGGGATAATGACCTGTTTATATTAAAATTCTGATTAAATTATCTGAGAATATGCTTGTTTTTGTGTGGTGTCCCGGTAAGGACCTGTCGTGTGGTCAGGGCATGTGGCTGTGAGTTGGGCTGTGTTAAGGAAAACCTCTTGGAATATGTAGGTACCTTTTTTTAGAGGAGAAAAACACCTAGATTCTTCCACACATGAAAAGGGAGGTTAAATAATTGCTACCAGCAGAGTTGTTGACTCGCAGGGACATACTTGTATGGCCAAAGTGGTGTTTTAAATATTGCACTATTTCCATACCATTTGGTAAGTAAGCGCTTCCCCAGGGGCTCCCAGACCTCCCCATGGTCCAACCACTAAAGGGTTCACTCCGAGAATACCAATGAACCTTCAAGATCTTGCTCTATTCTGACATGCAGGAAACTCATATGCTAAATATTTTCAATGTCATCCTGGGAATGGAGACCTGTTCCCAGTTTGGGAGGGCAGGTGAGTGACCATGGGTTAGACCATGGGATTGAAAGCCTTTTGAATGGTCTTTCTTGAGCGGCTTAAAACAGCAACGATTTATTTATTTTCTTTTTTTTGTTTGTTTGTTTTTGTTCGTTTGTTTTTTGAGATGGAGTCTCACTCTGTCACCCAGGCTGGAGGACAGTGGTGCAATCTCAGCTCACTGCAACTCTGTCTCCCGGGTTCAAGCAGTTCTCCTGCCTCAGCCTCCCGAGTAGCTGGGATTACAGGCGTGCACCACCATGCCCAGCTAATTTTGTATTTTTAGTTTCACCTTGTTGGCCAGACTGGTCTCAAACTCCCGACCTCAGGTGATCCGCCCATCTCGACCTCCCAAAGTGCTGGGATTACAGGTGTGAGCCACCACATCCAGCCTTATTATTATCATTATTATGATTATTTTTGTATTTTTAGTAGAGATGGGTTTTCACCATGTTGCCCAGGCTGGTCTCAAACTCCTGATCTCAAACGATCTGCCTGCCTTGGCCTCCCAAAGTGCTGGGATTACAGGCGTGAGCCACGGTGCCTGGCATATTTCTGACAGTTCTATGTGTTGGTTGGGTGGTTCTTCCGGGAACAGCCTCACTCCTGTGCTGAGGCCTCTGCTGGGAGAGCCAGGATTGCTTGTCTTCCAGGAGGTTCACTCAGGCTTGTTCATATGGTGGTGGTTGCAGGGATACCCAGTTGGAAGAAACAAAAAGCCCCCAAATGCAAACGTTTTCCAAGCTTCTGCTCGTGTGATATTTGTTACTGTCCCGTTGCCCAAAGTAAGTCCCATGGCCAAACCCAGAGTCAGCTTTGGAGAGGACTGTCCAAGGATGCAGATAAAATGTGACGTGAACCAACTAGAGTCCAATCCTGCAATAATCTTCCACTCCTTTACCCTCCTATCATTATTATTATTTTTTTAATAATATAAAAATGGGCCGGGCGTGGTGGCTCACGCCTGTAATCCCAGTACTTTAGGAGGCCGAGGCGGGCCTATCACAAGGTCAGGAGATCAAGACCTTGGCCAGGAGATCACCTGGCCAACATGGTGAAACCCCATCTCTACTAAAAACACAAAAATTAGCTGGGCGTGGTGGCGGGCACCTGTAGTCCCAGCTACTCAGGAGGCTGAGGCAGGGGAATCACTTGAACCCGGGAGGCGGAGGTTGCAGTGAGGTGAGATCACGCCACTGTAATCCAGCCTGGCAACAGAGTGAGACTCTGTCTCAAAAATAAAAAAAATAAAATAAATACTACTACTACTAATAATAATATAAAGGTAAAGTTCTCACTTTAGCCTCCTATTATTATTATTACTATTATTCCTTGTTTTTGAGATGGGAGAAAGAGCAGTATGGATGATGACAGGGATAATCCAGTCATCAGAGGGAAAAGAGATGAAGGCAGGGGATAACTAGATCTATGTCCTGAAGCAAAAAAGTGACGATGAGATCTACGGCACAGGCGGAGGGGTTGACCTTAGCAAAAGTGCAAAGTATGTGGGCTGTGGAATCTCCCTCCCTCCCAAAGGCAATGGAACTCAATCCCCCACCCCTCCAGGTAGTCTCTGGATTTCTCCAGACCACCTACCTCCAGCTGGCAGTGTTCTGAGCTGGGCCATCGAAAGTTGAGGTTATTGAATGTGTGTGTTTCCCCACTATCGTGGGAGCTTTCCAGAGGCTGCATGAAAGTTGCCTCTGAATTCTTCACATTCCTCCAAACTCTGGCCCAGAGTTCCGCAGTATGGGGTTGTTGAATTAGCCTGAAGAGACACAAGGCAACTAACTGCTAAATGGCTGGTTTTACAAAGGGTGGTGGTCCTAACCCTGGGCCCACAGAGGCCCTGCCCTCCTATTATTGACGATAGACCTTACCTTATATGACCATGGCGAAGATTAAATGAGGTAACATTGATCTTTCATGCTCCCTCCAAGATGGACGTTCCCATATCCCCAAGTCCCTCCAATCCCTGTTCTCCAAGAAATTGATGCTACTGCTTATTGGCTGTGGTGGCAGCCTAAATTCTGCTTCCTTGGGTTTGTGAAATTCAATATAAGTCTCTTGGAAAATGGAAAATGTTTTTCTTCCAAGGAAAGCTCATCAAGGAAGGCATCAGTCTGAGGGAGGGTGGACGGCCATGTGGTCTCTGTGCAGAGAAGCCACTTGGATTCCTTGAAACCCCTGGCCAAGTGATCACAGCACCTTTTAGCAGAGTTGCTGGGGCCCTGGCCTGGACTGGGGGTGTCTGCACTGGGTTCCTGGAGCTTCCTCCTGGACCTTGGGTGCTTATCAGAATCCCACTTATTAAAAACAAAGGTGTGTCTGTCTAAGCCACACCCAGGCCTCCTCGGTGAGCATCTATGGGGCAGGGCCTGGGAACTTGCATTTTAACAACTTCCCCTTCCCCTGGTGGACTCAGCTGACTCAGGACAAGAACACAGGAACTTTGCTTCCATTCTGCCTTTGCCTGTGTAAGAGATCAAAATATGCCACTCCAAAGTATGCCACTTTTGGCCGGGCATGGTGGCTCACACCTGTAATCCCAGCACTTTGGGAGGCCAAGGCAGGCAGATCACCTGAGGTCAGGAGTTCGAGACCAGCCAGGCCAAACATGGTGAAACCCTGTCTCTAATAAAAATACAGAAATTAGCTGGGTGTGGTGGCGCACACCTGTAATCCCAGCTACTTGGGAGGCTGAGGCAGGAGAATCGCTTGAACTCAGGAGGAGGCAGGAGAATCACTTGAACCCGGGAGGCAGAGGTTGCAGTGAGCTGAGATTGCACCACTGCACTCAAGCCTGGGTGACAGAGCGAGACTCTGTCTCTAAATAAATAAATAAATATAAAAAACACACAACAAAAACACTTCACAACATCAAAGTATGCCACTTTGGCACATTGGTTATTTTGAGTTAAAGGTGCCTGAAAAATAGCAAATGCAAGAAGGACACTTTGACTTTGCTTTTTTCTTCCTGAAAGCAGGAGATGAAACTACCATACTATATTTTGTCCAACCTAGTACATAAGCATTCAGCTTCAGCTGCTTCTTTAGGTCTTCATTTTTCTTACAAAGTCTCCCCTGCACATGTAAAAATTACTAAATGAAGACAAGGCATGGTGACTCAGGCCTGTAATTCCACCACTTTAGGAGGCCAGGGCAGGAGGATCACTTGAGGCCAGGAGTTCAAGACCAGCCTGGGCAACATAGAGAGACCCTATCTCTCAAAAAAATTTTAAAAATTAGCCAGGCACAGTGGTTCACACCTGTAGTCCCAGCTACTCAGGAGACTGAAGTGGGAGGACTTCTTGAGCCCAGGAATTGCAGGCTGCAGTGAGCTGTGATTGTGCCACTGTACTCCAGCCTGGGCAACAGAGTGGGACACTGTCTCTAAAAATAAACAAAAAACCTCAACTAAATAAAATATGTATGTTTTCTCTTGTTAATCTGTCTTATGTCAGTTCCAGTCAGAGACTCTAAGAGGGTGAGAGGGAAAGGCTACTTCACCTGACCCCCAAAATATTATATTTGTCTTAGTGGCTCAAGTCAGCTCCCAGAAGCCCTCTGCCTCATTTTGAACCATGGCTCTCCTATGATTAGTTGTACGAATCTCCCTATGTATGGGGATGACAATGGTCCCTGCTTCTTAGGGGTGTTGTGGGATATAAAATAAATTTGTGGTGTGTGTAAAGCACTTACACAGGGCATGGCTAAAGTAATTGATGGTGACAGAAACTAGAACATGGGTTTCCTATGGTGGGGGTAATGGGATCTTGGTTGCAAAGGGGTACATGGGAACTTTCTGGGGTGATGGGCATGTTCTGTACCTCGACTGAGGTAGCAATTACATGGCTATATGTGTTTATCAATTCACTAAGCTGTACACTTAAAACCTATCCCTTTTATTTTATGTAAATTATACCTCAGTTAAAAGAGGTTGCCTGGCACACAGTAAGCACTTAGTATGTGTCAGTTGTTGCTTCCACCAGCATTATCATCATCCCCATCATCATAATTATCACCATCATCATCATCATCATAATCACCATCATGATCGTGATCACCATCACAGTCATCATCATTATATCATCATCACCATCTCCATCACTGTCATCATCACCATCATCATTATCGTCGTCATCACCATCATCACCATCATCATCATCACTATCATCACCATCGTCACCATCCTCATCACCATCACCATCATCACCCTCATCATCATTATATCATCATCACCATCTCCATCACTGTCATCATCATCACCATCATCATTAACATCATCACATCACCATCATCACCATCACCATCATCATCATCATCAGTATCACCATCCTCATCACCATTACCATCATCACCATCACCCTCATCATCATTATATCATCACCATCTCCATCACCACCATCACCATCTCCATCACCACCATCATCATCACCATTGCCACCATCATCACCATCATCATCATCACCATCATCACCATCACCATACCATCTTCATCATCATTACTATCACCATCATCACCATCATCATCACCATCATAATCATCACCATCATCACCATCACCATCATCATCATCATCACCATCATCACCATCACCATACCATCATCATTATCGCCATCATCACCATCTCCATCACCATCATCATCATTACCATCCTCATCACCATCATCATCACTATCATCATCAGCACCATCATCACCATACCATCATCATCATCGACATCATCACCATCTCCATCATCATCATCATCATTACCATCCTCATCACCAATACCATCATCATCATCACCATCCTTACCATCTTCATCACCATCATCATCATCATCACCATCTCATCACCATCACCCTCATTACTATCACTATCATGACCATCGTGGTCATTCTTATCATCACCATCATTATCTTTATCATTATCTGATGCCTCAGGATCATTTCCAGTGCTGGCTACTACCCTTGGATCTCTGCCTCCTTCTTCCACCCTTCTAGAAGAAAGAAATGCTTCTCTTTCTTCTCTTTCTTCTCTTTCCCTCTTCCCTGCTCTTTCCTGTATCTTGTTCAGTGTGGGCCTCTTCTTTGCTGCCTCCACCCTGGCTTGCCCTTTTCACTTCTCCCCTTAATTCCCTTCCTCTCTCTGTATTTATCTCACTGTTTCTCCTTGCGTTTTGATTTTTTTGTTGGCTTGTTTCTTCATCACCCTGCTCCCTCCTTGTTTCTGTCCTACTTTCTACTTCTTTCCACTCTCCTATCTCTGTTTTATCTCTTTCAAGTCCTCTTCACCCTCTCCTCCCTCTTCTTCTGTATCTGCCTTCTGCTCTTTTCTCCTATTCTCTTCATCTTTCTCCTTCTGTGTGCTTCTCTTTGTGGCCAGCTATGTTTCTGCCTCTCTTCATTTGTGCTTCTCCTCTTTTTTTCCCTTCTCTCTCCATCTTCACCATCTACTCCCCTCTTGCACCCACCATGGTTCCCTCACTTTCTTTTTCTTTCTTTTTTTTTTGAGACAGAGTTTCACTCTTGTTGCCCAGGCTGAAGTGCAATGGCACAATCTCAGCTCACTGCAACCTGCCCCTCCAGCGTTCAAGTGATTCTCCTGCCTCGGCCTCCTGAATAGCTGGGATTACAGGCACCTGCCACCATGCCCAGCTAATTTTTTGTATTTTTCTTAGAGACGGGGTTTTCACCTTGTTGGCCAGGCTGGTCTCAAACTCCTGACCACAGGTGATCTGCTCTCCTCAGCCTCCCAAAGTGCTGGGATTACAGGCATGAGCCATCACACCCGAGCTACTTTATTTCTTTTATACATTATTTCTCTATCTCCTTACCCCATCTTTCCCTCTGTCTTTCCTTCTATGTAGGACTTTTCTGTCTTCCCAGTTTTTTCTCTATTTCCCCCTCTCCTCCTCCCACTCTTGTCTTATTTTTCTTCTCTCCCTTTGCTTCCCTTGTGTCTGTTCCTTAGTTTCTCTCTTTCTTGGTCACTCTCTCTGAATTATTTCTCCAATTTTGGTCTCACTTGTTTCTCTTTCTTTGCATGTGTATTTCTGCCACCCAATCTTCCTGTCACACTATAATTTGGGCTTTGCTTTTCTTTCTCTCTCATTTCACCTTCCTCCTCCCACTCATATCTCTGACCTCCTCCCCCTTTTCTACCATTCTGTTTCTACCTCTACTTCTCTTGGGGCCTTTTTTTTTAAAACTATTTGTATTTGTAATTTCCTAGATGTTTGTCTATTGCCTTCTCTTTATCCACCCATCCACCTATCTGTCCTTTCCTTCCTTTCTTTCTATCCATCCACCCACCCATTTGTCTGTATATCCATCTTGTCTATCCATTCATCTATCTATCCACCTACCTGTCCATTCATCCACCCACCTATCCATCCATCCATCCATTTATCCATCCACCTATCCATCCATCCATCCATTCATCATCCATCCCTCTTCCTGTCTGTCCATCAATTTATCTGTCTGCCTGTCCTTTCATCCAAGGCTCCTGCCCAGTGGTAAGACCTTGACATGCTGAGAAAGCAAGGCACAGGCTTTGGTTTCATAGACCACAGCCTCACAACCAGAGGAGGAACTCAGGCTGGGCTCTGAGTTAGAATGGGGATGTGGGTTGCTGAGACAGTCAGACTTGGGAGCCAGGAAATGCAAATTCTGGCCTTGGCTCTGCTCCATGTGTGTTCTGCATGACCACAGATGAGACAGTGGTCATCAGGATAGTACACGAGTGAGAGAAAACATCTTCAAAGTACTCCACAAAAGAGGGAAGCAATACTTTTAATAGGGCTGACATAGTTGGTGGGTGGTTTAGACTATGAGTCCATGATCTAATGTTCTCAACTGTTGATCTCCAGCCTCCTTGGAGGCTGCTGACCCATTTCCTGAAGCATAACCCCAGGAGTGGGAGGCCACTGTGTTGGAGTCACTGTAGTGGATTCTGTAGTGGATGCTGTAGTGGATGTGGTGATTGCTGTGGTGGATCCATGATGCTGTAGTGGAGGTAGTGGATGCTCTAGTGGATGCTGTAGTCGAGGCAGTGGACGATGTAGTCGAGGTAGTGGATGCTTTAATGGATGCTGTAGCAGAGATAGTGAATGGTGTAATGGAGGTAGTAGATGCTGTAGCAGAGGCAGTGGATGCTCTAGTGGATGCTCTAGTGGATGCTCTAGTGGAGGCAGTGGATATTGAGGTGGAGGTAGCGGATGCTGTAGTGGATGCAGCAAGAGCCATGGCACATCCACTGTCGTGGATGCTGTCGTGCACCACCCAGATCACCTCTTCAGAACCAAGTGCTCACTCTTCCAACTTCCAGGAAAGTTGTCTTACGGGGATGGACAACTGAGTCCCTCTTCCGGAACTTTCCTAGGCTTAAGGGAGCTATTTTGTCCAAGGTTATTCCCCCTCCCCAGAGAGCAGCCACATTTGATGGTTGATGTGGGGTATGACAGGTTGGTCCTCGTGCCTAAACAATGCTATGAATTCAATTGTGCACCCCCAAATATATTGAACTCTTAGTCCCCAGGACCTCAGGATGTGGCCTTATTTGGAAATAGGGTTTTTTGGGGGGGTATTTTTGTTTGTTTGCTTTTGAGACAGAGTTTCGCTCTTGTTGCCCAGGCTGGAGTGCAAGGGTGCAATCTCAGCTCACTGCAACCTCCACTTCCTGGGTTCAAGCAATTCTCCTGCCTCAGCCTCCTAAGTAGCTGGGATTACAGGCATGTGCCACCATGCCCGGCTAATTTTTTATTTTCAATACAGACAAGGTTTCTCCATGATGGACAGGCTGGTCTCGAACTCCCAACCTCAGGTGATCCACCCGCCTCGGCCTCCCAAAGTGCTGGGATTACAGGCATAAGCCACTGCGCCCGGCCTTGTATTTTTTTTTTTTTTTTTTTGAGTTGGAATCTCGCCCTTTTTGCCCAGGTTGGAGTGCGGTGGCACGATCTCGGCTCATTGCAACCTCTGCCCTCTGCCTCCTGGGTTCAAGCGATTCTCCTGCCTCAGCCTCCCGAGTAGCTGGGACTACTGGCATGTGCCACCATGCCTGGCTATTTTTTTTTTTTTTTTTTTTTATTTTCAGTAGAGACAGGATTTTGCCATGTTGGCCAGGCTGGTCTCAATCTGCTGACCTCAAGTGATCAGCCCACCTTGGCCTCCCAAAGTGCTGGGATTACAGGTGTGTATTCATCTTTTTAAATGTGTAGTAGGACTGTTTTTCAAGATAATTAGCCTGCCATACTGCGGACAAGTCTCCGTGTCTCATATTGATCTTTTTTTCTTATGGGCTTCTTCCCAGCTGACTCAACTTTACATTCCAGAGAAGAAAGCGAAGACCGTCGATTATGAAACTTGCATTGCTCACTGTGATCTGTGATCACACAGGGAGTGGCTCTCTTGTCTGTGGAGTTGAAGAGATTTCCCTTTTCAAAGTGAATAATTGTAAATTGCATTCTAGGAGACCAATGTATTGTTCTTAATGGAAGGAGTAAATGTTAATTGGCTCACATGTCTAATTGCTGATTATTGTTTTCAGAAGACGGACATATGTTAGCCATCAGCGCAATCATTTGGAAAAGAGGTTAAAGCCACTGAGGAATGAAAATCATTGAGGAAAAGAGGTTAAAGTCACTGAGCCCGGTTACGGCCGGGCTCGGTGGCTCACGCCTGTAATCCCAGCATTTTGGGAGGCCGAGGTGGGTGGATCACTTGAGGTCAGGGGTTTGAGACCATCCTGGCCAACATGGTGAAACCCCAACTCTACTAAAAATACAAAAATTTGCGGCTGGGCGCGGTGGCTCACGCCTGTAATCCCAGCACTTTGGGAGGCCGAGGCGGGCGGATCACCTGAGGTCGGGAGTTCGAGATCAGCCTGACTGACATGGAGAAACTCCATCTCTACTAAAAATACGAAAAAGAAAAAAAATGAGCTGGGCGTGGTGGCACATGCCTGTAATTCCAGCTATTTGGGAGGCTGAGGCAGGAGAATCACTTGAACCCGGGAGGTGGAGGTTGCGGTGAGCGGAGATGGTGCCATTGCACTCCAGCCTGGGTAACAAGAGCGAAACTCAGTCTCAAAAAAAAAAAAAAAAAAAACAAATTTGCCGGGTGTGGTGGCGGGTGCCTGTAATCCCAGCTACTCAGGGGGCCTGAGGCAGGAGAATTGTTTGAACCTGGGAGGCGGAGACTGCAGTGAGCTGAGATCGTGCCACTGCACTCCAGCCTGAGCGACAGACCATGACTCCATCTCAAAACAAACAAACAAAAAACAAAGTGAATAAATTGTATAGTTGCTCTCTAGGAGACCAACGCATTGTTCTTCATGGAGGGAGTAAATGCTAATTGGCTCACATGTCTAACTGGTGATTATTGTTTTCAGGAGACGGACAACAGGGCAAACATTTGGAAAAGAGCTTGAACCCACTGAGGAATGAGAAGGAGATTATTATGCTGTTTAGCACCACGATGTGCCACAGTTTCTAGGTTTTACTGTGCGGTGTGTGAACAACCAAACCAGCCTGGAAGGTAACTGCTTCCCTTTAAGTCCAATAGGCTGTAACCAGTTTTAAAGGGGAGTTGACACCGCGCTAGGATCCCAGTTTTGTTTTAGGTGCCTCCTGTCTATTAGGACCCCCCGTTGTCAGAAGCAATGGAAATACGCATCCCTCATATTGATGGCTACACCGAGTTTTCCCATTGTTTTGCTTTTGTTTTGTTGCTATTTTGTAAGTTTCCAAGAATATTCTGGTATACCATCTTGATGCACAGGGGAGGAGAATTTTCTTTGGCATTTTGTAGCTCTGGGTTTGGGACCTCTGGTTAGATGGCATGTAGCTGAAAGAGAAAGAAACTCCTCTTTTGTAAGCCATTCTGTACCCTAAGAAGAATCAGTGTCTGCTGGTGTGAACCCCAAATACCCAAGATAGGTCTCAGTCAATTGAGAAAGTTTATTTTGCCAAGGTTAAGGACATGCCTGTGACACAGCCTCAGGAGGTCCTCATGACATGTGCCCAAGGTGGTCGGGGCATAGCTTGGTTTTGTACATTTTAGGGAGACATGAGCCATCTATCAATATATGTAAAATGTACGTTGGTTCCGTCCAAAAAGGTGGCACAAGTCAAAGCGGGGAGGGGGACTTCCAGGTCATAGGTAAACAAATGGTTGCATTCTTTTTGCTTTGACTTGCCTTGCCCCCCTTCCCTTCCCCTTCCCTTCCCCTTCCCCCTCCCCTCCCCTCCTCTCCCCCTCCGCTCCCTTTCCCCTTCCCCTCCCCTCCACATCCCCTTCCCCTCCCCTTCCCCTCTCCTACCCTTCCCCTCCCCTTCCCCTCTCCTCCCCTTCCCTTACCCTCCCCTTCCCCTCTCCTCCCCTTCCCCTCTCCTCCCTTTCCCCTTCCCCTCCCCTTCCCCTCCCCTCCCCTCCCTTTCCCCTCCTCTTCCCTTGCCTTTCCCTCTCCTTTCCTTTCCTTTCTTGAGACAGAGCCTCACTCTGTCACCCAGGCTGGAGTGCAATGGCACAATCTTGGCTCACTGCAACCTCTGCCTCCCGGATTCAAGCAATTCTCCTCCCTCAGCCCCTGAGTAGCTGGGATTACAGGTATGTGCCAAGAGGCCTGGCTAATTTTTTTGTATTTTTAGTAGAGATGGGGTTTCACCATGTTGGCCAGGCTGGTCTTGAACTCCTGACCTCAGGTGATTCTCCCACCTCAGCCTCCCAAAGTGCTGGGATTACAGGTGTGAGCCACCACACTGGCTTTTTTTTTTTTTTTTTTTTTTTTGAGAGAGAGTTTTGCTCTTGTTGCTCAGGCTGGAGTGCAGTTGGCACAATCTCGACTCACTGCGACCCCCGACTCCCTGGTTTAAGCAATTCTGCCTCAGCCTCCTGAGTAGCTGGAATTACAGGCGCCCACCACCATGACCAGCTAATTTTTTGTGTTTTTAGTAGAGACAGGGTTTCATCATGTTGGCCAGGCTGGTCTTGAACTCCTGACCTCAGGTGCTCCTCCTGCCTGAGCCTCCCAAAGTGCTGGGATTACAGGCACGAGCAACTGCACCTGGCCTCTTTTGAGTTTCTCATTAGCCTTTCACTGAATGCACAATTTACAGGAATAGTCGCTTATGCCTTAGTCTGGCTTTGTGAAACCATAGGAGAGGTCGGGTGTGGTGGCTCACACCTGTAATCCCAGCACTTTGGGAGGCTAAGTTGGGCGGATTACCTGAGGCCAGGAGTTCGAGACCAGCCTGGCCAATATGGTGAAACTCCCTCTCTCCAAAAACACAAAAATTACATGGCGCGCGCCTGTAACCCCAGCTACTCGGGAGGCTGAGGCAGGAGAATCACCTGAATCTGGGAGGCAGAGGTTGCAGTGAGCCGAGATCGTGCTGTTGCACTCCAGCCTGGGCGACAGAGTGAGACTCAATCTCAAAAAAAAAAAAAAAAAGAAAAGAAGAGAGGAAGCCATTAGATACACATTGGTCTCATGTGAACAGAGGGATGACTATGAGTTCTGCCTGTCCTTTGTCCACAAGGAATTTCCTCGCGTGTACATTGTGAGGGAGACATGTAGCTTTTTTTTTTTTTTTTTAATCTTTGTAGCGATCTTATTTAGGAACACAATGGAAGGCAGATTTGCCCCATGTAGTTCCCAACTTGACTTTTCCCTTTGGCTTAGCGATTCTGGGGGGAGATTTATCTTCCTTTCACACTGGCTACAAAACACAAAGTACTGCCTTAGTGATTCTTACCCTGGGTTAAATGGAAGAGAAACCGTGTTGGTTTGTGGATTTAGGGTGGTGCAATACTGCCATCTTCAGGGCATATTTTGAAATAAAAAAAGAAAGGCACTAGATGGGAAAAACCCATGGGAAAGACGGATGAAAGTATTAGAAACTCCTCATTCAAAGAGGCCAGGGAGGCTAGGCACGGTGGCTCATGCCTATAATCCCAGCACTTTGGGAGGGTGAGGCAGGTGGATCACCTGAGGTCACGAGTTCGAGACCAGCCTTGCCAACATGTTGAAACCCTGTCTCTACTAAAAAATACAAAAATTAGCCAGGCATGGTGGCGCGTGCCTGTAACCCCAGCTACTTGGAAGGCTGAGGCAGGAGAATCGCTTGAATCCAGGAGGTGGAGGTTGCAGTGAGCTGAGATGGCACCACTGCACTCCAGCCTAGACAACAAGAGAGAAACTCTGTCTCAAATTAAAAAAAAAAAAAGTCCAGGGAGACCACAAAATCAAGATAAGGATGTTCTTTTTGATCTTGAATTGGTTCTCTCATTGTCTCTTTTGCTCATAGTGCAATGGTTAAGGGTACTGATTCTGGAGTAAGACTATCCCATTTAAATCCCTTACCAGCTGTGTAACCTTAGGTAAGTTACTTAACCCCTCTGTGCCTTCGTGTCTTAGTTTCCTCATTCGTAAAACAGTGTTATCCTGCAAGTCCTCCAAAAAGCAAACACCAAAACAGAATTCTAATGTGAAGATAAACAGCTGAGGGGCCAGAAGTTCTCAGCGCAGTTCAGAGAAAGTGTCTGCCAGGCCGATGGGGTGTCCCTATGCAAATACCACCAATGAGCATTCACTGGGGGCAGAGAACATGCAGCTGTTGCCGACAGAGCAGCCCTCACAGGGGATGGTGACAGGGCCGGAGCAACAGGACCAGGAGGGCAGGAGGACCTGAAACCACCGGAGAAGTTCATCTTACTCATCAATATAGAGCTGATTTATCAAGGCAGGAAAATTGGAATAGAGAAAGAATTCAAAACATGCATATTGGCCAGGCACGGTGGCTCACGCCTGTAATCCCAGCACTTTGGGAGGCCGAGGCGGGCGGGTCACGAGGTCAGGAGATCGAGACCATCCTGGCTAACACGGTGAAACCCTGTCTCTACTAAAAATACAAAAAATTAGCCGGGCGTGGTGGTGGGTGCCTGTAATCCCAGCTACTCGGGAGGCTGAGGCAGGAGAATGGCATGAAGCTGGGAGGCGGAGCTGGCAGTGAGCCGAGATTGCACCACTGCACTCCAGCCTGGGCGACAGAGCAAGACTCCGTCTCAGAAAATACAAACAAACAAACAAACAAACAAAAAACATGCACGGCAGGCTAAATGGGAAACCTGAAAATTTGGAGGCTAGGGTTTTTTAAAGATAGTTTGGTGGGCAGGGAACAGGTGCTGCTAATTGGTCCAGGATGCGTGGAAATAAACAGTCCTTGTGTGCTGAGTTTGTTTCTGGGTGGGGGCCACAGGAATCATCTGGTCGTCAGAAATGCAAAAGTCTTTATTTATTTATTTATTTATTTAGACAGAGTCTCTGTTGGGAAAAGGGCTTGTGGGGTGCCTGTATAAACTGGCCATAAAAATACGGGACACTAAGTTGTGGAAAGCCACAAAAGGCTTCTGAGGAGGAAAGCCTCCTAATTGTCATCATGTTCACATGCTCAGAGCGAGACCTGCTCCCTTATCTGTAAACACTGTGTTCAAGGAGAAAGACACTCCTTTGAAATACTGGAATGTGGACAGACATGCAGGCTCCTAGTAAAGCCTGCTCCCACTAGCTACTCTCCGATAAGTTAAAGATATGCTGTTTGAGCACAAAAGAGAATCATTTAAACCGCTATTGCTATAGATTACGCCTATGACGCACTGCCACCCTTTCACTGTTTCGCCCTGAACATCTGCTTCTTAGATCTAAGTGATTGTACTCAATAGTGTGGAGACCGGAGCTCTGAGCCTTTTGCAGCCTCCTACCTCGCGTCTGGCCCCCTGGCTCCCCACCTTTACTCTTAACTTGTCTCTTCTCAATCCTGTGATGCCACCGGACTTCGAGTACCCTACGGGTGGTGTTGAGGCTGGTCTCCAACAGTCTCTTGCTCTGTTGCCCAGGCTGAAGTGCAGTGGCGCAATCTTGGCTCACTGCAACCTCTGCTTCCCAGGTTCAAGCGATTCTCGTGCGTCAGCCTCCTGAGTAGCTGGGATTACAGGCATGCATCACCATGCCTGGCTAATTTTGTACTTTTAGTAGAGATGGGGTTTCACCATGTTGGCCAGGCTGGTCTCAAACTCCTGACCTCAGGTGATCTACCCGCCTCGGCCTCCCAAAGTGCTGGGATTACAGGCATGAGCCACTGTGCCTGGCCCAGAAGTCTTAAATGACATCTCAAAAGGCCAATCTTAGCTTCTACAATTGTGATGTTATTTACAGGAGTAATTGGAAGGGTTAAAAATCTTGTGATCACCTGAGCAAGGGCTGGGAATCCTTAACGAAGTCTACATCTGAGCAGAATTCAGGCCCTGCTCCTAATCCTAACTTGGTGGTCTCTTATTTTTATAAGGCAGTTTAGTTTTAGGAAAGGCTATTATTATTTAAACTGCAACGAAATTTCTCCCAAGGTTAGCTTGGCCCACACCTAGGAATGACCAAGGAGAGTTTGGAGGTTAAAGGCGAGATGGAGTGGGTTAGGTCAGGTGTCTTTCACTGTCATAATTTTCTGTTATAATTTTTGCAGAGGCAGTTTGAGGCCCTGCAGATGACTCTGGCCATGTTGACAGCTTCGGGCTCAACAATCCACGGCCCCTTCCCCACTGCAGTCCCCTGATACCTCCCTTCCCCTGCTCTAGAGAAGATGGGTCCCAGCTCAACTTCTGCGCTTTTCGCCCGCTTAGCTCCTCCCACCCGGCATTGGCTCCTCCCACTTGGCATCAGCTCCTCCGACCCGGCTTCAACTTCTCCCACCCGACCTCGGCTCCTCCCACCCAGCCTCGGTTACCCTCTCCGCCACCCGCTGGACCTCGGCTTCCAGGGCCCTGCCTCGGTTTGCCCGCCCTCAACCCCACACTTGCTCTCGGCTTCCGCTCTTTCTGCCCAGCTCGGTTCTCCCGCCCGCCCTCGCCCCAGGTGCCACCCTCCCTTCGCCCTCTCTGCCCCGCGACCTCCCGCCCTTGGCGCCGGTGCCGCCGCTTTTCGGCCCAGCTCGGATCCTCCCGCCCGGCCTCGGCTACTTCCGCCTAGCCTCGGCTTCCCCCGCCCGGCTTCGACTTCCTTCGCGCCTGGCTTCGGCTCCTTCCGCCCATCTTCGGCTTCCCCGCCCGTCCTCGCCTCGCGTCCCACCATGACGCTGCCTGTCCCTCACTGTCTCCGACCAGAAACTTTCCCTCCCTCCGCGCCTGGCCATGGCTCGGCTTCTCCGCCGCCCTTCCCGCTGCTTTTCGGCGTGGCTCGGCTCCTCCCATTGGCCTTGGCTCTTCCGATTCCTCTCGGCCGACCTCGGCTCCCACCACCCCGTCTTTGGCTCCCCTCGCCCAGCCTTGGCTTCCCCGCCGCTCCTCGGCTCAGTTCGTTCAGTTCGGCTTTCTCCGCCCGGCCTCGGTTTTCTCCGATTTCGCTGCTTCAGTTCGGCTCTTTCCGCCTCTCCCCATGGCACCCTGGGCTCGGCGTGGCTCTGGGTCTGGTTGGGTCCTCGTCTTAGTCCGGGGGAGTTGCACTAATTGAGTTCCCGTCATTGTGATATGGAGGTGCCACTGTCTCCACATCCTGGCCAATCTGTTATCTTTTTGAAAGAAAACAATTCCTGATCAATGAAAAAGGGAATCTCAATGTTTTACTTCGCATTTTTCTTAGGAGAGCCACTTGTATTTCTGTGAACTGTTGTTAGCATTTGCTCCTTTCTCTAATTAACTCTTGGTCTTTCTCTTACTGCTTCGTAGGAGTTCTTGAATACACTAACAAGTTACTATGAGCAATGTTCAAGCATGGAAATAATTTTTTTAAAAATGTACAGGAACATTCATCAGTAACATTTTACTATACTTTGTCATATACATCTCTATATCATCCATCAATTCGTCTTTTTTAATGCATTTTGAAGTAGGTTGCAGATAGCTTACATATCATTAATTAGAGTTCAAAATTTGGGGCTGGAGGATCTTCTAAGGTGGCTCATCCCCTGGCTAGCAATGTGGTGCTGGTGAGTTGGTTACTGGTTACGGGGCTGCTTGAGTCTCCTCATGGCATGGCAGATGGCTTTCCCTAAAGGAAGAGCAATAGGAAGAGACCAAGGAGGAAGCTTCAGTGTGTCTTATGACCTAGCCTCAGATGTCACATGCAGCAGTGCTGTATTGATCATATGGGTCATGTATGATTCAATATTGGAGGTGGGGTACACAGAACAGGAATATCAGGTGGCAAGGGTCTTTGGTGAGCATTCTGAAGGCTAGTCAACACACCCACCTTTCCTCCAGACCACCTCTTTTCATCAGCCCAGAATCTCTTTTTTTGTGCTGGAGTGCCTGATCTGATTGTAACTGTTTGAGGCATCTGGAATTCATGGCCAGGTTTAGAACAACTTGGAAGGTCTCCTTTCCCCCTCTTCTCTTTCTTTTACCCTTCTCCCCTCTCTCTTCCTCTCAGCCTCACCCCCAGCTCCAGTCTTTCTTTGCTTCTAGTGAGCAAGCAGGAGATGCTCTGAGAGTCAACTGGGAATGCAGCCGATAAGGGTCTGCTGGGTGCAGGAAATGTTGGAAGGTTTGCTTGCTGGGCTATATCACCTCTTGTATTATGGGAACTTAAGAGTATTTGCCAGTTGTCAGTACTACCATTGTCTTCCATGTTCTCAGACTGGAGTACCCAACATTCCCCTAGCAGGGCACACTTGGCTTGATAGGGCTCTATCAATCTATATTGTGAGGGTAGAGATATTCTTATTCCAAGGGGAGGCTGCAAAAGTTGCCTGCTGGGGTTAAGATTATTTCTTGTGTTTGCGATAAAGGAGGGGTCACCGCAGGGGCAGTCAACGCATGTTGGGGGAGACAGGAGATTTGCATTCTGGGCTCCCCTCCTCATTTATGTTAAGGGTGTTGCTTGCTGATGCTTCTATCAACTCTTACTTTGGGATAATGGGAAGAGAGAGAGTTTTCTGGGGTATGAGTTTGTCACTTATGTTGTAGAATCTGGGGGGGCTACCTGTTGAGATTCTGGCCATTGCTTGTTTTGGGTGTCATTGCTGGGGATACTTATTTATCATCTTGGGAAGACAAAGGATGCATGTTACAGCAGTATTGGGTAAGAATGGTGGCATTTGCTGGAGTTCCCTTTTTTTTTTTGAGATGGAATCTTGCTCTGTCACCCAGGCTTGAGTGTAGTGGTGCGATCTTGGCTCACTGCAACCTCCGCCTCCCGGGTTCAAGTGATTCTCCTGCCTCAGTCTCCCGAGTAGCTGGGACTACAGGCATGTGTCACCACATCCCGCTAATTTTTGTATTTTCAGTAGAGACAGGGTTTCACCATATTGGTCAGGCTGGTCTCGAACTCCTGACCTCGTGATCCACCTGCCTCGGCCTCCCAAGTGCTGGGATTACAGGCGTGAGCCACCGCACACGGCCTGGAGTTCCTTTCTTGAGTGTGTAGAGGATTGGGGGTTGATTGGTTTTTGGAGTTTCCATCATCATTGATGTAGGAGCGATATGGAGAATCACTTGGTGAAGCTTTCATTGTCTCTGATGTTGGAGGTAACTGGAGGGTCAGTGCCTGAGGCTTCCATTTTTTTGTAGTGCTGAAGGGTCAAGAGCATTTATCAGATAGAGGCCTTACTGTGTATTGTTTGGGGAGAGGATGGAGGGATTATTGGATGGGGTTCCACTTATCTCTAGTTGGGGAGGGTCATATTCTGGGTCTCCCCTTGCCTGTACTGTTGGTATAGACTGGGTGGGCCACTGGGCTTGGAGTCCCCATTCTTTAGTGTTGAGGGGCATCTGAAGGGGTCATTTCAGGGACTTCTGTTATAGTTTTGGACGTGACTGAGGGGTACTTGCTGGAGTAGTTTTGGGATGATGGAGGTCTTCATGTTTGGACTCCATCTTTTGTGTCTGTAAGTGATTGAGGGGTGGAGATCTGACGTCCTGTTGCCTTTTGTTTTGGGGGTGACTGGTGGTTACCTGCTAGGGCTTCTGTCAGCTCTACTGCTGTATGCGGATTGTAAGAATCACTTGCTGGGGCTTCCATAATCTCTAGTCTTAGGGGGACTGGGAAATGGCTTGCCATGCCTTCTATTATCTCTAGTTTTAAGGGACCAGTTCAATGTGATTTAAAACTCTTTTTATTTGAAAAAAAAAAAAAAATTAGAGCTGGGTGCCTTGGCTCACGCCTATAATCCTTACACTTTTGGGAGGTCAAGGCAGATGGATCACTTGAGGTCAGGAGTTCGAGACCAGCCTGGCCACCATGGCGAAACCCTGTCTCTACTAAAAATACAAAAATTAGCCAGGCATGGTGGTGCACGCCTGTAGTCGCAGCTACTCGGAGGCTGAGGCAAGAGAATCGCTTGAACCCAGGAGGCGGAAGTTGCAGTGAGGTGAGTGTGGACAACAGAGTGAGACTCCGTCTCAAAAAAAAAAAAAAAAGATGTAGACATATAAAAGTGTTAAAACTATACAGGCTTGATTTATACAGTCAATATTTATTGTATTTGCTCACATTTTATCTTTCCTGATTATCCTTATATATTTCTGGAGTTGTTTCCACATGGAATAATTTTCCTCCAGCCCCAAAACTTTCCTTCTTTCTTTATTTCTCCTTCCTTCCTTCCTTCTTTCCTTCCTTCCTTCCTTCCTTCCTTCCTTCCTTCCTTCCTTCCTTCCTTTCCTTCCTTCCCTCCCTCCCTCCTTCCTTCTTTCCTTTTTTTTTTTCGAGACAGAGTCTTGCTCCATCGCCCAGGCTAGAAAGCAACAGTGCGATCTCAGCTCACTGCAACCTCCACCTCCTGGGTTCAAGCGATTCTCCTGCCTCAGCCTCCCAAGTAGCTGGGATTATAGGCGCCCATCACTATGCCCAGCTAATTTTTTTTTTTTTGTAGTTTTAGCAGAGATGGAGTTTCGCCATGTTGGCCAGCCTTGTCTTGAACTCCTGACCTCAGGTGATCCACCTGCCTCAGCCTCCCAAAGTGCTGGGATTATAGGCGTGAGCCACCGTGCCTGGCCCAAAACTTTAATGTTTCTTGAAGTGCAGTTCCGCTGGTGATGAACTATGTTGTTGCTTAAACACCAGGAGTTCCATCTAGGTCCTGCTGCTCAGCACTGCACAGAAAGCCTATCACTGAGACAATGAGTATTACCAAGGAAGAAGGCTTTAATCAAGTGCTGCAGCTGAGGAGATGGGAGAACAATCTCAAATCCATCTCCCTGACCAACTAAAATAGCATATAGCAGGGAAGAAATGTTACCATGTGTGGGAATACAGGAATTAGGGAAGGGCAAGGAAGAGGAGTTGGTCAACAGCAAGCAAGTGGTCAGTTAGGCAATTATGATGGGTGATGGGTCTGATGTCTCACTGTACAAATGCAGTATTCTGGTGAGTTTCAGCTCCAACATACTATCTGGAAGGTCTGATGGTTGGTTTCCTGAGAAAGGAACTCAGATAAGATAAATGTAACTTTCTTAAGTTTTAAGATTGGGAAGATCAATTTGTTTGTTTATTCAAGGAAACCATAAACATCAGCAATATGGGAAAATTGGGCCAGTTTCACTTTCAGGTATTTAAAAGAAAAATCTATTGGATTTTGGATATCAATTCTTGTCCTTCACTTGGTGATAAGTTCATGTCCCTACATAAGACACAAAGGGGGCCAGGCACAGTGGCTCACACCTGTAATCCTAGCACTTTGGGAGGCCAAGGCAGGCAGATCACAAGGTCAAGAATTCAAGATCAGCCTGGCCAACATAGTGAAACCCCATCTCTACTAAAAATACAAAAATTAGCCGGGCGTGGTGGCATGCACCTGTAGTCCCAGCTACTCGGGAGGCTGAAGCAGGAGAATCGCTTCAATCCAGGAGGCGGAGGTTGTAGTGAGCAGAGATGGCGCCATGCACTCCAGCCTGGGCAACAGAGCGAGACTCCATCTCAAAAAAAAAAAAAAAAAAAAAAGAGAGAGAGATACAAAGGAAGCTACTGTTGGGATAATGTCATTTGGTCATATTCCCATCAGAAACCTTAAGCTTTGGCCACAACCAGGACTCTTCATATAAAATGGTGATGGTGGTGATGGGGAACCAGGGAAAAAGTGGAAAAAATTAAAGATTTTTAAAAAAACCAAACCCAAAGCATAGCTGTCTTCTATTCCTGCTTTGGGACCTGGTCTTCAGGACTGAATTTAATTCTTCCACATCCATTCCACATTCTGCTTTCTCTCTGCTAGTCCCTTATCTGAATTGATTTTTATTTTTATTTTTTTTTTGAGATGGAGTCTCACTCTGTCGCCCAGGCGGTAGCACAGTGGCACGATCTCGGCTCACTGAAAGCTCCACCTCCTGGGTTCACGCCATTCTCCTGCCTCAGCCTCCCAAGTAGCTGGGACTACAGGCGCCCACAACCACACCTGGCTAATTTTTTGTATTTTCAGTAGCGACGGGGTTTCACCGTGTTAGCCAGGATGGCCTCAATCTCCTGAGACCGGCCCTGAATGGATTCTTTACCCTGGTAGAGTGATCTTATCTTGGGTCAGGTTTTCTGGGAACAGATTTTGTGCTGGCAATTTTTTGTTTATTGGATAAAACTCCTGGGAACAACATCTTTAAAGGCATGAGAGAAGTGGAGGGGACAGATGAGGCTGACATGTAACTTGTCAACTGAGGATGCCATTGATCTCACGGGGAGTTCTGGTACTGGGGTTGCCTTTCAGGGGTGTCCTACATTGAAACAAAAGCACTGGACCTTTGTACCCCCTACATCAACCAGTCATTGGAAGTAGGCAACCCCTGGAGAGAGAGCATAATCTTGGGTTGGGCACTTTCCTCTGGGCCTTGGGGAGTTCCCAGAGAGGATAGCAGCATCACTATCATCAGGCAACACTTCCAGCAGCTAGGGGAGTGCCTTAGTCTTTTCTTTTTTCTAGACAGAGTCTTGCTCTGTCACCAGGCTGGCATGCAGTGGCACAATCTCAGCTCACTGCAACCTCCACCTCCCAGGTTCAAGCAAGTCTCTAGCCTCAGCCTCTTGAGTAGCTGGGACTACAGGCATGCATCACCACGTCCAGCTAATTTTTTTTTTTTTTTTTTGGACAGAGTCTCACTCTGTTGCCCAGGCTGGAGTGCAGTGGCGCAGTCTCAGCTTACTGCAAACTCCACCTCTCAGGTTCATGCCATTCTCCTGCCTCAGCCTCTTGAGTAGCTGGGACTACAGGTACCCGCCACCACGCTAATTTTTTGTGTTTTTAGTAGAGACGGGGTTTCACTGGTTAGCCAGGATGGTCTCAATCTCCTGACCTCGTGATCTGCCCGCCTCGGCCTCTCGAAGTGCTGGGATTACAGGCAGGCCCAGCTAATTTTTGTAGTTTTAGTAGAGACGGGGTTGAACCATGTTGGCCAGGATGGTCTTGATCTCTTGACCTCGTGATCCACCTGCCTTGGCCTCCCAAAGTGTTGGGATTACAAGCGTGAGCCACCACGTCTGGCCTGAGTGCCTTAGTCTTGAAGGAACAATCTGGGAAATATGCCACTGAAACCATGCCTGAAGTGTTAAAGCAAAGACTAGCAGAAATTCTTCATGTGTCAGGAGTTGGTTCCTTCTAGTGGGTTCGTGGTCTCGCTGACTTCAAGAAAGAAGCTGTGGACCTTCACTCTTAAAGATGGCATGGACCCAAAGAGTGAGTGGTAGCAAGGTTTACTGTGAAGAGGAAAAGAACAAAGCTTCCACAGCGTGGAAGAGGACCCAAGCTGGTTGTCGCTGCTGGCTGGGGTGGCCAGATTTTATTCTCTTATTGACCCCTCACATATTCCACTTCTGTCCTATCAGAGTGCCCTTTTTTCAATCCTCCCTGCAATTGGCTACTTTTAGGATCCTGCTGATTGGTGTGTTTTACAAACTGCTGATTGGTGCATTTTACAATCCTCTTGCTAGGTACAGAGCGCTGATTGGTGCATTTTACAATCCCCTTGCTAGCTACAGAGCGCTCATTGGTTTGGTTTATAATCCTAGCTACAGAGTGCTGATTGGTGCGCTTTACAATCCTCTTGTAAAACAGAAAAGTTCTCCAAGTTCCCTCTCAACCCAGGAATCCCAGCTGGCTTCACCTCTCATTGAGTTTGCAGGATGGCAGGTAAAAAAAGAAACAACTTGCTACAATGCTGAAACTGCCTCCACTTGTAACAAAACTGCCTAAAATCTGTGAGAACCAATATGGCCAAATGGAGTTTGTGCAGAATGAGCTTGCTGACGTCACAGTGCAAATTTCCACCGTGTGTTTCATACAAACTCCCTTGAGTTAGTATGACTTTGCACATGGATCCCATGGAGGCATGAAGAGATCATTGCACCTGCCTGAGGACTTAACAGACCTTTCCTCCCACCAATTGCCTGCTAATCCCAGAATCCACTCCCTACACCTTTTCTAAGAAAATTACTGCCTTAAAGTCAGCATAAGACACATTTGAGCTGGACTCCTGTCTCCTTGTTAGTTAACTTGCAATAAAAAGCTTTCCTTTTCTCAAAAATCTGATGTCATAGTATTGGTTTCTGGCACATTGGGTGGAGAGCTCTTTTGCTGGGTAGCGCCACCACTGTATCTACTGTGGTCCACCATGTGTGCCACTCAGATGCCCTGGATTCTTTGTTTTTGTTTTTGAGACAGAGTCTCGCTCTGTTGCCCAGGCTGGAGTGCAGTGGTGCCATCTCGGCTCACTGCAACCTCTGCCTCCCGAGTTCAAGTGATTCTCCTGCTTCAGCCTCCTGAGTAGCTGGGACTATAGCGTGTGCCACCACGCCCAGCTACTTTTTGTATTTTTAGTAGAAATGGGGTTTCACCATGTTGGCCAGGCTGGTCTCGAACTCCTGACCTCAAGTGATCCACCTGCCTCTGCCTCCCAAAGTGTTGGGATTACAGGCGTGAGCCACCGCGCCTGGCCCCAGGATTCTTAAAGTAAGTGCCCTCAGGATCCAGGTTGGTCCCGTTGCCTGGAGAAACTGACAAGAGGAAGATCAGTGGGACAAATTGTAGACAGCCCTTTCCACCTGAACAAGTCTCAGAGATGCAATTGATGCTTATCACACTCCTTTACTTGCACCTTCTAGATTCCCTTTACCCTTGACTAGGGTGAAAATTCTAGATTTCCTTCTCACCTAGATCCTGCTGGTCTAGGTGACTTACCTGGAGAGCTGCTCCAGATCCTCATGCCTATGGGGTCTTCACTATGCCCTTCTCAGGACATAGCTGGTGAAATTTTTTTTATCTTTTTTTTTTTTTTTTGAAGATGGAGTCTCACTCTGTTGCCCAGGCTGGAGTGCAGTGGCACGATCTCGGCTCACTGCAAGCTCCGCCTCCTGGGTTCACACCATTCTCCTGCCTCAGCCTCCCAAGTAGCTGGGACTACAGGTGCCCACCACCACGCCCAGCTAATTTTTTTGTATTTTTAGTAGAGACAGGGTTTCACCGTGTTAGCCAGGTCGGTCTTGATCTCCTGACCTTGTGATCCGCCCGCCTCAGCCTCCCAAAGTGCTGGGATTACAAGCGTGAGCCACTGTGCCTGGCCAAAATTTTTTTATCTTTAAAATTGGGGAAAAGAATAGCAAGAGACATCCCAATGGATTCCCTGAATGCCAAATGTTTTCCTCCCTGCACTCATCATATAACGGCAGCCTCAGATTCTATGGATGATAGCATTAATTACCTCAGTGAGTATGGTGACTTCTTTCCTTGTGTGCTGGTCTCATAGAAGTCACAGTTTAACATCCGATGAGACTCTTACTGTGTCTCTTGGTGGAAGTGTTCCCCTCTGGGAACCAAGTCCTTTAGGTTACTTCTCTTTTTTTTTTTTTTTTTTTAAGACAGTCTTGCTCTGTCACCCAGGCTAGAGTGCGGTGGTGCGATCTCAGCTCACTGCAATCTCCGCCTCCCAGGTTCAAGTGATTCTCCTGCCTCAGCCTCCTGAGTGTCTGGGATTACAGGCGCCCACCACTGTGCCTGGCTAATTTTTGTATTTTTAGTAGAGACGGGGTTTCACCATGTTGGCCAGGCTGGTCTCAAACTCCTGACCTCGTGATCCACCTGCCTCAGCCTCCCAAAGTGCTGGGATTACAGGGGTGAGCCACTGCGCCTGGCCAGGTTAATTATTTCTTGTGCTTTCTTCCCCAATGGCTCTGTCCCTCATCCTATACAGGAAACACTGGTGTTGGCAACTATGTTAGGCTTCATCAGGGAGTATCAATGCATGGACACCACCCCAGGGTAGCAGAGCAACTGATAGAATTCCTGGGCTTGGATATGAACTTTCCATCCACGTGATGGGCGTGAGTAGATTCTGAGAAGCAAAAGGAGTGACCAATACTGGGTATCTTCCATTCCCCCCAGTGGTATCTTCATTCCTCTACCCTGCTGTACTTGGGATGATTAGTTACTATGAACGATATCAATGAACTCCCTTACCTTATTGGCTTTTGGTTGAGTTTGGCAAATGGGGAACCCAAATATGATATAAGAAGAATGAAGGACAAGGAGAGGTGGCCCTGGCTATTTCCTTTTTTTTTTTTTTTGAGATGGAGTCTCACTCTGTCACCCTGGCTGGAGTGCAATGGCATGATCTCGGCTCATTGCAACCTCCACCTCCCGGGTTCAAGCAATTCTCCTGCCTCAGCCTCCCGAATAGCTAGGACTACAGGCGCATGCCACCACACCCGGCTAATTTTTGTATTTTCAGTAGAGAATGGGTTTCATCATGTTGGCCAGGCTGGTCTTGAACTCCTGACCTCAAGTGATCCACCCACCTCGGCCTCTCAAAGTGGCAGAATTACAGGTGTGAGCCACTGTGCCTGGCTGACCCTCACTATTTCTTGCAGAACTCGAGGCTGGATGCTGCCCCTCACTGACCTCCTGTCAGCTCCTGGGATGCAGCCCTCTCCTCGCTTGAACAACAACTTTCAGTTGTTCTCTTCTTTTATCCCTTCATGCTTATGGGTGTCCTATGATCTGCCATTTGTTTGGAAGCTGGAGAACCAAGAAAGCAGGTAGTCTTGCTCCAGTCCAAGCTCAAAGACCTGAAAACAGGGGAGCCAACAGGGTAAACCCCAGCGTGAAGTCCAAAGGCTGGAGAACTGGGAGGGCTGATGGTGTAAGTTGTGAGTGTGAGTCTGAAGGCTGCAGAACCAGAAGCACCCATATGTGAGGTGGGGAGAAGACCGATGTTCTATTTCAAGTAGCTTTTGTGGTTTCCCTACATCCTGTTCACAATTCTGTGAGTAGTCCCTTGATATAAACTGCACTTGAAGAATCCCAGTTGACGTGTCAACTGTTTCCTGCTGGGACTCTGATATTCCAACTTCCTGAACATGTAAGGAAAAGTCCTAACAATGACCTATAAAACCCCACAAGATCAGGATCTGCATCTCCGATTACCGTCTAATCCCTGAATCCCTATTTTACCCGAGTCATACTGGCCTCTGTGCTGTGGGTCTTTGCATGCCAACAGTGCTTTTGCCACAGAAATTCACATGACTCAAGTTCCTACTCAGTAAAGCCTCTCCTCAAATGCTCCTTAACTGGGGACCTTCCCCTTCCTATGCTATATAAAGTAGCAAGTCCCCAGCCCTCCATATCTCTCTCACAATGCTTTATTTTTCTGCATAACATGAATATTGTTGATTTTTCTTTTTCTTTTTTTTGAGGTGGAGTCTTGCTCTGTTGCCCAGGCTGGAGTGCAGTGGCGCGATCTCGGCTCACTGCAACCTCCACCTCCCAGGATGAAGTGATTCTCTTGCCTCAGCTTCCTGATTAGCTGAGATTACAGGCGCATGCCACCACACCCGGCTAATTTTTTTGTATTTTTAGTAGAGATGGGGTTTCACCATGTTGGTCAGGCCGGTCTCAAACTCCTGATCTCATGATCTGCCCACCCCAACCTCCCAAAGTATTGGAATTACAGGCGTGAGTCACAGCACCCAGCTATGTTGTTGATTTTTCTATAATTCACCGCTCCCCGTTAGGATGTAAGTGCCTCAATGGCAAAACTTGAGTTTCATTCACTGCACTAGACATGGCATCTAAAACAGCGCTTAGCCACATGGAATGTACTCAATAAACAGGCTAGTGGTTATGAGAATGAACTGTCTGGATCCCAATCTGTGCTCTACCACTTACTAGCTGGTGAACTCAGGCAAGCAACCTAAACATTCCATGCCAGTTTTCCCGTCTGTAAGTTGGAGATAGTAATAGCACATACTTTGCAAGCTTATAGTGAGTACGCAGTTAATATTTACAAGGCACTTTGAAGAGTGCCTGGTCTATAGGATGGGCTAGTGAAATGTTTGATCTCTTTTTGTTAATATATTTTAATATTACAATTCTTTGGTATGAAAAGGTATGGTCCTTACTGAAAATAAATTCACAAGAAAATATCTAAACCTCTACACACCTAGTTACATTACACATAAACATATATAAAGCAAAAATGACAGAATTACAGAAAGAATTTGTTAATCCACCATGCTAGTGGAAGACTTTAATATACCTCTATCACTAAGTCAGGTCGAGAGAAAAAAATACAGTACATATTGAAAAACACAATTAGTTTGAGTATGTATGTCCATCCTGTATCCAAAAATTAGATACATAGTATACTGTTTTCAAAGAATCATGGAGCACTTATAAAAACAGATCAATAAACAGGATTAACAGATAATGCATTCACCTGGAAGCTAACAGAACACCCCCCAACCAAACACACACACACACACACTCTCTCTCTCTCTTTGGTTTTAGCCAATTAGTGGTTACTTGTGATCATGTAAGAAGTCTAGTAATATGCAGAACAGAGCCAATGCAGCCAATCAAAGGTTTCTGAAGAACTCAAATCATTGTGATTTTTCAGCACTGTTTCTTCTTTTTATTTTGAGACGGAGTTTCGCTCTTGTTGCCCAGGCTGGAGTGCAGTGGGTCAACCTTGGCTCACTGCAACCTCTGCCCGGTTTCAAGCAATTCTCCTGCCTCAGCCTTCCAAGTAGCTGAGATTACAGGCATGCGCCAACACACTCGGTTAATTTTGTATTTTTAGGAGAGACAGGGTTTCTCCATGTTGGTCAGGCTGGTCTTGAACTCCCCACCTCAGGTGATCCGCCTGCCTCGGCCTCCCAAAGTGCTGGGATTACAGGCATGAGCCACCATGCCCAGCCCCTGCACTGTGGTTTTTATCATCACAGTGGAAAAAAAAAAAAAAAGGCTCTTTTAACTCTATGCTTTGTGTCCACTTTCCAAAAGAAAGAATGTAAAGAAAATAGATGAGAATAAGCCAGATGGTGTCTCACCCAGTGCGTTATTCCTACTTCTTTTAGCCAGCAGAGTGGGATAAAGCCTGTCTAAGCTTCAGGAAAGCCTAGTACACTGTACGTCTTTTTTTGAGATGGAGTCTCACTCTGTCACCCAAGCTGGAGTGTGGTTGTGCGATCTTGGCTCACTGCGACCTCCACTTCCCAGGCTCAAGCGATTCTCCTGCCTCAGCCTCCCAAGTAGCTGGGATTACAGGCACCTGTCATCACACCCAGCTAATTTTTGTATTTTTTTTTAGTAGAGACGAGGTTTCACCATGTTGGCCAGGCTGGTCTTGAACTCCTGACCTCAGGTGATCCGCCCGCCTCGGCCTCCCAAAGTGCTGGGATTATAGGCATGAGCCAGGGCGCCTGGCCCCACTGTACATTTTCAATACTGCTCATTGACAACTTGTTTTTTAAGTAGGGAGAATGAATATTAAGAAACAGTATTTGCACGAGGTGTGGTGGCTCACGCCTGTAATCCCAGTGCTTTGGGAGGCCGAGGCGGATCACAAGGTCAGGAGATTGAGACCATCCTAGCTAACACAGTGAAACCCCATCTTTACTAAAAATACGAAAAATTAGCCGGGCGTGGTGACGGGCACCTGTAGTCCCAGCTACTTGGGAGGCTGAGGCAGGAGAATGGTGTGAATCTGGGAGGCAGAGCTTGCAGTGAGCTGCAATCGCGCCACTGCATTCTAACCTGGACAACACAGCAAGACTCCGTCTCAAAAAAAAAAGAAACAGTATTTACTATATTAGGACACAAAGAGAAAACAACCAAAATCACAAAGTCCATGTACTCTGACAAAATGCTATTAAATTAGAAAAAAATATATCAAATATTGTCTGATTTTTTTTTTTTGAGACAGAGTTGCACTCTTTTGTCCAGGCTGGAGTGAAGTGGCATGATCTCGGCTCACTGCAACCTCCATTTCCTGGGTTCAAGTGATTCTCCTTCCTCAGCCTCTTGAGTAGCTGAGATTATAGGTGCCTGTTACCACACCCGGCTAATTTTTGTATGTTTTAGTAGAGGCAGAGTTTCACCATGTTGGCCAGGCTGGTCTCAAACTCCTGACCTCCAGTGATCCGCCCGCCTCAGCCTCCCAAAATGCTAGGTTTATAGGTGTGAGCCACCACGCCTGGCAAATATTGTCTAATTTCTATTATAACAAACTAGATCACTCAGGAGCTGTTTGGAAATACCTTTCTGAGTATTTGGTGTATTGATGTTTTAGAATTATAATAAATATACTGTATATAAAACAAGGTAGTAAGATTTTCAGGACTGCTATAGCCATAAATGTTTCTATTAAAAGACTGAAAATGAATGAGCTAGTGACCCAACCTACAAATGAGACACTGATGAAGGTAATTCCACATTCATAGCACTTATACCTTTTTTTCTCAGTGTAAGTTACTGTGTGGCCACTCAGTTAAGAGGTAAGGCATCCTAACATTGATTATGTTCCTAGGGCTTCCTCTATATGAATTCTCTCATGTATAAAGGGAGGAATCACTGAAAATTTTTCTGAAATTAATACACTCATGGGTATTGCATCCAAGGAACATTTTCATATTTTTCCTAATGTAAGAGATATCACTGAAAACATTCCCTCATCCTTTATCTTAAGAAGTTCTGGCTGGGAGTGGTGGCTCGTTGCTGTATTCCCAGCACTTTGGAAGGCTGAGGCAGGTGGATCACTTGAGCCCAGGAGTTTGAGAGCAGCCTGGGCAACATGGTGAATCCCCATCTTTACAAAAAGTAGACAGGCATGGTGGTTCGTGCCTACAGTCCCAGCTACTTGGGAGGCTGAGGTGGGAGGATCCCTTGAGCCTGGGAGGCAGAGGTTGCAATAAGCCAAGATTGCACCACTGTGCTACAGCCTGGGCACAGATGAAACCCTGTCTCAAAAAATAAATTGAATAGTTATCTTACACTGAGTTAGGTTCCTAAAAAATGTGGAAAAATGACGTTCTAATACTGATGGAATTCAATCGTTTTTCTAGTATGAATCTCACTTCTTAAAAATGGAGAGAATATTCAAGGCTTTTATAGCTGTCTTGTGCTTGGTAACATGACTGTTTGTGTCATAGGCTTTTCAACACTGTGTATACTCAACATATTCCTCTGTTGTATGATCTCCGAAATGTGACTAAAGGAATGAGTGTCCCCTGAATGGTTTTCCGTTTTTGATGCCACACACAGGGTTTCCCCTTATTGTGAGTTGTCATGTGACTCCCTGAGGCCATCACTGAAGGCTTTCCTACAGCTACTGCATTACCTGGGCAGCTCCCCAGTAGATACTATTTTTTCAGTAGGGGGAAAGAGTTTGAGCTCAAGGTTTTACCATACACATTACACTCACAAGATTTCTCTCTAGATTGAGTTAACCTGTGGGTTATAGAATGCTACTCCCATATTGATCAGATTAGAAGTTGGCTGGGTGTGGTGGTTCATGCCTATAATCCCAGTACTTTTGGAGGCCAAGATGAAAGGACTGCTTGAACCTAGGAGTTTGAGACTAGTCTGGGCAGCATGGCAAAACTCTCCCTCTAGTTAAAAAAAAAAAAAATTAGCCAGACATGGTGTCATGCACCTGTAGTCCCAGCTACATTGGACGCTGGGGCAGGAGAATTACTTGATCCCAGGAAGTAGAGGCTGCAGTGAGCTGTGATCACACCACTGCGCTCCAGCGTGGGTGACAGAGCAAGACATTGTCTTAAAAAAAAAAAAAAAATGAGGGTCAGCTGAAGGCTTTCCTCCACTGATTTCATGGCAAGCTTTCTAGATGGTTCCAAATGTCTACTGTTCGTACCTCCTGTGGTGTTCTTCCACATTGTATCAGGATTGGTGTGTATGACCAATGTAACAGGGACATGAAAACATATCTCACTGAAGCGAGGTCATAAAAGACATTATGCTTTCTGTGTTGGCTCCTTTAGATCACTGGCTTTGGGGAGAAGTTGCTTCCATAAAGAAACTCAGCCCTGTTGAGAGGCCTACGTGGTTTGGAAGTGCAGGTCCCTTGGAAACAGCTAGCATGCACTTGTCAGCCATGTGAGTGAGCCATTTGCAAGTGGTCCCTTCACCAGTAAAAATTCTGGATGATTATGGTTCTGCTGACATCTGGACTGTAACCTCTTAAAAGATCCTGAAGAACTATAGCGCTACGTTGTTTCTGAATTCCTGACCTACAAAAATTGTGAGATAACAAGTGTTTTTGTTTGAAGCCACAAAAGTTTGGGGGGTAATTTGTTACACAGTAGCAGGTGATTCATACATCTGGTTAGAGTTCTCTCATGTTATCTGAGGCATGAAAGATCAATGAATGCTTTTCCCAGTTATTGAATTCACATTTGCCTATTATGCATTCTCGTATGCACAGAAAGGTAGGAGTTACTTGTGAAGGATTTCCCACAATAAGAACATTCATAGGGTTTTTTTCCAGTGTGAGTTCTCATGTGTTTCTTAACAGACGAGAGAACATTAAAGGCTTTTCCACAATCACTGCACTCATAGGATTTCTCTCCATTATGTATTCTCCTGTGAATTGTAAGAGAAAAGCTATTGGTAAAAGATTTCCCACACTCATTACATGTGTAGGGTTTTTCTCCAGTATGAGTTCTTATGTGATGTGTCAGATTCGACTTCCTCCTGAAGGTTCTCCCACAATCGTGGCATTCATAAGGGTACTCCCCTGTATGAATGCTATAGTGCAAAGAAAGAGACGACCTCGTGCTGAAAGCCTTTCCACACTCATTACATACATGATGACCCTCCCCCGTATGAACTCTCTTGTGCCTTTTGAAGATTGACTGAGTGCGGAACTCACGAAAACACTGGTTACATTTGTAGGGTTTTTCTCCAGTGTGAATTCTCAAGTGCGGTCTGAGGTATGAGGAATTGCTGAAGGTTTTCCCACAGTCAGTGCATTCATAGGGTTTCTCCCCATTGTGGATTCTCTTATGAACAGTAAGGTAAGATCTGCTGCTGAAGGTTTTCCCACAGTCACTGCATTCATACGGTTTCTCCCCATTGTGGATTCTCTTATGAATAGCAAAGTAAGATCTGCTGCTGTAGGATTTCCCACATTCACTGCAGTGATTGGGTTTTTCTCCAGTATGAATCCTCATGTGCCGCTTAAGGGAAGATTTTGTGGTGAAGACTTTAAAACACTGATTACATTCGTTGAGTGTTGCTCCAAGATGATTCCTCTCCTATTGATTAAGAGATGACTAATAAGTACCCTTTATAATATTTTTAACATTGAATGCTGTCAGAGGAATTTCCTCTCCCAGGAATTCTGTTGTGTATCATAGTATTGGAATTAATGTTTTTGCCATTATGAGTGCTGGTACATGGCTTCTGTCACTTTTAATTCTTAGCATTTAAAAAAGATGGATTCTTTCTACAAATCTTTATCATATTCACAGAGTATTTTCTGATAAATTTAAGGCTAATTTCTTTCTCAAATACCCAATATCTGACTCAGACTACTGGAAATATTTACTTGTGGGAATTCTCAGGAAAAAAAAGTTTGGGGCTAACTAATGCTTTTCTCCAAATTCAAAATAATTTCATAGTATCTCTCCAGAGATACTACTTTCTCTTGGAAAAAATGACACTTTTCTTTAATAACTATTTAATAAAGCCACTTATTTTTTTTGAGACAGTGTCTTGCTCTGTCGCCAGGCTGGAGTGCAGTGGCGCAATCTCGGCTCACTGCAAGCTCCGCCTCCAGGGTTGAAGTGATTCTTCTGTTTCAGCCTCCCAAGTATTTGGGATTACAAGCGCGCATCACCACACCCAGCTAATTTTTTTTTGTATTTTTAGTAGAGACGGGGTTTCACCATATTGGCCAGGCTCGTCTCCAACTCCTGACCTCGTGATCCACCTGCCTCAGCTTCCCAAGGTGCTGGGATTACAGGCATGAGCCACTGTGCCTGGCCAACAAAGCCAGTCTTTGTGGCTTTTCTCATGTAGGGCATTCTACCATGAAAAAACCAGGAATCACCCATGTTAATCTTACCATTTTCATATTTCTAGATTGTTCTTTTCGAAAAACATGCAGCTTAGGAGTTAACCCTTTGGCTTTAAGTGGATTCTCCACATCTGAAACAAGTTAAAAAGAAATTTAAGTTGATAGAAAAGAGGCAAATTTAAGTTGATGGTGAAATGGTAAAATGCATACGTGAGTGAAGGCAGAATCTGAGAGGTGAGGGTTTTTGAGAAGGCATTCAATGAAAGAGATATGGGTGTGAAAATTTTAGGCAATGTTTAAGAAAGACTCTAGGAAGACTGAGATTGATGTTGACAGAATGAAGGAACTGTCAGGAAGGCAAGGTGGACTGAAACTGATCAAAGAGCTCATAGGAGACTTAAATTTCAGAAAAAGAGATGTCTTTTTTCTCCCCTGAGGCCCAAGTAAAGTATGAGATGACAGAAAGTTGGAAGTCATGAAGGTACATGAGGGGGCTCAGACCAAACGTTCTTGGCCTTCTTGGGAAAAGGGGCATTTACACAGTTCTCTGACTGATATTTCCTAATGTATTATAATACTCCCAACTTCTCAGTCCCTGGCCAGAGCTGTTCCTCACAAGGACTTATATCCACCTGGTGCTCACCTGGACAGGTACCTGAGAGAATTCCTCTCTCTTCTGTCATCACTTTATCTTCTTGCTCCAACTGTGAGATCAGACTAGGTTTATCAACTTGGTTCCCTGTACATGGAGAAAAGACACATGATGTAGGGGGACTGTGCAGCAGACAAGCTCTCCCATGAAACTGAAATCAGTTCTGAAGGTGAAGAGGTGTGACTTCAGGAGCAGAGGAATAATTATGCCAAAATTGAATAAATATAGCAACTGTCTTACACACACACACACACCCCACAAGCAATATCTAGGGCAGTTGCAGGACAACTGGTCCCAGGAGCCCCTGTCCAGGTTTAAATACAGAATCTGAAAGCCCAAAAGATTTAACTACAGAGAATATATAGTCAAGGAAAGAAGGAGATCTTCATTTCATAGGGGTAGCATTAGACAGACAGCTCCATGAGGGTGGGGGGCATGTCTGTTGCATTCTTCACTACTCCCACATCCCAGCACAGACCTAGGAACAGAGGTGCTTATGAAGGACTTAAAAGAAGTGATATCAGTGAAAGTAGTGGAGTAGGGAACTCCACAACTCCATCCCTTCACAAAAACAGTATGTAAATGGGCAAAACCAGAATCAACTTCATTGGAGCTCTTGAATGTTATCAAAAGTTTACAGCCACAGGAGAATGCCTAATCAAGACAAACAGCCGAATCTGGGTAAGAGAGATTTGTGACATTTTAACTGACTCTAGCTGCACACTCTATTCCCCATTTTGCCTTGAGGACAACAACCTGTGTTTCTAGTGCTAAAGGGAACAGAATGCACCTTATTCTCAAAAACCTGTGGTTGTTCTGTTCTGACCTGTCTGCTGGCTCCCTGATGGGCTGGATCAAAGGGCTTCCCTTTATTTGTGTAACTCCAAACTCTCCCAGGTCTGAAGAGGCTACACCTATGGAAGCTGGAGGGTGGAGAGGGAAGTGTGTCCCAACACATCTAAAGGCAAATCAGCCACTGCTGAATGGGGCAAGGGAAAACTGTGAAGCAAACAAAAGACTAACCAAAAAACCTGGGAGAAGAAGTTGGGAAGAAGATGCTCTGAGGAGTAGAGCATCTTTCCACACCTTTTTTTCCCCACAAGATGGAGTCTTGCTCTGTCACCCAGGCTAGAGTGCAGTGGTGTGATCTCAGCTCACTGCAACCTCCACCTCCTGGGTTCAAGCAATTCTCCTGCCTCAGCCTCCCAAGTAGCTGGGATTACAGGCATTTGCCACCACGCCTGGCTGATTTTTTGTATTTTTAGTAAAGATGTGGTTTCGCCATCTTGGCCAGGCTGGTCTCCAACTCCTGACCTCAGGTGATCCGCCCACCTCAGCCTCCCAAAGTGCTGGGATTACAGGCGTGAGCCACTGTGCCCAGCCTCCACACATTTCTAGAAGGCCATGCTCACACCCAGGGATGAACACACACTCAGAGAAGATCTGAGAAGGCACCAAGCCCTCACCTTTGACTGACCTTCAGGCTCTGGATAAGAAGGAAGTGAAGGCTAAGTCAGAGTTGTAAAGTGCTTTAGCTGAGTTTTGAAGGCATGCTCCAACATGTAATTCAGATCCATTGGCAAAGACTGGTCATCTTTTGGGTTCCAGGTATTTAAGAAAATCTCTGACAAATTAATCCCAAGCTGGACACTAAGCTAATAGAACAGAGACTTCAGTGGCCACACATGACCAATACAGACGTTACAAAATTAACTCAGAAATGTCACTGAACAGAGAAACAATACCAACTACAACAAACCTTGGGGAGGCAGGAAATCAGATGTAAAGAACTGCCATAATGTAATATTCTGAAAGTAGTTTTCAGCAAATAAATTATGAGGCATGTAAAGAAACAAAAAAATGGGCCGGGCGTGGTGGCTCACGCCTGTAATCCCAGCACTTTGGGAGGCCGAGGTGGGCGGATCACAAGGTCAGTAGATCGAGATCATCCTGGCTAACACGGTGAAACCCCATCTCTACTAAATATACAAAAAATTAGCCAGGCATGGTGACGGGCGCCTGGAGTCCCAGCTACTCGGGAGGCTGAGGCAGGAGAATGGCGTGAACCTGGGAGGCAGAGCCTGCAGTTAGCCGAGATCGC
This sequence comes from Nomascus leucogenys, assembly GCF_006542625.1. Taxonomy (NCBI): domain Eukaryota; kingdom Metazoa; phylum Chordata; class Mammalia; order Primates; family Hylobatidae; genus Nomascus; species Nomascus leucogenys. Next base: position 2,242,812 of record NW_022095767.1, on the reverse strand, counting down.
ACCACTGCACTCCAGCCTGGGTGACAGAGCGAGACTCCATCTCAAAAAAAAGAAACAAAAAAATGAAACTGCATTATAGGAAAAAAGAAATGAACAGAAATTATCCGTAAGGAAACTCGGTCATTAGATTTATTAGGCAACGACTTCAAATCAACTATTTCAAATATGCTCAGGGAGTTAATGGAAACTGTGTACAAAGAACTAATGGAAACCGTGAGAATGAATTCTCACCAAATAGAGAAAATCATAAAGAGATGGAAATTACAAAAAGGAGCCAAATAGGAATTTTAAAATTGAAAAATATATATTATCTGAAATGAAAAATTTACTAGAGGGGTTCATCAGAAGACTTGATCAAGCAGAAGACACAATCAGTGAACTTGATGATAGGTCAATTAAGATTGCCTGATCTGTAGAGCAGAAATTAAAAATAAAGGGAAAAAAATGAGCAGAGCCTAAGAGACCCAGAAGATACCATCAAACATCTGAATATACACAATGGGAGTTGCTACTGGAGAGGAGACAGAGAAAGCAGAAGGAATATATGGAAAAATTGGCAAGGCGCGATGGGTCACGCTCTAATTACAGCACTTTGGGAAGCCGAGGTGGGAGGATCACCTGAGGTCAGGAGTTCGAGACCAGCCTAGCCAACATGGTGAAACCCTGTCTCTACTAAAAATACAAAAATTAGCTAGGTGTGGTGGTACGTGTTTGTAATCCCAGCTGCTCAGGAGGCTGAGGCAGGGAGAATTGCTTGAACCCAGGAGGCACAGGTTGCAGTGAGCTGAGATTGTGCCAGTGCACTCCAGCCTGGGCAACAGAGTGAAACTGGGGAAAAAAAAAAAAAGGAATATATGGAAAAATAATGGCCAAACTTTTCCAAATTTGATGAAAATTACAAGTCTATACATCAAAGCAGCTCAAGGATCTCCAAATAGGATACACTCAAAAAACTCATACTGAGATACCGTAAAATTAAACCGTCAAAAGCCAAAGACAAAGAGACTATCCTGAAAAATAGCAAGGGAGAAATAAGTCATCATGTACAAGATTAACAGCTGATTTGTCATCAGAAACCATGGAGGCCGCAAGCCAGTGGGATGATGACATACTCCAAGTACTGAAAGAAAAATATCAACCAAGAATTCTATCTCCTGCAAAACTATCATTCAAGATAGTAAAAAGGCAATCCACTGAATGGGAGGAAATTTTTAAAAATGATAATTTGATAAGGGTCTAGGATCCAGAACATATAAAGAACTCTTACAACTCAATAACGAAAAGGCGAACAATGCCCCCCAAATGGAAGAAGCACTTGAATGAACATTTCTTCAGAAAAGATGGATAAATGGCCAACAAGCACAAGAAAAGATGGCCAATCTCATCTTCTTTTTTAGGGAATAGAAATAAAAACCACAATGAGATAAGACACCCACAAGAATAGCTATCATAATTTTTTTAAAAAAGGAAAACAGACAAATGTTGGTAAGGATGCAGAGAAACTGTAATACGTTGCTGGTCTCATGCATTGCTGGTAGGAATGTAAAATGGTGTGGCAGTTGTAGAAAAGTTTGGAGGTTCCTCAACACATTAAACATAGAATTACCACAGGACCCAGAAGTTCCACTCCTAGGTATATACCCAAGAGAAAACAGGTGCTCAAACAAAATCTCGTACATGAATGATCATAGCAGCACTACCCACAATAGCCAAAAGGTGAGAACAGGCTAAATTTCCATCAGCTGATGAACTGATATATAAAAAGTGGTATATACACATAATGGAATAATATTCAACCATAAAAAGAATGAAGTTCTGCTATGTGCTACAACACGACTGTACTTTGAAAACATCGGCCAGGCATGGTGGCTCACCCCTGTAATCCCAGCAATTTGTGAGGCCGAGGTGGGTGGATCACTTGAGACCAGGAGTTCAAGACCAGCCTGGCCAACATGGTGAAACCCCGTCTCTATTAAAAACACAAAAATCTGCTGAGCGTGGTGGCACATGCCTTTAGTCCCAGCTGTTCAGGAGGCTGAGGAAGGAGAACAGATTGAGAACAGATTGAACCCGGAAGGTGGAGGCTGCAGTAAGCTGAGATCACACCACTGCACTCCAGCCTGGGCAACAGAGTGACACTCCATCTCAAAAAAAAAAAAAAAGAAAGAAAACATTATGCTAAGCAAAAAGTGAGACACAAAAGACCACATTTTGTATGATTCCATTTATATAAAATGTCAAGAATAGGGCCAGGAATGGTAGCTCACATCTGTAATCCCAGCACTTTGGGAAGCTAAGGCAGGAGGATCACCTGAGCCCAGGAGTTTGAGACCAGCCTGGACAACATAGCAAGACCCTGTCTCTACAAAAAATAAACAAATTAGCTGGGTGTGGTGGTGCGCACCTGTGGTCCCAGCTACTCAGGATCATGCCACTGCACTATAGCCTGGGCGATGGAGGGAGACACTGTCTAAAAACAACCCCCTCAAAAAGAAGAGACACATCTATAGAGACGGAAAGATTAGTGCCTGCCAAGATGTTCGGGAGGGAGAACTGGGGAGAGACCACTTCATGACTATGGGGCTTATTTTTGGCCTGACAACTATGTTCTGGAATTAGTGGTGATGGCTGTACTACGCTGTGAACCTACGAAAAGCCACCAAATTAGACACTTTAAAATAGTTTAAATGGTGACTTTTGTGTCTTGTGTTACCTCAATTTAAAAAAAGAAGAAAAAGACTTATTTCCTGAGTCATTAAATATGTGTAGGAATGACATTAGGCTTACCCAGTGAGGAGGCCAGGTTCCTGAAGTTCTCCAGCATCACGTCCCTGTACAGTGTCCTTTGGGCAGGGTCCAGCAACGCCCACTCCTCCTGGGTGAACTCCACGGCCACATCCTCGAACGTCACCAAGCCCTAAAGCATTGCAAACATCATGGCTTAGCCAAGGACCACCCCCACCAACGTGCACAGGAATAGGGGCCAGGAGAACAGAGCCAGGGCTGGGGAAGCCTGAGCACGAGATGTGGGGGGGTTCTGAGCTCCTCTCCCGGGGTTCTGAGCTCCTCTCCCGGGGTTCTGAGCTCCTCTCCTGGGGTTCTGAGCTCCTCTCCTGGGGTTCTGAGCTCCTCTCCCTGGCTTCTGAGCTCAGCCCTCAATGCTTGTCTCCTTAGGCCACTTCCAGGTCCAGCGCACAGTACCGCAGAGCAACTGTCTTTTCTCACTCAGACTGGGAGCTCCTGTGATCTTATTTCCCTCAATCTCCAGGGGAGCATGGGCCCGTGACATGGCAGAAATCAGAGAAATACTTGGTAAGTGAATGAATGATTTCCGTATGGCCTTCATTAATTGCTTGGGTTTAGAACATCATCACGTCTTTACTTGGCTTTCCCTTAAAACTCTCAGGAGCACACGATGTACTCGGAGACCCTGGAGGGAGCTCTGAACCTGCAGTAAACGTTGACACACACTGGTATTTTCCAGGCAGCCCTCACTCAGAGACCCTGGGATGCCTGAGGAACGAGTTTGGCCGTGGGGCTCCAGGCCACTGAAAGGCATCGAGTCCAACCTTCTGGCTGAAGGAATCATGATTTGGGAAAAGGAACATCCGACTCACCTGTAGCCAGCTTGTCAGGAGCTTATTAACCAGCTCTCCACCCTCTGTGTGTCCTTCTGGCTGAGAGGCTGGGAAAGGGGAAGATGGAGCTGGAGGAGGAGAAATGAGTCCCAGGAATCCAGACCCGCCCTGTGTCCACTTACACATCTGGAGGCTTCCCCACCTGCCTGCGATCGACCATGTCCCCAGGCATACACAGTCACCCACAAAGCATCCACCTCTACTCCACACAACACCCACCCACAGCAATCCAAGGAAACCAGAGCATGGCCCTGCTGCATCCACGCCAGGAAACAGGACTTAAGGTCTGACTGCACTTGGGGAAGGGATTATTCCCACTTCACAGATGAGGAAACTGAAATTCCAAGGGCGTCACTGTGTTTTTATCAGGTTCACAGAAAGAACTAAAGGTAGAATTCAAAAGCTCCAGCACATTCACCACACAGGTGACATCCACAGACACCCAAACGCCTAAGTCCCAAATCCCGAGAGCCGCCTGATCAGATATGGAGGACCTCTGGGCCCCTGGGGCTCCACTCCTGCCTCACCTGCTCTGCCCAACCCCCTCAATGCTGTGGGTCAGGACCTTTCAAGCCTGGACTCTGAGAACTGCCAGGACCCCGAGAACTGCCAGGACCCCATGACTCACCAGCAGTTGGGGGCAGGATGACGGCTGCCATCCTGTAACTCCGACAGCAACAGGGCAGCCGGGAAGCAGGACCCTCCTTCCTTATCCTGCAGCGCTCTCAGGACAGCACTCTGGAAGAAATGGGGGGAACACTCTGCCTCAGTCACCCCTTCTCCAGCCCGTGCCCTGCCTCGGTCATCCCCTCTCCAGCCCGTGCCCTGCCTCGGTCACCCCCCTCTCCAGCCTGTGCCCTGCATCGGTCACCCCGTCTCCAGCCCGTGCCCTGCCTCGGTCACCCTCTCTCCAGCCTGTGATCTTCCTTGGCCACCCCTCCTCCTGGTTTCCACCTCATCCAGCTCAGATGTCACTACCCCTCATTTCAGTTGATTTCCTCCTCTCCACTCCCCACTCTCATGCCAGCCCAGCAGAGCTCCAGACATTTCCTATCAGAGACCCTAGATTCCTACAACTTCTAAGAATCGATCTGTAAGATACACAAATATAAAAGTCGTGTAAGATTATTCACTGTAGCATTACAGTGCACCCATTAAAAAAAAAGAGAGATCTCTAGATATCAATAGGTTATTATTGTCAGTAAATTTAAGAGGAAAAAAAAGTACCAAATAGTATATATGGAATGTTTCCTCTTTTATGAGAAAAGAAGGGGTGTGTGTGTGTGTGTGTGTGTGTGTGTGTGTATATACACACAAAGATGAAAGCGGCTGGCCGGGCGCGGTGGCTCCTGCCTGTAATCCCAGCACTTTGGGAGGCCAAGGCGGGCGGATCACGAGGTCAGGAGATCGAGACGATCCTGGCTAACATGGTGAAAACCCACCTCCACTAAAAAAATAAAAATAAAAAATTAGCTGGGTGTAATGGCACACACCTGGAATTCCAGCTACTCGGAAGGCTGACGGAGGAGAATGGCGTGAACGTGGGAGGCAGAGCTTGTAGTGAGCCGGGATCGCACCATTGCACTCCAGCCTGGGCGACAGAGCGACGCTCTGTTTAAAAAAAAAACAAAAACAAACATAGAAAGTGGCCAAGTGTGTGGGAGGGGTTGGTGGAAGCGGGGACGGGCGCAGTCTGCAGTTAAGACTTGTAAGAGTGAGTTTGGGCCAGGTAGACAAAACAGAGCTGGAGAGGGTAGACGGTGCTGGCTGTTCATGGAAGGCAGGGCCACTCAGCTAGGAATTTGTATTGAGATGTAGCATTCAGGCCCTGGCTTCCTTCTGGATCTCTTGCCCAGGGAATTTACCCTGGGTGACCCCCATACCCCCAATCTCCGGGGAGGGAAGGATTGGGAGAGGAGTGAATGGAGAGCCATTCCCCATAGGCCGCTTGTTCGCTGGTACTTGGAGCCAAGCAGAGATGGGTGGCTCTTTCCCATTCCTGCCTGCAGCCTCACAGCCCCCACCCTCCAATTAATACAGCTGCCAATTAATACAGATGTCTCTGACATCTGGTCTCTGTGGTGTTAACAGAACCCCCAAAATTCACATATACATGTGAAAAGTTTATATATTTGTACTTATATGTAAAAGCCTGAAAGTTTTAGTATTATGACATGCAAGAAAATCTGTATTATGGCCAGGCACAGTGGCTCATGCCTGCAATCCCAGCACTTTGGGAGGCCGAGGTGGGCGGATCACCTGAGGTCAGCAGTTCAAGAACAGCCTGGCCAAGTTGGTGAAACCTTGTCTCTACTAAAAATATATTTAAAAAATTAGCTGGGCATGGTGGTGGGCGCCCGTAGTCCCAGCTACTTGGGAGGCTGAGGCAGGAGAATCGCTTGAACCCAGGAGGCGGAGGTTGCAGTGAGACCAGATCGTGCCACTGCACTCCAGCCTGGGTGATAAAGTGAGACTCCGTCTCAAAAAAAAAAAAAAATCTGTATTATTTCTCTGCAGTTCCACGTATTTATATTTGTTTGTGAGTGGGCTCTTCCAGCAGCTGTGTTGCACAAACGGTAGAGAAGAGGAACTCTGCATAGGTGAGCCCCTGGTGGGTCACTCCCTTTTCCCTCCCAAGTCCAAACCAGGTGTAGCATTTCCTCACCCAGTTATTCCTCTCAAATCCCTTCTCCAGCCCTTGGGTCCCGACATTGACCCTTCATTCACGTTTTATTGATGCCTGTCCCCAGCTGGGTGCTGGAGATGGAGGGGAGGAAGATCCCTGTCATCTAAGAACTGGCTTTCTGGGAGCAGGACACACACACAGACCTTCCGCTGCATTTCAGAGTGATATGTGATATGGCAGAGGGGCGCATGGCATCCAGCCCAGGATCTGGGAAGAAGGGGACTGAGAAGTCTTGGAAGGAAAAACACTAAAAACATTTGAATTGAGTCTTGAGAGTCGAGGTAAGGTCTTGTTCAGTGAAAAGTGCACGTGCAGAGGCAGGAAAGCAAGCTGCTTAGGAAGCCAAGTTCACAGTTTGGAGCATGTGGGCAAATAAGGGGCCAGAGTGCATGGGAAAGGTTGTATTTTGAAAGGTACTATAAAGAGCGGTGAGGAGTTTGAACATGAGAGGCAGTGAAGAGCCAGCAAAGGCTTTTCAGGCAGGGGAGTGACTGAAGCAAATTTATCTTTATGTATTTATTTTGAGACAGTCTTGCTCTGTCACCCAGGCTGGAGTACAATGGTGAGATCTCGGCTCACTGCAACCTCCACCTCCTGGGTTCAAGCAATTCTGTCTGCCTCAGCCTCCCGAGTAGCTGGGATTACAGGTGCCTGCCACCATGCCCAGCTAATTTTTGCATTTTTAGTAGAGACACGGTTTTGCCATGTTGGCCAGGCTGGTCTCGAACTCCTGACCTCAGGCGATCTGCCCACCTCAGCCTCCCAAAGTGGTGGGATTACAGGTGGGAGCCACTGTGCCTGGCTGTATTTTTTTTTTTTTTTTTTTTTTTTTTGAGACAGAGTCTCACTCTGTTACCCAGGCTGGAGGGCAATGGTGTGATCTCGGCTCACTGCAAGCTCCACCTCCCATGTTTATGCCATTCCCCTGCCTCAGCCTCCCGAGTAGCTGGGACTACAGGCGCCCGCCACCACGCCCGGCTAATCTTTTTTTTTTTTTTTTTTTTTTGTATTTTTAGTATAGACGAGGTTTCACCATGTTAGCCAGGATGGTCTCGATCTCCTGACCTCGTGATCCGCCCGCCTCAGCCTCCCAAAGTGCTGGGATTACAGGCGTGAGCCACCACGCCCGGTTTTTTTTGTGTGTTTTTTTTTTTTTTGAGATGAAGTCTTGCTCTGTTGCCCAGGGTGGAGTGCGGCAGTGCCATCTTGGCTCACTGCAGTCTCTGCCTCCCAGGCTCAAGAGAGTCACCACGCCCAGCTAATTTATGTATTTTTACTACAGATGGCATTTCACCATGTTGGCCAGGCTGGTCTTGAACTCCTGACCTCAGGTGATCCACCTACCTCAGCCTCCCAAAGTTCTGGGATTACAGACAGGCTTGAGCCACTGCTCCTGGCCACAAATTATCTTTTACAATAGCCGTTCTGGCTTCATTGCAATGGACAGATGGAAGAGACTAGAACAATGCCTCCCAGCAGGACTTTCTGGGATGATGGAAATGATCTTAATCTTTGCTTTTCAATAGGGGCATTAGCCACCTGTCGCTGTCAAGCACTTGAAATGTGGTTAGTGCGACTGAGAAGCTGAATTTAAAATTTTATTGAATCTTAATTGGTCTAAATTTAAATTTAAACAACCGCATGGACCAGCAGCTACCTTATTATACAGCACAAGTCTACAGGCTGGCAGGCCTGTTAGGAAAAGAAAAAAATAAAAGAAAAATTGAGATGTCTTGGAAGGTTGAAAAAAAATTTTTTAAATAGTGTTTACATGTTTATTTTGTGTACTGATTTGCATATAGCTGTATTTACTGACTTATTTTGACACACATTATCACACACCCCTTAGTATCCTTCTCTTGAATATAAGCCATCAAACAAATAATTTTTAAGATACCCTCACTCGTGGCTCACACCTGTAATCCTAGCGCTTTAGGAGGCCGAGGTGGGTGGATCACCTGAAGTCAGGAGTTCGAGACCAGCCTGGCCAACATGGCAACACCCCGTCTCTACTAAAAATACAAAAATTAGCTGGGCGTGGTGGTGCACCCTTGTAATTCCAGCTACTTGGGAGGCTGAGGCAGGAGAACTGCTTGAACCTGGGAGGCAGATGTTGCAATGAGCTGAGATTGCACCACTGCACTCCAGCCTGGGCAACAGAGTGAGACTCTTGTTTCAAAAAAAAAAAAAAATACCCTCACTCTTAGTAAGTCCTTGTGTTTACAAACAACACAGGAAAAATCCATTCGCAGGTTTTCTACACAGTGGAGTCTTGCAACTTGCAGGTTCTACACGGTACCTACCTGATCATATAGAAGTCCACGGATCAGTGAGGATAGGTGAACCTTGAGGCTGGTTTCAACACAAATCTGAGCTTGAATTATACTTTGTCTAAATAAAAAGGGCACAAAAATCGCTTATGAGGCCTTTTGTGGGGAGTAATATGTACGTATAGTAAAATGTATTTATTGAGACTAACACAGTTGTTGCATAGAAAGACCACCCCATTCACTTAAAAAAAATTGATTTAAAGAATAACAACCCAGGGACATTCCTATCCAGCCATCTGGTCCCTAAAATGAGACAAGAAGCTTAAAGCTGTTTTCATCTGACTTGCTTAACTCATTTGGCTGGAGATTTTATGGTGACTCCAGATGCTTTAAATTAGTCACTTTAGGCCTTATAAGTGGACTCAGCTGAATTCTAAATAATTTCTACAGTGTATTCAGGACTGCAGAGATTTTAATGACCTCCAGCAGGGTTTCCCAGCCTGGGCACTAACGACATTTGGGGCGGGATGAGTCTTTGATGGCGGAGGCTGCTTTACGCGCTGCAGGATGCTGAGCTGCTAGCATCCCTGGCCTCCACCCTCTAGATTACCGTAGTAGCACAGTCCCTCCTACCCTCCATTTTGTGACATCCCAAACCGTCTCCAACTATAGCCAAAAGTCCCCTGGGGCGCAGAATCGCCCCGGGTGAGGGCGACAGGGTGAGGACCACAGGGGCGCGGGGCCCTGACACCGGAGGAAACAGCAGCTTCGGGCTGAACTGAGCGCACAGCCCGAGGCCTCAGGGGCGGAAACCCGGCTCCCGGGAGGGACGCAGGGCCCGCAGCCGGGGCCCCTCTCTGGACTCGGACTCACGGAACAAAGCACCTCTCACGGAGACCGATAGACTCTCTCAGTCGCTGCAAGCGCGGCTCTTCTCACAAGACACAAGGGCGCTTCCGCTTCCGGTCTCCGGCTAGCGACACAGCACCTCCGCTTCCGGCTCCAGCTGGTCCCAGCCGGAAATGCGGCGTGTCAGGGCCTCCGGGTTCAGGCTGCAGGTGCAGCGGCCGCGCACCCCAGCCTCCGGCCGAGGTGTTCTAGTTTGCTTAGTTATTAACAGAACAAGGTTGGGCCCTGGCCAGGGACAGCTGCGGAGGCAGGGTCGTCCTGGCGCGGGTCTGTGGCAGGGTTGGGGGCGGAACTGGCTCCTGAGCGGGGCTGTGGGCGGTACCAGGCCTGGAGGCGGGCCTGAGTGTGGGCGGGGACCAGTTCCGGGGGCAGGGACCAACTCTGGAGCGGGGCTGTGGGCGGTACCAGGCCTGGAGGCAGGGCTGAGTGTGGGTGGAGATCAGCTCCGGGGGTGGGGAGACGTTCTGGGGCGGGACCATGGGCGGTACCAGGCATGGGGGCGGGGCCGTCAGGACAGAGACTAAGTTCCGGGGCGGGGTTGTAGGCGGGTATTAGGTTTGATGGGCGGGTCTTGCTGCGGGTTAATACCAGGTTTGGTGGGCGAGTATGTGGACAAGGGAAGGCAGTGGTGGGGCATGGAATGGGGTTGAGCTAGTAGGCTGAGAGGACAAGACTTGGTGGAGGTCAGTTTTTGGGTGTAGGGCTTTTTGTGGATTTTAAAACTGTTCAGGTAGCAGGAGGCAAAATGAACTCTAAAGTTTTCTTCAGTCCTTTCTCCACATTCGCTGCCTGTTAAAATGATATAGCCACACATTTAGGGCGTGTGTGTGTGTGTGTGTGTGTATGGCTTTTCGTTTGTTTGTTTTGAGACAGAGTCTCACTCTGTGGCCCAGGCTGGAGTGCAGTGGTGCAATCATAGCTCACTGCAGCCTTGACCTCCAGAGCTCAAGCCATCCTTCCGCCTTGGCCTCCCACACTACCAAGCCTGGCTATTTTTGTATTTTTTTGTAGAGAGGAGGTCTGTGTTGCCCAGGATGGTCTAGAACTTATGGCCTCAAGTCATACCCCACCTCGGCCTCCCAAAGTGCTGAGATTACAGGTGTGAGCCACACCACACCCAGCCTTTTTGTGTGATTTTGAGCTTACTTTTTTTTTTTTTTTTTTTGAGACGGAGTCTCGCTCTGTCGCCCAGGCTGGAGTGCAGTGGCACAATCTCGGTTCACTGCAAGCTCCGCCTCCCGGGTTCACGCCATTCTCCTGCCTCAGCCTCTCCGAGTAGCTGGGACTACAGGTGCCCGCCACCACACCCAGCTAATTTTTTGTATTTTTAGTAGAGACGGGGTTTCACCGTGGTCTCGATCTCCTGACCTCGTGATCCGCCCGCCTCGGCCTCCCAAAGTGCTGGGATTACATGCGTGAGCCACAGCGCCCGGCCTGATTTTGAGCTTCCTAATTTCTTTCAAAAATGGGATCATGTGTGCATATTTCTCTCATCCAGAGGGGGGCAAGGGGAGGGGCTCCTTGCCCCACCACTGCCTTATCTTGTCCACATACTTGCCCACCAAACCTGGTATTAACCCACAGCAAGACCCGCCCATCAAACCTAATGCCCGCCCACAAGCCCGTCCCGGAACTTAGTCTCTTGTCCCCCCGCCCCCAAGTGAAAGCCAAAGCTGATTGTCTCGTGCACATCTGGATCTACTGAAAAGAGAACTACATTTCTGGTGGAGAAAATAGGTGTTGGATTCATAGGAAGAAATAAAAAAGGAAATTTTAAAATTTAAGAGATCAAAAGAAAAAATGAGAAAAAAATTATTAATGACATACTACTTGTTACATCTCTGGCTAAAGTTTAGATGCTACAAATGGTAAATATTGATGTCATAAAATGATAAACATTGAATTTTGATTTATCCAGATTCCTTAAATGATTATGTTTGGTGAGGAAAATTAGTTTTACAGTATGTAAGAGTTATGTGCTAATTGTTTCGGAGAAGAAAGTAATTCAATATAGTTTAAAGTTGGTAAATGAAAAAGCAGTATAAATACCTAACTCACAAATATGTAATTACTGTCAGAAAAAAAAAAGTTGCTTCTAGGAGCCAGGCTACAGGGTGAGGAAGGGAGCTTTTCGTTGTGAAAATTAAGATGTTATTTGAGATCTATGTGTGAACACATACAGCCTGAATTTGTATGCAAAAGGAATCGCTAAACTCTAGGAAAAAAATATGAATATGATTCACTTTACAACAATGGAATGTATTTGAGGACTCTGGAATTCAAGAATTAAAAGGAAAAAAAACGAAAAACTCTGTGGCCATCCTAGTGGACAAATGAATGGGACATTACTTTCCAACCTGCATGATAATAAACAGTTTTACATACATTATCCCTAAATATTTTCACAGAGACCTATAAGGAAGGTGTTACTATCACTATTTATAGATGAGGAAACGTATGGTGATCTGTGTGCTAAATTTTTCATATTTCATTGTGGGCGACAAGCCACCCAGGTGCCGAGGCAAGAGACAGAGGGCACGAGCTGTTCCAGTATAATAAAGTATATAAAATAAGAATAGTTACACTAGATATAGATCATAGGTATGATTATATATGAATATTACTAATCATTAGTTTGTAGCAATTACTCTTTATTCCAATATTATAATAATCCTCACTCTACAATCACAACCTAGGAAAAACTAGGCCATACAGAGATAGGAGCTGAGGAGACATAGTGAGAAGTGACCAGAAGACAAGAGTGCGAGCCTTCTGTTATGCCCAGAGAGGGCTACCAGAGGGCTCCATGGTCTAGCGGTAACGCCAGCGTCTGGGAAGACGCCTGTTGCCAAGCAGACTGTGGTCTAGCGGTAGCATCAATGTCAAGGAAAAACACGCGCTGCTTAGCAGACCATGAAAGGGATTGTCCCTTTCCCCAGGGGAGTTTAGACAAGACTCTACTCCTCCACCTCTTGTGGAGGGCCTTACATCAGTCAGGCCTGCCCGCAGTTATCTGGAGGCCTAGCAGTCTCTCTGTGATGCTGTGCTTCAGTGGTCACGCTCCTACTCTGCTTTCATGTTCCATCCTGTACACCTGGCTCTGCCTTCTAGATAGCAGTAGCAAATTAGTGAAAGTACTAAAAGTCTCTGATAAGCAGAAATAATGGCGTAAGCTGTCTTTCTCTCTCCCTCTCTCTCTCTGCCTTGGCTGCCAGGCAGGGAAGGGCCCCCTGTCCAGTGGGTACATGACCCACGTGACCTTACCTATCACTGGAGCTGGCTCACACTCCTTACCCTGCCTATTTGTCTTGTATCCAATAAATATCAATGCAGCCTGGCATTCGGGGCCTCTACCGGTCTCCGTGTCTTGGTGGTAGTGGTCCCCCGGGCCCAGCTGTCTTTTCTTTTGTCTGTCTTTATTTCTACAATCTCTTGTCTCCACACATGGAGAGAAAAACCCACCGACCCTGTGGGGCTGGCCCCTACATTTCATAGTTCTTAATGTTGTTTTATTTAAAAGTTTTTAAATGGATTTTTTAAATTAATAAAATAATATGTGCTTATTCTCACAAATATAGAGTATGTAAAACACAATTCAAAACTCCCTTTCCCAGCTGGGCGTGGTGGCTCATGCCTGTAATCCCAGCACTTTGGGAGGCAGAGGCGGGTGGATCACTTGAGGTCAGGAGCTCGAAACCAGCCTGGCCAACATGGTGAAACCCCGTCTCTACTAAAATTACAAAACAAATTAGCCAGGTGTGGTGCCTGTAATCCCAGCTACTTGGGAGGCTCAGGCAGGAGAATTGCTTGAACCCGGGAGGCAGAGGTTGCAGTGAGCCAAGATCACGCCATTGCACTCCAGACTGGGCAACAAGAGTGAAACTCCGTCTCAAAAAAAAAAAAAAAAATTAAAGTAAAAAATAAAATAAAATAAAACTCCCTTTCCCTTCTCTAATTTGACTTTGAGGTGACCATTACTATAGTCCTTGCTCTATGAAGAATTAAACTTAAGACATGTAATATAATTTACTACATAAATACTAGAAAAAACATTTTATCACAATATACCTATATTGAGAGTTTTAAAATAGTTTTAAAAAATACTATAATGCCGGGCGCGGTGGCTCATGCTTGTAATCCCAGCACTTTGGGAGGCCGAGGCGGGCAGATCACGAGGTCAGGAGATTGAGACCACGGTGAAACCCCGTCTCTACTAAAAATACAAAAAAATTAGCCAGGCGTGGTGGCGGGCGCCTGTAGTCCCAGCTACTCGGAGAGGCTGAGGCAGGAGAATGGTGTGAACCCAGGAGGCGGAGCTTGCAGTGAGCCGAGATTGCGCCACTGCACTCCAGCCTGGGCGACAGAGTGAGACTCCGTCTCAAAAAAAAAAAAAAAAAAAAAAAAAAAATACTATAATACTATATACTAATTATTCTGGAGATTACTTTAAAAAATTAACAGACCATGGACTTTTTTCCAGGTAGATATGAGTATTTAGCCAAGTCTAATTGCTGTACCAAAATGTATTTAATCACTCATCTACTAACACATAGTCGTATTATGTAGTCTTTTTGTTTTTTTTTTATTTTTTAAAAAGAGGCAGAGTTTTACCATGTTGCTCAGGTTGGTCTTGAACTTCTGATGTCAGGTGATCCACCTGCCTCGGCCTCCCAAAGTGCTGGGATTACAGGTGTGAGCCAGTGGACCCAGCCGAATAAATCAGATTTAATATCTAGACAGAGATGGATGCGTACCTATAAAAATTAATGTTAGAAAGTTTAATTTACCATCTAATTTCTAATTTTACTAACAGTAATAATATATATATTTTTGAGGCCGGATCTCTCACTCTGTTGCTCAGGCTGGAGTGCAGTGGCTCCATCATGGCTCATCGTCTCTCACTCTGTTGCTCAGGCTGGAGTGCAGTGGCTCCATCATGGCTCATTGTAGCCTCGAATTTCTGGGTTCAAGTGATCCTCCTGCCTCAGCCTCCTGAAGAGCTAGGACCACAGGTGCACACCACCACATCCCGCTAATTTAAAACATTTTTTTAGACATGGGGTCTTGCTATGTTGCCCAGCTGGTCTTGAACTCCTAGCCTCAAGTGATCTGCTCTCCTTGACCTCCTGAGTAGCTTGGATTACAGGTATATGCCATCATGCCCAGCTAATTTTTTAATTTTTTTTCTTTTTCTTTTCTTTTTTATAGAGACAGGCTCTTGCTATTTTGCCTAGGCTGGTTTTGAACTCCTGGCCTCAAGCAATCTTCCCGCCTTGGCCTCCCAAAGTGCTGGGATTACTGGCATGAGCCACCACTGCTCCTGACCTGGTCCTTGTACTTTGAAAAGGGCATGACATGAATGAATATGTTTAGTACCTCCATTGTGGTGGTGGCACCACAGGTGTGTGCGTATGTCCAAACCCATCAAAACGTATACATTTATTATTTATTTTTATTTTTGAGACCAAGTCTCCTCTGTCACTCAGGCTGGAGTGCAGTGGCAGAATTGGATGGGCAGGCTCCACAATTCTTCCACCTTGCGATCCAGCAAGTAGGAAAAAAAAAAAAAGGGCAATCCAGAATTTACTAAAGTAAAAGTCTTCTGTGTATTGGAAAGGGTTCACTGTCTTGAGGAAGTGTTGGAAACCAGAGATTTCTCTCTTTTGATGTGAAAGGCAGAAGTAAATTCTTTAGTAAATTTTCTCTTTGTATCTCAAGTATCTGACAGTCATTGGTCTCTGTTTTTTTTGTTTTGTTTTGGTTTTTTGTTTGTTTGTAATGGCGTGGTCTCAGCTCACCACAACCTCTGCCTTCTGGGTTCAAGCGATTCTCCTGCCTCAGCCTCCCAAGTAGCTGGGATTACAGGCCTGCACCACCACGCCCGCTAATTTTGTATTTTTAGTAGAGACGGGGTTTCGCTATGTTGGTCAGGCTGGTCTCAAACTCCCGACCTCAAGTGATCCGCCTGCCTTGGCCTCCCAAAGTGCTGGGATTATAGGTGTGAGCCTGGTCTCTGGATGTCCCTGAGAAAGTCATATGCTAGGATGGGATACTTCTCTGTGTTGTGGAATTCCTGGCCTCCTGTAATCCTGAGATTTCCTGTAAGGCACACAGCTGTGAACTGTCAGCAGTCAGTATTCTCAGCAGCTGGGGGACGGAGGCATTGGCCATGGACAGGACTCTGGGTTGAGACTCACAGCATCCACTGCACCTTCTGCTTTATTCCCATCCTTGCTATTCTTAATAATGTTGACTGGGCACACACATGTAATCTCAGCAGTTTGGGAGGCCAAGGTGGGAGGATCACTTGGGGCCAAGAGTTCGAGGCCAGGCTGGGCAACATAGTGAGACCCCGTCTCTACCAAAAAAACCCAAAATACAAAAATTAGCCAGGTGTGGTGGCATGTGCCTGTAGTCACAGTTCCTTGGGAAGCTGAGGCAGGAAGATCACCTGAGCTCAGGAGGTTAAGACTACGGTGAGCCATGATCATACCACATGCCACTGCACTCCAGCCTGGGCAGCATTGTCAGACCCCTTCTCAAAAACAACAAAATTAGCCAGGTGTGGTGGCATGCATCTGTAGTCCCAGTTCCTTGTGAGGCTGAGGCGGGAGGATCACCTGAGCCAGGAGGTCCAGACAGCAGTGAGTCATGATTGTACCGCTGCACTCCAACCTAGTTGACAGAGTGAGACCTTCTTTCCAAAATAATAATAATAATAATCATCGTCATCATCATTATCATCACCATCATGATCATTTCATGATACAGGGAATTCCCTAGGATCTGTTTATGACTCTATTATAACACTCATGGATATGTAAGCCCAGTGTCCACCTTTCCATTTGATGAGATGTAAGAGAGTGGCATTAGGGGAGACCCAAATATTTCTCTCTAGAATTCACAAACTTATTACCCGTGGGCTTCTGTAGCACCCCAGGAGAGCTCCAATCTTGGTTGAAGATACTGACATGGTACCTGGCATGACGGCAACAGTTTTGTTCTGTGTCTGGCAGTTGTAGTTAGGGATAGTCTGTCTCCCTGCAGAGAGCCACAGAAGGGAGCTCTCCAAGATCCTTAGGCCACTGGGAAAGGCATCCCACAGATGGAAACCCAGAGACAGGTTGGGGAGCACATGGGGATTCTTGTTTCTCTCTATATATAATAATATATATATATAATACATAATGTAATTATACAATATAAATTATATACACATTATATATTATATAAATTACATATATTTAATATATAATTACATTATATAGAATTATATAATTATATATTTATAATATATAATATATAACCATATATCATATATATTATATATAATATATTATATATTATAAATTATGTACTTATATAAAATTTATATATAATTTATTATATTTATATATTATAAATAATTTATTATATTTATATATTATATATAATATATTTATATATTTTATATATCTCTCTCTCTTTTTTTTTGAGATGGAGTCTCACTCTGTGGCTCAGGCTGGATTGCAGTGGCATAATCTCAGCTTACTGCAATCTTCGCTTCCTGGGTTCAAGCGATTCTTCTGTCTCAGTCTCTGGAGTAGCTGGGACTACAGGCCTGTGCCACCACACCTGGCTAATTTTGGTATTTTTAGTAGAGACGGGGTCTCACCATGTTGGCCAGGCTGGTCTCGAACTCCTGACCTCATGATCCGCCCACCTTGGTCTCCCAAAGTGCTGGGATTATAGGCGTGAGCCACCGTGCCCATCCCTATTTATAATTATATTATAGCTATTTTATAATATATAATTCTATATAATATATAATTATATAATATATAATGTATTTATAATTATGTATAAATTCTATATAATATATAATTATATAATATATAATGTATTTATAATTATATATAAATTATATATATATTTTTAGAGACAGAGTCTTGCTCTGTCACCCGGGCTGGTGTGCAGTAGCATCTGCTGATAGGCACTTCCTGCCACCCTAACAACCAGTAGTTTCCACCTAACCCGAGATGCATAAAATAATTAGCATGAAGTATTCCATTCCATGTTTTGATCAATGATGAAGAGAAAGAGGTAAGGAAACTCAAAATGAAACAGCGGGCAGGGACAAAATATGTGCATATATTTATGTGTTACATGAGATATTTTGATACAGGAACAAAATGTCTGATAACCACATCAGAGTAAATGGGGTAGATATGTTTAATTAAAAAAAAAATCTCTTGGGATACGTACCAACTTTGCCTTGAGAATGTATACTATAGGGAGAAACCGTAACGACTAAACACTGAATAATCCTTCAGGCTAGGTTAATTGAATTTACCCATGGGTTGAAAACTTAGCTACTGGGTACGATGTTCAGTATTTGGGTAACCCATAAACTACAAACCCAACCCCCAGCATTAAGTGATATATCCATGTAACAAACATGTACATGTACCCCTCAATCGAAAATTTCAAAAAATGAAAACTCAATTTAAAGATGAAAATGTAATAAATTTTTAGCAAATTGTAATGTATTTGTTTCATTTAAAATTACATAATTTAATTTCATTTTTTAAAGATTTCATTTGAAATTAAATTAGAATTTTTTTTTTTTTTTTGAGACAAAGTTTCACCAAAGCTGGAGTACAGTGGCACTATTTTGGCTCACTGCAACCTCTGCCTCCTTGGTTCAACTGATTCTCTTGCCTCAGCCTCTCCAGTAGCTGGGATTACAGGCACCCACCGCCACACCTGGCTAATTATTTTTAGTAGAGATGGGGTTTCGCCATATTGGCCAGGCTGGTCCTGAACTCCTGACCTCAGATGATCTGCCCTCCTCCGCCTCCCAAAGTGCTGGGACTACCGGGCATAAGCCACAGCGCCAGGCCAAAGATTAAATTAGAATTTAATATAAAAACTAATCAACAGCTGGGCAAGGTGGCTCACGCCTATAATCCCAGTACTTTGGAAGGCCGAGGTGCGCAGATTGCTGAGGTCAGCAGTTCAAGACCAGCCTGGCCAGCATGGTGAAACCCCATCTCTACTAAAAATACAAAAAATATCCGGGCATGATGGTGGGCACCTGTAATCCCAGCTACTCGGGAAGCTGAGGCAGGAGAATCACTTGAACCCGGGAGGCAGAGGTTATGGTGAGCTGAGATCACGCCATTGCACTTCAGCCTGGGCAACAGAGCAAGACTCCGTCCGTCTCAAAACAAACAAACAAACAAACAAAAAAACCGTAACTAATTAAAATCATGATAAACAGAAACTGAGATGTACAATGACATGTAAAGTTCTCCTTCCTCATCCCATAAAACCCAATTTCTCACCACAAAACCATCCATTCCTTACACTTGTTGCCTTTCAAATACTTTTATTAAAGAACTGGTGGGGAAGGAAAAAGTGTGACAATTCAGAGTAGGAAAGAGGATGGACATTAAAAGAAAGGGACCCAAAGTCCAGGACTGCGCTTCATCTTCCTGTCAGCCTTTCTGCCTGCCTGGCCAGCCTGTCTGCCTGCAAGGCCTTGGCCAGTCTCTCCCTGGCTTTCTTCACCCTCCTGGCCTGTCTCCGGATATCTGCAGGAGTCACCAATTGGCCAGAGAGGGGCAGTGGGAGCTGACAACCCACTCCTGGGGTTGGCCCCCCTGCCACAGCTGGAAACTGCCCAGGGGTGGGCTCGGGCCGGCTGTGCACACGCTCAGCACCAGCTCTGTCCGGAGGAGAGTCACCGGCCATCCCCAGTGCAAGGATACTTAAGACGCTCTCCAAATGCCGTGGATTTGAACCTTCTCCTTGGCTGCTGCAGGGCTGCAGGGCCTGCATTCTCCGGTAGGCGCAGAGTTGCTGAGGCTTCTCCAGGTGCTCATCCCCTTTCCTGCGCCTGACCTGGTTGTCAGGATGAGACCTGATCCTTGTCACCGGCCTCTGGAAGATGCAGCTGGTGAGTCTCATGGGCAGAGCAGACCTCGCAGCTCGTCTCCGATGGGCCTGGGCCATGTGGATTTCTCGTTTCTTCTGTAAAGCCCGGGGCATCATGTTTCTTTTCAGCTTCCCCTTTCAAAAGAAAAGAAAATGTGAAATTTCAACCAAATGGAGGCTGGAGAAGATCAGCTCTGGGGGCTTTTCTCAGCTCAGTGGAATCTTCCCACCAGCCTCTCTTTCTGGGGAAACGTGTCTCAAATGGCAGTGTACATCCTCAGGGTTTGTTAAACTCAGATCTCTGGACATGAACCCAAGTAAGTCTGGGGTGGACCCTAGAGTCTGCATTTCTCCGTGTGATGCTAATTGCTGCTGGCAGAGGCTCCAGGCCTTGACACTGGGTCCTGGGACCTCATAAGGCTGATGCGAGTCAAGGACTAAATGCTCAAGGTCATGACCCAGGGCCAGTTCCACACTTTGTCCCTCCTCATCCTCCTCGGAGCACACCCCTCTCTTCTCTTCCCTGCCACTGTCAGTTGCACACATGCTGGTGCCTCCTAATCCATCCCCAACAAGACACCGGGACCCCAGACTTCTCTGTTAACCAAGACCTCACATTTCTCTGTATCTCTTTCTACTGTGCTTCAGGACACAACATCATTTTCATAGCTCCTTGACTCTGGTCTCCAAAGAAATCGTGCACTCGCCAACCCTTAAATATTCACTGCCACACCCAGATCCCACCTTCACCTGAACGCCTCCTGCTCATGAAGAGAAACCTCAGAAACACCATGCCACTTTCTGTTTCTAAAAGCTCAGTTAACTAGATTATACCATGAGAGAATCTTTTGATGACATACTGAGAAAGATGATTAAGTGCCTCCTAAGATTTGAAATCCTTTCTTGCTCTAACTCAATTGGAAGACTTTAGTTTCATAAAGCTGTTTCAGATACAAACTTTATCAGGGCACTTTCTATTTTAAAGCCTTCGTTTCTGTCCTTCTCATTTCATTTCTGTTGTCCTGCCATTAAGATTAATACCACCCCTTACACAACCCAAGGTGTTCCCATTTGGAGGGAAAATTATTTAGTCCCCTTAGTTACAGGGCACCTATGATGTGCCCAGCTGTGCGGTAGAACCCCTGATCCAGAAGTAAACTTCATAAATCACCGCTCTGTTGATTTTCATCTTGGTGAGAAGGAAGACATAATAAACACACTAAAAACAAATTTCTGGTGGAATATCAGATATAAGTAAAGTTCCATGATGAAGAAGGGAGAGACAGAGAGGGATGGAAGGAGGAGAAACAGAGAAACAGAAAAGAAATTCACTACAATGAATCGTGACAGTGTGTTTAGGGAATAAGTAACTAATCATGAAATGTAACCAGAGAACTAATTTTTTTTGTTTTTTGTTTTTTTAAAAAAACGGACCAAGCAATTTCTGGTTCAGGAGCTTTCCAGAGAGGGAGACAATTTGAACACTGCAAGGCCAAATAATACTTCTTCCCTTTCCTAGTGATGTTGGATTTTTTAAAAAAAAATCAAAGCTATTATCCCCATATAGTGTCATGGGCAAAAATGAGAATGCTTTGAACATTGTTCAACAAATATTAACACCTAAGGTATAACTTTCCACAACATCCAGTTTTAAGAACAACCCACTGCTAACTGTAAAGATGTTTTACAGAAAGAAAAAGGACACATATGGACATTCTTGTGATCAATAAAAATCCCGTACTCACCAGAACAGGTGGGCTTGGAAAAGAGGTGAACGCAGATTCTCCCATAGCTGTAGAGTTGGTCTTGCTGACCCCACTCTTGAGATGCAGACAGCCCTTGGCTTGCTGGAAAATGCAGTGACTTCTGCATCTGGTTCCCCTTTTTATACAGAAAGGGAGTGATAATGCAATCAGTGGATAATACGCAGGGAACACCCTGTCTCCGCCCATTGGATTTGAGGCATTTCTAAATCTTTACACAGAAACCAATGTGGTGTTACCTACACAGAGTGTTAGTAGATAAAGAATTTAATACGTGTGTGTGTGTGTGTGTGTGTGTGTGTGTGTGTGTGTGTGTGTGTGTGGCTGGGTGGTATTTACAGTTAATATCAGCATTTTAGATATGTTTCCTTTTTCTCCCAGTCTTCCAAACATCTTTGAATACTTTCTATAGAAATAGAAATGGAATTGTCTATATATATAAATGCTCATGTAATATTTGATTTAATAACAAAAACTAAAGACCATTTAAATGCTCTTCAAGAAAAGAAAGCCCAAAACTTTTATTCACAATCCTATAGAATATATCACACAGTTGTTGCAAAGAAATTACTACTTTGGCCGGGCGAGTGGCTCACGCCTATAATCCCAGCACTTTGGGAGACTGAGGCAGGCAGATCACCTGAGATCAAGAGTTCAAGACCAGCCTGGCCAACATGGTGAAGCACCATTTCTACTAAAAATACAAAACTTACCCTGGTGTGGTGGCTCGTGCCTGTAATCCCAGCTACTCGGGAGGCTGAGGCAGGAGAATCAATTGAACCTGGGAGGGAGAAGTTGCAGCGAGCCGAGATCACGCCACTGCAGCTCAGCATGGGCGACAGAGTGAGACTCCGTCTCAAAAAAAAAAAAAAAAGTTCTATTTTGTGCATTTACATTTAATATAATTACCAGTAAATTTGAAATTGTTTCAATCATCTCATTTTTCCTAGGTTTTGACTTAACTGATTCATGTTCCTTTTGCCTTTACTTGACTGACTTTGAATTAAATATGTTTATTACTTTATTGTTCTCTCCATGAACTTGCTAGTTACAGCCGTAGAAATCTGTGTAGTTATGCTAATAATTAAATCATATACTCTGATACAATTAACTATTTTAACCCCTCCCACAAAATGCTAATACTTAAGAACACTTTTAATTCTCTTTTTAGCTTTTTCTGACTTTTGTATTACCATTCTCATGCATATTAATTCTACATATATTTTACTGTCCAGGAGACATTTCTGGTATTGCTTCATAAAGCAATATGCACT
Organism: Nomascus leucogenys; assembly: GCF_006542625.1. Lineage (NCBI taxonomy): Eukaryota > Metazoa > Chordata > Mammalia > Primates > Hylobatidae > Nomascus > Nomascus leucogenys. The sequence goes on along the minus strand of NW_022095767.1, from coordinate 2,220,354 downwards.
AATATTTACCTAGAGATTATCTTGTCCATTCATGTTTGCTCCTTTCTGCATTTCTAGCATTCCATCTGGGATTATTTCCCTGTGGACTTGAGAATTCATTCTAGTATTTTTTTTCTAATTCAATGCTGCTAACAACTAATTGTTTTCCTTTACACTTTTATTTAGGCATCTTTATTTGGGGGCAATATTGTTGTCAGGTATGGGCGTCTGGTTTGACAAATTTGTTTCAGCATATTAGAAATGGTGCCCCACTGATGTCTATCTCATTTTACCTGTGTTGAGATGTCAGCTGTCAGGCTTTTCCTTGCTTCTTTGGTTTCCACATTCTCTAAACTCTTTCTCGTTGTGGTTGTAGGCCACGGTGTAGCTCATTATTGTTTCCTGTGTATTTCCTTTGCCTAGAGGGTGTGGAGTCAATTGTGTCTGTGGGTTGATGTCTTTCATCGGTTTGGAAGGTGCATATGTATCCTTCACTTCTGATATCCATTATTCTCCAAGTTCTCTGTAATCTTTTAATCACATCCCACTTGTCTCTGAATTTTCCAGTGTTGTTCATGCTTCTGTGGGAATATTTGGTCTTGAACCTTGTTCCTCTTTGCTAATCTACCTTTTTTCTAGGTTCAATCTCATTTTAATTTTCCTTCCTTCCTTCCCTCCCTCCCTCTTTTCTTTCCCTTTCTTTCTTTCTTTCTTTCTTTCTTTCTTTCTTTCTTTCTTTCTTTCTTTCTTTTCTTTCTTTCTTCTTTCTCTCTCTCTCTCTCTCTCTTTCTTCCTTTCTCTGTCTTTCCTTTCTTCTTTGGAGATGGGGTCTCACTCTGTCACCCAGGCTGGAGAGCGGTGGCATGATCTCGGCTCACTGCAACCTCTGCCTCCTGGGTTCAATGATTCTCCTGCTTCAGCCTCCCAAGTAGCTGGGACTACAGGCACACACCACCACACCCAGCTTATTTTTGTATTTTTTGTAGAGATGGGGTTTCACCATGTTGGCCAGGGTGGTCTCAAACTACTGACCTCAAGTGATTCACCTGCCTTGGCCTCTCAAAGTGCTAGGATTACAGGCGTGAGCCACTGTGCCTGGCCTAATTTCTTGTATTCTTAGTTTCAGTTCTAAGTATAAAACACAGTAAATATCTTTAATTAAAAACTAGGTAGAAGAACAGCTTCACAGTCAATGAGGAGACAATCTTTCTTCTTGATACAATGAAACTCTAAATAGAAAGGAGAAAATTCAAATTTGAACCATATTAAGATACATTAAGAGCAACTATTCATTAAAATACATCAGTAAGAGAGAATGCGTGGAAACCGGAGTGGGGGAAGAGATTTTGATTCAGTACCCCCAGGAAAGTACATCAAGCCAGAGTATATATAAAAAAAATTTTAATATTAAAAAGGAATAATGTCAAACAAACAGAGAAAAATAATGAAAACACACTTGAAACTGGGTGAAAAACTTGAATGGATCCTACACAAAAGAATATAAACAAGTGACTGTAAAAAATTATTATTATTATTATTATTATTATTATTATTATTATTATTATTATTTTGAGGTGGAGTCTTGTTCCATCACCCAGGCTGGAGTGCAGCGGCACGATCTTGGCTCACCGCAACCTCTGCCTTCCGGGTTCAAGCGATTCTCCTGCCTCAGCCTCCTGAGTAGGTGGGATTACAGGCTCCCACCACCACGTCCAGCTAATTTTTGTATTTTGAGTAGAAACAGGGTTTTACCATGTTGCCCAGGCTGGTCTTGAACTCCTGACCTCAAGTGATCCACCCGCCTTGGCCTCCCAAATTGTTGAGATTACAGGCAAGAGCTACCGCACCCGGCCTAAATGACCAGCAAAATTTGAGCAAATGTTTAACCCTTTTAGCTTTAGGGAAATGCTAAAAAAATAAAAATTACAATGAGATACTATTACACAGACATCAGCTTAGCTAAAGGGAAAAACACAGAAACACCAAGCGCTGACTAGACTATGGAGGGACCAGTCTTTCCTGTAAGGATAGTGGGAGTTTAAATTGGAATACCCACTTTGGAAAACTATATGCAAACATCTATTAAAGCTGTATAGGGCCAGGCACGGTGGTTTACGCCTGTAATCCCAGCATTTTGGGAGGCAGAGGTGGGAGGATCGCTTGAGCTCAGTAGTCTAGAACCAACTTGGACAACGTAGGAAGACCTTATCTCTACAAAAAATAAAATATAAGTATTGTCAGGCATGGTGATGCGTGCCTGTAGTTCCATCTACTTAGGAGGCTGAAGTGGGAGGATCACTTGAGCCCAGGAGATCAAGGCTGCAGTGAGTTGTGATTGAGCTACTGCACGCAAGCCTGGGTGACAGAGCAAGACCCTGTCTCAAAAACAAAAGCTGTAGGCTGGGCACAGTGGCTCACGCCTGTAATCCCAGCACTTTAGGAGGCTGAAGCGTGTGGATTACTTGAGGTCAGGAGTTTGAGACCAGCCTGGCCAACATGGTGAAACCTCCTCTCTATTGAAAATACAAAAAAATTAGCCAGGCATGGTGGCGTACGCCTGTAGTCTCAGCTACTCGGGAGGCTGATGCAGAATTGCTTGAACCCAGGAGGTGGAGGTTGCGGTGAGACAAGATTGCGCCACTGCACTCCAGCCTGGGTGACAGAGAGAGACTGTCTCAAAAGAACAAACAGGCGGTGGCTCACGCTTGTAATCCCAGCACTTTGGGAGGCCAAGGCAAGCAGATCACCTGAGATCAGGAATTCAAGACCAGCCAGGCAAACATGGTGAAACACCGTCTCCACAAAAATACAAAAATTAGCTAGGCCTGATGGTGGGTGCCTGTAATCCCGGCTAGTCGGGAGGCCAAGGCAGGAGAATCGCTTGAATCTGGGAGGCGAGGGTTGCAGTGAGCCGAGATTGTGCCACTACACTCCAGCCTGGGCAACAGATCCATACTCCGTCTCAAACAAACTCCCAAAGCTGTATATACATCTACCCTCTTCCCTTGCACACAGCATTTGTCTCAACATTGTGCATGCGTGCCCACCAATTTCATGTTCTGAGGGGCACAGAACCTGCAATCATAATAGCTCTTCTCAGAAACCAGCCAATGAATAGCAGGAGAATGAATAAATACTGGGGCATCTGCACACATCGGATCTTCTCACAGCAATCAGAACTCACAAATGACAACCAGCACAACCTTAAGCCTTGATCTCTCAAAGCTGAGGTTAATCCACACCCAAGACAGTGCATACCATGTGCTTCCCTACACGTGGAACAAAAACCAGCCAAACTAATCCTAGGTGCTGTTACAACAGAGGGTGCCTTTGTGGGAGGCAGGACAGGGTGGCAGGAAAAGGCACCTGGGGATGAATCCGCTATGCTATTCATTGATTTCAGTGCTGAGCATGAGTGCGTTCAGTTTGTGAAAGTTCATGAAGATGTACATGTCTGATTTTTTGCACTTTGCTCTATGTAAGTTCTATGCCAATAACAATTGAGGAAAAGAGACTGAGATATTAACTCCCGCTTATGGCCAATCTGTAGCAAACTTCCACCCCATAAAAGCAACCTCAGGAATACCGCCTTGTATACTGGGAATTCGCCGAAAGAGTAGATTTCAGCTACTCTTTCTACACACAAATACACAAAGGTAATTGCATCAGGAGACAGATATGTTCCTTTGCTTCATTGTAGTAATCATTTCGCTACATATATGTGCATCAAAACATCATGTATGCCTTAAATATATACAATTAAAAACAACACAGGCTGGGCGCAGTGGCTCACACCTGTAATCCTAGCACTTTGGGAGGCTGAGGCGGGTGGATCACAAGGTCAGGAGATCGAGACCATCCTGGCTAACACGGTGAAACCCTGTCTCTACTAAAAATACAAAAAATAGCCGGGTGTGGTGGCGGGCGACTGTAGTCCCAGCTACTAGGGAGGCTGAGGCAGGAGAATGGCGTGAACCTGGGAAGTGGAGCTTGCAGTGAGCCGAGATAGCATCACTGCACTCCAGCCTGGGCAATGGAGCAAGACTCCGTCTCAAAAACAAAAACAAAAACAAAAAACAAAAAAACCCACACACCTGGGTACAGTGGCTCGCACCTCTAATCGCAGCACTTTGAGAGGCTGAGGCAGGTGAATCAGTTGAGGCCAAGAGTTCGAGACCAGCCTGGCCAACATGATGAAACCCTGTCTCTATTAAAAATACAAAAATTAGCCAGGCATGTTGGTGGGCACCTGTAATCCCAGCTACTTGGGAGGCTGAGGTACATGAATCCCTTGAACCTGGGAGGTGGAGTTTGCAGTGATCTCAGATCACGCCACTGCACTCCAGCCGGGGTGAGAGTGAGAATTTGTCTCAAAACAAACAAACAAACACCCAACACTTAATAGATAAACAGGCAAAAAAAATACAATTTCAGCAGCCTTGGTCTCTGCAGTGACTACTCAGTTTTTTCTTATGATTTTTCATGATCTTTTCCGTGTGTAAATCCTCCTGGTTTGATCTTTGCGGATGCAGAGAGATACTGGCTATTTTGCCAATTTGGACCTGGGACTAGGAAGTTTAAGACACAATTAGGGCCGGGTGCGGTGGCTCATGCCTGTAATCCCAGCACTTTGGGAGGCCAAAGCAGGAGGATCATGAGGTCAGGAGATCGAGGCCGTCCTGGCTAACACTGTGAAACCCCATCTCTACTAAAAAATACAAAAAAAATTAGCTGGGTGTCGTGGTGGGGGCCTGTAGTTCCAGCTACTCGGGAGGTTGAGGCAGGAGAATGGTGTGAACCCAGGAGACAGAGCTTGCAGTGAGATGAGATCACGCCACTGCACTCCAGCCTGGGCGACAGAGCAAGACTCTGTCTCAAATTAAAAAAAAAAAAAAAAGACACAATTAGCTTACATATTTAATCATGTAGGGCAATTTCAAGGTACTGATGCCTCCCTCAGCACCTCAGCAAACTCCATTATACAGATACAAATGATCCTGCCTGGGATCCGGACAGCAGTCCTTTTAAATTTTACTGTGAAATTCAAATGAGCTGCAAAATCTTAGACCCTTTGAAATGACAGAAATGTCCTCTTCTTGACTTAGAATTGAAGGACTTGGAGTTCTTTTTTTTTTTTTTGAGTTAGAGTCTGTCTTTGTCACCCATACTGGAGTGCAGTGGTGTTATCTCAGCTCACTGCAAATTCCGCCTCCCGGATTCAAGCAATTCTCCTGCCTCAGCTTCTCGAGTCACTGTTATTACAGGTGCCTGCCACCAAGCCTAGCTAACTTTTGTATTTTTTTTTTTGAAACAGAGTCTCGCTCTGTCATGCAGGCTGGAGTGCAGTGGTGCGATCTCAGCTCACTGCAACCTCTGCCTCCCGGGTTCAAGCAATTCTCCTGCCTCAGCCTCCTGAGTAGTTGGGATTACAGGCGCCTGCCACCACACCCAGCTAATTTTTGTATTTTTAGTAGAGATGAGGTTTCACCATGTTGGCCAGGCTGGTCTTAAACTCCTGACCTCAAATGATCTGTCCGCCTCGGCCTCCCAAAGTGCTGGGATAACAGGTGTAAACCACTCTGCCCGGCCAGGACTTGGAGTTCTTAAAAATAATAATAACAATAAATTATGTTTGCGAGGCTGAAGTGGGCAGATCACTTGAGATCAGGAATTCAAGACCAGCCTGGCCAACCTGATGAAACCCTGCCTCTACTAAGAATTCAAAAATTAGCTGGGCGTGGCTGAGCGTGGTGGCTCATGCCTGTAATCCCAGCACTCTGGGAGGCTGAGGTGGGCAGATCACCTGAGGTCGGGAGTTTAAGACCAGCTTGGCCGACATGGTGATACCTCGTCTCTACTAAAAAAAATACAAAAAATAGCCGGGCGTGGTGGGGGGCGCCTGTAATCCCAGCTACTCAGAACTAGGGATGCTGAGGCAGGAGAATTGCTTGAACCTGGGAGGCAGAGGTTGCAGTGAGCTGAGATCACATCATTGCACTACAGCCTGGGCAACAGAGCAAGACTCTGTCTCCAAGAAAAAGAAAAAAAGAAAAAAAAATTAGCTGGGCGTGGTGTCTCAGGCCTGTAATCCCAGCTACTTGGGAGGCTGAGGCAGGAGAATCACTTAAACCTGGGAGGCGGAGCTTGCAGTGACCTGAGAGCATGCCACTGCACTCCAGCCTGGGCAACAGAGGGAGACTCTGTCTAAATAAATAAATAATTAATTAATTTATGTTTTGCTGGCCGCTCCCATAGGCATCCGGAGACACTTGTCTGGAAGGCGCCCAGGTGTGAAAACTCTCCCAGGTGTGTTTTCTGCAAACCAAAGTTCAAAACCACAGGCTCCAAACCAACCAGGGAAGTGGTGTGTCATCCTTGGCTGTCCTTTTGGCCTTTGGGGGATTGTAAAATTCCTATAGCCCAGGCTGCATACAACATCAGTGGAATAAAAATGTATAGGGGTGGGTGCTGCCATTAGTTTTTCAAATCTCCAGGAGATTCCAATGTAAGTTCAGGTTGGGATACAAATAAAGTACATTTCTTCCCATTTAAACTCTACTGGCTATACGTGAATGGTACGATTGCTCCGTAGCCTTCTCTGCACTTGGCATTGCTGTTTTTTCATTTTAGCCAAACAGAAGTGTATATGAATATCTCATAGTGATTTTTCATCAGCGTTTATCTGAAGCTAAACAGAATTTGGACATGTGTTCAGGATTGTATTGACCATTTATTTATTCTTTTTTCAGTAGTGGCTACTGAAGTTTTTCACCCATTTTGCACATAAATTTTTAGTTTTTTTTTATTTGATGGACATCTTTCTATTCTGTATTCTGGCTTGATGTACTTTACTGGATGCACATCATGCAAATATCTTTTCCGCTATGATTTTCTAACACCCATTTCTCGCTGCATTTTCATTAATAGGAGATCTTTCTTTTTTTTTTTCAGATGGAGTCTCACTCTGTCGCCCAGGCTGGAGTGCAGTATATTTTATCTGTATATTGGAGTTTCCTGGGGAGGCATTGGTACATTGAAATTGCCACAATGTGATTAAATACGTAAGCTAATTGTGTCTTAAACTTCCTAGTCCCAGGTCCAAATTGGCAAAATAGCCAGCATCTGTCTGCCTCCCTAAAGATCAAGCCAGGAAGATTTATACAATGAAAAGATCATGAACAATAGTAAGAAAAAACTGAGTAGTCACCACACAGACCAGGGCTGCTGAGATCGTATTTCTTTTTTATTAGTTCTGTTTATTTAATAGGTGTTTTTCTTTTTGTTTCTTTTTTTTTTTTTTTTTTTTTGAGATGGAGTCTCACTCTGTTGCCCAGGCTGGAGTGCAATGGTGCAAAATCTTGGCTCACTGCAACCTTTGCCTCACAGGTTCACACCATTCTCCTGCCTCAGCCTCCCGAGTAGCCGGATTACAGGCATGCACCACCATGCCCGGCTAATTTTGTATTTTTAGTAGAGACGGGGTTTCTCCATGTTGAGGCTGGTCTCGAACTCCTGACCTCAGGTGATCCGACCGCTTGGCCTCCCAAAGTGCTGGGATTACAGGCGTGAGCCACTGCGCCTGGCCGACAATTCAATTCTTATTTCCGTGGAATGCTTTCAAAGATGTTTGAAAGAATGGGAGGAAAAGTAAACATATCTAAAATGCTGATATTAACTGTAAATACCACCCCTCCACACACACGTATTAAATTCTTTTTCTACTAACACTCTGTGTTGGTAATACCATATTGGTTTCTGTATAAAGATTTAGAAATGCTTCAAATCCAGTGGGTGGAGACAGGGCGTTCCCTGTGGATTATCCGCTGATTGCATTATCACTCCCTTCCTCTATAAAAGAGGAGCCAGATGCAGAAGCCACTGCATTTTCCGGCAAGCCAAGAGCTGTCTGCATCTCAGGAGTGGGGTCAGCAGGAGGAACTCTACAGCTGCGTTCGCCTATTTTCCAAGCCTGACTATGCTGGTGAGTATGAGACCCTTACTGAATATTGACTGAAATAATGTCCATTTGTATTCCTTTTTCTTTCTGTAAAACATCTTTACAGTTATTAGCAAGTTGTTCTCAAAACTAGATGCAATCCCCAGCACTTTGGGAGGCCGAGGCGGGCGGATCACGAGGTCAGGAGATCGAGACCACGGTGAAACCCCGTCTCTACTAAAAAATACAAAAAATTAGCCGGGCGTGGTGGCGGGTGCCTGTAGTCCCAGCTACTTGGAGAGGCTGAGGCAGGAGAATGGCGTGAACCCGGGAGGCGGAGCTTGCAGTGAGCCGAGATTGCGCCACTGCACTCCAGCCTGGGTGACAGAGCAAGACTCCGTATCAAAAAAAACAAAACTAGATGCTATCTCGTGGAAAGTTATACCCTAGGTGTTAATATATGTTGAGTAATATTCAAGGTATTTTAATTTTTTGTCCATGGAGCTATCTGGGGATAATAGCCCCGATTTTTTAAAAGTCCAACAACATCACTAAGAAGGAAAAGAGGTATTATTTGGCCTTGCAGTCTTCAAATTGTCTCCCTCTCTGGAAAGTTCTTGAAGCAGAAATTGCTTGGTCCCTTTAAAAAGAATTTAGCTCTCTGGTTAAATATCATGATCAGTGAGTCCTTCCCTAAACTCACTGTCACGATTCATTGTAGTGAATTTCTTTCTTTTCTGTTTCTCTGTTTCTCCTCCCTCCATCCCTCTCTGTCTCTCCCTTCTTCTTCGTCTTGGAACTTAATTATATCTGATACCCTATCAGAAATTTGTTTTTAGTGTGTTTATTATGTCTTCCTTCTCACCAAGATGAAAATCAAGAGAGCGGTGATTTATGAAGTTTACTTCTGGATCAGGGGTTCTACCGCACAGCTGGGCACATCATAGGTGCCCTGTAACTAAGGGGACTAAATAATTTTCCCTCCAAACGGGAACGCCTTGGGTCGTGTAAGGGGTAGTATTAATCTAAATGGCAGGACAACAGAAATGAAATGAGAAGGACAGAAATGAAGGCTTTAAAATAGAAAGTGCCCTGATAAAGTTTGTATCTGAAACAGCTTTATGAGACTAGAGTCTTCCAATTGAGTTAGAGCAAGAAAGGATTTCAAATCTTAGGAGGCACCTAATCATCTTTCTCAGTATGTCATCAAAAGATTCTCTCATGGTATAATCTAGTTAATTGAGCTTTTAGAAACAGAAAGTGACATGGTGTTTCTGAGGTTTTTCTCCATGAGCAGGAGGCGTTCAGGTGAAGGTGGGATCTGGGTGTGGCAGTGAGTATTTAAGGGTTGGCGAGTGCACGATTTCTTTGGAGACCAGAGTCAAGGAGCTATGAAAATGATGTTGTGTCCTGAAGCACAGTAGAAAGAGATACAGAGAAATGTGAGGTCTTGGTTAACAGAGAAGTCTGGGGTCCCGGTGTCTTGTTGGGGATGGATTAGGAGGCACCAGCATGTGTGCAGCTGACTGTGGCAGGGAAGAGAAGAGAGGGGTGTTCTCCGAGGAGGATGAGGAGGGACAAAGTGTGGAACTGGCCCTGGGTCATGACCTTGAGCATTTAGTCCTTGACTCGCATCAGCCTTATGAGGTCCCAGGACCCAGTATCAAGGCCTGGAGCCTCTGCCAGCAGCAATTAGCATCACACGGAGAAATGCAGACTCTAGGGTCCACCCCAGACTTACTTGGGTTCATGTCCAGAGATCTGAGTTTAACAAACCCTGAGGATGTACACTGCCATTTGAGACACGTTTCCCCAGAAAGAGAGGCTGGTGGGAAGATTCCACTGAGCTGAGAAAAGCCCCCAGAGCTGATCTTCTCCAGCCTCCATTTGGTTGAAATTTCACATTTTCTTTTCTTTTGAAAGGGGAAGCTGGAAAGAAACATGATGCCCCGGGCTTTACAGAAGAAACGAGAAATCCACATGGCCCAGGCCCATCGGAGACGAGCTGCGAGGTCTGCTCTCCCCATGAGATTCACCAGCTGCATCTTCCAGAGGCCGGTGACAAGGATCAGGTCTCATCCTGACAACCAGGTCAGGCGCAGGAAAGGGGATGAGCACCTGGAGAAGCCTCAGCAACTCTGCGCCTACCGGAGAATGCAGGCCCTGCAGCCCTGCAGCAGCCAAGGAGAAGGTTCAAGTCCACGGCATTTGGAGAGCGTCTTAAGTATCCTTGCACTGGGGATGGCCAGAGAATCTCTGGACAGGGCTGGTGCTGAGCGTGTGCACAGCCGGCCCGAGCCCACCCCTGGGCAGTTTCCAGCTGTGGCAGGGGGGCCAACCCCAGGAGTGGGTTGTCAGCTCCCACTGCCCCTCTCTGGCCAATTGGTGACTCCTGCAGATATCCGGAGACAGGCCAGGAGGGTGAAGAAAGCCAGGGAGAGACTGGCCGAGGCCTTGCAGGCAGACAGGCTAGCCAGGCAGGCAGAAATGCTGACAGGTGGATGAAGTGCAGGACAAGGCGGTGCTGAGAAGCTGTGGGGTGTGGCCCCGGAGTTGGGGCGTGAGTCAGCGGGGACAGTCCTGGGTTTTGAATCCCTATCTTTTAATGCCCGTCCTCTTTCCTGCTATGAATTGTCACACTTTGTACTTCCTCACCTGTTCTTTATTAAAAGCATTTGAAAGGCAACAAGTGTAAGGAGTGGATGGTTTTGTGGTGAGAAATTGGGTTTCATAAGGCAAAGAAGGAGATTTTTATATGTATGTCATTGTACACCTCAATGTCTGTTTATCATGATTTTTATTAGTTTTTCTTTTCTTTTTTTTTTTTTTGAGACGGAGTTTCCCTTTCGTTGCCCAGGCTGGAGTGCAATGGCGTGATCTCGGCTCACCACAACCCCTTCCTCCCGGGTTCAAGCGATTCTCCTGCCTCAGCCTACCGAGTAGCTGGGATTACAGGCATGCACTACCACACCTGGCTAATTTTGTATTTTTGGTAGAGATGGAGGTTTCACCATGTTGGTCAGGCTGGTCTCAAACTCCCAACCTCAGGTGATCCGCCTGCTTTGGCCTCCCAAAGTGCTTGGATTACAGGTGTGAGCCACCGTGCCTGGCCTGATTTTAATTAGTTTTTCTATTAAATTCCAATTTAATTTTAAATGAAGTTCTAAAAAATAAAATTCAATTATATACTTTTTAAGCGATATGATTACATTACGTAATTTAATAAAGTACACTGATTTTAACATTAAATTTTTATTTTGAAATTGCATTTTCATTTTTATTTTTTAGATTCAGTGGTACATGTATTTGTTGATTTTATTAATATATTTTGCTTAATGGTATGGATTGGGTTTCTAGGGTACTCATTACCCAAACGGTGAACATTGTATACAAAAGGTAATTTTTTTTTGTTTTTACAAAAGATAATGTTTCAACCAAGAAGTAATTAAGTTATTCTATGCTGAAGGATCATTTAGTGTTTTGTAGTTACGTTTTTCCTTTTTTTAAACTTTCTTTTATTATTTATTTATTTATTTATTTATTTTTGAGAGAGAGTCTTGCTCTGTCACCAGGCTGGCGTGCAATGGCACAATCTCAGTTCACTTCAACCTCCACCTCCTGGGTTCAAGCGATTCTCCTGCCTCAGCCTCCCAAGTAGCTGGGACTACAAGCGTCCACCACCATGCCTGGCCAATTTTTGTATTTTTAATAGAGACACTGTTTTGCCAGGTTGGCCAGTCTGGTCTCGAACTCCTGACCTCAGGTGATCTGCCCACCTCAGCCTCCCAAAGTGCTGGGATTACAGGTGTGAGCCACCGTGCCCGGCCTGTATGCGGATTTTCAACTGCTGGTGGTGTGGGGTCAGTGCCCAGACCCCCAAGATGTTCAAGGTTCAACTGTATATGCTGATAAAAATGTCAATTCACTAAGAAGAAACAAAACTATGAAAATGTACTCACGAAACCACAGAGCCCAGAAATATAAGAAGCAAAGATGAACAAAATTTAAGGTGGAAAATAGATGGTTTTACAAGAGTTGGAGACATTAATATTGCTCTTGCAATAATGCATAGACCCAACAGATAGCAGATTAATCAAGAAATGGGGGATTTGAATAAACTATAGACCAACCTGGATGCAAAGCCTACCTAGAGCACTGCATTTAACAACAGCGGAGTCGTCATCCCTCTCAAGTGCAGTGGAACATTCTCCAGGATAGACCATATGTTCGGCCATGGGACAGGTCATAGCAAATTAAAAAAAAAACTGAAACTACACAAAGTATCTTCTATGATTGCTCTAGAAAGAAGCTAGAAATTCGCAATAAAAAGAATGCTGGAAAATTCAGATATGTGGAAATTAAATAGCCGACTGATAACCAATGGTTTAAAGAAGAATGCACGGCCGGGTGCGGTGGCTCACGCCTGTAATCCCAGCACTTTGGGAGGCCCAGGCAGGTGGATCACCTGCGGTCAGGAGTTCAAGACCAGCCTGGCCAACATGGTGAAACCCCATCTCCACTAAAACTACAAAAATTAGGCCAGGCGAGGTGGCTCACGCCTGTAATCCCAGCACTTTGGGAGGCCGAGGCGGGCAGATCAGGAGGTCAGGAGACTGAGACCATCCTGGCTAACACAGTGAAACCCCGTCTCTACTAAAAATACAAAAAATTAGCCGGGCGAGCTACTCGGGAGGCTGAGGCAGGAGAATGGCATGAACCCCGGGGGGGCGGAGCCTGCAGTGAGCCGAGATCGCGCCACTGCACTCCAGCCTGGGTGACAGTGAGACTCTGTCTCAAAAAAAAAAAAAAAAAAAAACAACTACAAAAATTAGTTGGGCGTGGTGTCATTCGCCTACAATCCCAGCTACTCCGGGGTTGGGGGCGCGGCGCGGGGGTGGGCTGAGGCAGGAGAATCGTGTGAACCTAGGAGGTAGAGGTTGCAGTGAGCCGTGATCGCGCCACTGCACTCCACAGCCTGGGCAACAGAGTGAGACTCCATCTCAAAAAAACAAAACAAAACAAAAAAGAATGCACAAGTGAAATTAGTAAATACCTTGAGAGAAATGAAATTGGAAACACAACATATCAATGTCTGTGAGATTCTGTAGAAACATTGCTCGCAAATTTTAACCTCTAATAGGTTTCTTCAAAAAAAGAAAAAAGATATCAAATTAATTATCTAACTTTTAATCTCAAGGAACTACAAAAAGAATAGCAAAGTAAATTAAAAGCAGGCAGAGAGAAAGAAAGAAAGATTAGAATGAATATACATGAAATAGAGAATATAAAAACTATAGAGAAAATCAGTGAAACCACAAGTTGGTTCTTTAAGATTGGCAAACTGGGCCGGGCGCGGTGGCTCACGCTTGTAATCCCAGCACTTTGGGAGGCCGAGGCGGGCGGATCACGAGGTCAGCAGATCGAGACCACGGTGAAACCCCGTCTCTACTAAAAATACAAAAAATTGGCCGGGCGTGGTGGTGGGCGCCTGTAGTCCCAGCTACTCGGAGAGGCTGAGGCAGGAGAATGGCGTGAACCCGGGAGGCGGAGCTTGCAGTGAGCCGAGATCGCGCCACTGCACTCCAGCCTGGGCGACAGAGCGAGACTCCGTCTCAAAAAAAAAAAAAAAGATTGGCAAACTGACAAACCTTTAGGTAGGCTAGGTAGGCTGTCCTCAATGACAGAGGGCAAATGCAAATAAATAAATTAGAGATGAACATGGAGACATTATTACTGACCTTGCAGAAATAAAAAAGGAGAATATAATGAAGTATACATTAATAAATTCTGTAATGTAGATGAGCAAATTCCTTAAAATGCACGAATTATTAAAACAGATCCAAGAAGTCCGGGCGTGATGGCTCATGACTGTAATCCCAGCACTTTGGTAGGCTGAAGTGGGAAGATCACATGAGGCCAATGAGGCCAGTAGTTCAAGACCAGCCTGGCAACATGGTGAAACCCCATCTCTACTAAAAATACAAAAAATAGCCAGGCGTGGTAGTGCACACCTGTAACCCCAGCTACTCGGTGGCTGAGGCACGAGAATTGCTTGAACCGAGGAGGCAGAGGTTGCAGTGAGCCAAGATCACGCTATTGCACTCCAGCCTGGGCCACAGAGTGAGACCTTGTCTCAAAACAAAAACAAAAATAAAAAACAAAGCAAATTCAGGAAAAAATACAAAGTTTGAATAGCTCTATAATATGAAAAAAGGTTGAATTAGTAATAAAAACAGTCCTACAAAGAAAAGCTCACAATTAGATGGCTTCACTAGTGACTCTGATCAAACCTTTAAAATACCCCAAAAAGTAGAAAAGGAGGGAACACATTGTAACTTATTCTATGAGGCCAGCATTTCACTGGTAACACACCAGACAAAGACATAACAAGAAAACTATAGACCAATACCATTAAGATAATAGATTAAAAATCTCCAATAAAATACTAGCAAATCAAATCTAATAGCATATTTGAAAAATTATATACCATGTCCAAATGGAAAATACCTCAGGAAAGCAAAGGACATTCAACTTAGTTAAATCAATCAGTGTAATCTACCACATTAATAAAAGGAAGAAGGCCGGGCACGGTGGCTCATGCCTGTAATCCCAGCACTTTGGGAGGCTGAGGCAGGCAGATCATGAGGTCAAGAGATCGAGACCATTCTGGCCAACATGGTGAAACATTGTCTCTACTAAAAGCACAAAAATTAGCTGGGCCTGGTGGCGCTCGCCTGTAGTCCCAGCTACTTGGGAGGCTGAGGCAGGAGAATTGCTTGAACCTAGGAGACAGAGGTTGCAGTGAGCCGAGATCGTGCCACTGCACTCCAGCCTGGTGACAGAGTGAGACTCCGTCTCAAAAATAAATAAATAAATAAAATAAAAATAAAAGGAAGAAAAAAATCATGATTTAAAAAAATGCAGCAGTTCATTTGATCAAATCCAATACTGTTTCATGAAAACACACTCAGAAATAATAAGAGGGAACTTCCTTAACATGATAAAGGGCATAAATGAGAAACCACAGCTAACATCATAATTGATAGCAAAAGACTAGCTGCTTCACCTCTAAGCCCAGTACGAAGACAAGGAGTCCATTTTCACTTTGTTATTAAACACTGTTCCGGAAGTTTTAGCTAGAAAAATTAGGCAAGAAAAGCAAATAAAAGGCATTCAAATTGGAAAGGAAGAAGTAAAATTATCCCAATTCCCAGATGACAAGATCCAATACATAGGCAATCTCAAAGAATCCACAAAAAATGATTAGAGCAAATTTTTAAGGCTTCAGGGTACAAGATCAATATGCGAAACTCACTTGTGTTTCTAAATATTTCAAATGAATTCTCCAAAGAGAAAATTAAGGAAATAATTTTATTTATAATAACATCCAAAAGAGTAGAACACCTAGGTATGAATTTAACTTAAAAGGTGAGAGATTTGTACTAAAAAGTAGAAAACATTGCTGAAAGTAATGAAGAAAGCTTAAATATATGGAAAGACATCCCATATTCATGGATCAGAGGACTTAGAATAATTAAGATTACAACACAGTCCAAAGCAATGTATAGATTCAATGAAATCCTTATCAAAATCCCAGTGGCCCTTTTTGCAGAAATGGAGAAACTATCCTATAATTTATTAATATATAGAATTTCAAGGTTTGAAACAATCTTGTCAAAGAAAAACAAAGTTGGAAAGCCCATGTTTTCCAATGACCAAACTTAATACAAAAATTCTGTAATCATAGGTGTGATATTGAAATAAGGATAGGGTCACAGAACAATGGGGTATAATCGAGAGTCCAGAAATAAACCCATATCTATAGCTAACTGGTTTTTGACAAGGGCACGAAGACCATTCAATAGGGAAAAGACAGAGTCTCACTCTGTCACCCAGGCTGGAGAGCAGTGGCGCAATCTCGGCTTACTGCAACCTCCGCCTCTTCGGTTCAAGTGATTCATGTGCCTTAGCCTCCCAAGTAGCTGGGATTACAGGGGCATGCCACCATGCCTGGCTAATTTTTGTATTTTTAGTACAGAAGAGGTTTCACCATGTTGACCAGGCTGGTCTTGGACTCCTGATCTCAAGTGATCCACCAGCCTCAGCCTCAGCCTCCCAAAGTGAAAAAACAGTATTTTTAACAAATGGTGCTCTTACAACTGGATATCCAAATGAAAAAGACTGAAGTGAGACCCCTACCTCATGTGGTATACAAAACTTAATGAAACAACAATTAACTGGATGTCAAAAATTGCTGGCCAGCTGGAGTGTAAGAGGCCATGTGCAAGAGAAACAAGGCTGGGCAGTCAACAATTCATCACTCTGGTTGCCAACTTCCAACCACAAGATGAGTGAGTAACACCATCTTAGATCATCCATTCGTTGACCAACATGTGGAACTCAAGCACAAAACACAAACATCATTTCCTCCTTTGTCAGTCATGTAAAAGGAATTGTTTCTCAGCAAACTTCCCATGCCCTGAAAGAGTAGTATTCAGTATGTGGATTGGCTGGCATCCCAGCTACTCTGGAGGCTGAGGTGGGAGGATCGCTTGAGCCCAGGAGGTTGAGGCTGCAGTGAGCTATAATCGTACCATTACACTCCAGTCTGAGTGACAGAGCAAGACCTTGACTCCAAAAATATTAAAAAATAAAAAAGGTTTTACAAACATTTGAGAACAGGAAATTAAAATTTTTAATAGTTTGGGGATACATATTTAAACAATGTTTTATGTTCTAATATGCTTACTTTTCCATTTTTCAATATTTTTTGAACTGCCTTAATGTTCTGGGGAAATGGCATGTTGTAGGTGGTCAATACATATTTCTTGAGTGAATGAATCTGTGTTTTGGACATCATAAATCATTCAGATTATAAAAGGGCAAAGTTATTTTGCAGTATATTTATGAGAATAGAGAACCATGCCGGTTTTTTTTCCTTTTTGAGACGGACTGTCGCCCAAGGCTGGAGTGTAATGGTGTGATTTTGGATCACTGTAACCTCTGCCTCCCGGGTTCAAGTGATTCTCCTGCCTCAGCCTCCTGAGTAGCTGGGCTCACAAGTGCCCACGACCACGTCCGGCTAATTTTTGTATTATTATTATTATTAGTGGTAGTAGTAGAGACAGGGTTTCATCCTGTTGGCCAGGCTCGTCTGGTCTCGAACTCCTGACGTCAAGTGATCCACCCGCCTGGGCCTCCCAAAGTGCTGGGATTACAGGCGTGAGGCACCATGCCCTGCCGTGAACCATGCAGTTTTTATTGAGTCTCCTTTCTCCCTCTAGTGGAGACAAATGAGACCACAGGGGTAAAAGACTGTGGCAAGTGTAGCTTGATGTTTATAGTAAGAAAAATCCATGCTGTGGGCGGGGCGCAGTGGCTCACGCCTGCAATCCCAGCACTTTGGGAGGCCGAGCCGGGTGGATCACCTGAGATCAGGAGTTCGAGACCAGCCTGACCAACATGGAGAAACCCCGTCTCTACTAAAAATTTTTGTTCCTACATTTTTGTTCTTACAAGGATGGGACGTGGTTGGTCTCATCTCCCGGGGACACCACAAGCGCTTTCCAGACTCCGGGTGATCGGGGTGGAGCTCCCAGTATGGCCTTAGTTAGTGTCTCCTCCTGACCCATGTTAACGCATGGGCGCCCCATGATGTGGTCTAGTGAGGGCCTCTCCCTGGAGTCAAGGGCCAGAATTGTGTTTATGAGACGTTCTAGTTCTATGGAAATGAGAAACGGGATCTCCTGTCATCGTTCACACAGTATTAGTGTCTTCCTCAGCCCCACAAAAGTCTACCCAACAGACGGCAGTCCCCGGCCACCATGGTGTAGACAGTGACTCGCAGGCTCCACACGCCCACCGGGGTACATCGTACTTTTGTCCCGGGGAACAGTTCCGAGGCTGCGTAAGAGGAGCTCCCACCTAAGGGGCTCAGCTTTCAGCCTACGGTGAATCTGGTATCAAAGCCAGAGTCTGTTGTTTCCATGTTGTGCTGAGCCTCCTCAGGGAAGTTCTCTGGCTTCAGATCCCTGTGGAGAATTTCCTTCTGGAAGCCTCACTGCATGGAATATCCTATTTGCTGGAACTTGCCTCAGGCCTCTTCCCCCTTCAAGTAGGAGAATTCGAGGGTGAAGTCAGATAGCTCTCCCGAGCTGGCTTAATCCATGACTAGCAACAGCCTGTTCTCGGTGCCAGCCACGTGAGTCTGATGATCTTCGGGTGATTAAGGGCCTTCATCATATGGACCCTGCAATACAGACATTGGGGGCTCCCTGCTGCCTGTTGGGGTGACCTCCACAGCCATCTTGGTCCCAGTGAGAATGTGCTGGGCCAGCTGCCTTGACTTCTGCAAAGCTGCCCTGGCTGATGACCTTGAGGAACCTATGATCATCAGTAAGGGACTCCTCGGAGGCAGAAGTGGTCCCAAGGCCCCGCAGCATGGTGACCTCTCAGCTACATATCTCAGCTAGGAATGCCAACTGAGAATACTACCCCTACAAACTTTGCTAACGAGAAGCAAGAATGACGCAGCTGGAGGTGTCTGCTAACATGTGAGGGCGACCTCTGGTCACCTCCATGCCAGGGACAACGTTCAAGGCCAACTCTCCCGTGGCTGCACCCAGGAACCGGATGATGTCATCAGGAATCATCTCTCCCGGCCTCTTGGCTCTGCTGACTTCCCTCTGAGTTGATGTCCTTCTCAGGTGGGCTCTTCCTCCAAGGTGACAAGATGGCACCCACAGCCCCAGCAGCCTAACGGAAATAGATCTTCTCCTCCCGGATGTTTCCAAGACAACGACCTGACCTTTGCCACCGAGTGTGTCACATGAGCAGGCCTTAGCCAATCACTGTGGCCAAAGAGGATGGGATCTGCTGATTGGCCAGGTTGAGGTCATGTGGCCACTGTTTCCATGGAAACTTGGGAGCTGCTCAGCTGTTTTCAGTTGGGAGACGCTGTGATGGCTGAGAGAGCAGGTTCAGGCTCGAAAGGTCACTACAACTGGATATCCAACTGCAGAATGACTTTGGACTCCTACCTCACAGGATAGAAAAAAATTAATGAAACAACAGTTAACAAGGGGCCAGAAAGTGCTAGTCTAATGCAGTGTATGATACACAAAAATTAACTCAAAATCGATTAGTGTCGTAAAGAGAAACCTTGAAACTAGAAAGCTTTTAGAAGCAAACAGAGGGTAATTTTTTATGATCCATATCTAAGGTCATAAAAACCCATAGTGATTTTAGAAATGACACCAAAAGTACAAGAAAAAAACAAAGCAGATACATTTCAGTTCACTCTTTATTTTCTACACTCTATGAGTTTTAACAAATGTGTAATAACCTGTACCTATCATTACTGTGTCATACAGAATGGTTTCACTGCCCTGAAAATCCCCTGTACTCCACGGCTTTAGATAGAGGTCTGGTGGTGTGAGCCTCGTCATTGATGTTTTAGGTGGTGGGGAATGTAGGTGTTTTTCAGTTACTATCCTCTGCTTTAGGTCAGAAAAGAGAGGAATTCCCCACCTAGCCCCATGTTTTCATAAAACCGTAAGTAATGAAGGAACCCAATACTGCAGGTGAAGAAATGATTCCTCAGGATATACTGATCCGTGGGATTACCATAGTAAAAATAACTAAGAAATAAGGAAGGAGATCACATTTTAGAACCCAACAATGCAGCTTGAATTCTGCATGGATCTTGAGCTACTCATTTGGACTTTGTGAATTCAGTGTGAATGCTGCTTCCCAGGCAATGGAGGACGCATGCACTTGCCGGTGCTCGTACACAAGGGATTGGCGTGCAGATGTGTGCGGGCCGCACAGGGAATGTTCTGCAGCTGCCCTGGGCCCAGGGTGTGTGAGGCTGCCCCCGTGCCATGTTGAACTTCAAAGGGTGTGATGCCGGAATGTTGTTGGCTGAGTCCGGACTGGCATGAGCCCTTCTGATCCTGCTACCTCACACCTTGCCTGGCGTCATCCCAAATGGCGTTTGTGCAAATGGCTTATTGACACGGGCTTGGAACTAAATCCACCCAAGAGGAGGGGGTCCCTGGGACCTTGCTATCTGTGGACTTGGATGGAAATCATAGTGCCTGGGGTTGGAAAGGATGACCCTCAAACATGTTTTCCAACTCGTGTTTTTCTTCTAGATGCAGGACCCTAGATGCAGAGCCCCAGGGCATAGAGGATTCCAGATTCTTACAGGGGATTGGAGTCAGGGCTGCGAGGGTGGGGGAGAGATTTGAGTAGTTTCTCCATTTCACAGCAATAATTACCGCCCCCCACCACACACACATACACATACACACACGATATATGCGTGCACCTGTCTGGTGCTGCAAGTTCCCCCTTTGCTCAGACTTAGGGTTTTGCAGACACTTCTAAGGAAACAAAGATGTTCCCTTTAATTTTTGTCTTCTTGCTCCTGAAGCTTCTCCTCCATGTGTGCAATATGACTCATCCCTTCTTTCTTTTCTTTCCTTTTCTTTTCTTTTCCTTTCCTTTCCCCTCCCTCCCTCCCTCCCTCCCTCCCTCCCTTCCTTCCTTCCTTCCTTTTCTTTCTTTTTGTGTGATGGGGTTTCACTCTTGTTCCCCAGGCTGGAGTGCAGTGACGTGATCTCGGCTCACAGCAACCTCTCCCTCCTGGGTTCAAGTGATTCCCCTGCCTCAGCCTCCAGAGTAGCTGGGATTGCAGGTGCCCACCACCATGCCTGGCTAATTTTTATATTTTTAGTAGAGGCGGGGTTTCACCATGTTGGCCAGGCTGGTCTTGAACTCCTGACCTCAGGTGATCCACCTGCCTTGGCCTCCCAAAGTGCGGGATTACAGGCGTGAGCCACTGCATCCAGCTTCCCACATTTCTTAAATCATCTGCATCATAAAATATGGTGTTTTAATTATGTACTATCTGGTTGTTCCTCATTTCCTGGACATGTATGAGTATTATCTCCCAGACTAGATTGCTTAGCTCTGTGGAGGCGTGCACCTCAAGGCATGTTCTTGCGAAAACCCACTTCCCCCATTCCCTTCCTGTGGTTAGAACGCTGGGTGCAAACAAGTAATTACTCTGTGTTTGGCTATGAATTATAACATAGGGCATTAGATTCCCAGCACCAGAGGATTCTTTTTGTTTTTTCTTCTTTTTTTTTTTTTTTTTTTTACATGGTCTTGCTCTGTCTCCCAGGCTGGAGTGCAGTGGCACATCTTGACTCTCTGCAACTTCTGCCTCCTGGGTTCAAGCAATTCTCCTGCCTCAGCCTCCCGAGTAGCTGAGATTACAGGCGCCCACCACCACGCCCAGCTAATTTTGTATTTTTAGTAGAGACAGGGTTTCACCATGTTGGCCAGACTGGTCTCGAACTCCTTACTTCAGGTGATCTGCCCGCCTCAGGCCCAGCTGGATTAATCTTTAAAGAACAAGTTAACCAAAAAATAGGATCAAACATAATAAGCATACATATTTTGTATATATGTAAAAATGTAAATGCACTAAACAATGCTAGGTAATGTTAACGGATATATGTGCTTTGTATATTATTACATGCTTAAATATTATTAATATGTATTTGGATGTATATAATGTATGTGTATGAAATTCAGAATAGAAGTATATACACCGAATAAATAATGATATTTGCCTGCTCTGGGAAACAGGGGGGAGAGAAACTGGATTGTCTGGGGAGCCAGTGGGAGACCACTTGTTTGTAAAATGTTATTTTTAAAAGACTCAAAGTGACTATAATCAAATGTCAGTAATTGTCCATTCTGGGTGATTGGAATATAGATGTTTGATATATTATAATTGCCTGATTTAAAATGTAAAAAATAGGCTGGATGCAGTGGCTCATGCCTATATTCCCAGCACTTTGGGAGGCTGAGGCGGGTCGATCACCTGAGGTCAGGAGTTCGAGACCAGCTTGGGCAACATGGTGAAACCCTGTCTCTACTAAAAATACAAAAATTAGCCAGGTGTGGTCGTGGGCACCTGTAATCCCAGCTACTCAGGAGGCTGAGGCAGGAGAATCGCTTGAACCCGGGAGGCAGAGGTGGCAGTGAGCAGAGACCACACCACTGCACTCCAGCCTGGGCAACAAGAGTGAAATTCCATCTCAAAAAAAAAAAAAAAAAAAAAAAAAGAAGAGAGAGAAGAAAAGAAAAAAGAAAGAAAGAAAGCAGTTGGCATCAGTCATATTGCACACATGGAGGAGAAACTTCCGGAGCAAGTAGACAAAAATAAAAGGGAACATCTTTGTTTCCTTAGAAGTGTCTGCAAAACCCTATGTCTGAGCAAAAGGGGAACTTGCAGCACCAGACAGGTGTATGCATATATCGTGTGTGCATGTGTGTGTGTGTGTGTGTGTGTGTGTGTGGTGGGGTGGGGGCGGGGGGGAATTATTGCTGTGAAGTGGAGAAACTACTCAAATCTCTTCCCCACCCTCGCAGCCCTGACTCCTTTCAGCCAAGCCTCCTCCAGTCCCCTGTAAGAATCTGGAATCCTCTGTGCCCTGGGGCTCTGCATCTAGGGTCCTGCATTTAGAAGAAAAACACGAGTTGGAAAACATACTTGAGGGTCATCCTCTCCACCCCCAGGCACTATGATTTCCATCCAAGTCCACAGATAGCAAGGTCCCAGGGACCCCCTCCTCTTGGGTGGATTTGGTCCCGGGAGCCCGTGTCAATAAGCTATTTGCACAAACGCCATTTGGGATGATGCCAGGCAAGGTGTGAGGTAGCAGGATCAGAAGGGCTCATGCCAGTCAGGACTCAGCCAACAACATTCCGGCATCACACATCACACCCTTTGAAGTTCAACATGGCACGGCGGCAGCCTCACACACCCTGGGCCCAGGGCAGCTGCAGAACATTCCCTGTGCGGCCCGCACACATCTGCACGCCAATCCCTTGTGTACGAGCACCTGCAAGTGCATGCGTCCCCCATTGCCTGGGAAGCAACATTCACACTGAATTCACAAAGTCCAAATGAGTAGCTCAAGATCCATGCAGAATTCAAGCTGCATTGTTGGGTTCTAAAATGTTATCTCCTTCCTTACTTCTTAGTTATTTTTACTATGGTAATCCCACGGATCAATATATCCCGACGACTCATTTCTTCACCTGCAAACTTGGGTTCCTTCATTATTTATGCTTTTATGAAAACATGGGGCTAGGTGGGGAATTCCTCTCTTTTCTGACCTAAAGCAGAGGATAATAACTCAAAATCACACTTGCATTCCCCACCACCCAAAACATCAATGACGAGGCTCACAGCGCCAGACCTCTAAGGCCGTGGAGTACAGGGGATTTTCAGGGCAGTGAAACCATTCTGTATGACACAGTAGTGATGGATACAGGTTATTACACATTCGTTAAAACTCACAGAGTGTACAAAATAGTGAACTGGAATGTATCTACTTTTTGTTTTTTTGCTTGTAATTTGGTGTCATCTCTAAAATCACTGTGGGTTTTCATGACCTTAGATGGGGTCATAAAAAATTACCCTTTGTTTGCTTCTAATAGCTTTCTAGTTTGAACGTTTCCATTTATGACACTGATCGATTTTGAGCTGATTTTTGTGTATCATATACTCCAGGAGACTAGCACTTTCTGGCCCCTTGTTAGCTGTTGTTTCATTCATTTTTTATATATCCTGTGCGGTAGGTGTCCAAAGTCATTCTTTTGCAGTTGCATATCCAGTTGTAGTGACCTTTCCACCCTGAACCTGCTCTCTCAGCCACCACAGTGTCTCCCAACTGAAAACAGCTGAGCAGCTCCCAAGTTTCCATGGAGACAGTGGCCACATGACCTCAACCTGGCCAATGGGCTGATGCCATCTTCTTTGGCCACAGTGATTGGCTAAGGCCTGCTCATGTGACACACTCAGTGGCAAAGGTCAGGTCGTTGTCTTGGAAACGTTCAGGAGGAGAAGATCTATTTCCGTTAGGCTGCTGGGGCTGTGGGTGCCATCTTGTCACCTTGGAGGAAGAGCCCACCTGAGAAGGACATCAACTCAGAGGGAAGTCAGCAGAGCCAAGAGGCCGGGAGAGATGATTCCTGATGACATCATCCGGTTCCTGGGTGCAGCCACAGTAGAGTTGGCCTAGAACGTTGTCCCTGGCATGGAGGTGACCAGAGGTCGCCCTCACATGTCAGCAGACACCTCCAGCCGCGTCATTCTTGCTTCCTGTTAGCAAAGTTTGTAGGGGTAGTATTCTCAGTTGGCATTCCTAGCTGAGATATGTAGCTGAGAGGTCACCATGCTGCGGGGCCTTGGGACCACTTCTGCCTCCGAGGAGTCCCTTACTGATGATCATAGGTTCCTCAAGGTCATCAGCCAGGGCAGCTTTGCAGAGGTCAAGGCAGCTGGCCCAGCACATTCTCACTGGGACCAAGATGGCTGTGGAGGTCACCCCAACAGGGCAGCAGGGCTCCTGCAGCCCCCAATGTCTGTATTGCAGGGTCCAT
This sequence comes from Nomascus leucogenys, assembly GCF_006542625.1. Taxonomy (NCBI): domain Eukaryota; kingdom Metazoa; phylum Chordata; class Mammalia; order Primates; family Hylobatidae; genus Nomascus; species Nomascus leucogenys. The sequence goes on along the minus strand of NW_022095767.1, from coordinate 2,195,972 downwards.
ATGATGAAGGCCCTTAATCACCCGAAGATCATCAGACTCACGTGGCTGGCACCGAGAACAGGCTGTTGCTAGTCATGGATTAAGCCAGCTCGGGAGAGCTATCTGACTTCACCCTCGAATTCTCCTACTTGAAGGGGGAAGAGGCCTGAGGCAAGTTCCAGCAAATAGGATATTCCATGCAGTGAGGCTTCCAGAAGGAAATTCTCCACAGGGATCTGAAGCCAGAGAACTTCCCTGAGGAGGCTCAGCACAACATGGAAACAACAGACTCTGGCTTTGATACCAGATTCACCGTAGGCTGAAAGCTGAGCCCCTTCAGTGGGAGCTCCTCTTACGCAGCCTCGGAACTGTTCCCCGGGACAAAAGTACGATGTACCCCGGTGGGCGTGTGGAGCCTGCGAGTCACTGTCTACACCATGGTGGCCGGGGACTGCCGTCTGTTGGGTAGACTTGTGGGGCTGAGGATGACACTAATACTGTGTGAATGGTGACAGGCGATCCCGTTTCTCATTTCCATAGAACTAGAACGTCTCATAAACACAATCTGGCCGTTGACTCCAGGTAGAGGCCCTCACTAGCCCTCATCATGGGGCGCCCATGGATTAACATGGTCCAGGAGGAGACACTAACTAAGGCCATACTGGGAGCTGCACCCCAATCACCCGGAGTCTGGAAAGCGCTCCTGGTGTCCCCAGGAGATGAGGCAGACCACGTCCCATCCTTGTTGGGAAAATATATGATGATACCGTGGCCTGCTATCAGATCCTGGGCTGCAGGATACCCGAGGTGTGGGGCTCCATCATCACAGTGAAGCTCCTGCCTTCAGCAGATCCTACTACTTGCCGCCATTCTCCCCCATCACCTGAAAAAAACTCCTCTAATGAATGTTAAACTTCTACTGGAAAAAGGTGAATAAATAAATAAGATATAGTCGCCTTTGCCAACTCTGTGTTTCCTTTTTTTTTTTTTTTTTTTTTTTTGACAGAGTCTGGTTCTGTCATCCAGGCTAGAGTGCTGTGGCACGATCTTGGCTCACTGCAACCTTTGCCTCCCAGGTTCAAGCAATTCTCTTGCTTCAGCCTCCCAAGTAGCTGGGATTACAGGCATGCGCCACCATGCCCGGCTAATTCTGTATTTTTAGTAGAGACAGGGATTCTCCATTTTGGTCAGGCTGGCCTCGCACTCTTGACCTCAGGTGATCCGCCTGCCTCGGTCTCCTAAAGTGTTGGGATTACAGGCGTGAGCCACCGCGCCTGGCCAGAAAACTCTGTGTTTAAGGTAAGTAGTTAAAGCTGTGACCTCCACAACAGGGATTTTTCTTACTATCGTCAAACTGCACTTGCTGTTCTGTTATCCCTGTGGTATCATTTGTCTCCACTAGGGGGAGAAAGGAGACGCAGTAAAAACTGCGTGGTTCTGTAATCCCGTACATATAACATGAAATAAATTTACCCTCTTATAATCCGAATAATTTATGATGTGTAAGAAAATACAGATCCATTTACTCAAATATTTATTGACCACGTACAACACGCTTATCCTCCCAGAACATAAGTTGAATAAATACTGAAAATTGGAAAGTGTATTAGAATTTAAAACATTGTATAAATATTTTATGTATCCCCAAACCAAAATTATTAAAATTTTAATTTCCTGGTTGTTTTTAAATTTTTGTAAGATTTATTTTTTATTTTTTATTATTTTTGGAGTCACGTTTTTGCTCTGTCTCCCAGGCTAGAGTGCAGTGGCACGATCTTGGGTCACTGCAGCCTTGACCTCCTGGGCTCAAACCATTCTCCCACCTCAGCCTCCTGAGTAGCTGAGAATACAGGTGCACACCACCATGCCCAGCTCTTTCCTGGTTTTAATGCAAATTCATCAATAATATTTTTAAAATCAACTTCTGGGAAGAAAATGAACCATGAACTAAATATAATATATATTTATATTATATATTTATATTTAAATATATTTCTGTATTTCTATATATATATGTGTGTGTGTATATATATATATATATATATATTCTTTTTTTTTTTTTTTTGAGATGGAGTCTCACTCTGACACCCAGGCTGGAGTGCAGTGGCATGATCTCAGCTCACTGCAACCTCTGCCTCCCAGGTTCATGCGATTCTCCTGCCTCAGCCTCCCAAGTACCTGGGACTACAGGTATGCGCCACCACGCCCAACTAATTTTTGTATTTTTAGTAAAGACAGGGTTTCACCATGTTGAGCAGGCTGGTCTTGAACTCCTGACCTCAGGTGATCCGCCCACCTTGGTCTCCCAAAGTGCTGGGATTATAGGTATGAGCCACCATGCCTGGCCCATTAACGATATTATTCAGCCTTAAAAACATTTTCAAGCTATAATTTTAACACTCTACTATTAGAGTGCTTTTAAAATCAGTAGGGTATTATCAGTGAGAGGAAATTTATATGTCTCTTTTATTGTCTGATTGAAGAACAACATTTATGGGCCGGGCACAGTGGCTCATGCCTGTAATCCCAGCACTTTGGGAGGCCGAGGCAGGAGGATCACAAGGTCAAGAAATAGAGACCATCCTGGCCAACGTGGTGAAACCCTTCCTCTACCAAAAATACAAAAATTAGCTGAGAGTGGTGGTGCGTGCCTGTAGTCCCAGCTACTCAGGAGGCTGAGGCAGGAGAATCACTTGAACTTGGGAGGAAGAGGTTGTAGGGAGCTGAGATCATGCCACTGCACTCCAGCCTGGCAACAGAGCGAGACTCTGTCTCAATTAAAAAAAAAAAAAAGAAAAGAAAAAGAAACATATCTATGACGACACAGAAGTTGCCCAAACTTTCCCAAATTGTAAAAAATACATCATTAGAAATATAGTAATTTGGCCAGGCACAGTGGCTGATACCTATAATCTCAGCACTTTGGGAGTCCAAAGAGGGAGGATTGCTTGAGCCCAGGAGTTCACAACCAGCCCAGGGAACATAGCAAGACTCTGTCTCTACTCCCCTCCCCAAAAAAGTAGCCAGGTATGGTGGTGGACACCTGCGATCTCAGCTACTTAGGAGGCTGAGGTGAGAGGATTGCTTGAGCCCAGGATGTCAAGGCTGCAGTGAGTCTTGATCATGCCACTTCACTCTAGCCTGGGCAACAGAGCAAGACCCCATCTCTTATCTCTAAAATAAATATAGTAATTAGTAATTTCAAGTTTATTTTATTTTATTTTATATTTTTGAGACACAGTTTCTCTCTGTCGCCCAGGCTGGAGTGCAGTGGCGCAATCTCAGCTCACTGCAACCTTGCCTCCCGGGTTCAAGTAATTCTCCTGCCTCAACCTCCCAAGTAGCTGGAATTACAGGCACCTGCCACCATGCCCAGCTATTTTTTGAGTTATTAACAGGGACAGGGTTTCTTTTTTCCTTTTTGAGACCAAGTAGCGTTCTGTCGCCCAGGCTGGAGTGCAGTGGCATGATCTCAGCTCACTGTAGCCTCCGTCTTGTGGGTTCAAGCCATTCTCCTGCCTCAGCCTCCTGAGTAGCTGGGATTACAGGCACCCACCACCACACACGTCTAATTTTTGTATTTTTAGTAGATGGGGTTTCACCACGTTGGCCAGGCTGGTCTCAAACTCCTGACCTCAAGTGATCTACCTGCCTCAGTGTCCCAAAGTGCTGGGACTACAAGCGTGAGCCCCCGTACCCGGCTAATTTGAAGTTTATTTAATTTTTGCTCATAGAAAAGCTTTCCATCATCAGTTCAAAGTCATCTGGTTACCTCCTGACTTAACATTTCTGTTTCATTGTGTCCAAAGTTATTATTGATCTTTTATTTGTAATACTCAGCATGTTAGATCATAATCAGACGAGTTCCTTATCTGATTTATCTCTGAAAGTGTATTACTTAGCAGGAGATTGGGGTCACTGATTGGGTATATAATGTTTGTTGAATGAGTACATCTGGGAAAGACCGTGTGTCAATCTACTGCACAGCAACAGAACATTATTCTGACATTCTGTCTCCTGAAGTGATCGCTCTTGGTTTTTTGTTTGTTTGTTTGTTTATAACTTTTTTAAGTTCTAGGGTACATGTGCACTCTTGGTTTTATAAATAACGTCATAGGCTGGGTGCAGTGGCTCACGCCTGTAATCCCAGCACTTTGGGAGGCTGAGGCTGGTGGATCATGAGGTCAGAAGTTTGAGACCAGCCTGGCCAACATGGTGAAACCCGTCTCTACTAAAAATACAAAAATTAGCCAGGGATGGTGGCAAGTGTGTAATCTCAGCTGCTTGGAAGGCTGAAGCAGGAGAATTGCTTGAACCCGGGAGGCAGAGGTTGCAGTGAGCCAAGATCGCGCCACTGCACTCTAGTTTGGGCGACAGAGCAAGACTCTGTCTCAAAAAAAAAAAAAAAAAAAAAAAAAAAAAAAAAAAAAAAAAAAAAACAAAAAAAACGGAAGCTACCAGTGTCTTAAAATAAGATCTGGTCCTGTAAGATGCCTAGAGTTATTTTCTATTGTCAGTTCTATTAGTTAAGAAGTTACAAAGCCCAGATACAAGAAGACGAGACATAGACTTCAGTTCTCCAGAAAATAATGCCAGGAAGTGTGGGGCCGTGTTTTAATGCCATCTCAGGCACCAAGCACACTTAACATAAGAGGTTTGTTAGAAACAAAGGTGACAATATTATCTAAGGGCATCATTCCATTGGTGTCCAGTGAACCGGCAAGAAAGATCGTATGTATGAGCCACTGAACACGACTTTTTTGGCATCAAGTCTGGGCTGCCATTCTGATAGAGCCCAGTTTCTAAGCTCTGATTCCTATATCCCGTTCTTTCCAAGTGGACCAGCTACGCCATATTTCCGGCCAATTCACATACTGAACACCACTATTTCAAGGCATGGGAAGTTTGCTGAGAAACAATTCCTTTTAAATGATTGGCAAAGGAGGAAGTGATATTTGTGTTTTGTGATTCAGTTCCACATGTTGGTCAAAGAATGGTGTTTTCTTCTTTTCTTGAAATAAGGGTTTCCTCTTCTATGACAGTTGATAAGAAAGCTAGAATAAGCAGAATCAGGACCGAAGTGTGTATTAATTGGTGACATGGGGAGAAACAGCTGCCCACTCAAATGAGTTGAATGAGGAGGGTTTAATGAAAGGACTGTTTATTTAGGTGAGGGTGGGGCTAAGGGAAATCAACAGAGGATGGTGGGGCACCCTGGGATTAGCAATGTGGGTGATCTCTTACCACTCGTTGGCTTGAAGGCATGAAGGGAGGGAGCATTTATAAGAACCTGGAAAGGGCTTTAGCCTGCAGCAGCAAAACCCAACCTCTGCCCAAATGTGCAATGCTGGTGGGGAAGAGGAAGCTGGAGAAGTAAACACCCCATCTCTAGCTGCACCAGCTCTCTTTTCTTCTTCCAGGGCTAACACTGGTCAAATCCAGCTTCACAGCAGAGCACACAAGTGCCTCATGATCCAGAACATACAGGGAAACCTCTCGATGCACAGGGCCAGTTGCAGAAGGATGGAGAACAGGTGTTTTTCACAATTGCCCAAAGTGAATTGTTAAATGCTTGTTAAAGTTTGGGAAATGACCAGGATATATCAAATGTTTCTAGACTGAACATTTGCTCCTTGGGTTTTGAAATGGGCTGGTTTCTGTGATGGTGACGGTGTACTGTACTGCTCTACCGAGGCAAGGTGAGATACCCAACGTAGAGATTGGAGAGGAAGGTCATCAACAGATTCTCCTATTCAATGGCTTCTGCTTTTGTTGTTTCTTAATTTGTTCATTGCGGCTCATGAGTCACGCTGCCGTCTGTATCCCTTTCTGGGACTTATTCGGATCCCTCAAGAGAGACACAGGCAGAATGGATTGGTCAGTCAATATTCAATATACAGAACTGTTTGAGGGTACACTTATCTTCTTGGCCATCTCGTAAGTTGTTGTTTGCCATATGGACCAATCCATGTTCCAATCAGCTGTGGATGGGAGGTAAAGTTAAATAATACCATGTCTGACAACGTGAGTGCAAATAACTTATTCCAGGACACCTTGGGAAGTGTCTCAGTTGGCCTTAGGTGTATAACAAACCATCCTCTCCACACTGAAAATTTTTTCCTTAAAATAACGACTATTTCTTTTAATTCATGATTCTGTGGTCATTCTTCAGATCTGGGCTGGCTTGTTGGTTCCATTCATATGTGTTTGTGGTCAGTTGGTGGGTATGCTGGTTGAATAGATGATCTGACACGGCCTTACCCACACATGTGGTGATAGGCAGATTGGCAACCAAAGTGATGAATTATTGGCTATCAAGCCTTGGTTTCTTCAACATGGCCTCTTACACTCCAGCAGGCTAGCATTTTTTTTTTTTTTTTTTTTGCATCCTGTTAGCTGTTGTTTCATTGGCCAAAGCCAGTCACATGGCCAAGATTAGAGCCAGAGACAATACTTAAATATAGAGAATTCTTCCATCCCATGGTGCAATCTATCACTTGCAGAATTGGGCTGTGAGCACACAGAATGCTCAGAATTTCAGGGACTTCCTTTGGGTTTAGGCATTTCAGTTTTACATTCAGACAATTTTCTCTTCAGTACAGCTGACAATGGCAGGCTTAATCCGTCTTTCATTTGCCATTTAAAAGATGATGCAGCAGGCCGGGTGCGGTGGCTCACGCCTGTAATCCCAACACTTTGGGAGGCCGATGCGGGTGGATCACCTAAGGTTAGGAGTTTGAGACCAGCCTGGCCAACATGGAGGAAATCCCGTCTCTACTAAAAACACAAAAAATTAGCTGGGCATGGCAGTGTGTGCCTGTAATCCCAGCTACTGGGGAGGCTGAGGCAGGAGAATCGCTTGAACCCGGGAGGCAGAGGTTGCAGTGAGCCAAGATTGTGCCATTGCACTCCAGCCTGGGTGACAAGAGCAAAAGAAACTCCATCTCAAAAAAAAAAAAAAAAGATGATGCAGCAAACATTTTGAGTGGTACATGGAGGAGGTGATTACCAGCCCAGCTATACAGCCATATCTATGTTATTATTTGCATAATTTATTGCATTTACTCTTACGAATTTACAAAAATAAATGGAAAACAGAAAGATGAAGGTGTTAACGTTAGGGATAATAAGACCACGTTTCATATACGTAATAAAATAAGACAAGGAGTAAATTGCTTGATGTGTATTTGGACTTGCCAAATTAGGGCATATTTGCCATATTCATGCTGGGTCTTATGAAGATTCTTCTTCTTCTTTTTTTTTTTTTTTTGAGATAGAGTCTCGCTCTGTCACCTAGGCTGGAGTGCAGTGGCACGATCTCTGCTCACTGCAAGCTCCGCAGCCTCCCAGGTTCACGCCATTCTCCTGCCTCAGCCTCCTGAGTAGCTGGGCCTACAGGCGCCCGCCACCATGCCCGACTAATTTTTTGTATTTTTAGTAGAGATGGGGTTTCACCGTGTTAGCCAGGATGGTCTCAATCTCCTGACCTCGTGATCCGCCCGCCTCGGCCTCCCAAAATGCTGGGATTACAGGCGTGAGTCACCACGCCCAGCCATGAAGATTCTTCTAATACAAATGAGACAACAATTTCAGAATACCACCCTAATGGAACCAGTTGAAAATCTTATCAGCCAAGTCTATCAGTGTAATTCTGTTAAATGGTACCATCCCAAAGACCAAGAATATGGATGAGTCATTTTCCCAAGTTGGTCAGCTGGAATAGGAAATTAAGCAATACAAAGATACACTGACTCCTTTCCGCACTCTGGCCTTCAACTCTGGTAGTGAAAATTAAATTAAAAGGACCTCTTTGAAGTTGAACCCATATCCTTGGAAGTTGGCTTCACTCTCCATTATCCCTCTCCATTTCCCGCTGATCACCATCACCATTTCCCCATTCATTTTCTGAGGCACTCTGATATGGTCCACCATGATAATGCACCACTTAAATTATGGCAATGGAAAGAGAACTAATAGACCCTGCATTATGCAAACTCCCCAAACAACAACGCAGCCTCCTTTTCCACCCACAAGCCTCCTTGAGAAACCAGAGCTCAAGATAAAGAGCGATGTACTTCCTCTTCTGTCAGTTGTGAGAAGCTACCAGACTAAGTGAGAGGCAAGGACTTTTCATCTTTAGGGTAAGTAGCATCTTCCTATAGAAAACAGGAAATGTTTTACTTGTGATCATGAATCTAAGAAAAATATTCTGGTTCTGGAAACATTTTCAAGGAGGCCTCATTACATGTCCGGTTACTTTCTTTCTTGAAAGCTGCTATGTCGGCTTCTATCTCACATTCATTTTTCCACTTCTGCTTGGGCAAGGAGTGTGTGTGTTGTTATGTGACAGTCTGAAACCTGCTGGGATGCCTTATCACGCACAAAGAAGGGGGCAATGGTGTGTAAAGGGGCTTCAGGTGAACTAAAATGATCAAGATTCAAGAAGAGTCTAAGACGGACATAGCTTATAACGAACGTGTTATGAAAAACAAGGAAAACAGGATCTAAAAAGATGAGCGAGCTTCCTAAGTCTATAGGGTGAATTAACAGCTTTTTCACACACCTGACACCCATAATATACACATCAGCACAAGTGTTTAAAATGCCAGCCTCACAGTCATTGTCATTATCATGGTGGAAGGGTTTTGTCCTTTATTCATGATCAAAGCAGAGAGATTTACATGTCAACTTTTTCAACCAGCTGGTTATGATCCACAGGACGAGGCTGGTCGTCTTTAGTGGGTAATGACCACCAAGGCAACAAGCAGAAATGAAAAGAACTATAATTATAAAATATCAGTTGCTGCAAATAGTGAGTTTCTTTGTGTGTGATCCTTGGCTCAGTTCTCTGTGTCTGCCTCTCTTTCTCTCTGATGTGAAATTCTTTTCTTACAATTGGTTATGGCCAAAAGTCCCCTCCAAATCAGCATCCCTGAGGCCTCGGCTGTTGTGAAAAATCTTACCACCTTTTTCCTTTCAAAATACTCACTTCAGTTAAATTTGTTTCAAATCAGGCCTCAGCAAAGAAATGCCCTTATCTGGACAGGGGTTCTTTTCATTGAGAATTTTCCAGTTATATTTTAGAGTAGACTTTTTGAAGGGGTGGAGAAACATGACTCTAAAAAGAAGACAAATGTTGAAAGAGGAAAGGTATCCAGAAAGTAATCAAGTATAACTCCACCAATGGGACACAAGATTCCCACGACAGAAATTGATTTCAGTGAAGTAATATTGTCTACTGCAGAGATTGAAAGTTGTTGGTCTCGTGGTTCTGTATTTAAGGAAAAAGTGGGTGTGGGTGTCTCTAGATAGCCTTTGGTCTCCAGTTCCCCACAGTCGTTATTACTTCCCACCAATGGCCTTAAGTATTTATGTCGCATGTCTAGATCCTGGGAGTCATTGGAATTTATGACCTTGGTGAGGTGGTTGTGCATGGGCTTTGGACTCAAGCTGACACTGTCCAAGTCTTAGCTTTGTATTTTCCTAGCAGCACAGTCTTGAGCAAATGATATCATTGTTTTGAACCTCAATTTCCTCATCTGAAGACTGAAGAGACAATTATAAGACCTACATCACAGCTGGGTGCGGTGGCTCACACCTGTAATCCCAGCACTTTGGGAGGCCAAGGCAGGTGGATCACCTGAGGTCAGGAGTTCCAGACCAGCCTGGCCAACATGGTGAAAACCCATCTCTACTAAAAATACAAAAATTAGCCAGGCATCGTGGTGCGCACCTGTAGTCCCAGCTACTCGGGAAGCTGAGGCAGGAGAATTGCTTGAACCCGGGAGGCAGAGGTTGCAGTGAGCTGAGCTCCCGCCACTGGGAGACTCCGCCTCAAAAAAAAAAAAGACCTACATCACAAGATGGTTGTAGCTTTCAATAAGATAATAGCCACAAAGTTCTTAAGGCACTTGGCCCATAGTAGAAGTTCCATAAGTGATTTTAGGAGGCAGTAATGGAAGGGATGAGAGAAGCATCTGCAGCAAAATTTGATTTGCAAGCAAGATTCCAATGCATAATGTGCAGCTGGCCTGCTTAGGAATAGGGGGTTCCATGGGATGGGCCTTCTTAGGCCACTACTGTGTTCCTGTGGGGACTTCACAGGACCCTTGTTAATTCTCATTACCACTGGGTAAAAGGTCAATCCTTAGCATGCAAAGTTGTGATTACAACTGGGGTCAGGGAAGGGACATGAGAGAGCTCCATGACCTCTGTCATCATCATCACCATCAGCATTACTGTCACTTCCACCATCCTTGCCACCATCACCACAACCATGCAGTCCCCCTTCATTATTACCATCACTGCCATCACCACCACTATCATCACCATCACTATCAGCACAACCATCACTATCATCATCATCACCACTATCACCATTACTACCACCAGCATCACCACCACCAAGACCATCATCAACACCACCAGCATTACCATCACCACCATCATTACCACCACCACCATCACCACTTTTACGACCACCACCATCGCCATCACCACCATCACCACCACCATTACCATTACCACCATCATTATCACCATCACCATCACCATTGTTACTACTCCACCATTACCATCACCACCATCACCACCACCACCATTACCATCAACACCACCACCATTACCATCACCACCATCATTACCACCATCATCATCACCACTGTTACGACCACCACCATCGCCATCACCACCATCACCACCACCATTACCATCACCACCATCATTACCACCATCATCATCACCACTGTTATGACCACCACCGTCGCCATCACCACCATCACCACCACCACCATTACCATTACCACCATCATTACCACCATCACCATTACCATTGTTACCACCACCATTACCATCACCACCATCACCACCACCACCATTACCATCACCACCATCATTATCACCATCACCATCACCATTATTACCACCACCACCATCACCATCGCCACTATCACCACCATCACCATGATTACCACCACCACCATCGCCATCACCATCATCACCACCACCATTACCATCACCACCATCATTACCATCATCACCATCATTACCACCATCATCATCACCACCATTACCATCACCACCATCATTATCACCATCACCACCATCACCATTATTACCACCATCACCATTGCCACCATCCCATCACCACCATCACCATTGCTACTATCACCATCACCACCATCACCATTATTACCACCACCATCATCACCACCACCACCATCACCACCGTCACCATCACCACTGTCACCATCACCACCATCATTATCACCACACCACTATTATTACCACCATCACCATCACTATCACCACCATCACCATCACCACCATCACCATTATTATCACCATCATCATTGCCACCATCCCATCACCACCATCACCATTATTACCACCATCACCATTGCCACCATCCCATCACCACCATCACCATTGCCACTATCACCATCACCACCATCACCATTATTACCACCACCACCGTCACGATCACCATCACCACCATCACCACCGTCACCATCACCATCATCACCACCACCACTATTATTACCACCATCACCATCACCACCACTTTTGCCACCATTACTATCACCATTACTATCATGTCCACCATCATAACCACTGTCAGTACCATCACCACAAATGCCACCTTCATCACTACCTCCATCATCATTATGATCTCCACTATCATCACCACCATTACCATCATGACCACTACTATCACATCCACCATGACCACCACCACCACTACCACCACCACCATCATCCTTCCCACTTCTCTTCACAGGTAGCTTTATTCAGGACTTACCATGTGCCAGCAGGGATGAAGGTTCATCTCACTGGATCAGCATGAAACTGTGAAATATGTGCTCTTTCTTAGCTACATTTTGCAGACGAGAGGCTTGGAGATAAAGTCACAACCTCAGGGCCACTTAACTAGTAGTTGTAGATTTGGGATTCAAACCCAGGTTTGCCTGTGCACCAAATTCTAAAGCCATCTAACTGTGTATGGCCAGCAAGTAACTGTGCGTGAAGCATGGAGGGAGAACTGTCACATAAACACACAGGCAGCCCCAACAGATTCCAAACTCAGAGATCGAAGCAGCATGAATATATCAAAGCAGGAGTATAGACCTCCCAAGAACAGTTTTTAAAGTAATTTTGTGACCGGGCACAACACTTTGGGATAACGAGGTGGGTGGATCACTTGAGGTCAAGAGTTCGAGACCCGCCTGGCCAACATGGTGAAACCCCGTCTCTACTAAAAATACAAAAATTAGCTGGGTGTGATGGTAGGTGCCTGTAATCCCAGCTGCTTGGGAGGCTGAGGCAGGAGAATCGCTTGAACCTGGGAGGCAGAGGTTGCGGTGAGCCAAGATTGTGCCACTGTACTCCAGCCTGGGCGACAGAGTGAGACCCTGGCTCAAATAAAAATAATAATAATAATAATAATTTGTTTCCTCTTTTATTAAAACGCTTCATTATATTATTTTTATTGCTAGGGCAATGTACATAATTTAGAATTACAGCTGAATAAAGAGAAATTTAAAATCACTCATACTGACATTCTTCTATTAACATTTAAAATTCTCTTACATGTTATATACTTTCTTTATAACCTACATTTTGTATTGATACATAATAGTGGCACATATTTATGAGCTACACATGATATATTTTGATACATGCATACAATGTGTAATGACAGAATCATATAACCTCCTTTTGATCCTAATGCTACGTCATAATCACTTTCTATGGTTGGTTGTTTGTTTATTTATTTATTTATTTATTTATTTATTTATTTATTTATTTTGAGATGGAGCCTCGCTGTGTCACCCAGGCTGGAATGCAGTGGTTTGATCTCAGCTCACTGCAGCCTCCACCTCCTAGGTTCAAGTGATTCTCATGTCTCAGCCTCCCAAGTAGCTGGGATTACAGGCACTCACCACATTGCCCGGATAATTTTGTGTTTTTAATAGAGATGGGGTTTCACCATGTTGGTCAGGCTGGTCTCAAACTCCTGACCTCAAGTGATCTGCCCGCCTGTGCCCTCCAAAGTGCTGGGATTATAGGTGTGACCCACCGCGCCCGGCCCTATGTCGTTCTAATAGCCTCCTATGACATTATGTTTGCATGTGATATCAGATTGTTTGCATTGCACGTAATTGTTGTTTGCCTTCCTGCTTAGATTTTGTGAAACTTTTCTGCAAACTACTTAAAGCATCTTCTCCATCAGTGCCTCCATCATCATTGGCAGCGCCTTTGAAAGGCTTAACAGATCTGCAGAGCACATCATCTTTGCTAATGTGCACTGGAGGTTTTATCTTAAACCCCAGTTGGCCAACGACATTACCTTAGGAGAGTGCTTTGTGCATTTTAAATTGATATCCATAGGCAAACGCTTACTAAAATGCTCCTTAAAGTCTTCTTTGAAAGACTCATTTAGGCCTGGCTTGGTGGCTCACGCCTATAATCCTAGCACTTTGGGAGGCCCAGGTGGGTGGATCACCTGAGGTCAGGAGTTCGAGACCAGCCTGACCAACACGGTGAAACCCTGTCTCTACTTAAAAAATACAAAAATTAGCCAGGCGTAGTGGCGGGAGCCTGTAATCCCAGCTACTCGGGAGGCTGAGACAGGGGAATTGCTTGAACCCGGGAGGCGGAGGTTGCAGTGAGCCGAGATAGGGCCATTGCACTCCAGCCTGGGCAACAGAGTGAGACTCCATCTCAAAATAAATAAATAAATAAACAAATAAATTTTACTTTATTTTAAGTTCCAGGATATACGTGCAGGACGTGTGAATTTGTTACATAGGTAAACATGTGCCATAGTGGTTTGCTGCACCTATCAATCCATCACCTAGGTATTAAGCCTATCATACATTTGTTTTCAAAAGCAACCGATGCTATGAGTTTCTTAGGTACCTTCCAGGAATATTTTATGCAAATACAAAATTATCATACATATATACATGCATTTGATGCATTTATATGTTTGTACATTTGTATGCATGATTTTATATATACACATATAAATACACATACATGCATATATAGATAATTGTATATAGAATGCTAACATTTTCCTAAAACAGAGGAGATAGTAACCTTTTATATAAATATACATTAAATATATGTATTTATATTTATATATATTTAAATTTATATAAATATATTATATAAATATATGTGTACATACTTCTTTCTTTTATTTTTTATTTTTTGAGATGGAGTCTTGCTCTGTCACCCAGGCTGGAGTGCAGTGGCACAGTCTCTGCTCACTGCAACCTCTATCTCCCAGGTTCAAGTGATTCTCCTGCCTCAGCCTCCCAGTAGCTGAGATTACAGGCACCTGCCACCACACCCGGCTAATTTTTGTATTGTTAGTAGAGATGGGGTTTCACAATGTTGACCAAGCTGGTCTTTGACTCCTGACCTCAGGTGATCCGCCCACCTCATTCTCCCAAAGTTCTGGGATTAAAGGCGTGAGCCACTGTTCCCGGCCTATACTGTATATTTCAAAATGGCTAAAAGAGTAGATTTTAAAAGTTCTCATACCGAAAAGCGATAGGTATGTGAGGTGATACATATGTTAATTGTCTTGATTTAATCATTCCACAATGTCAGCCAGGTGCGGTGGCTCACGCCTGTAATCCCAGCACTTTGGGAGGCCGAGGCGGGCGGATCACGAGGTCAGGAGATCGAGACCATCCTGGCTAACATGGTGAAACCCTGTCTGTACTAAAAATACAAAAAATTAGCCTGGTGTGGTGGCGGGCGCCTGTAGTCCCAGCTACTCGGGAGGCTGAGGCAGGAAAATGGCGTGAACCTGGGAGGCAGAGCTTGCAGTGAGCTGAGATCGTGCCACTGCCCTCCAGCCTGGGCGACAGAGCGACTCCATCTCAAAAAAAAAAAAAATCATTCCACAATGTCAAAACATATTGTAGCCCATAAGCATATATAATTATGAATTAAAAATTTAACTATAAACAAATCAATGACAGCAATGTAAAAAAAAAAAAGGAAATAAAAAGTGAGTAGTTTGTCCTGTGGAGTTTTCCAGTCTCAATCTTGCTGATTGCGATAGAACAGGATTTTAAATTCCAGCCGGATATTTCATCAGATGCATCCTTTTTTTTAGCATTTGTTAGGTGATAAACTTGTTCCCTATAACCAAATACGCTATGATCATCCTCGCAGGGTCTTTTCCTTCAGAGAGTTACCCAGAGGCAGAATTATTGGGTCAAACGAGAGGGAGAGATGGAAGGGGTTTTTTTGTTTGTTGGTTGGTTTGTTGGTTTTGAGACGGAGTCTTGCTCTGTCGCCCAGGCTGGAGTGCAGTGATGCGATCTCGGCTCACTGCTACCTCTGCCTCCTGGTTTCAAGCAATCCTGCCTCAGCCTTACATTTTGGTAAGCATTGGCCATGTGGCTTCTGAACTTGGGACCATCAGAAATTGTATTTCATGAGGTTTATTCATTCCAGGCACTCTGACCACGTCCTGCTTGAGAGAGACTGTTCCCAGCGTCTCAGTGCTATGGGGAGCAGGTGCCTCCTGGTCCTGCTCTCAGGTAAGTGGAACAAAGAACTCCCTTTCCTTCTCCTCATGCCCCTGGTGTCCTCTCTTGATTTGCTCCCTCAAATTTGGCATTTTCTCCAGCAATAACTGCGTGTGCCTGTCCTAGTAGAAGCTCTCCTCTTGAGTCAGTCAGGCTGGGCTGCCCCAAAGCGGAACGGAAACAAGGACTTGTGTGTGTAAATCGTTTATTTGGGAGGGGATCCCAGGAAAGGAGGGCATGGGGAAGCCACACAAGGAAGGGTGAAGAGCTGCTGAAGGGCGTGTTAGTGAGGGAGTTACCACTGCAGGTAGCGGAGTGCTGTCCTGCTAGGGACCTCCAAGAAAAAAGTGTAATTCCCACATTTCTGGCCTACTCCCCAGTTGGGTGCAGAAAAATGCACTCTTGCAGAGAGAGACAGAAAGTCATCTGCGGCTGGGCACGGTGGCTCATGCCTGTAATCCTAGCACTTTAGGAGGCCAAGGCGGTTGAATTACTTAAGGTCAGGAGTTTGAAAGCAGCCTGGCCAACATGGTGAAACCCTGTCTCTACTAAAAATACAAAAAAAATTAGCCGGGCTTGGTGGCGGACGCCCGTAATCCTAGCTACTCTGGAGGCTGAGGCAGGAGAATCACTTGAACCCAGAAGGCAGAGGTTGCAGTGAGCCGAGATTCCGCCACTGCACTGCAGCCCTGGATGACAGAGTGAGACTCTGTCTCAAAAAAAAAAAAAAAAAAAGAAAGAAAGAAAGAAAAAGAAAGTCATCTGCATTCATAGGAACCCTCTCTGGGGTAGGCTAAAGGGTCACTTCGAGTATCTGCCACATGGATTGACACCAAGTGGGCCCGCGCTCGGATCATCATAGCTCAGTAAGTTACAACCTAGACCTTCCCACCCCGTCCTCTGGGCTTTAGGGTCTTAGAGATGAGAAAAAGAAATCTCCATAGGAGGCATCAGATCCAGTTTAAGGATGGAAGGTTTGTTAAGAGACCTTACAGGTAAGTGATGTTCCATACTCTACGTAACGGGCGAGCACATTTTTTTTCTGTAAAGGGACAGGTAATTTGAATTTCAGCTTTGCGGGCCATATGGTCTCTGCCTTAACTACTCAACTGAGCTATTCCAGCCCTAAAGCATCCATAGACCTCCTGTAAATGAATGGATGTGGCTGCGTGTCAATAAAACTTTATTTACAGACATAGGCACCTAAAATTCACATCGTTTTCATGGCCATTAAGTATTATTCTTCTTTTGATTTTTTCCAACCACTTAAAATGTTTTATGTAAAAAATACAAAAGTCATCTCAACTCATAGGTCCAGTTTGCTGACCCCTACCCTATGGGAATCAAGTGATATTTCTCTCTGAAAAAATAAAATCATTCACAGGAAAATTGGTGTTGAGTGTTTTGGCTCATAAAAATGGCCATGTCAGCCAGGCGTGGTGGCTCATGGCTGTAATCCCAGCACTTTAGGAGGCTGAGGTGGGCAGATCACAAGGTCAGGAGTTTGAGACCAGCCTGGCCAACATGGTGAAACCCCATCTCTACTAAAAATACAAAAATTAGCCAGGCATGGTGGCGGGTGCCTGTAATCCCAACTACTTGGGAGGCTGAGGCGGGAGAATCGCTTGAACCCACGAGGCAGAGGTTACAGTGAGCTGAGATCGTGCCACTGCACTCCAGCCTGGGTGACAGAGCAAAACTCTGTCTCAAAACACAAACAATTGTCGGTAATGGAAAATTTAAAAGGACCTGTGGGGTTTCCATTATATTTTTCTTGGACAGTGTGCGGTTCGAGGTCTGGACTGATAGAAAGGAGATTGCCAACTCGGTCTTTTGGTGCTAGGACGTAGAGAAGAAGCTGAATTCGCTACTGGGTTTTCTGAAATTGGGAAACACAGCTGCAATCAGATGCACTTCTCATACTTCAGAAGGATATGATGTCCAAATCTGTGACTCTTGTGTTTATAACCTGCCTGGAAGACGCTATGGTGAAGCTTGCATGTGTGCCTGGGCAAAGAGTTAGGGTTAGTTGCCCCTAACTCACCTAGCCTTCAGCCAAGCAGAGTCCAGGGGATCCCCGTCTGAATGATCCCCTCCTCTCTCTGTTCCAGGTCTCACTGTCTTACTGGCTCTGCCAGGATCAGAAGCCAAGAATTCTGGAGGTGAGTCTATTCATAGCCAAAGGCCAGGGGAAAGGAAATTGGGATCTGGAAGCTTCCTTCAGAGAAGGGAAGGAGCTTTTTTCCAGAGACAGAGCGTGGAGTCTCTGGCACTTTCTTCTGGCTCCTTGGAGATCCCAAGAGCTGTTCTCCTGTCTCCATCATCACCATCATCTGCATTTACACAGCAAAGCACGTCCCGGTGCCATCTCAGTTAACCTCCATGACACTCCTACAAAAACGGCATGGACATTGTCCCCACTTCATCAAGGGTCCTCCAGAGAAGTGGCTGCCTCAAGGTCACATGGCTGGTGGACGCTAGACTCTCCTCTTTCTTTCCCCAAACCTGTGTCTTGAGTCATTCCAGGAAATACTTCGCCTTCACCACAAGTCATTGCTTGGGTTCCCCCAGAAGCAGACCCTGAGAGCAACTCATTGTTCTGGGAGGGAATCCTAGGAGGCACCAGCTGGGAGTGGGCAGTGGCATAGGAAGGGGAGGAGCTCATATAGGATCTTTATCAAGCAAGTTACATGCGGGCAGCTGGAGTTTAATCCCTGGAGGCAGCTGTTGGGTATGGCATGGAGCAGACACCTCAGTTATACCTCTCAATGGGTAAGGAAGCTATTGATTATGATTATGTCTAAATTGTGGTAAAATGTACACAACGTAAAATGTAGCTTTTTAACCATTGTCAAGGGTACATGTCAATGCCATTCAACATTTGCACTGTTATGCAACCATCACCACCATCCACCCACAGTGTTCTTTCTAGTTGCAGAACTGAAACTCTGTCTCTATGAAACACGAACTCCCCATTCCTCCTCCCCAAGGCCCTGGCACCCACCATTCTACTTTCTGTCTCTATGAATCCAGCGACTCTGGGCATCTCATAGGAGTGGAATCATACATTATTTGACGCTTTGTCCTGGCTTATTTCATGGAACATAATGTCCTCAAGGTTCATTTATGGTGTAGCATGTGTCAGTATTTCATTCCTTTTTTTTTTCTTTGAGACTGAGTTTCACTCTTGTTGCCCAGGCTGGAGTGCAATGGTGCAATCTCGGCTCACTGCAACCTCTGCCTCCCGGGTTCAAGTGATTCTCCTGCCTCAGCCTTCCAAGTAGCTGGGATTATAGGCATGCACCACCATGCCCGGCTAATTTATTTTATTTATTTATTTTGCATTTAGTAGAGACGAGGTTTCACCATGTTGGTCAGGCTGGTCTTGAACTCCTGACCTCAGGTGATCCACCCACCTTGGCCTCCCAAAGTGCTGGGATTACAGGCATGTGAGCCAACATGCCTGGCCAGAATTTCCTTCTTTCTAAAGGCTGAATAACATACTACTGTGTGGATGGACCACATTTTGTTCATTCATTTATTCATTCATGGGCACCTGGGTTACATACAACATTTGGCTATTACGAATAATGCTGACATGAACATGAGTGGACAAATATCTCTTCTATACACTGCTTTTGATTCCTTTGAGTATATTCCCAGAAGTGTGATTGCTGGATCATATGGTAAGATCATATGGTAATTCTGATTTAGAATTTTTTGAGGAATTGCCATACTGTTTCTCATTGACACTGCATCATTTTACATTTCTACCAGCAGTGCACCAGGGTTCCATTTTCTCTGCATTCTCACCAACACTTGTTATTTTCTGTTTTTTTTTTAATAATAATGAATTGGCTTTTTTTTTTTTTAAATGCTCTATCTTCTATCAATCATTGATAAAGGGAGCTACTTAGGAAAGTCATTGTTAACCTGCCATGTGATGAACAAAGAGAATTTTGGTAGCCAGGGTGAGCCCACAAGGAAAGAAACACAGGTGCTGGCATTTGGAGGTTCACCTATCTGGCAAAAGTGGTGTTGGTGGCAGAAGTGGGACATGGTTGGGCACTGTGTTCCGCTGTGTTCAGCAATGGGCTGGGTGCCAAAAGGATGCCAACAGAGCTATTCCTAAGATGACATTCTTCTCACCACAGCATCAATACATGGTAGATACATACTAAATATTTCTTAGATGAATGAGTGGATTCTCTCTGCAGCTTCCTGTCCACCATGCCCTAAATATGCCAACTGCCACAACAGCACCCACTGTACTTGTGAAGATGGCTTTCAGGCCAGGTCTGGCAGGACATACTTTCATGATTCCTCTGAGAAGTGTGAAGGTAAAAATATTAATGGGGTTTTCATTTAATCTCTCATTAGTGATAACTATTCTGTTCCATGTGTCCTCTGCCCAAAACACATAAACCCATAGCCCAAATAAGACTCGTATCTCTTCAGCAGACTATTTGACAAAGTACAGCCACTGGCCAGGTGTGCTTGTCCCTGAGTCCTTCTGATGGAGAGCACAAGTATAAGCCTGTGGTCCAGAGCACCTTCTGTCTGTGGGTCCCTTGCTTAAACCTCAGCTCTGGTCCATTCAGCAGGGAAGGCTGATGTGATTGGGAGAGGCAAGACACATAAACATTGCATAAGCCATGATTTTTTTTTTTTTTTGAGACAGAGTCTCACTGTGTTGCCCAGGCTGGAGTGCAGTGGCGTGATCTTGGCTCACTGCAAGCTCCGCCTCCTGGGTTCACACCATTCTCCTGCCTCAGCCTCCTGAGTAGCTGGGATTACAGGTGCCCACCACCACGCCTGGCTAATTTTTTGTGTTTTTAGTAGAGACGGGGTTTCACCATGTTCGCTAGGATGGTCTTGATCTCCTGACCTCGTGATCTGCCTGCCTCAGCCTTCCAAAGTGCTGGGATTACAGGCATGAGCCACCATGCCCCACCTTATTTATTTATTTATTTTTTTGAGTCAGAGTCTCACTCTGTCACCCAGGCTGGAATGCAATGGTGCAATCTCAGCTCACTGCAACCTCTGCCTCCCGGGTTCAAGTGATTCTCCTGCTTCAGCCTCCTGAGTAGCTGGGATTACAGGCATGCATCACCACGCCCAGCAAATTTTTGTATTTTTAGTAGAGACAGGGTTTCACCATGTTGGCCAGGCTGGTCTTGAACTCCTGACCTCAAGTGATCTGCCCACCTCGGCCTCCCAAAGTGCTGGGATTACAGGCGTGAGCCACCGCTCCCGGCCAAGCCACCTAAAGCTCCATAGGTAGTTGGGTCTATGTCTGGACTTCTAGTCTATTCCATTAGTCTATTTTTATTTATGCATGCATCAGTACCTCTTTGTTTAGTTGCAGCTTTATACTTTGTTTTAATGTCTGGTTCCTACCTTGTAGTTTTTTCCGGCTGCACCTTCATGATAGTAACAACTTGTCTCTCACCCCGTAAAATACATGTAGATGTTTCTAAAATTGGAATTGCATTGGATTTATAAATTAACTTAGGGAGAACATTGATGGACAATGGTTGGGCTATAAAGATTTCATGGGCAAGGGAAATGGTATAATTCTATGAAAATGAAAGCAACACTTTCTCTTGATTCACAGATATTAATGAATGTGAGACCGGGCTGGCAAAGTGCAAGTATAATGCATATTGTAGAAATAAAATTGGAGGTTACATCTGTAGCTGTTTGGTAAAATATCCTATCTTCAACGTGCTGGCTAGTATTATAGATTATGATCATCCAGATTGTTATGGTAAGAACCTCCAAATCCTATTTCCACTATGAAAAATGATGGGGACTTGGGGGAGACTCTGAGAGATTCTCTAATTTCAGGCCAGGGTAAGAGTGCAAACTCCATTCTAACCCTCGTCCCTCATTCCTTTGTTGTCTTTGATGATATTTTCCAAGGTGGTGTCATCCAAGTCTTGGCATCAATAACCATCTCTGTATAGATGCTTCCAAATGTATGTGTCCAATACAGGTCTCTTTCCTGAGCTTCCAAAAAAACACCTCTAAATTTTTTCTGAATTTCTCTATTTATTCATCTCTCACTCACCTTAAATTCAATTTTTGTGTCTATCTACCTATCTACTAAATCTGACGAATTCACACTGATACCTCTGGTTCCAGTTCAACATCAAGGCTTGTTGGAACCTTCCCTCTTTCCTTATTTGTAGCTTCCTTCTCCAACAATGAGAAACCTGTCTCTCACTATCCACAATTTATTTATTTGTTTAATTCCAGTATTATTTCACGTTTTGGGTAAGAGAGATTGGATTTAAGTGCTAAATCTTCCACTTACCATCTGGCTTTCAGTTAATGACTTAATTTCTACATACCTCATCTTTAAATGGGAGTAGTAATATCAATAGTATCTATTGTGTCAGTTATGTGTTGCTGCATAACAAGTTACCCCTCAATTTAATGGCCTAAAACAACACATATGTATTGTTTCATAGTTTCTTTGGGTTAAGGAACTAAGCATGGCTTAGCTGGGTCTTTTGCTTCTGGGTCTATCACATTTGCAACTGAGGTTTTTGTCCAGGCTGTGGTTTCATCTGGAGACTCGACTGGGGCAGGTTCTGCTTCCAAGCTACTCACAAGATTGCTGGGAGAATTTAGTTTCTTGAGAGCTATTGGACTGAAACCCTCAGTTCCTTTCTGGTGGTTGGTGGGAGGCAGCCTTTAGTTCCTAGATATGTGGGTCTCTACAGCTTGCTTTGTTATAGCAAACACATTAGAATAGCCAGAAAGAGGGCATGAATAAGACAGGAGTCATAGTCTTTTATAACCCACTCTCAGAAGTGACATCCTATAACGTTTGCCGTATTCTGTTCCTTAGAAATGAGTCACTTAGTCCAGTCCACAGTCAAGGGAAGATTTACCCAAGGATGTGAATGCCAAGAAGCAGGGATTATTTGGAGCCATTTCTGAATCCTTCTTACGGGCTGAATAGTGTTCTCCCCAAATTGATTCCACCTGGAATCTGTGAATGTGATCTTATCTGGAAATAGGGTATTTGTAGATGTAATAAGTCAAGATGCAGTCATACTAGATCAGAGTGGACCCTGAATCCTACATGACTGGTGTCCTTATAAGATGAAACATATTTGGACACAGAGACACACACACAGGGAAGATGGCCATGTGAAGACAGAGGTGAAGATTGGAGTTATGCTGCCAAAGGGCAAGGAATGTCAGAGATTGATGGCAACCACCAGAGGCTAGAAGAGGCAGGGCAAGGTGTTTCCCTGGAGCCTTCAGAGGGAGCATGGTCTTGCTGGCACCTTAATTTGGACTTCTGGCCTCCAGAACTGTGAGACAATACATTTCTATTGCTTTAAGCCACCCAATTTGTATCACTATATTATGGCAACCCTAGCAAATTAATACACCTTTCCTATTCATTATTATTATTTTTGAGATGGGGTCTCACTCTGTTACCCAGGCGGGAGTGCAGTAGTGTGATCTTGGCTGACTGCAACCTCTGCCTCCCAGGCTCAAGCGATCCTCCCACCTCAGCTTCCTGAGTAGCTGGGACCACAGGCATGTGCCACCACACCTGGCTAATTTTTGCATTTTTGGTAGAGACAGGGTTTCACCATGTTGCCCGCACTGGCCTTGAACTGCTGACCTCAAATGATCCACCCGCCTCGGCCTCCCAAAGTGCTAGGATTACAGGCGTGAGCCACTGCACCTGGCCCCTACTCATTATTAATGTATGTGAAATATTTAACAGTCCTAGGCACCTAGGACAGATCAGTTAATACTGGCTATTATGCTGTATATGCCTTTTCTACAACCTTCAGTGTTCCTTGAAATGAGATAATATATATGAAGGCACTTTATATACTGTGATGTGTAGGCAACTGCTTCTATAATATTAACTCAATTAACACTGATTTCTTCCATGTCACCCTGATGTGTTGGGACCCTCTGCTATATACTCCCACACCATTGTGTCCTATTTATTATTGATTGATTGATTTTAGTAAGTCCTGTTTTATTTTATTTTAGGTTTGGGGGTGGTACATGTGCAGGTTTGTTGCGTGGGTAAATTGCATGTCTCTGGGGTTTGGTGTATGAATGTTCCCATCACCCAGGTAGTGGGCATAGTACCTGATGGGTAGCTTTTCAGCCATCAGCCTCCCACCCTCTCCCTCTAGTAGTCCCCAGTGTCTACAGTTCCCATCTTTTTGTCCACATGTCATGTTCTATTTATTAAGAGCATCCCTTGCAATTGCTTAATTATTTATTAATGATAACTTGCTTAATGACTTTCCTGCCAGACTTCAGATTCCACAAGGGGACACCTTGGTTTCTTTTCCTAGCCTATATCCATATATTTCAGCGTTGTGCCTGGTTTTGAGTAGGTGCTCAATAAACAGTGTTGACTACAGTCATAGGTTGGTGCAAAAGTAATGGCGGTTTTTGCCATTACTTTCAATGGCAAAGATGGCCATTACTTTTGCATTAACTCAATATGAAACTGGAAGCCCCATTCTAATTCTCTTTTATAATTCTACTGTGCAACACTTTTTAGGCTTCTTAGAGGGGAATTAGGATGGGCTGCAGAAGCATTAGGGAAAGACTCAACTTGAGGGTGATTGGAAGAAGGGATGTAAGCAGGGTGTATTTTCTCCCATATGTCTTTCAATGACATCTTTTCTTTCACAGAGAACAGTCGAGGGACGACACAGTCAAACGTGGATATCTGGGTGAGTGGAGTGAAGCCTGGATTTGGGAAACAGCTGGTACATATAACTATGTCATTCTCCTACCCAAACATTAACATGTCTTCCTGTGATTTTTAGGGTAGCATAGTTCTATCCAGGGGTAATTTTGTCCTCTGTCCCAAGGTCATCTGTCAATGTCTGGGGACACTTTTGGTTGTCATACCTTGGGGGTGATGTGTGTGACTGGCGTCTGGTGGATGGAGACCAGGGATACAGCTCAACATCCTACAGTGCCTGGGACAGCCTCCCACAATCAAGAAGTGCCTGGTGCCACATGTCCATAGAGATAGAGAAATACAAGGGTAGGGGGAAAGTGCCTCAGCTGTCATTCAAAGACCTACATCAAGCACCTAGATTCTCAATGCCACACGCACCTTGTAGCACCTTAATAAATATTGTTGCCTTCTGGGCTCCCCACTCCAACACTTGTGTATATTCCCTATTTCTTACATTTCAGTAAGAGTCAATCTAATTAGCTTAATTTTTTTGGAAGGAAAATCTGAGAAGAGATGGAAGCAGAGAGGACTTTGCAAGAAGGGCTACTCAACTAATTCAAAGCGTGGAGTTGGGCATCTGGAATACGAGTTTTGCTTCTCCAGGAAAGGGTCAAATTTCTGAATTTGATGTAGGTAAGAGAGGCTGAGTAGCGTCTTTATGACCCTCCATAAAGACCATAAAGAGGTCTGGGTCCTGGCTTTGTCAGGGTTTCTGAATGATGAAATCTGTGGGCTCTCAGGATCACAGACCCTCTACACCAGCATTCTACATGAGAAGGACTCCATTTTCAAAAATGCAAATTCAAGGGACAAGAGAATAAACCAGCTCTCTTCTTCTTTTCAACTTCCCTTGGTATGATGGAAAGTATGTAAGAGCATATTCGCTATGCCACCATGGCTAGGGGATAGAAAAAGCCTCGGTTATTTTCCTACTCTGCTCTCATACAGTAACAAGAACACAGAATACTTCATCTCTGGTCAACAAAATATGTGTGGGCTCCTTTTCCACACTGACCACACAGTTCTTCAGTGGACCCCAGCTGGGTGTTCTATAATTCAATTATGACATTGTCTGACATTATCTACCAAAGAGAATGTCAGATCCCACAGGCTGCAAGCTTAGTCCCACAAAAGTGTTCTTCACCTCAAATGCCAATCTCAAGTTCTAGGTTGTAACCTGTACGTCCAACTGACAGGCTATAAATTAGAGTCCCATGACCCCTTCCTTGGGTTTGAGTAATTTGCTAGAGTGACTTGCTTAACTCAGGAAAGCACTTTACTTACACTTATCCATTTATTAAAAATATATTACAAATGGGCTGGGTGTGGTGGGTCATGCCACTTTGGGAGGCCAAAGCAAGTGGATCACCTGAGGTCAGGAGTTCAAGACCAGCCTGGCCAACATGGCAAAACTCCGTCTCTACTAAAAAAAAAAAACAAAAAACAAAAAATGAAAATTAGCTGGGCATAGTGGTGCACTTCTGTAATCCCAGCTCCCCAGGAGGCTGAGGCAGGATAATCACTTGAAACCAGGAGGCGGAGGTTGCAATGAGCTGAGATCGCACCATTGCACTCAAGCCTGGGCAACAGAGAGAAAGTCCATCTCAAAAATATATATATATATATATTTAAAATATAAATATATATTTATATATATTTAAAATATAAATATATATTTATATATATTATATGTGTGTGTGTGATACAGATGAACAGCCAGATGGAAGAGATGCACAGGGCAAAGTATGGGAGAAGAGGTGCAGAGCTTCCAAGCCCTCTTTAGAGGTGCCACCCCAGGGACCCACACATGTTCAGCTATCTAGAATCTCCTAGACAGCTCAACAAATCTTTTGGATTTGTATGGCGGCTTCATTAGTTAGGCACGATTGGGTACATTATTGGCCATTGATATCAACTCAACATTCAGCCCCCCTCCTCTTCCTGTATCTGGGATGGGGGTGAAACTGAAAGTTCCAACGCTTTAATCTCACCATTGGTTTCCTTGGCAACCACCCCCATCCTGAGGCTATCCAGGAGCTGGCTAAGAGTCACCACATTAGAATAAAAGATGTTTCTATAACCAAGAAAGTACAAAGGATTTCAGAGTTGAGTCACATGCTCCTGTCACTCAGGAAATTACAATGGTCTTAGGGGCTATATGTCAGCAACTTGAGTCCGAGACCAAATATCAGAACAAAAGATTTTCCTAGTGTTCCTGTTGCTTAGGAAACTCTAAGGGTTTTAGGAACTCTATGTCAGGAACTGTGGTTTCTTCCTGACCTCTGTATCTGTTAATCATTTCAAAGAACCAATTTTTGGATTTGTTGATTATTTATATTATTATTCCATTTCCTTTTTCTTTGATTTTTTGTTGTTTATTATTTCCTTCCTTTTACTTTCTTTGTGTGGAACTTGCTCTTCATTTTCTAAGTTGCTGACTTGGTAATTTAGATTACTAATTTTAAATCATTCTCCTTTCCCAATATATGCCTTTAAAGCTTAAAACTTAGCTATAAATTAGAGCTATATATTTCCCTCTAAGCACTGCTTTAGCTGCATCCTGCAAGTTTTCACATACTGGGCTTTCATTATCATTTAGATCAAAATATTAAAACATTTTCTATGTAATTTATCATTTAACTCATGGTTTATTTAGAAGTGTGTTGCTGAATTACCAAATATCTGTAGCTTTTTAGGGTTTCCTTGTGTTAATGGCCTCATTTAATTTATTGTGGGTTTTAATCAAGAAAGGATGTTGAACTTTGTCAAATGCTTTTTCCTACCTCAATTGAGATGATCATTTTATCATCAATTGAGATGGTTTTTATCTTTCATTCTGTTAATGAGATGAACCCTATTGATTGATTTACATATGTTAAACCAGCTTACCAGGAAAAAATAGTTGTGATATATACTCTTTTTGATGAGTTGTCTGAGCACACATTATGTAGGATTTCAATCCTTTTGAATTCGTTGAGACTTGATTGATGGTCTATTTTGGCAAATGTTTCATGTGAACTTAGTGTCTGAATTAACATACCAAATCTGGTGGTATAACCGTGGTAAACAGCAGCTTAACCATTATTTCTTGAATAGTTTGAGCATAAGTGAGTCAGGGCTGATGTAGCAGTACCGTGGCAGCTCTATGCTCTGCTGCCTTCATCATTTACCTTCACTTTGTGATATAAGAGAGTTGGTCTACTATCACACCCTTTTACCAGCCAATGAAAAGGGGAAAAGAGAAGTTGAAAGGACGCCTGTTTCCCTTGACACATGCCATTCTGTTCTTTGATCCATTGGCCTGAAAATAGTTGCATGGCTCTGCCTAGCTGCAAGGGAAGCTGGAAAATGGCTTGTCTTCAGCTTAAATTTAGTAGTTCTAGATCCAAAGAAAGAATAGGTAAATGGTGATCACAGATAATAAGCAGTCTGCCATAGCCCCTAGGACAGCTTTCTCATTTGTTCAGAGACAAACTCTGTATACCCCAAAATGTTGAGGTTGACCTCACAAAATGATCAGCTCTTGTGTTTATAGGTTTATAGGATTCTTCTCAAATGCAGAAGTTCTGTTCCTAGTGACTATTTTTTTTTTTTTGGAAAACATTTAAATGCTTAGCTACTCTTGCTTATAAAGATTGCATTCCCCCCTAACTAGGCACTCCAGTACCATTAAGTGTCCTGTGGAAACTGCTTAGTTTGCCTATCAGAGTACCAGTTCTGGGAAGCACGCCCTTCTCCTCTCTTCTCTTGGGTTGTGGCCAGTGTGTTGCTAAGGCCATTTTGGCCACTCCATTTCTACCAGCCAAAGATGGGAAGAAAGTGCCATGTGGCCAACCTTGCATAGGGGAGATGGAATCACCAGTAGGAGGTCTTCCAGAAAAGGGAGTTCTTCAGCAAATTATTTAGCCATGAGACTTGAGAACAGGACTGACTTTCTTCATGTTTTCAGTCTATGAAACCAAGAGGTGCAATGAGACAAGGGAGAACGCTTTTCTGGAAGCTGGAAATAACACCATGGATATCAACTGTGCTGATGCTTTAAAAGGAACCCTAAGAGGTACCGTATCCCTGGTGAATTATCTTGACTCCAAATTCTATACGATTGTTTTATTTCTAGGTGATTAAACCCTGGGGTGAGAATTCACAAAGCTTTTAAGGTAGGGAGATTCTATATGGTGGAATAAAAAGATCTTCCTTGACCACTAACTAGGCATTTTGCAGAGAGAAGTCAGGCTGTCATATGGGGTGTGTACTTTGTGACATACACAAAGGTTTGCATAAGGATTCCTTGAAATGCCTCCTTAAAAGGGACTGGCTGGGCCGGGCACAGTGGCTCATGCCTGTAATCCCAGCACTTTGGGAGGGTGAGGCAGGTGGATCACAAAGGTCAGGAGTTTGAGACCAGCCTGGCCAACATGGAGAAACCCCATCTCTGCTAAAAACACAAAAATTAGCCAGGCATGGTGGTGCATGACTGTAATCCCACCTACTCGGGAGGATGAAGCAGAATTGCTTGAACCCAGAAGGTGGAGGTTGCAATGAGCTGAGATTGTGCCATTGCACTCCAGCTTGGGTGACAGAGTGAGATTCTGTCTCAAAAAAAAAAAGGGGGGGGACTGGCTGATGCATGCTCTGTTTCCATGTGATGGTCTGAAAAGGTAACACTCAGTGGCATCAGATTGCCTTGAACACTTCCTTGAGAAGCATTTATGAACACCCTTTTTAAAAGAGCCACCCAGTCTTGTTCTTTACCACAGATTGGAAAACAAATGTTCTGTACAAGGTCCAGAGAGTAAATATGTTAGGCTTTTTGTTATATGTTAGGCTTTGTCATAACTAAATATGTTAGGCTTTGTCATAACTACTCAACTCTGCCATCAGAGTGTGAAAGCAGCCATTGATGATGTGTCAGTGAAGGAGTGTGGCTGTGTGTCAATAAAACTTTATTTACAAAAGCAGGTGGCAGGCTGGGTTTTACCTTCACGGCATAGTGTTTCACCCACGCTTTATCTCATCACCTGAAGTCTCTGCAAAGCTCCTGCACTATGTATTTTTTCTTTTATTTATTTGTTGGTGGCTGATCACTCTCACTACGACATCAGCTCTCTGATGACAGGGGTTTTGTCTGTTTTGTTCACTGCTGTATAATAATTCCTAGAATGTCTGGCACACAGTAGAGGATAAAGAAATATTTCCATGAAACATAAATGAATGAATGCATATGAACTATTTCAAAGAGAAAAACCTGGTTACCTTAAAAATGAAATATCTGCTGCATTTCCTCCAAAAAATTCCTGGTTATTCATTAATCTTCACTCCTTACCGGGAGCTGTAGAGTAGGGAAAGGGAGGGAAGGGATCTAAAAATGAGTTGATTTTTGTTGTTGTTGTTGAGATGACTCTCACTCTGTCGCCCAGGCTGGAGTGCACTGGCACAATCTCGGCTCACTGCAGCCTCCACCTCCCGAGTTCAAGCAATTCTCCTGCCTCAGCCTCCCAAGTAGCTGGGATTATAAGCACATGCCACCACGCCTGGCTAATTTTTGTATTTATAGTTGAGACGGGGTTTCACCGTGTTGGCCAAAGTGGTCTCGAACTCCTGACCTCAGATGATCTGCCTGCGTCAGCCTCCCAAAGTGCTGGGATTACAGGTGTGAGCCACCACGCCCGACCGAGTTAGATTTTTTAAACGGAGCAAATAGAAATACAGATGATAAGTAGCTTTGGTCAAAAATGGGATGGTAGCACGTGGATAACTGCAATTTGGGAAACACCCACATCATACGGGCATCCTGTGTGCACTGAACCTCCATGTTTTTTTTTTTTTTTTTTTTGAGTCGGATTCTCACTCTGTCACCCAGGCTGGAGTGCAGTAGCACCATCTCAGCTCACTGCAACTTCCCCTTCCTGGGTTCCAGCGATTCTCCTGCCTCAGCCTCCCGAGTAACTGGGATTACAGGCACCCGCCACCACACCTGGCTAATTTTTGTATTTTTAGTAGAGATGGGATTTTGCCACACTGGGCAGGCTGGTCTCAAAATCCTGACCTCAGATGACCTACCTGCCTCAGCCTCCCAAAGTGCTGGGATTATAGGTGTGAGCCACCACACCGGGCCTGAACCTCTATACATTAAACTGTGGCTTCATGAAAAGGGGAGGAGGAAAAGGAAGACAGGGAGAGGAAGGGTGATAAGATGAGAGAGAGAGAAAAGGAGTGAATTAATTAAATACAGCGGGTCATTCTGCATACCTTTCCACTAAATTAGGTACCCCAGACTGAGCTTGAGGTGAAGGCTGAGAGAGTGTGGTTTTCTTAGCCTGCCTGAGTTCCATGTGCCCTTCTGAGGACAAGCATCTTGCCTCACAACTCTGGTTGTAATGCTCAAGGGCTCGTATATATTTTTAGGACTCTGAAGAGCATAGTTTGCACATATATTGCTTATAATGTGTGGGGCATTATAATACATATTATATAGACAAAAATGCTGCACCCCAAGCGATGCAGTGTATTGAACGGCATTTAACGGATTTCCAAGGGCAGTTTTAGCCATTCGTTGCCTGCCCTACGACCCTCACATTAGACAGTACTGTACTTTCTCTCCAAACTATGGATGGCCACTAACGGTATTTCTTTTCCATTTTTTTCTCAGAGAGCACTGCAGTTGCCCTTATCACGTATCA
Source organism: Nomascus leucogenys (assembly GCF_006542625.1). NCBI lineage: Eukaryota > Metazoa > Chordata > Mammalia > Primates > Hylobatidae > Nomascus > Nomascus leucogenys. Next base: position 2,165,010 of record NW_022095767.1, on the reverse strand, counting down.
ATCTCTTGGGGATATTCTGAATGCATCCTTTTTTAGTAAAAGAAAAGGGATGCAGGAAGTAAAACTGAACTCTCATGTTGTGAGTGGCACCATCGGTTTGAAGGAAAAAATTTCCCTGTCTGAACCTGTGTTCCTGACTTTTCACCATAAACAGGTGAGAAACACCCAGGGCTGGGTCTCCATGCAGTACCTTAAAGGGTGAGCAGGTGCGGTCAGCTTCCCAAGTAGGAAATGGAATTCAGAAGTGAGAGAACACATGAGACATGCTGAGGCATCTTCAGTGAGATTTGGCTTCACCACGGTGAGGATGGCTATTACCAAAAACTTAAAATATCAGTATGTGGCAGAAAAAAAAAAAAAGGGGGGGGAACGCTTGTAGATCTGCTGATGAAAATGTAATTTGGTACAGCCATTATGGAAAACAGTACAGAGGCTTCTCAAAAAGTTATAAACAGAATTATCGTCTGTTCCAGCGATTCTACTTCTGGGTATGTGGCCAAAAGAATGAAAACAGGATCTCAAAGAGATAACTGCACTCCCATGTTTATTGCAGTATTATTCACACTGGCCGAGATACGGAAACAGCCTAAGTATCTGTCAACAGATGAATGAAGATTTTTTTTTTTTTTTTTTTTTTTTTGAGACAGAGTCTCGCTCTGTCGGCCAGGCTGGAGTGCAGTGGTGCCATCTTGGCTCATTGCAACCTCTGTCTCCCCAGCTGAAGCAATTCTCCTGCCTCAGCCTCCCGAGTAGCTGGGATTACTGGAGTGTGCCACTATGCCCAGCTAATTTTTGTATTTTTAGTGGAGACGGGGTTTCACCATGTTGGCCAAGCTGGTCATGAACTCCTGACCTCAGGTAATCTGTCTGCCTCGGCCTCCCAAAGTGCTGGGATTACAGGTGTGAGCCACCGTGCCTGGCCAATAGTTTTTTCTTTTTTTTTTTTTTAAGAGACAGAGTCTTGCTCTGTCGCCCAGGCTGAAATGCCATGGCGTGATCTCGGCTCACTGCAACCGCTGCCTCCTGAGTTCAAATGATTCTCCCGCCTCAGACTCCCAAGTAGCTGGGATTACAGACACCTGCCATCATGCCTGGCTAATTTTTGTATTTTTAGTAGAGACGAAGTTTCACCATGTTGGCCAGGCTAGTCTCAAACTCCTGACCTCAGGTGATCTGCGTGCCTCAGCCTCCCAAAGTGCTGGGATTACAGGCGTGAGCCACCGCGCCCAGCCTGATGTACAACACTCAATGTAACTACACTTAATAATGTATTGTACACTTCAGATCTGCTGAGAGAGTGCATCGCAAGTGTATTCATCACACACACACACAAATACGTGAAGTGTTGGATGTGTTAGCTTCATTGTGGTAATCATTTAAAAATGTATACATCTATCAAAACGTATAAGTTTTTCTTTGTCAATCACACTTCAATAAAGCTTGGGAAGAAATGAAGTGTTGAGGCATCCAGAGCCTGCCACAGTGAGGTGCCATTCTCACTTTGAAGCCAACAGGCAATGGAGGAGAAGCTTTCTTGAGCTCAGTGGAAGCTGGAGGCAGGAATGAGGGATCGCTCTGCAGAAAATGGATATGGCTTAAAGCAGAAAGTGCACAGGGAAGAAATACTTTATTTCTCTCTCTTCTCTCACCCAGTGAGTCTCACCAATGCCTCTCTTTGGTTCTATAAATAGCAAGGAAGCTGGCGAAGCCATTCAGTGGGTCAACCCCAGGGTGCTGAGCTGACCAGAGAAGGGCAGAATAGATGGAGAATAACCCACCACAGTCGTGGTGATGTGAAACTCCTCCCCTATAAGTGTATTTCTGATCCAGTTTCCAATACTGTGCATTGTGATTAACCTGTAAAGTTGAAATAATAGGCTGGGCACGTTGGCTCATGCCTGTAATCCCAGCACTTTGGGAGGCTGAGGCAGGCGGGTCACTTGAGGCCAGGAGTTCAAGACCAGCCTGGCCAACATGGCAAAACCCCACCTCTACTAAAAATACAAAAATTAGCCAGGCATGGTAGTGTGCACCTGTAGTCCCAGCTACTTGGGAGGCTGAGGCAGGAGAATTGCTTGAACTCGGGACGCAGATGTTGCAGTGAGCTGAGATTGCACCACTGCACTCCAGCCTGGGCAACAGAGCAAGACTCCGTCCCAAAATAAAATAAAATAAAATAAAACAAAATAAAATAAAATAAAAATAAAACCAGGAAGAGACCCACTTTCATACTATTCTCTTTCCAGCCTGGTGACAAGAGAACAAAACATATCTGTGTCTACTGGGAGGGATTGGAGGGAGGCAGCTGGTCCACGGAGGGCTGCTCTCACGTGTACAGCAATGGTTCTTACACCAAATGCAAGTGCTTCCATCTGTCCAGCTTTGCCGTCCTCGTGGCTCTTGCCCCCAAGGTACCAAGATTAATTCCTGTGAACCTGTGTATGTCCCAGAAGCTGTGAGTCATCCTCTGCATTTCTTACAAAAAGATTCTAAAGGCCGGGCACAGTGTCTCATGCCTGTAATCTCAGCACTTTGGGGGGCTGAGTCAGGTGGATCATTTGAGGTCAGGAGTTTGAGACCAGCCTGGCTAACATGATGAAACCCCGTCTCTGCTAAAAATACAAAATTAGCCGGTCATGGTGGTGCACACCTGTAATCCCAGCTACTCAGGAGGCTGAGGGAGGAGAATTGGGTGAACCCAGGAAGCGGAAGTTGCAGTGAGTCGAGATTGTGCCACTGTACTCCAGCCTTGGTGACAGATGAAGACTCCATGTAAAAAAAAAAAAAAAAAAAAGAAAAAATAACAAAAAGAAAAAAGATTCTAAGACAAGGAGCCAAATGGTAGTAGCTTACTTGAAAGGGGATTACAGGAAACACTAGTGGGGGACTGAGACAGTGAGATGGAAGTAAGACAGATGTCAGTGCAGACAGCATTATCAAGCCAGTTACCACCATAGGTAACTGGACTTTATTTCCTCTGGGGGACTCTGGGAGTCAGTGTAGAACTCACATCTCTGGGTCATTCTATCTGAGCAGCAAGGGAGCTGGGGTATTTATACACTAACTCCCATTAGTCATTTGTTAAGAGCTGTATCCAGCACTGGTCTAGTTGTTTCGGTTTTTAACATTCCTGCGTGATGAGTGTTATTGAAGATGAGAACACTAAGTCTCAGAGAGGTAAAGTCAATTGTTTCAGGGACTGAACTAGGAAGCCCATCTGACACTACCTCAGGAACATAACAACACCATTGGACACTATAATGGATTTCCCCTTTGGTGTTTTGCAGGAGGACCCTGTGCTGACCGTGATCACCCAGGTGGGGCTGACCATCTCTCTGCTGTGCCTCTTCCTGGCCATCCTCACCTTCCTCCTGTGCCGGCCCATCCAGAACACCAGCACCTCCCTCCATCTACAGCTCTCCCTCTGCCTCTTCCTGGCCCACCTCCTGTTCCTGACGGGCATCAACAGAACTGAGCCTGAGGTAGGTAATTTACCCAAATTACCTCATTGTCATAATGAATCCAGCCATCTTGTCCCACAAGAAGATGGAGAGCAAGGCATTAGTCAGCAGTGATGGTGTAGAGAGGAAAAGTATGAGCTCCATTTCAGTTGTCCTCCTATATAAGTTGGAATAATGGCCTCTGAGGGGCCATTTAGCAAAGTGATGGAGTGTTAGGCTGATGGTATTAAACAGGGTAACATTAGCGGTTGTTAGGATCAACTCCAGAATGTCACAGGCTTGCCACAGTAGGAGTTATTTTTTCCTTATGTATCAGTAGAGGGTGAGCAAACAGGTCTGAAGAGTGTCTATCCTGCACCCTCAGGCTGAGGGAGGCTCTGTCATTTTCCATACACAGCTCCCAAGGTCATCCTGGTGTTCACATTTCAGCCAACCGGGAGGGGGAAAAGAACATGGCTGAGTCCCCCGGGGGGTGGTTCATATGTGCCACATCACGAAGTAGTGTATCACTTCCCCTCACACTCTATTGGCTAGGACTCAGTCACATGATCACATGATAACACATAACCGTAAGGGCAGTTGGGAAATGTGGTCTCTGTCTGGGAAGCCATTTCCTAGTGACAAACCTATACTCTGGATTTGAGGGTGGGGAAGAGGCTTACGTTTTTAGTGGGCAATGGGTTTGCTGCACTGATCTGCACTTGAATCGCAGCTCTTCACCTTAGTTGCTGTAAGACCTGTTGAAGTGACTTCCCCTTTTAATTAATTTATTTAAATTTACTTTTTAAACTGAAAAATACAAATTATATGTATGAGATATTTTTTTCTGTACAGCATGTTCTGAAATATGTATACGTTGTGGAATGGCTCAATTGATCTAATTAACATTTGCATTACCTCACATACTCAGCTTTACTGTGTGTGTGTGTGTGTGTGTGTGTGTGTGATGAGAACACTAACAACCTATTCTTTTGGCAGTTTTTAAGAATGCATACATTGCTACCATGTAACTATGATCACCATGTTTTACAACAGATCTCTTGTGGCTTCCCCTTTTTAAACTTCCTCTGCAAAACAGGGGCCTAGTCATAGGATTTAGTAAGAACTTAGCAAGATAAAACATAAAAGATTATGAATTAATCACTCAGAGAACAATGTTCACTTTTATCTTTATCATGATCCTGGCCACCATATTATCCAGGAAGACTTAAAGCTAGATGGTTCTCTAAGTCTCCTGTTAACCCTAAAACACTATGATCACACAGCTAGAAAGTTACAAAAGCACTCTGTTTATATTTAATTTTTTTTTCCTGAGAAATAGTATATAGTTTTATGGTTAAGAGTAAGTACATTTTCTGGAAATAGTTTAGGTTCAAATCCAATTTTTTTACTAGCTGTGAGATTTGGGGGCCAGATTTTAACCTCTTGGTGTTTGATTTGAAAATAGGCAGAGGTTGGGAAGACACAGTCCTCAGGCCAAATCTGGCCTACCTTCTGTTTTTGTAAATAAAGTTTTGTTAAAACACAGCCTCATCTATTCATTTACATACTGTCTGTGGCTGCTTTTATGCTACAATGGCAGAATGGTGTAATTGCAATAGAGATTTGACTGTAAAGCTTAAAATTTGGCCCTTAAAATTTTTTTGTCTCAGGGTATTGAGACAATAATATGAGTTAATACTTACAAAGCAATTTGATCAGTGTTCACCCATAGTTAAGTGCTCAGAAGGTACTAATTACTTCTCTGATAAAATTTTCAAATAATGTTTTAAAAACTGTAAAAATAATATTATGGTTAAGATGGAGTTGACTTAGTCATCTTGAAAATATATGCTTTTATATAATGCTCTAAAATCCTACCTCTTATTTTATTTATTTATTCATTTGATGGAGATTCTTAAAATACCTACCATGTGTCAGGCATTGTGTTGCAAATACACTAATAATGAGGGGATTAGGGGAACTACCTCGGTTACTTTCCCCGTAGAGTTCACGGCTTAGAAACATGGGCTGAGGCCGGGTGCGGTGTCTCACGCCTAATCCAAGCACTTTGGGAGGCCGAGGTGGGTGGATCACCTGAGGTCAGGAGTTTGAGACCAGCCTGGCTAACACGGTGAAACCCCGCCTCTACTAAAAATACAAAAAATTAGCCGGACATGGTGGTGGGCACCTGTAATCCCAGCTACTCAGGAGGCTGAGGCAGGAGAATCGCTTGAACCTGGGGAGGTGGAGCTTGCAGTGAGCCGAGATTGCGCCACTGCACTCCAGCCTGGGCAACAGAGTGAGACTTCGTCTCAAAAGAAAAAAAAAAAAAAAGCAGCCACAGATAAAAGTAAATGAATGTGTGTGGCCATGTGCTAATAAAGCTTTGTTTATAAAAACAGATACTGGGCCAGAACTGGCCCAAAGCCACTGATTTCCTAACCCTGCTCAAGGCAGCAGTGGAAAGGGCTTCAAGCTGGGAATGACAGAAAATACTTCTCAGGACAACAAAAGTTGAAGGTAAAGATAACTGGAGTGAGATGAAACTAGCAGCAGAAAGAATACCAATAGGGCTATGAACAGTCTAAGTGGGAGTTAATAAAAATATGGGCCGGGCGTGGTGGTTCACACCTGTAATCCCAGCACTTTGGGAGGCCGAGGTGGGTGAATCACTAGGTCAGGAGTTCAAGACCAGCCTGGCCAACATAGTGAAACCCCGTCTCTACTAAAAATACAAAAAATTAGCTGGGCGTGGTGGCGGGCACTTGTAATCCTAGCTACTTGGGAGGCTGAGGCAGGATAATTGCTTGAACCTGGGACGTGAGGGTTGCGGTGAGCGGAGATCATGCCACTGCACTCCAGCCTGGGTGACAGAGGGAGACACTACCTCCAAAAATAAAATAAAATAAAATAAATAAAAATATGAACCCTGCTAGAGGAAGTGGGCCAGATTTTAGAAATGTTTGTAAGGGGAGTTGGTAGACTTGAGGCCCAAATAGATGTGGAAGTGGTGCATGTGCGAGAAAGCAGAAATAAGGATGAATTAGAGGTTTCCCATTTGGGAGGTTGGGTAGATGGATGGCGAGAAAGAGGAACAGACTTGGAGCAAGAAATAGAATGAATTCGGGTTTAAATCTGTTAGTTAGAGGTGCTGGTCAGACACTGGAATTGAGACATACAATAGAAAATTGGCAATAGGAATTTTGAGCCCAGGAGAGATTGAAGCAGGAGAAAGGGATATTGGAGTTTTCTACACGAAGGAGACACTTCAAGCTACAGAAATAATGATCAGTGATATGTAAAATGGATTAAGAATAAAGCTCTATGGAGGAGGAAGCAGGGGGCAGAGGGAGGAGGAGGAGGAAGAGAAAGAGGGGGCGTTGGGACAGGAGGAGGAGAGCTCCGCACATGGTCTGTCCATAATTCTCTCCAGAGTCCTTGAAGCCACGCTCTCAGAATGGAGGCCACTCGGTAAGGAGGGTCTTCACAGGTGCCAGGCCCTCTGCAAACATCTATGAGGTAGGGACCGCCAGGATGTAGGAGCCACAGTTTCCACGTTCCGGATGGGGACACAGAGGCTTAGAACCCGGGAGGCGGAGCTTACAGTGAGCCGAGATTGCGCCACTGCACTCCAGCCTGGGCGACAGAGCGAGACTCCGTCTCAAAAAAAAAAAAAAAAAAGTCACACCAGCCTAGTCCACCTTTTAATTGCCAATTATACTTCAAACCAGTCCTTCTTTAAGCCTGAATTCTATTTTCTCTTGAAAATCCTAGAGCAATGGTTCTCAGCATCTCTGAGGTTGGATCCCTCTGAGAATTTTGTTGAAAGCTAAAGCCCTTTTTCCCAGACAAATGTACATATACACAAACATTTGAATAAAACTTCAGTTAATTCAGGGACAGGAAAAGCAAATTCAGGCCAGGCATGGTGGCTCACGCCTGTAATCTAAAGATTGGGAGGAGGAAGATACACAAGATATACGAGAAGACTCAAAGATAAGCAGGTGAGAATTCCTGGATAGATGAGTGTCCAGGACATTGAATGACAGGAAGTGCCAACTAGGTTGATCAGCTTCTGCTGAAAGGCCAAGTAGATGGACGGGCGCGGTGGCTCACGCCTGTAATACCAGCACTTTGAGAGGCCAAGGCAGGTGGATCACGAGGTCAGGAGTTCCAGACCAGCCTGGCCAACATGGTGAAACTCTGTCTCTACTAAAAATACAAAAATTAGCCAAGCGTGGTGGCGCATGCCTGTAGTCCCAGCTACTCGGGAGACTGAGGCAGGAGAATCGCTTGAACCTGGGAGGTGGAGGTTCCAGTGAGCCGAGATCATGCCACTACACTCTAGCCTGGGCGACAGAGCAAGACTCTGTCTCAAAAAAAAAAAAAAAAAAACCAAACCAAAACAAACAAACAAAAACAAACAGAAATGCCAAGTAGAGAGATTGCTGGATTTGGTAGTTAAGAGGTTGTGTTAGTCAGGGTTTCTGGAGAGACAGAAATAGTAGGATGTGTGTATATTACCTGATTGGATTTACCTGCTTTGTTGCACGCCTGCTATTTTTTGTCTGAATGCCATTCTTGGTGAATTTTAAATTATTAGTGCTGTATCTTTTCAAAAAAATTCTTTAAACAGTTTTAGGCTTTTGAGGGGACATAATTAAGTGACTCGGAAACAGTTTGATACATTCAAGTCTTGATTCTAAGATTGGATAGAGTGATCATGGAATTCTCTTTTGTCTAGGGCTCATTTGGCCCCATTAATGATATAATACTCTCCTGATAATTTTACCTGAAATTCTGGATGTTATGAGAGTCTACTCTAACATACAGAGAGGCTGTTTACAGAAAATCCTCTCTAACATACAGGGAATCTGTATGGCAGACTCCCCTAACACAGAGCACTCCAGGTAAAATTGGGTAATAGGAACAAACCATTGGAACAATAGGAAGAAGCTATTTCCAGTTCTGTGTGAACTCAGAAGATTGTTCTGCCTACTCCTTTTTAGGAGCCTTCTCCTAGTTTTGGTTAGTCTCTTTGCAAGCATTTGCTGATAAGTAATCAAACCCTCTGCCAATCTCTCCCCTTCCCCCCTTCCCAACCCCACTGTAGCTCCCTACCCTGTGGTATTTTTGTATTTTGCCTCATAAATTTTTTTTTTTGAGGTAAAGTTTTGTTCTTGTTGCCCAGGCTGGAGTGCGATGACGCAGCCTCCGCTCACTGCAACCTCCATCTCCTGGGTTCAAGTGATTCTCCTGCCTCAGTCTCCCAAGTAGCTGGGATTACTCTTGCCTGCCTCTATGCCCAGCTAATTTTTTTTTTTTGTATTTTTAGTAGAAGCGGGGTTTCACCATGTTGGCCAGGCTGGTCTCAAACTCCTGACCTCAGGTGATACATGCCTTGGCCTCCCAAAGTGCTGGGATTACAAGCATGAGCCACCTTGTCCGGCCTTTCCCTCCTTTTAGAGATCACTGTAAACATAGATATTCAATGCCTAGTCTCCAATATCTGTAACTCATAATGTCATACATGTCATTTAGCATTTAGTTTTGTAATGTGGGAGGGTAAATCCCGTCCTCATTATGCTATCACGATTAGAAATGGAAGCCTTATTCCGCACAAGCAATGGAAAATTTTGTGTCTGTGAACACATCTGGAGAATTATGAGAAATCATGAAGCATGACTTCTATAAAAGTATATTCGTTTGCTCTGGCTGCCATAACAAGGTACCACAAATGGGGTGATTTAAACAATGGAAGTTAATTTTCTTCCAATTCTGGAGGCTCATGGTCTGAGATCAAGATGTCGGCAGTGTTGGCTTTTTTTGAGGCCCCTCTCCTCGGCTTATTGATGGCTGTCTTCTCTCTGTGTTCTCACTTGGTCATCCTTTTGTGAGTGTCTGCACTCTAATCTCCTATTTTTTAATATTTATTTATTTATTATTATTTTTTAAGATGGAGTTTCACTGTTGTTGCCCAGGCTGGAGTGCAATGGCACAATCTCAGCTCATCGCAACTTACGCCTCCCGGGTTCAAGCGATTCTCCTGTCTCAGCCTCTAGAGTAGCTGGGATTACAGGCGTGAGCCACCACGTCTGGCTAATTTTTGTATTTTTAGTAGAGATGGGGTTTCTCCATGTTGGTCAGGCTGGTCTTGAACTCCCAACCTCAGGTGATCCACCCTCCTTGGCCTAATCTCCTATTTTTAGATGTACATAACTCGTATTGGATTAGGGTGCACATATCTGAACTTATTTTAACTTAACGACCTCTTGAAGAGCCCTGTCTCCAAGTACACTCACCTTCTGTGATACTGGGGATTAGAACATCAGCACATGAAATTTTTTTTTTTTTTTTTTGAGACGAAGTCTCGCTCTTTTCACCCGGGCTGGAGTGCAATGGCGTGATCTCAGCTCACCGCAACCTCTGCCTCCCAGGCTCAAGCGATTCTCCTGCCTCAGCCTCCCAAGTAGCTGGGATTACAGGCATGGCCACCACAGCTGGCTAATTTTTGTATTTTTAGTAGAGATGAGATGAGATTTCACCATGTTGGCCAGGCTGGTCTCAAACTCCTGACCTCAGGTGATCCACCCACCTCGGCTTCCCAAAATGCTGGGGATTACAGGCGTGAGCCACTGCACCTAGCCAATAGATGTTTCCACTATGGACATTTGGAGCTCAATTCCACCGAGGATCTCCAGGGGGCAGTGTAGAGCACATGTCTTAGATTGGTAGATTCTACCAATTTTTGTTTATTATACATTTGGGGGCTGTTCCCACGACAGGTATTCCTTGGGTTTCTACCCTGCTCTATGCATGATGTAAAGAGACTTCAATGGCTAGCAGAAGTCCTCAGAAAATGTGTAGCCCCTAGGCAAAATGTTACAGGTGCTCAAATAGAAATTCCAGGCCACATCCAGGAAATGCTAAGTGCTGAGCGTATAATCAGGTACAGACCACATCTGCTGCACACTCCTAATTCTTCTGTTCCCTCCAGGTGCTGTGCTCCATCATTGCAGGGCTGCTGCACTTCCTCTACCTGGCTTGCTTCACCTGGATGCTCCTGGAAGGGCTGCACCTCTTCCTCACCGTCAGGAACCTCAGGGTGGCCAACTACACCAGCACGGGCAGATTCAAGAAGAGGTTCATGTGCCCTGTAGGCTACGGGATCCCAGCTGTAATTATTGTTGTGTCAGCAATAGTTGGACCCCAGAATTATGGAACATTTACTCAGTAAGCATAATGTGTGTCTTTATGATGGTAGTAGCAATGGCCATGGCTCCTGGATGACTTAAAATCAAAATGTTTTCTTAGTCCATCTTTTTGTTTTGTTTTGTTTTTTTGTTTGTTAGTTTGTTTGTTTTGAGACAGAGTTTTGCTCTTCTTGCCCAGGCTGGAGTGCAATGGTGAGGTCTTGGCTCACTGCAACCTCCATCTCCCTGGTTCAAGTGATTCTCCTGCCTCAGCCTCCCAAGTAGCTGAGACTACAGGAGCCTGCCACCATGCCTGGCTAATTTTTGTATTTTTAGTTGAGACAGGGTTTCACCATGTTGGCTAGGCTGGTCTCGAACTCCTGACCTCAGTTGATCCACATGCCTCGGCCTCCCAAGGTGCTGGGATTACAGGAGTGAGCCTTCGCCCTTAGCCCTTAGTCCATCTTTTAATTGCCAATTATACTTCAAACCAGTCCTTCCTTAAGCCTGAATTCTATTTTCTCTTGAAAATCCCTGGAGCAGTGGTTCTCAGCATCTTTGAGGTTGGATCCTTTTGAGAATTTTGTTGAAAACCAAAGCCCTTTTCCTCAGAGAAATGTGCATATAAACAAAAATTTGAATAAACCTTCAGTTAATTCAGGGACAGGAATAGCAAATTCCGGCCAGGCGCAGTGGCTCACACCTGTAATCCCAGCACTTTGGGAGGCCGAGGTGGGCAGATCACCTGAGGTCAGGAGTTCAAGACCAGCCTGGCCAACATGGTGAAACCCTGTCTCTACTAAAAATACAAAAAATTAGCTGGGCATTTTGGTGGGTGCCTGTAATTCAGCTACTCAGGAGGCTAAGGCAGGAGAATCGCTTGAACCCGGGAGGCGGAGGTTGCAGTGAGCCGAGATTGCACCATGGCACTCCAGCCTGAGCAACAAGAGCAAAACTCCATCTCAAAAAAAAAAAAAAAAAAAAAAAAAAAAAAAGCAAATTCAGAGCCCTATATTAAGAACCCATGAGCTACACATTCTCTTGGATTCTGAAAGAGTAGGTGGAACGTGCTGAGATGAATCTCCAAGATGTGAAGAATAACACCAATATTAAAACTATCAAAGCCCTATGGTGCATCAAAAATGGTGCTTCCTCTATGCAGTAGCTCATGCCATTCTCACCATGACCCTATGACATCAGCAGTTTATTTTCTTATGCACAGGACACCTGGGCCTGAGTGCATTTCATAAACTTCCCCGAAGTCAGAGCTGCAAGGCGAGTAAGTCAGAATTTTCAAGGAAATAGTCTTAATAGCCATGTTTTATTGCTTCACTAATGAAGCTTGCAAAACTCAGCACACAACAGTTAGTTGAAGAAGTTAATATTTTGTTAATGGTGCTTGGGTTAGGAAGTAGGTTGTGCATACACTAAAACATCATGTATGTTACTGTTGTCCCTTTTTTTTTTTTGCGATGGAGTCTTGCTCACCTGCCCAGGCTGAAGTGCAGTGGCGTGATCTCAGCTCACTGCAACCACTGTCTCCCGGGTTCAAACAATTCTTCTGTCTCGGCCTCCTGAGTAGCTGGGATTACAGGCACCCGCCATCATGCCCGGCTAATTTTTGTATTTTTTAGTGGAGACGGGGTTTCACCATGTTGGCCAGGCTGGTCTTGAACTCCAGACCTCAGGTGATCTGCCTGCCTCAGCTTCCCAATGTTGTCCCTCTTAAAGTCAAAGAGATGGTTTGTTTCCAGCTTGAACTCTATGTCCTGCCAGAATGCTGGAGATAGAACAGTAGAGGAGTTGACCAACACTTTCTTTTTTTTTTTTTTTTTTTTACAATTTTAAGTACTCCCTTTTCATTTTTTTCTATTATGGAAGATGGAAATTTGGTGTTTTTTTATTATTATATTTTAAGTTCTAGGGTACATGTGCACAACGTGCAGGTTTGTTACGTATGTATACATGTGCCATGTTGGTGTGCTGCACCCATTAACTCATCATTTACATTAGGTATATCTCCTAATGCTATCCCTCCCCCCTACCCCAACCCCACGACAAGTCCCAGTGTGTGATGCTCCCCACCCTGTGTCCAAGTGTTTTCATTGTTCAATTCCCACCTATGAGTGAGAACATGCAGTCTTTGGTTTTCTGTCCTTGCGAGAGTTTGCTGAGAATGATGGTTTCCAGCTTCATCCATGTCCCTACAAAGGACATGAACTCTTCTTTTTTATGGCTGCATAGTATTCCATGGTGTATATGTGCCACATTTTCTTAATCCAGTCTATCGTTGATGGACATTTGGGTTGCCATTGTGGAAGACAGTGGGGCGATTCCTCAAGGATCTAGAACTAGAAATACCATTTGACCCAGCCATCCCATTACTGGGTATATGCTCAAAGGATTATAAATCATGCTGCTATAAAGACACATGCACACGTATGTTTATTGTGGCACCATTCACAATAGCAAAGATTTGGAACCAACATTTTCAATAAAAGGCCAGATAGTAAATATGTTTGACTTTGCTGGCCACAGGGTCTCTGAGGTGACTACTCAATGTTGCCCATGTAGTGTGAAAGCAGCATTAACAATATATAACTGAATGAGTATGACTGTCTTTCAATAAAACATATGAAAGCAAGTGGCGGGCTGGATCTGACGCATGGGCCATAATTGGCAACCCTTCGGATAGAACTTAACTTTGGAAGCTTTTCTCCCTACTGAATGTTGGAGATTCAGGCTCTCAGCTTCCCTTTAAAAATAAGGTATGCTGCCTTTGCCATCATAAGCCAAGAAAGAATACAAATTATTTGGACAACAGAGTAACTGGTGCATGGAATATGCTTAATTAGAGTTAGTTTTTTATAGCTGTAGTTATTGTTTTTACTCTCTTTCTCATTATAGCAATCATTATCAACTTGCTAACTACATTTATTACTGTTAACTCATTGCTAGGAACTGTACTCAAAAACTTTAAGCACATTATCTTATTTAATCTTTCCTACAAGTTCTATATGAAGGCAGTGACAAAATTCTGGTGAAAAAAAATCAAAGGATATCCAAATAGAGAGATATTCTATGTTCATGGATAAGAAGACTCAACGTTGTCAAGATGACAGTTCTTCCCAACTTGATCTATAGATCCAACACACTCCAAATTAAGTTCCCAGAAAATTATTTTGTGGATATTGACAAACTGATTCTGAAGTTTAGATAAAGGAGGCAAAAGACCTAGAATGACCAACACTATTTAGAAGGAGAACAACGAAGCCAGAGAACTGACATTCCCTGACTTCAAGTCTCAGTAGAGAGCTACAGTCATCATTTAATCTTTCCAGTACTTTGATTAGCTCTATTACACACTTGAAAAAACTCAGCCTCAGAGCATGCATCTGCATCAAATGAGAACTCACATCTGACTCCATCTAAAATTCAGGATTCTGAGCGAAGTAACTCCTGACCCTGTTCACATCTTGCCCCAGGAGCCTGTATTCAAGCTCTCTGCCTTCTCCCAAGGAAGAGGCAGCTAATGCTTCTCTCTCTCTCAACAGCTGTTGGCTCAAGCTTGATAAAGGATTCATCTGGAGCTTCATGGGGCCAGTGGCAGTCATTATCTTGGTAGGTGATAATTATTTATGGGTGTGCCCGCCTTGGGTTGACCAAGCATACAAAATGTTTTTCTTATCTAAGGGGAAATGAGATGAAGATAAGAAATACAGCTTAATATGATCAGTCCCTCTTCCTGCAAGTACTGTCTTCACTTTTCTTTCCTTGGATTCCTCCTGGCTCACTTGTTGCTTTGTGTAATAATATCACCTCTCCTGGGACTTCTTTTCAAAATGCTTTTATTCATTCCATTCAACAAATATTTAATTGTTGGCCTCTCTACACAGGGTGACATGGTTTCCTGTTTGCCAGAAACTTTCTGATGACACCTGTTCCCTGGTAGAGACATTAATAGCACCTTTCCACTTTCAAAGCGTCCTAGTTTGAATGATAAATTGGATAGTCACTTAATCAAGCACCAAATGCTACAGGGTATATGCTGTGTGTTGCATGTAATAAACCAGAATATATGTGCATACCATCTTTATAAAACCTGTGTCTTTCGGGAAAAGATTCTTAGGTCCTCCTCAAATTAGATTGTATAAAATAGCTCCAAAAGAAAATTCCAAGTCACTTTTTTCATGTGGTTCCCACAGATAAACCTGGTGTTCTACTTCCAAGTTCTGTGGATTTTGAGAAGCAAACTTTCCTCCCTCAATAAAGAAGTTTCCACCATTCAGGACACCAGGTAAGAAGGCATCAGGATCAGTGGTACCCACACATTATTCCTACATGACCACTCTTTTGGGAAAGAAACAACCCACGCAGAAATATGATATAAATTATCCTGGTGCACGATAAAGAGTATATGAAGGACAATTTATAGAAGAAATAGAAACTCCGATTTTCAGGTAACTTCATTTCCTTATTCAATAGATAGATATTCATGCTGGGTGCAGTGACTCAAACTTGTAATCCCAGCACTTGAGGAGGCTGAGGTGACAGGATTGTTTGAGTCTAGCTGCTCCAGACCAGCCTGGCAACATATTGAGATCCCTGTCTCTACAACAAACGTACAAAATTGGCTGGGCATAGTGGCATGCGCCTGCAGTCCCAGCTATTTGGGAGGCTGCAAAGGGAGAATCACTTGAGCCAGGGAGGTTGAGGCTGCAGTGAGCTATGATCATGTCACTGTGCTCCATCCTGGGCAACAGAGCAAGACTCTGTCTCAAAAAAAAAAAAAAGAAGAAAAATAAACATTCATCAAGTGCCTCCTTTGTATAACATACTCTTCTTATGAAATTAATTCCAAGAGTATCAACATCCTCCTCCCACTCCACCAAGAGCCCATATACCCCTGGACTCCATTTTCTTTCCTTTTCTTTCTTTCTTTTCTTTTCTTTTTCTTTTTTTATTTTTGAGACTGAGTCTCACTCTTTCGCCTAGGCTGGAGTCCAGCGGCACAATCTCGGCTCACTGCGACCTCCCACTCCCGGGTTCAAGCAATTCTCCTGGGTTCAAGCAATTCTCCTGTCTCAGCTTTCTGAGTAGCTGGGCCTACAGGCACACGCCACCACGCCTGGCTAATTTTTGTATTTTTAGTAGAGACGAGGTTTTGCCATATTGGTCAGGCTGGTCCCGAACTCTTGACCTCAGACTATCCACCCGCCTCAGCCTCCCAAAGTGCTGGGATTGCAGGCATGAACCACACCATGCCGACCTGGACTCCATGTTCTTTGGTTGTAGAAACTCAATTCTCATGGGTACCCTATTAAAACTCAATTCTCATGGGCACACTATTAAAAATAATGATGACAAAAACTAATATTCAATAGAATCTTGATAGATGCTGGACATTTATCAATATTATTTCATGGCATGCTAATAGTTTCAACCCGTGGGGTGAATGCTACTAATATCCTCATTGATCATATGAGCCCACAGCTCACTTTACCCAAGAATGGTTAAGGATCTTGCATTGGTGAGTCATGTGCATGAAAATTAAAGGACTATCTGTCTAATTTCAGACCCTGTCTCAAGTCTCCTCTACTTATCAGTCGAATCTGACATTTCTTAACCTTGGTTTCCTCAATTCTTGAGGGTCAAAGTGCCACCCTTCTTGATGTTTCCCCATCCCTCTATTTCTCAATTCCTTACCCTCTAAGGGCTCACTTCTTCCTTAGAACTGCAAACAGCAAGCTCCATGTCTGACCTCATCCCCAGCAGCCATGCCCTGCTGCCAACCTCTTCCTCTTGCTGGTGAATAGACAGTTACCCTGTTGTGCTACACTAGGTTAATGTCACACTTTGGGGTAGAGATTAACTACCTCGTCTATTTCCTAAGTAATAAATCCGAGGTTAAGGTATTGACATGGTGGAAACATTGTGCTCTTTCAATAGGAAGGATTTGGATTCTAGAAATTTCAGACATCATGGCAGGAGGGGAGGCTGGGAAAGAGGAGTTGAGAGACTTGTTCCAGATCTGTTAGAAGCCCCCATCCACTTGAGTCCCTTTGCCTCCTAAGCTCCAGAATTAACCACTGCGCTATCGAATCGCATATCTGGCTGGGCACGGTGGTTCATGCCTGTAATCCCAGCACTTTGGGAGGCTGAGGCGGGTGGATCACAAGGTCAAGAGATCGAGACCATCCTGGCCAACATGGTGAAACCCTGTCTCTACTAAAAATACAAAAAATTAGCCAGATGTGGTGGTGGCGCATGCCTGTAGTCCTAGCTACTTGGGAGGCTGAGGCAGGAGAATCGCTTGAACCCGGGAGGCAGAGGTTGCAGTGAGCCGAGATTGCACCACTGCTCTCCAGCCTGGGCAATAGAGCAAGACTCCATCTCAAAGAAAAAAATCACATATTTATGGTTCCCTTTGCCTGCGTCTTGGCTCTGTCCTCTTCTCCTTGCAGACTGACTTCCCACAGCTGACGAACAGGGCAGAGCCACCCTAAAGGGGTCTCACAGGTCCACTCTCCAAGCCTGTTACTTCAAATGCTTAAGAGAGAAAATCTGGTTGGCTGGGGGGAAAATGGATTGATTGACTCCTTATAGGTCAGGTGTCTACTCTGGAGCAACTGGCTATGGTCAGTGGGGATGAAGCCATATGGCACCATTTAGGCCAAAGAGAAAGTTGTCATGGGAGAATCCTGATATACCAGTGATTATGCTGACTCCTAAATGTAGACATAGGTAGGTTTTCTGTCTTTTCTATAAGTATATATCTTTCTGTAAGCATAAATGGAAGGAGGGCTGGATAAAAGAAAAATCACCAAGCTGGATAGCAGTTGTGGAAAACCTAGGAACCAAATCAGGAACAGGAAGGACTAATTAGCAAGTTTATCACAAACCGTAGTATTTGTTGAGTATCTACTATGTACTAGGCATTGCTCTAAGGACTGGAGATAAAGCAGTAAGTAAAACAGACCAAAATCCCTGCCCTCATAGAGTTTACATTCCCAGGGGGTAACACAAAAAGTAAAAAGTGAGGTCACACACACACACACACACTCATCAGCCCTCCCAGCCAGCTGCCATCAACAATCCCACTCCATTATATGAAACACAATATATTTTGTGTGAAGAAACCCAACATTATGTTATGTTCTAAAGTCAGGAATTCACCATTATTCAAATTTTTTAATACAAATTTCTAGAAGGCATTTTCCCATAAATCTTCTAAAAACTCTAGGCAGAAGACATGCAGAGAAATCAAATTATTTTCAATGGTGGGGAAAAAGCACTATTCTCAGTGATTTGCCATGATTGAAGTCATGGGTTCCGCTTCATCCTCAAGCTGTGTGACCTTGTTGTATGCGTCACTTAACTGCATGAAGCTGTCGTGAGGTTTAAATAAGGGAATGCACACAGAGCATTTAGTTAGCACTTGTAGTGAATACCTGGTAAATCATAGTTATTATTACTTTTATTCTCTGCAGAGTCATGACATTTAAAGCCATTGCTCAGCTATTTATCCTGGGCTGTTCTTGGGGCCTTGGTTTTTTTATGGTTGAAGAAGTAGGGAAGACGATTGGATCAATCATTGCATACTCATTCACCATCATCAACACCCTTCAGGGAGTGTTGCTCTTTGTGGTACACTGTCTCCTTAATCGCCAGGTAAGGCTAATTATTTTGTCTGTCATCAGCCTAGTCCCAAAGTCTAATTGAATGGCTTTTCACGTTCTCACTCTTCCCTGACCTTTTATAATTGTATTTTGGGATTGTCTTGATTTGGGGATGAGGGTTTAGGTACTGCTGGGGTATGCTATATGCTGTGGGTTTCATCTGTTTAGCATCATAACATATCCTGAAGAGCATGGATCCGTCAGGATAAAGTGGATTATGCTGCAATAACAAATAGCCCCTTGCCTCCCACACTTGATCTTAGCAACTTAACACAATAAATGTTTATTTCTTGCCTGTGCTACATAACTGTGACTTAACCCACATCGTCTTTCCTTTGGGGTGCAGGCTGAAGGTGTGGCCCTCTTTTTAGAACATTGATGGTTTCATCACACAGGAAAAGGAGATTGTGGGAAAGCACAGCTTAGCTCTCTTAAAGCTTCTACCTAGTAGTGATGCATCTCTGTTCTGCTCTCATTTAATTGGTCAAAGCAAGTCACATGGCCATACCTCAGTTCACCAAGCAGGGGATGAATAATCCTCCTGTAGTGAGGGGCACCACAAGAAGCGATGCTGAAATATGTGGTACAATCTACCACAAACTCAAAGAGACTTCAAGTCTAATCCCAGTTCTTCCACTGAGTAGGTGGCTGTGTGACTCTGGGTAAACTGCCTATCCTTTCTGAGCATCATCTGTAGTTTTCTCATCTGCAAATGTGGTGATGCCTTCATTACAGGGTTGAAGATTTAAATGAATCAGTGCAAACTCCTAGCATAGTCCTTAGCACACATTAAGATCTCAGTTAGTGTTGTTATTAAGATCTCAGTGAGTGTTATTTCAATTTTACTCTCCATAGAAAATTAGGACCAATTTTCCTGGCATTTTCCCTTTGCTGTTGAATAAAACTACCAGCAGTTAAGACGCTAGTGGCAAAAGGCTATCTTAACATGTCATTAATTTCTCTTCAATCTTTTAGTGCCTTAATGCTTGGTACTTCTCACTCACAGAAGAAGTAAAATATAATTTAATTGTCCCTGTGAAATGATGTTGAGCATTAAATCTTTAAATGTCATTTTTAGCATGTTAAGGAGGTTAGAGGAAGGCAATTCTTGGAATCACAGAGGATGGGTGATTGTAATGGTTAGCGTCAGGGCTCTGAGTAAGATGACAAGGTTTTGAGTCCTGGCTGTGTGACCTTGGGCATATCAATTTATCTGCAAGAGTCTCAACTTCTTCATCTTTAATTGTGGGTAGGAGAAATGTCTTTCTCACTCCATTTATGTAAGAATTAAATGATATATTGCATATACAGTGTCTTGAATATAGCTAGTGTTCAATAAATGGTGACCTTCACCATCATATAATCACCAACACCCCCACCATTATCATCTAACCATCACCATAGTCACTTTTATCATTATCACCATTATCATCTTTATCATAATCACCTTCACCATCACCACCTTCATTACCTTTATCATGCCTTCACCATCTTTACTATCATCACCATCATCACCA
The DNA here is from genome assembly GCF_006542625.1 of Nomascus leucogenys. Classification (NCBI taxonomy): domain Eukaryota; kingdom Metazoa; phylum Chordata; class Mammalia; order Primates; family Hylobatidae; genus Nomascus; species Nomascus leucogenys. The sequence goes on along the minus strand of NW_022095767.1, from coordinate 2,145,178 downwards.
TTACCATAACCTTCATTATCACCCTTATCAACATCACTATCATCACCACCACCTTTATAATCATCACCTTCACCATCATCACCTTCATCATCTTCATCACCATCACCATCATCACCATTACCGTCACCTTCATCATCATCACCATCACCATCACCATCATCACCATTACTATCACCTTCATTATCACCTTCACCATCACCATCATCACCATTACCATCACCTTCATTATCACCATCACCATCACCATCATCACCATTACCATCACCTTCTTTATCACCTTCACATTACCTTCATCATCACTATCACCACCATCACCATGACCTTCATCATCACCTTCACTACCATCACCTTCATCAACATCACCATCATCACCCTCATCATGATCACTTTCATCATCACCGCTACTTTTACCATCATCCGTTCCATTATCATCAATTTCATCATCACCTTCACCATCATCATCACTATCATCACCTTATCATCATCTTCATCATCACCTTCACCATCATCACCATTACCATCACCTTCATCATCATCAATTCCATTACCTTTATCATCATCTTCATCATTATCACCTGCATCATCACCATCATCACCATTACCATCACCTTCATCATCATCACCATCATCATCTTAATTACTTTCATTACCACCAGCACCATCATCAATAGTCACCTTCATCACCATCATCATCATCATCTATTGAGTCCTGTAGTGTCTGATATTTAATACACACCTTTTTTACAACTGAGAAGTTAGAGTTTAAATAAAATGAATCAACATGGGCATGGCCAAGATTATATGCAAAACTAGAGAGTAGGGCTTGGTGTCTTTATCTTTAGCCTCCCATTTTAGTATCCTTTCTCCCAAACCAAGCTCTGGATGTAACACGGACCTCTCTACTCAAATTTCTAGGTTCGAATGGAATACAAAAAGTGGTTTAGTGGGATGCGGAAAGGGGTAGAAACTGAAAGCGCTGAGATGTCTCGCTCTACTACCCAAACCAAAACGGTAAGATCAGCTCCTTCTGAGTGCCTTATTGGAATCTGACATCTCATGCCTCTAGAAGCTTTCTGGTTCCTTGATCTGAAAGAAAAGAGAAATTGCATTAGATTCCTGTATTATGCAGCTGAAGTTTCTGGGTTTTGAGACCAAAACCAGAATCCACCCATTTCTTCCTTCCTTCCTTCCTTCCTTCCTTCCTTCCTTCCTTCCTTCCTTCCTTCCTTCCTTCCTCCCTCCCTCCTTCCTTCCTTCCCTCCTTCCTTCCTTTTCTCCCTTTTTTTCTTGCTCTCTCTCAGTCTCTTCCTCTCCCTCATTCCTGGTTTCCCTCTCCTTCCTTACATTTTATTTCTTTCTCACTCTCTTTTATACCATCTATCTTTTTCTCCCCCTTCCTCCTTCTCTCTCATTTCTCTCTGTTTCATTCTTTCTATCACTCCCTTCTTCTCTTCCTCTCTCTTTTCATTTCTTCCTTCAACAAACATCCAAGGGATATTTAACAAAACAAGTTTAATTTATTAACAACATTCATTTAACACATATTTATTGTCTGCTGGTGCCAGGCACTGTTTAGGTGCTGGAGAACCATCAGTGGACCCATTGACAGTAGTCCTTGACCTCACAGAGCTAACATGCTAGTTGGGTGAGGGGACTGACAACAGACCCCAAAAAGTGAATTTTATGGTATGTTAGAAAGTGATAAATGCTTTAGAAAAAAATAGAGCAATGGAGAGCAGCCAGGAATGACAGGGTGGGAGGATTCTAGTTTTAAATAAGGTGACTACAAGAAGCTGGCACTTGACCAAAAATTTGAAGGCTGTGTATGATAAAAACGACCTCTGGTTTGTGAAATTATCTAGATTTGGAGGACTAGGAAGAGACTCTTTTTGGTCAGAAACCACAGATTCCTAAGTGCTGTGACTCGTGAAACTGGGTTTGCCCCTTGAGGCAGCCTGAATGCTAAGACCATGGAGCTGTTACAAAGATATGAGCTTTATTTGGGACAGAGAGCTTCTTAGCTAGGGTAGCACTTCTCATTGTGAAGATTAAATGATGTCAAATAAGCGCTTAGAAGGCTGCCTGGCACCACAGGAAGCCCCTGTAAATGTTTGTGAAAAGATACAATAAAATAACCATTATTAGATGGTGGAGTTTTTTTGGAGGACGATGGGAAGTTGTAATGTCAGATATTGAGCTTTGGACCTAACAGAAATCCTAGCTTGTCATCTCTGGGCAAGTTAGAAGTTTTAGTTAATTTCTCTTTCACCTTTTCTCCTTATTATCTTCCCCGCAAGTAGGAAGAAGTGGGGAAGTCCTCAGAATTCTTTCATAAAGGAGACACTGCAACATTATCTGCAGATTCAACCAAGCAACCGCAGCCACAGGTTCATCTCGTCTCTGCTGCTTGGCTAAACGTGAACTGACCTGGCAAATGCCATGGCAATGACCCGGAAGTTACTGCACCTTTCCGTTTGTCTACAGCGCCCCTGTGGTCACACATAGATTGGACAAATGCCACTATTTCTGGCTTTCCTGTGAAAAGTCCAGGCTCATTCACCTATTTTGGCTTTTTATGTTCATAGAAAGAACAAGACATTTGCGAGAATTCTTAGATCCAGAGTCCAGTAGTGTGGCACGTGCAATGAAGTGTCCGAAGGATGCATTTTAAAGATGGCGGGCGGGAGAAGTGGATTTTCTTCTTGCAGCTACTGCCACCTTGCCAGAAACTCACTAACTGGCATCTGGATTCAGCTCATAGTTCCCTTTCTGGCCTCTCTTGCTGTATTTTATGCTCCCAAAGATCTTACATTAACAATCCACATTCACATAATTCAACAATTTTCATATGGATCAGTATTAAAGAGGGTGTTGCATTTTGCAATACAAAAATGCATCATCATCCCAGCTTAGGGGTGTATTGTCACTGCACAGGCTCTTTTGTCCGAGACACTGACATTTCTCCATTTTTTTTTGCCTGAGACTTTTTTATTTATGTATTTATTTTTTTTTTTGAGACGGGGTTTTGCTCTGGTTACCCAGGCTGGAATGCAGTGATGTGATCTCCGTTCACCGCAACCTCTGCTTCCCGAGTTCAAGAGATTCTCCTGCCTTAGCCTCCCGAGTAGCTGGGATTACAGGCTCCTGCCACCACACCCGGCTCATTTTTTGTATTTTTAGTAGAGACAGGGTTTCACCATGTTGGCCAGGTTGGTCTTGAACTCCTGATCTCAGGTAATCCACCTTCCTTGGCCTCCCAAAGTGCTAGGATGACAGGTGTGAGCGACCGAGCCCGGCCTGCCTGAGACTTTTCGAGCCCACATGTACACATGGGTTAAAGATCATTTTGTTTTCTTAGTGTCCTCTTGAACATGTCCCAGTACAAATGTCTGGAAACAAAAAACGTGGGTCATTCGGACTCATTTTTTCGTTTTACCATGTCTAGTTACTTTTACAAAGTTACTGGTTTTTAGGTATGTTTTTCAGCACATTAATAAATGTGTGGATGATTGTTATGACAGAATAGCTCCAAAAAGATTTTAAATGCTAATGACTGTCAATGTTAAAATAGGCAAGAGTCATCATCATTTATTTGAAGAAATTTCAAACCAGGCGCGGTGGCTCATGCCTGTAATCTCAGCACTTTGGGAGGCTGAGGTAGGAGGATTGTTTGAGGCCAGGAGTTTGAGACGCCCTGGAAAACATTGTGAGACCCCATATCTACAAAAAATTTACAAAATTAGCTAAGCATAGTGGTGCATTCCTGTAGTCCCCGCTACACAGGAGGCTGAGGCAGTAGGGTTGCTTGAGCCCCAGGAATTCGAGGCTGTAGTGAGCAATGATTGCACCACTGCACTTCAGCCTGGGAGGCCGTGGTACTCTGTCTCAAAAAAAAAAAAAAAAATGAAAATCATGTGAGGTCTTCTGGGGTTGTAGACAAAGGGTTGAGGACTTTTCTGCTTAATTAATGCAAATGTCTCCTCCATAGGTATAAACAGAGTAGTGTACATCCACTCCACCTGCTGGCTTTGAAGTTATGTGATTCCTTTGGAAAAGGGAAAATGAAGGGATATTCACATGGTTGCAAAATGTGTGCATGCAGCGCAACTTTTTGTTTTGCATAATTTCAAATGTACAGGAATAAAGGCTGCGTAAAATGCAATCTTCCTGGGCAGCTGACAAACCCTTGTGCCGAGTTCCTAGTGATGCTGTGATTGCTCTCTGGTCCATGGCGGTTGAAGAAAGAATAAATAAGCCATGTATTCTGGGTGTTGCAGGTTTGAATTCAGACTCCTCTATTGGCCATTTTTCCTCCCTTCCAACTTGAAGGCTGTTTCTTTTCTTTTCTTTTCTTTTTTTTGATGGAGTTTTGCTCTCGTTGCCCAGGCTGGAGTGCAATGGCGCAATCTCGGCTCACTGCAAACTCCGCCTCCCGGGTTCAAGTGATTCTCCTGCCTCAGCCTCCCGAATAGCTGGGATTACAGGCATGTGCCACTACACGCAGCTAATTTTGTATTTTTAGTAAAGACGAGGTTTCTCCATGTTGGCCAGGCTGGTCTCGAACTCCTGAGCTCAGGTGATCCGCCCGCCTCAGCCTCCTGAAGTGCTGTGATTACAGGCGTGAGCCACCACTCCCGGTCAGCTGCTTTCTTTCCTTCCTGCCTCTCTCATTCTTTTCCATTCTTTTTAAGAGCCAGTCTGGCTTCTGCTTCCTTCAAAACCAATTTCTTTTTCAGACTTTCAAATAAATCCATCTTTTAAACTCAATTTATTCAGGTCTGTACAGCATGACTTACCCCTCTACATGGTGTGCTGTTTCACGAGTGATGTCATGTGTGTTTGTAAATCCTGCCTCCCTGAATTAGAAAATTCGTGAAGGCAAGAATGGCAGAAATGATACATTAAATATTCTTGGCCTCCACCTAATTATTATGTCTCAAACTCTGCACTATTGATATTTTGGGCTGGGTAATTTATTTATTTATTTATTTTCTTGGGACGGAGTCTCGCTTTGTTGGCCAGGCTGGAGTACAGTGGCGCAATCTTGGCTCACTGCAACCTCTGCCTCCCGGGTTCAAGTGATTCTCCTGCCTCAGCCTCCCGAATAGCTGGGACTACAGGCGCATGCCACCACGCCCAGCTAATTTTTTTGTTTTTAGTAGAGACGGGGTTTTACCATGTTGACCAGGATGGTCTCAATCTCTTGACCTCATGATCCACCTGCCTCGGCCTCCCAAAGTGCTAGGATTACAGGTGTGAGCCACTGCACCGGCTGATAATTTCTTATTTGTAAGGGGCTGTTCTTTGCATTGTAAGGTGTTTAGAAGCAGCTTGGCCTTATTCAGTAGGTGCCAGTGACACTTCCCCACCAGTCATGACAATCAAAAATGCCTTCAGAGGGGGGGTGCGGTGCCTCACACCTGTAATCCTGGCACTTTGGGAGGCTGAGGTGGGTGGATCACTTGAGACCAGGAATTCAAGGCCAGCCTGGCCAACATGGTGAAACCCTGTCTCTACTAAAAATACAAAAAAAATTAGCTGGGTTCAGTGGCTCACACCTGTAATCCCAGCTATTCAGGAGGCTGAGGTGGGAGGATTGCTTGAACCCAGGAGGCGGAGGCTGCAGGGAGCTGAGATCGTGCCACTGCACTCCAGCTTGGTCTACAGAGTGAGACCCGGTCTCAAAAAAAAAAATATATATATATATATATATGTATGTATATATGCTTCCAGACATTGCCACCTGGGAACAAAAATGCTCCCAGTTGAAAACCATTGGTCTAGGGATTAGTTTATAGGTAAGGACAAAGTCGCAGTAATAAATACAGATGTCTGAGGTGACTTAGAGCAAGAAAAATGAGAAAAACAATAGCTCTGAAACGTGCTATTGTGAATAGCACAAAATGTGAAAGTTTTCAGTTAGTGAGTCAGACGCAGTTCCAATATCCAGGGATTAAAACTGTATAATATTAACGTAAGTTGGTAAAATGTTTCTATTCAATTACAAGGAACTAGGGGAATAACTGAATTCTATCTTATGTTAGCTTTGAACTTCTCTGGGATCAGGTATCCTGCTGAGGCAGGGGAATTGTTTGAACCCGGAAGGCGGAGGTTGCGATGAGCCAAGATCATGCCACTGCACTCCAGCCTGGGCAACAGAGCAAGACTCCATCTCAAAAAAAATAAAAAATAAAAAAAAGAGAACAAACAACAGATACCAGGTCCTTCTTGAGGGTGGAAGGTGGAGGAGGGAGAGGATCAAAAAACTACCAATCAGGTAGTATGCTTATTACCTGGATGATTAAAAAAAGTCTGTACACGAAATCCCTGTGACGTGCAACTTACCTATATAACTAACCTGCACATGTAACCCTGAACCTAAAATAAATGTTAAAAAAAGAAGTCTAAGTGAATGGCAAAAAAAAAAAACAAAAAAAAACTTTTTTTTAATAAGTGAAATGCTTACTGGAATGTCTAAGAAGTTTGCAGTATCATTAGAAACAATACTCCTTTTTAATGCAGTTCAAAATCTCATGACAATGAACTTCAGTCAAGTGTCTAAGGGACTCATAGCTTTCTTTTTCATATTTGATGGTCATGAGCAGAGTAGCTGGTACTGTTGCTGCCCGTTCCTAATTTCCTTTTCAGCCTCCATCCCCTTCTCCAGGAAACTGGCTTCAGCTGAACAGGAAGTGCTCCATCTGGGAGGTGACACACTGCCCTACCATTGTTGGGGCAATGTAGCCAATAATTGACTGACACAGGCATAAATAAGGCTGGGGCCCTTGACTCAAAGTGAGACCAACTCTGAGGTATGACTCATGCTCCAGCACTCCCCAGACATCGGTCTGCAATCACTTCCAGCTGAGACCATAGCCTTACCCTCCAACTTCCCAACCCCATCCTGACTCCCTCACTTTTCTCCTCCAAGCACTCCCTCAGTAAATCACGGGCACCACAATCCTGGTCTCAGGCTCTGCTTTTAGGACACCTGATCTCAATCACTTATTATCATTTTATAAATAGTAATATTAGTAATAGAATGAGCACAGGGTTATTGTTACTGGAAAATTAAACAAAAGAAATCTGTTTTGAAGATTCTGAAAATCAGAATCTGTTATTTATAAAACCAAGAGTGATCACTTCAGGAGACAGAATATCAGAATAGTGTTCTGTTGCTGTGCAGTAGATAGACACACTCTCTTTCCTGGATATATTCATTTAACAAATATTATTAACCCAATCAGTGACCCCAATACTCTGCTGGATAGTAAACTTACAGAGATAAATGAGACAATGAACTCATCTGATATTGATCCAACATACTAAGTATTACAATTAAAAAGTTAATAACTTTAGGCAAAATGGAACAGAAAGGTCACATCAGGAGGCAACCAGATGGCTTAGAACTGATGATGGAAAGATTTTCTGGGAGCAAAAATTAAGTAAACTTCAAATTACTATATTGCTTTATTTATTTATTTATTTATTTATTTTTTGAGATGGAGTCTCGCTCTGTCGCCCAGGCTGGAGTGTAGTGGTGTGGTCTTGGCTCACTGCAACCTCCACATCCCGGGTTCACACCATTCTCTAGCCTCAGCCTCCAGAGTAGCTGGGACTACAGGCGCCCGCCACCACGCCTGGCTAATTTTTTGTATTTTTAGTAGAGACAGGGTTTCACCATGTTAGCCAGGATGGTCTCTATCTCCTGACCTTGTGATCCACCCGCCTTGGCCTCCCAAAGTGCTGGGATTACAGGTGTGAGCCACCGCACCCAGCCAAATTACTGTATTTCTAATGGCTACTTTTAAAATTATTTTATTTTAAATTTTTATCTATTTATTTATTTAGAGACCAGTTATGAGACTGGCTAATTTTCGTATTTTTGGTAGAGACAGGGTTTCACCATGTTGCCCAGGCTGGTCTTGAACTCCTGGGCTCAAGTCATTCACCCACCTCAGCCTCCCAAAGTGCTAGGATTACAGGCATGAACTACCATGCCCAGCCTCTAATGGTTTATTTTTTACAGTTTGGGAAAGTTTTGGCAGCCTTTGTGTAGTGAAAAATGTTTGTCTTTAATCAAACACTAAGGGGAACATATAAATTTCTTCCAACTTATAACCCACTACTAATTTTAAAGTCACTTATATAGTAGAGTGTTAAAATTTTAGCTCAAAGATGTTCATTACAGTGTTGTTTATAGCACTGAAAATTTAGAAATGATACAAACTGGGATTAAATACTTTATGACACATAAACACCCTAGATTACCATGAAGACCTTCAAAAAAAAAGTTTTAAAATATTTGGGGCTGGGTGCAGTGGCTCATGCATGTAATCCCAGCATTTTGAGAGGCTGAAGCGGGAGGACTGCTTGAGCCCAGGAGTTCCAAGGCCAGCCTGGTAACACAGTGAGACTGCCTGTCTACCCCATCTCTATAAATTTTTTTTAAAAAATTAGCCAGGCATAGTAGTGGGCACCTGTAGCTCCAGCTTCTTGGGAGGCTAAGGTGGGAGAATCACTTGAGTGCAGGAGTTTGAAGCATAGTGAGTGATGATTGTGCCAACTGCACTGCAGCCTGGGTGAGGGAGTGAGATCTGTCACTAAATAATAATAATAATTGGCTGGGTGGGTGGCTCACACCTGTAATCCCAGCACTTTGGGAGGCTGAGGTGGGCTGATCACCTGAGGTCAGGAGTTCAAGACCAGCCTGGTCAACATGATGAAACCTCATCTCTACTAAAAATACAGAAATTAGTCAGGGGTGGTGGCAGTTGCCTGTGATCCCAGATATCCAGGACCCTGAGGCAGGGAGAATTGTTTGAACCCAGGAGGCAGAGGTTGCAGTGAGCCAAGATCATGCCGCTGCACTTCAGCCTGGGTGACAGAGACTCTGTCTCAAAAAAAAAAAAAATTTCTTCAAGGCACATTATAATCAAACTGCCAAGAATCAAACACAAATGAGAATTCTAAAAGGTGTAAGAGAAAAATGTCAAGTCACACGCAAGGAAATATTCATTAGTCCATTAGCCAATTTCTCAACAGAAACCTTGTAGACCTAGAGAGAATGAGATGATATATTCATGGTGCTCAAAGAAAAAAAAACTGTTAGGCAAGAATACTATATCTGATGAAGTTATACTTCAGAAATGGAGGAGCAGTAAAGACCTTCTCAAATAAACAAAAACAGATTGAATTCATTACCACTGGGCCAGCCTTACAAGAAATGCTTAAGGGAGTGCCACAAGTGAAAACAAAAAGAAAATAATTACTATCATGAAAACATATGAAGGAATAAAACTCATCAGTATAGGTAAATTTATAATCATATTCAGAATATCCCAGTGCTCTAATGGTGCTATGTAAATCTTTCGATCTCCTAGTAGGGACGTTTAAAGTCAGAAAGGTCAAAAACATCAATAGCTACAACAGCTAAGGAACACCCAAAAGCTAAAGATACAAATTAAGGCAATCAAAATACAAACGTTTGGAGGTAAGGAGGGAAAAAAAAGGCCTAGATTATTCTTATGCAACCAAAGTTAAGTTGTTATCACCTTAAAATAGCCTATTATAGCTACAAGACACTTTATGTTAGCTCCATGGTAACCACAAAGAAAGAAACTATAGCAGATACACAAATGAGAAAGAGAAGGGACACAAAACACCACCACAGAAAAACCACCAAACCACAGTGGCAAACAACAAGAGAGGAAATAAAGAACAAAGGATCTATAAAACAATGAGAAAACAATTAACAAAATGACATGAGTAAGTCCTAACTAATCAATAATAAGCTTGACTGTAAATGGATTAAATTTCCAATTAAAAGACATAGAGTAATACTGGGTGCAGTGGCTCATACCTGTAATCCCAGCCCTTTGGAGACTGAGGTGGGTGGATCACCTGAGGTCAGGAGTTTGAGACCAGCCTGACTAACATGGTGAAACCCCGTCTGTACTAAAAATACAAAAAAATTTAGCTGGGTGTGATGGTGCATGCCGGTAGTCCCAGCTACTCAGGAGGCTGAGGCAGGAGAATTGTTTAAACCCAGGAAGTCAAGGTTGCAGTGAGCAGAGATTGTACCACTGCACTCCAGCCTGGATGACAGAGTAAGACTCCATCTCAAAAAAAAAAAGAAAAAGAAAAAATATATATTGAGTGGCTGAATGAAATTTTTAAAAGAACAAACTATATGCTGCCTACAAGAGACTCACCTCACATTAAAGACAAACAGACTGAAAGTGAAGGGATGGATAAAGATATATCATGCAAAGAGAAACCAAAAGTGAGCAGGGGTAGTCATACTTACACCAGATAAAATTGATGATAAGTCAAAAACTATAACAAAAAGACCCAAGGAAGATCATTACCTAATGTTAAAGATATAGCAGTTCAGTGAACCCATGAGGCGGAGCTTGCAGTGAGCCCAGATAGCACCACTGCATTCCAGCCTGGGCGACAGAGCAAGACCCTGTCTTAAAAAAAAAAAAAAAAAGATATAGCAGTTCAACAAGAGGCTATCACCATCATCAACATATATACACCCAACGCCAAAGCATCCAAATATATAAAGCAAATGTTATTATATCTAAGGGATAGATAGACTGCAATTCAGTACTCATAGGTGACTTTGACATCCCACTTTCCGCAATAGACAGACTGTCTAGTCAAGAAATAAACAAATACACATGGATTTAAACTATTCCGTAGACCAAATGGGTCTAGCACAATTTACAGGACATTCCAACCAACCACTGAAGAGTACACTTTCTTCTCAACTATACGTGGAACATTTTCTAGGATAAATCATGTTAGTGTCCATGGAACAAGTCTTTTTTTTTTTTTTTTTGAGACTCTTGCTCTGTTGCCCAGGTTGGAGTGCAGTGACGCAATCTCAGCTCAGTGCAACCTCTGCCTCCCAGGTTCATGCCATTCTCCTGCCTCAGCCTCCTGAGTAGCTGGGACTATAGGTGTCTGCCACCATGCACGGCTAATTTTTTTTTTTTTTTTTGTATTTTTAGTAGAGATGGGGTTTCACCGTGTTAGCCAGGATGGTCTCGATCTCCTGACCTCATGATCCACCCGTCTGGGCCTCCCAAAGTGCTGGGATTACAGGCGTGAGCCACTGTGCCTGGTCAGAACAAGTCTTAACATATTTAAGAAGATAGAGAGCATATCAAGTATCTTTTTGGACCACATTGGAATAAAACTAAAAATCAACAACTATAAAAACCTTGGAAAACTTAGAGCTATGTGGAAATTAGACCTTATGCTCTTAAATAACTGATGGCTCATTGAAGAAATTAAAAGGGAAATTTAAAAATACTTTGAGACCAGTGAAAATGGCAACACATCATACAGAAACCCCTAATACATAGCAAAAGGAAAGTTCATAGCAATAAACACCCTACCTCAAAAAGAAGAAAGGTTTCTGATAAACAACCCAACTGTGCACCCCAAGGAATTAGAAGAAGAAGAAGACAGTAAGCCAAAAATTGGTAAAAGGAAGTAAATAATAAGACTCAGAGCATTAATAAACAAAATACGGACTAAAAGCAATTCAAAAAATCAATGAAAAGAAGAGTTGGTTTTTTGAAAAGATAAAATTGACAAACCTTTAGCTAGATGAAGAAAATAGAGAAAATACCCAAATAAATGAAATAAATACAACATAATATTATTAACTATAGTCCTTATGCTGTACATTAGATTTCTAAACTTATTTTTCCTACATAACTGCAACTATGTGCCCTTTAACCTGCTTCTCTCCATTTCTCCCTCACCTCATCCCTGTTCCTCATAACCGTTATTCTATTCTTTCAGTGTGTTTGATTTTCTCAGATTTCACATATGAGATCGTGCAGTATTTGTCCTTCTGTGCCTGGCTTATTTCATTTAGCATAATGTCCTCTGGGTTCGTTCTTGTTGCAAATGCAGGAATCTCCTTTTGTATGGCCAAATAATATTTTTTTAATGATTTTTCTTTTCAGAAGTCAATTTAAAAACTGTTATTGATGAGTTTACTTCCATTAAAACCAGTAAAGTATAATTTTAATAATTCTAGTTTGGGGACTTTATAATACTTAAATTTAAAATACTTTTTAGGTTCTAAAATAATTACTTTTCAATGTTTCAATGTTTTTAACAACTTCAGTGTTTGAGGGGGAAGCACAATAGAGGTGGTCAATACATTTTTTTTTTTTTTTTTTTGAGAAAGAGTCTCACTCTATCACCCAGGCTGGAGTGCAGTGGCGCAATCTTGGCTCACTGCAACCTCCGCCTCCTGGATTCAAGCGATTCTCCTGCCTCAGCCTCCCGAGTAGCTGGGATTACAGGTGCCCGCCACCACGCCCAGCTAATTTTTGTATTTTTAGTAGAGACGGGGTTTCATCATGTTAGCCAGGATGGTCTCAATCTCCTGGTCTCATGATCCACCTCCTTCGGCCTCCCAAAGTGCTGGGATTACAGGCGTGAGCCACTGTGTCTGGCAATTAAATATTTTTTTAGTGAATGGATCTGTAATTTTCTGGACACAATCAATTATTTGGATTACAAGATAGCAAAGTTATTTCACATTATATTTATGGGATTTGCAGCTATTTAGGGTTTTCGATATATCATATCTGTACATATTTATGGGGTACATGTGATATTTTGTTGCACGCAGAGTCTACAATGATAAAGCCAGGGTATTTGGGGTGTCCACTATCTTGATTACTGATCATTTCTAGCTGTTGGAAACATTTCAAGTTCTCTCTGCTAGATATTTTGAAATATGCAATACAGTGTTGCTAACAATAGTCACCCTACTCTACCAGTGAACTTCAGAATGTATTTCTTCTACTCATGCGTTTTTTTTTTTGAGACGCAGTCTCGCTCTGTCGCCCAGGCTGGAGTGCAGTGGCATGATCTCAGCTCACTGCAAGCTCTGCCTCCTGGGTTCATGCCATTCTCCTGCCTCAGCCTCCCTAGTAGCTGGGACTACAGGTGCCCTCCACCATGCCCGGCTAATTTTTTTTGTATTTTTAGTAGAGTCGGGGTTTCACCATGTTAGCCAGGATGGTCTCGATCTCCTGACCTCGTAATCCGCCCGCCTCGGCCTCCCAAAGTGTTGGGATTACAGGCGTGAGCCACTGTGCCCGGCCGCTTTTTTTTTTTTAATTGCCTCCTTTCTCCCTCTAGTGGAGACATATGAGACCACAAGGGTAAAAAAAAATGTACCAAGTGTAGCTTGATGTGTGTAGTAAGAAAAAAATCCTGCGTGGAGGTCACACCTTTATCCACTTACCTTAGAAATATAGAGCTTCTTAAGGTGAGTATATTTCAGACCAACATGTAACATCGTTGTACAGACAGACAAAGCCTTAGGCAAATCTTCTATCAGGAAAAAACTTTATTTAAGTAGCACAGAATTTATTATCCTGATAACTCAGAAGAAGTTGAGACCAAAATTTTCTTTCTACATTCCAAATTGTTGCAGTCCAATGCAGAATGATGACCATACTTTGGTTGTTGTATCCATCAGCAATTGCTACAAATAAATGCTTCATAACAAATCACTCCTGAAACTCAGTGTCTAAAAATTGATACTTTCTTGCTGCTCCTGAGTCTGTTTATGGGTTGGCGGAGCAGGTCTGCTGATGTTGGCTGGGCTCTCTCCTGTGATTAAAGCAGTAAGTTGGCATGGTGGCTGGCTGAGGACAACCTCCATCGGTGTAACTGCGGTGACTTACCCTTCATTCTGTGTTTCTCATGTCCCTCCAGCGGGTGGGCTTGGGCGTGTCCACATGGTGGGGGTAAGGAAGCAAGGTGAGCAAATGTAATCGTGTAACTGGTAAGAAGGATTACACATACGAGTTTGAAACTTACGTTCCAGTCACATTTCCTAACATTCCATTGGCTGCAGCAAATCTCAAGTCCAACCCCAGAGTCAGAAAAGGAGAGAGTTACAAAGTTACAGGAAAGGGATGTGGCTAGCTGGAGACCATCATTAGGCCCATTGATGCCATTGACCTGTGACAACTGGCTATGGGTAGGAGCAATGCCATCTCTTGCTTCCATATCTCTAAGAACTGTCACCTCTGTATTGAGCACCCTGGATAAGCCAAGCATTGAAGACTAATTTATCATAGATGAACTCTTGTTCACAAACATGTGTCCCACCTCCCAAGTTAGGCTGCCAAGAATAACAAAGACAGAGCCTCCATCAACTGAGTTTAATGTTGTTAACAAATTTTCCAGGGCAAGATATGACTGAGCTAATTGAATCCTAACTGCTTAGGTGACTCAGAGTAAATATTATTCTAGTCTCTGTGACCCTAAACTAAGTATTCCTGGCATGTAAGGAAGAGAAAAAGGGGAATAAGGCATCTGGAGAAGGAGCTTTATGGTCAAGAGCTCAAAACTCAGCTCAACGACCTCTGTGGCTGTGTGATCCTGGGATAGTCACTTAACCTCTCTGAGCTTCAGTTCACCTGTCTGCAAAATGAAGAGTAATCATTCTAATCATTCATTCATTCATTCAACATATTTATTGAGAATCTACTTATGCAAATCCCTGTACTTACGAAGCTCACAGTCTATGTTGGAGACACCCAACAAAAAGAGAAATTATAATACAGGGTGAGAAAGCATGAAGCTTTTTGGCACACACAAAAATAATGCCAATTCTACTGTAGGAGATTCAAAGAATGCTTCCTAGCAGAGGGGATGACTACAATGCAACTCAAAGAGACAGAAGACATCAATTGAGTTTTCAGGGAAGTTATTCTAAGAGAAGGTGCAAAGGGCCCAAGTCAAGAGGAAGACATTTTTCTCTGGTTTTAAAGACAAGCTCTGCTGTCAGCATGGCAAACAGAAGAATGTTCTACAATAGTGCTTTTCAGACACCCATGGTTATACTCATCCCCTGGGGATTTTGTTAACATGCAAGTTCTGATCTAGGAGGTCTGGAGTGGGGTCTGAGATTCTTCTTTGCTTTTCTAACAAGCTCTCAGGTGATGCTGATGGTCCAGGCACCACGCTTTGGATTGGGAGGTTTTAGAGTGTCCATAGAAGTGAAGATACCTGCATTTAAACCTTCATCTTCTCTCCCAAGCTCAAGAATTTAAGGATGGTGGCTGGGCACAGTGGCTCACGCCTGTAATCCCAGCACTTTGGGAGGGTGAGGCAGGTGGATCATCTGAGGTTAGGAGTTCAAGATCAGCCTGGCCAACATGCTGAAACTCCATCTCTACTAAAAATACAAAAATTAGCCAGGCGTGGTGGTACACGCCTGCAGTCCAGCTACTTGGGAGGCTGAGGCAGGAGAATCACTTGCACCCAGGAGGCAGAGTTTGCAGTGAGCCGAGATCATGCCACTGCACTCTGGCCTGGGCAACAGAGCGAGACTCTGTCAAAAAAAAAAAAAAAATTAAGGATGGGTAGCGATAACTGTGACAGAGCAAATCCTAAATCCTAGCCAAGTCATTAGAAAGTTTCTAGAAAACAGGGAGGTCTTGGTTACCTGAAGGACCCCAGGAAACCAGAGCACTTTCCAAAGGTTGTTGTCACCAAGTGCTTCAACCCTCCAGGAAGTGCTAGAATTCTGCTACATCAAACATCCCCCTACTTACCAACATAACTATTTTTAAGTGTTTGTGCCAAAGTAGCTTATCTGTCTATGTGCCATCTTGGTTCCCTGGGACTCTCATTACAGTTCTACTGACCATTTCTTTAAAATCACAAAGAGTCTTTATCCTAGGGTAAATCAGCCAGACAGGCGACAAATCATGTATTGAGAGGTTCTCTGTGTCAGGCGCATGATAGGCGCTGGAGGGGCACGCTTAGAACCATGTGCCAACAAGGGCAGGAGAAAACAAAATGGTAGCCAGGTGTTCTTGGTCATGCCATTTAATTGGGGTCTGTTCTCAGAAACTCTGGAATTGAAGGAGTTGCAGAGCACGAAGATAAAATGGTCATTTGGAGCAGAAACGCCTGATTTCTCATCAGTGCATGCAACCACGGGAAGATGGCCCCCAACATTCTTCCCCAGAGAGTTCTGGGGCTGGTGGGATCCTCATTTCCATGTTAAGCTGCGAAGAGAAGATTTCAGGGTAGGCTCCTGCAGGAAACTACTGTCCTCAACTGTGGCTCCATGGCATATTTGAAAGCAAGAAAGGACTTTAACCCTGTGAGAGAGAAAAGAATTTCCTCAGAGTCTGCAGCAGAATTAATACAAACGTGATTCCAAGGGTCATGTCTACAGGGACAGAAGTATTAAAAATACAGTAACAAAGACTAGAAGGATAAACATTAAAATGTTAAATGCGATTGTCCCTAGTGTGACAGGCAGAGTTGGAAAACCCAAAAGCCATTCTCAACCTCCTCAGCATTGATAGCACCCACTCTGGACTTTAGGAAGCCAAACAGCTGTTGGTGCAAAATTTTTTGCCCATATCAGCGGTCACATGGCACACTTCTGACCAATTAGGTAAAGGGAAATCTGAGAGTTTTCTGGGCTTTTGTTTACTGTTAAAGACAGAGACATGAAAGAAGGGCTTTCTGGTCCTGTCCATCCCTCTTCTTCTTGACTTGAACATAGTCATGATGTCTGGAGCTGTGGCAGCCATATTGCAACCATGAAAATACAATAAAATGTCAACATGTTGATGGTGGAATGGAAAATGGGGAAAACCCAGATTTTTAGTTTAGAGACTTTACAACAGCACTAAGCATAGAACCAGCAACACCAGCAATATTAACAACACCTAATTCTGGACTTCTTGCAAGGAAAATCATTTCCCTATTTAATTAAGCCACTGGATCTAAGGTGCTTGCATCCAAAAATATAACTCACTGGGATCTTTATGTGGTGGGATAATGGGAAATTTTCATTTTATTTGTTTTCAGTGCTTACAACTGTTTTCTAAAATGTTCTGTACCCATACTGTCTTTTTCATTAAAACTATAGTAAACTGCATTATGTTTAAAAATGTATTGCCAAGAGAATATGTCATCCATGATCTGGACAATTTTTCCAGTGGGGTGATTCCTGTGGCTCATTCTGAAATCACCGGACATAACCTCTATAACATTCGCTTTCCTCATAATGAAAATAGACCGGCCGGGCATGGTGGCTCACACCTGTAATCCCAGCACTTTGGGAGGCTGAGGCAGGTGGATCACCTGAGGTCCGGAGTTCAAGACCAACCTGGCCAACATCATGAAACCTTGTCTCTACTAAAAATACAAAATGTATCTGGGTGTGCTGGCGGGCACCTGTAATCCCAGCTACTTGGGAGGCTGAGGCAGGAAAATCACTTGAACCCAGGAGGCAGAGGTTGCAATGAGCCAAGATCACACCACTGCACTCCAGCCTGGGTTACAGAGCAAGACTCCATCTCAAAAAAAAAAAAGAAAAAGAAAAAAAGAAAGAAAAAAAAAGAAAATAGACCAATGATACCTACCTCACTGGACTTTTGCAAGGCTTGACACTGAGATCCCGCTATGTCTGAGGCCCTCTTCCAACCCCGTTGCATACTAGTTCATCTAATATTTAGTATAACCTTCCAAGGTAAGGATTACCATTATCCCCATTTTATCAGTGAGGAAACTAAGCTATTGAATTATTATTTACTCAGGAAATATTCACTAAGAACTTACTGTGTGCTAGACAGCATTTTAGGGGCGTGGAATACATTGTTGAAAAAAATAAGACATTCTAGTGGGAAAACCAGCTTTGCCTCCATTTGCATATTCATTCCAATATTTCAATATTCCTGAAAATCTACATATATAAATGTTATCCATAATACATAAAAATTTTCTCTATATAAATATACATGTGAAGATATCTATATTAATTTTTTTTTTGAGATGGAGTTTCGCTCTTTTTGCCCAGGCTGAAGTGCAGTGGCACAATCTCTGCTCACTGCAACCTCCGCCTCTCGGGTTCAAGCAATTCTCCTGCCTCAGCCTTATGAGTAGCTGGGATTACAGACACCTGCCACCATGCCTGGCTAATTTTGTATTTTTAATAGAGACGGGGGTTTTGCCATGTTGGCCAGGTTGGTCTCGAACTCCTGGCCTCAGGTAATCTGCCCACCTCGGCCTCCCAAAGTGTTGGGATTACAGGTGTGAGCCACCGCGCCCAGCCGGTGTCTATATTTAAACTTACATCTTACATTTATATGTATATAATATTATACATTATATGTATATAATAAGTGTATATAAATGTACTTTATAAACATAATATATAAATATGTATTATTTTTAATGTATGTTACATAATTCATATACAAATGTATCTATGTAAATCTTCTGTTATAAATTATGTATGTCTTATTTATTCTTGAAATTTTATTTAAATAGATGATACAGAGATGATAGACAGATAGATAGATAGATAGATAGATGATAGATAGATAGATAGATAATGTGTGTGTCTGCTAATATGTACATATAAATCCCCAGGCTTCAACTCCACACTTCATCCATGATCTAACTAGGGTGGGCACCCTCAGCTCCCATTCAGTACCCAACACGTAGCAGAGCTGAGTGTCACCGAGTGGCCAGCACCTCCCTTGACCAGCACCCACAGGGAGCATGCAGTCTCTCACCATCTTGGAAGTGGATGGCATGGAGGACAGCAAGATCCTTGAGGTCTGGGACTGGGAGCTGGGCTTCGTCTTCCCAATGGTCCACCTCTTGTATTCTTCTCGTACCTGGAGAAGGAGACACGTCATCCAGATGCAGGGAAATGGTCCAGCAACAGGGATGTTGGGTGGAGGGATGCGGTGGGGAGGGGGGGAGGGGAGGAGGGGGATGGGGAGGGCAGCAGCCACACACCTGGTGGTTGAGCAGACAGTGGATGAGGAAGATGAAGGCCCCCTGCAGGCTGTTGATGATGGTGAACAGGTAAGCCATGACACCTGCCACAGGTCCAATCTGAAAAATGCCCAGCACCCAGGAGCAGCCCAGGATGAAGAGCTGGGCAAAGGCCTTGAAGGTCAGTAACCTGGGGAGAAGGTGTACAGCATGTAAGGCTCTGGGAGGTGGCTATTGTCCTTGCAGGCCATGCTTCCAGGAATGGTCTGAGGCGACCACTCTGCAATTTGCCACCTAGGTGTGGACAAATGTAGGGTGGGGTCTCCAAGCCTACGTGTGGGAAAACCAAATCCTATAGACATTTAAAATGCAATCAGCCTGGGTGCGGTGGCTCAAGCCTGTAATCCCAGCACTTTGGGAGGCCAAGGTGGGCGGGTCACCTGAAGTCAGAAGTTCGAGACCAGCCTGGCCAACATGGTGAAAACCCGTCTCTACTAAAAATACAAAAATTAGTTGGGTGTGGTGGTGGATGTTTGTAATCCCAGCACTTTGGGAGGCCGAGGCTGGTGGATCACCTGAGGACAGGAGTTCGAGCCCAGCCTGGCTAACATGGTGAAAACCCGTCTCTACTAAAAATACAAAAATTAGCTGGGCATGGTGGCGGATGCCTGTAATCCCAGCTACTCAGGAGGCTGAGGCAGGAGAATCGCTTCAACCGGGGAGGCGGAGGTTGCAGTGAGCCAAGACCGTGCCACTGCCCTCCAGCCTGAGCGAGAGTGAGACTCTGTCTCAAAAAAAGAAAAAAAAAGGATTTGCCACTAGATAGTGGTGGTCACCACACAACACTGTGAATGTACTAAAAGCCACTGAGTTACACGCTTTAAAATGGTTAAAATGGGGCCAGGCGCGGTGGCTCACGCCTGTAATCCCAGCACTTTGGGAGGCCGAGGCGGGCGGATCACGAGGTCAGGAGATCGAGTCCATCCTGGCTAACACGGTGAAACCCCGTCTCTACTAAAAATACAAAAAATTAGCCAGGCGCGGTGGCAGGCGCCTGTAGTCCCAGCTACTCGGGAGGCTGAGGCAGGAGAATGGCGTGAACCCAGGAGGCAGAGCTTGCAGTGAGCCGAGATCGCGCCACTGCACTCTGTCCTGGGCAAAACAGCAAGACTCTGTCTCAAAAAAAAAAAAAATAATAAAAAAAATAAAATGGTTAAAATGGTGAATTTCATCTGATGTGAAATTTATTGCTTACATTTTCTGCCATGTGTATGTGTATGTATCAACTTTGTTTTACCTTTTTGTCTTTTTTTTTTTTTTTTTGAGACGGAGTGTCGCTCTGTCACCCAGGCTGGAGTGCAGTGGCGTGATCTCGGCTCACTGCAAGCTCCGCCTCCTGGGTTCAAGCTATTCTCCCGCCTCAGCCTCCCAAATAGCTGGGACTACAGGCGCCCGCCACCACGCCCGGCTAATTTTTTTGTATTTTTAGTAGAGACGGGATTTCACCATGTTAGCCAGGATGGTCTCGATCTCCTGACCTCATGATCCAGCCGCCTCAGCCTCCCAAAGTGCTGGGAATACAGGAATGAGCCACCACGCCCGGCCTCCTTTCTGACTTTTGTACTAACTTTTCAAACATATTTAAAATGGATAAGGGATTGGATACTGAAGAAAAAAGAAGCAAAGAATGTTATTAGGTTACTGACAATAAAACCTAGACGATGGTTGCTGAAATTTCTTAAAACGGACAGTAGAGTGAGGAAGTTAGGAAACACAATTGATCTATAAAAATATTTAAGAAGTCCCAAATCCCTAATATAAAATATGTATAACAAAAATAATGAGATAGAATATTTCATGCATTAAATCAGCAAAAAATACATCAAAAACAATAAACTCCAGTGTTGACAATGTTGCAAGTAAATAGGTATTCTCATCATTGGAAACAAATTTTCTGAAAATCAATTTATGATGCACATACTAAAAGCATTACAGTCCAACCTACCCTTCAGGCAGTTGGATTTGGGTAGTTTCATGTTTACTGTTGTAATTAAATAGCCACAGTGTGGACGGATTTACCTACAAGGGTGCTCAAGGCAGTAGTGTTTATATAGAGAACAAACCAAAACCAAAAACAAATAGAAGCAAATTAAGTGTCCATGAATATGGTATGACTTAAATACAGTGTGCTACAGATTTACACTGAAACGCTGTGCAAGAAAATCATATTGTAGAATAATATCTAATTAAGTCAGAAATCATCAGGACATTCTCAAGAGAAAA
Organism: Nomascus leucogenys; assembly: GCF_006542625.1. Classification (NCBI taxonomy): domain Eukaryota; kingdom Metazoa; phylum Chordata; class Mammalia; order Primates; family Hylobatidae; genus Nomascus; species Nomascus leucogenys. The sequence continues at coordinate 2,124,085 of NW_022095767.1, read as the reverse complement.
AAAACATAAAAAACCAAATAGTATGATTCAGTTTCTTGTAAATATGCACATATAAGTATGCACAGGGAAAAATTAGAAAGTTTATTAATAGTTGTAATATATGAAACACTCACTGTTCCTAGTAACTGTGCTAAATGCTTTGTAAGTCACCCTAAAATAAGCAATGTTAATATCCCCATTCTGTAGGTGAGGCAAATGGGCTTCTGAGACGTTATGTAACTTGCCTAAGGTCACACAGCTTGTAAATAGTTGAGCTGGACTTTAAGACTCCAGATCTAGATGGTGTGAGATGCTAAACAGACCTCATCACCTCTGTCTTGGGCATAGAACCAGCACACAAAAAGTGCTCAAAGAATTTTTCTGGGAAGAAGGAAGAGGAGATTAAAAGAGGAGGGGAGGTGAAAGACGGCTTTACCTGGTGTCTTTTAGCGTTGAGACTTCGGCATTAACACTGGAAAGCCTCTGTCTCAGGATCCACAAGGTCCACGTCAGGAGGATGGAGTTGATCTGCAAAGTCAAGCAGAAGGATGGAGAGACTGGATATACAAACAGACAAGGGCCAGAAGACATATAAAAAGAGAACTCTGGGCTGGGCGTGGTGGCTCACGTCTGTAATCCCAGCACTTTGGGAGGCCAAGGCGGGTGGATCTCTTGAGGTCAGGAGTTCGAGACCAGCCTGGCCAACATGGTGAAACCCTGTCTATACTAAAATACAAAAAAAAAAAAAAAAAAACATTAGCCATGCATGGTGGTGGATGCCTGTAATCCCAGCTACTCAGGAGGCTGAGGCAGGGGAATCACTTGAACCCGGGAGGCAGAGGTTGCAGTGAGCTGAGATTGCGCTACTGCACTCCAGCCTGGCAACAGAGTGAGACTCCATCTCAAGAAAAAAAAACACAAAAATTAAATTAGGCAGGTGTGGTGGCGCACACCTGTAATCCCAGCTACTTGGGAGGCTGAGGCATGAGAATCACTTGAACCTGGGAGGCAGAGGTTGCAGTGAGCTGAGATTGTGCCACTGCACTCCAGCCTGGCAACAGAGCAAGACTCTGTCTCAAAAAAAAAAAAAAAAAGAAAGGAGAATTCTGACCCACGATTTATAGCAACCAATCCAGAAAGCCAAAGAATGACCCCTGTAGCAATTGAACCAAGACAGCAGGACTTGGTTAGTAATTGACAGCTTCCTTAATTTTTGTCCCTACTTCCAACTTAGGACCAACAGGTAGAAGCCAATAGGTACCCCTAACCAATCACACAGGATACCCTGCTCCTAGTTAGCCACCTACAGCTTGCCCATCTGTGCAACAGCCTCCAATCAGGGCTTACCTGTAGCCTTCTCTTTTTTTCCTCTATAAACCTTCCCCACTTCTCTGCCTGCCTTTGAGTCTGAGCCAACGCGAGTGATGATGGTAGCTGACTCTTGTACTGCTGGACTACAGAAATCTTGGAATAAACAGCCTTTGCTGGTTCTCAATGGGGCGGTCTCTGTTTATTTTCCCAAGGTGCATCCAGTACGTTAGGACATAGACTGCAAACCTGAGTGGAGTTTATTATCTTGAGTTTATTATCTTCTAAAGCCCTCCCTCAAAAGCATCCCTGAGCAAGATATAAATACACCTGGGGCAGGGTCTGTTCACCCAGGGCAATACTGACATTTGGGTCAGACCATTCTTGGTGCGTGGGGGCAGCGGGGAGAAGGGGGCTGCCTTGTGCACGGTAGGATGTTAACCAGCATCCCTGGCTTCTACACACTAAATGGCAGTAGAACCCGCCTCTCTAGTTGTAACAACCAAAAATGTCTTCTGGCCGGGTGCAGCGGCTCACACCTGTAATCCCAGCATATTGGGAGGCCAAGGTGGGTGGATCACCTGAGGTCAGGAGTTTGAGACCAGCCTGGCCAACATGGAGAAACCCCATCTCCACTAAAATTACAAAATTAGCTGGCCTTGGTGGCAGGCGCCTGTAATCCCAGCTACTGGGGAGGCTGAGGCAGGAGAATCGCTTGAACCCGGGAGGCGCAGCTTTCAATGAGCCGAGATCATGCCATTGTACTCCAGCCTGGGCAACAAGAGTGAAACTCTGTCTCAAAAAAAAAAAAAAAAAAATGTCTTCACACTTTGCCAACTTCCCCTTGGAGGGAAAACTGCACCAGTGGAGAACCACGGCCCCAGGGGAATTGTTTTTTCCAGATGAGTAGAACTTCCAAGAAAGCCTAATGTCCTTGAAGATTTGGGAATGGGTAAGATAAACATTGCATTATTATTATTATTATTGCGACGGAGTCTCGCTCTCGTCTCCAAGGCTGGAGTGCAATGGCGCAACCTTGGCTCACAGCAACCTCTGTCTCCCAGGTTCAAGCAATTCTCCTGCCTCAGCCTCCCGAGTAGCTGGGATTACAGGCACGGGCCACCACACCTGGATAATTTTTGTGTTTTTAGTAGAGATGGGGTTTCACCATGTTGGCCAGGCTGGTCTCAAACTCCTGACCTGAAGTGATCTGCCTGCCTTGGCCTCCCAAAGTGCTGGGATTACAGGCATGAGCCACCATGTCTGGCCAACATCATCATTACTATTATTTCCATGATTGATCATACCTAATATTTACTGCACTCTGGTCAATGCCTGGCATTGTACTAAGCATCTCACACACATGGTTTGTTCGTCATCACCACTACCTCCATGAGAGAGGTCTAGAGGGGAGAACTTGGTATTTCAAGGAAGTAGAAAGTTGGCCGGTACAGCTAGAGGGCCGAGCAGGCAGGAAAAAACCAGAAAGGGACCCTAGGGAAGTTGGGTAGGGCCAGGCAGTGAAGGATCTGAGGTGTCAGGCTCAGGGAGTGGACATCACCCTGAGTGCAATGGGAGAAGCTATAGAACAGTTTCACGCAGAAGAGCATCAGGATCAACTCTGAGTTTTAGGAATCTCGTTCTGAAAATCCCTTTCACTACAAAACACCAAAAATGCTGGACGAACCCCAACAGAGAGCCTTTTAAATTTATTTATTTATTTATTTTAATTTTATTTTTTGAGACCAAGTCTTGCTCTGTCACCCAGGCTGGAGGGCAGTGGCGCCATCTTGTCTCACTGTAACCTCTGCCTCCTGGGTTCAAGCGATTCTCCTGCCTCAGCCTCCCCAGTAGCTGGGACTACAGGTGCGAGCCACCTTGTCCGGCTGATTTTTGTATTTTTTTTTAGTAGAGACGGGGTTTCACCATGTTGGCCAGGCTGGTCTCGAACTCCTGGCCTCAAGTGATCTGCCCACCTTGGCCTCCCAAAGTGTTGAGATCACAGGCGTGAGCCACTGTGCCTGGCCCCAACAGACAGCCTATTAAGCTTATAAGAAAATAAAAACAAATCTTCAGAGGCCATAAATGAGAGAGCAGTAATGAACCAGAATGCTGTAGCTGTCCTAAGGGTGTTTCCTAAAATCAAGAATCTAAAACCCTGGAGATTGAATGGTCATTTGTGGAGTCAGAGGGGCAAGCCCTAGGGTCTGAAGAAGGTGTAGAGTCCACCAAATAAAATAAAGACCCCATTCTCATTGAAAGGGTGGGCTAGAAAATAAAACTCTGGGCCGGGCGCGGTGGCTCATGCCTGTAATCCCAGCCCTTTGGGTGGCTGAGGCGGGTGGATCATGAGGTCAGAAGATGGAGACCATCCTGGCTAACACAGTGAAACCCCGTCTCCACTAAAAATACAAAAAATTAGCCAGGCGTGGTGGCGCATGCCTGTAGTCCCAGCTATTGAGGAGGCTGAGGCAGGAGAATGGCGTGAACCTGGGCGGTGGAGCTTGCAGTGAGCCGAGATGGTGCCACTGCACTCCAGCCTGGGAAACAGAGTGAGACTCCGTCTAAAAAAAAAAAAAAAGAAAAAGAAAAGAAAAGAAAAAGAAAATTCTAGCCAACAGAGGAAACAAGGTAACTGTTCTGTCTAGGCTTTGGATCTTAGTGAAGAACAAAGAGAAAAGAAAAGAAGAGACGAGAGAAGACAGAGTGGGGGAAGCAGGGGAGGAGAGGGGTAAGAAAGAGGATGAGGGCCGGCTGCCAAGGCTCACACCTGTAATCCCAGCACTTTGGGAGGCTGAGGTGGGAGGATGGCTTGAGCCCAGGAGTTCAAGACCAGCCTGGGCCACGTGGTGGCATGCACCTGTAGTTCCAGCTACTTGGGTGGCTGAGGCGGGAGGATCAATTGAGTCCAAAAGGTTGAGCCTGCAGTGAGCCATGATTGCACCACTGCACTCCAGCCTGGGCAACAGAATAAGACCCTGCCTCAAAAAAAAAAAAAGAGGACAAGGACAAGGAGGAGGAAGATGAGGAAGAGGAGGAAAAAGAGGAGGAGAAGGAGGAGCAGAGAGATAAGAACCCCAGCTCTGGCCTTCCATGGATTGGGAGTTCAATTTTACACTATCTTTATAGTCCAGGAAGCTGTGAGATGAGGCATTTATGAAAAATGGTTTCCGCTTGTTCGTACCCAGTTTGAGTTGAATTGTGTCTCCAGAAAAAGGTATGTTGAATCCCTAACTCCCAAGATCTCAGAATATGACCTTATTTTGAAATAGAATCTTTACAGAAATAATCAAGTTAAGATGAACTCATTAGGGCAGACCCTAATCTGACTGAAATATGACTAGTGTTCCTTTTTTTTTTTTTGAGACAGTCTCACTCTGTCACCCAGGCTGCAGTGCAGTGACGTTATCTCCGCTCACTGCAACCTCCCCCTCCTGGGTTCAAGTTATTCTTGTGCCTCAGCCTCTCGAGGCTGGGACTATTGGTGCCTGCCACCATGCCTGGCTCATTTTTTGTATTTTTTAGTAGAGACAGGGTTTTGCCACGTTGGCCAGGCTGGTCTCGAACTCCTGACCTCAGGTGATCCACCTACCTCGGCCTCCCAAAATGCTGGGATTACAGGCATGAGCCACTGTGCCTGGCCGGTGATCTTATCAAATGGGAAAATTTGTTGGAGAGGGGTCTGGAACAGACCCCTCTCTCGTGCTGTCATGGGGAACGTGGCCCTGCGAATACCTTGATTTCAGGCTTCAAGCCTCCAGAACTGTGAAATAACAAGTCTCTGTTGTTCCAAGCCACCCAGCATGCAGTAGCTTATTACGGTGACCCCTGAAAATTAATACATGCCCCCCATTTAAAAAATCTGATCGATATCAGCACAAAACCTCTGTGGAAGAATATAATTTCAAGCATCCCCAAGAATTAGATCAGTCAATTAAACATTACAAATGAAGCCAGGCACAGAAAGACACATTTCACATGTTCTCACTTCTTTGTGGGAGCTAAACATTTAAAACAGGTGAACTCATGGAGCTAGAGAGTAGAACAGCAGTTATCAGAAGCTGGGAAGGATAGTGGAGGGGTGGGCGGGGAACAGGGAAGAGGGGATGGTTAATGGGTACAAAAAAATAGAAAGAATGAATAAGATCTAGTATTTGTTAGCAAAACAGGGTGACTATAGTTAATAATAATCGAATTGTAGATTTAAACACAACTAGGAGAGGCCAGACACAGTGGCTCATGCCTGTAATCCCAGCACTTTGGGAGGCCGAGGCGGGTGGATCACCTGAGGTCATGAATTTGAGACCAGCCTGGAAAACGTGGCAAAACCCCGTCTCTACTAAAAATACAAAAAATTAGCCAGGCGTGGTGGCGGGCACCTGTAATCCCAGCTACTCGGGAGGCTGAGGCAGGAGAATCGCTTGAACCCAGGAGGCAGAGACTGCAGTGAGCTGAGATCACGCTCTTGCACTGCAGCCTGGGAGACAGAGCAAGACTCTGTCTCAAAATAAAAATAAAAATAAACCAAACAACAAAACGAAACAAAAACCAGAAGAACATAATTGGATTGTAACACAAAGGACAAATGCTTGAGGGGACGGACAACTTGTTGACTCTGATGTGATTATTATACATTCTGTGCCTGTATAAAAATATTTCATATACCCCATAAATATACACACTTACTTTGTGCCCACAAAAATTAAAAATAAACAAAATTTTAATCCTCGAAAAATATGACAAAAGACATAGGGGAATGAGTGAGAGTCAGAAGAATCATCATCTGGCAGGGCTGTCAAGTCTGGATGGAGGTTGGGAGGCAAAGAGATGGGTGTTTAACATCCCCTGGCCTCCCTTTGCCTCGATCCACCGTTTCCCTCCGTCATCTCACTCCTTCCCCCACAATTCCTCCTAATTTCTTTTTACTTTTTCTTTCATTCAACATCTGTGCCTAGGAGATGACATAGGAGTTAAAAAAGATTTATTTAGGCAGATAGTGAGGGTAAGGAAGTCCTCGGTAAGGTTTTCCTTTGAATGAAAAGCAGCTCCCAAATCATTTTCTTTTCTAACGGAGAGCAGCCGGTAGAATCGAGCTATAGACATAGAAAGGCAAGCTAGAAGCTTGCATGGGTGAATGCTGGCAGTTGTGCCAATAGGAGAGCGGTTACCTGGGGAATAGGCATGTTCAAAATGGCAGCTCTGGCTGGGCGCAGAGACTCACGCTTGAAATCCCAGCACTTTGGGAGGCTGAGGCAGGTGGATTAACTGAGGTCAGGAGCCTGGTCAACGTGGTGAAACCCCATCTCTACTAAAAATACAAAAATTAGCTGGTCATAGTGGCATATGCCTGTAATCCCAGCACTTGGGGAGGCCGAGGCAGGCAAACTACCTGAGGTCAGGAGTTTGAGACCAGCTTGGCCAACATGGTGAAAACCCGTCTCTATTAAAAATACAAAATTGCCGGGTGTGGTGGTGCGTGCCTGTAATCCCAGCTACTTGGGAGGCTGAGGCAGAATAATTGCTTGAACCCAGGAGGCAGAGGTTGCAGTGAGCCGAGATTGCACCACTGCACTCCAGCGTGGGTGACAGAGTGAGACTCCATCTAAAAAAAAGAAAAAAAATTGGCAGCTCTGTCTTCCCTTTTCTTTGTAAACCATGTAGACAGTAAGGAGAAGACAACATGGTGCCAGCCAAGTAAAGACCCCATTTGCATAATAAAAGATCAGGGTGGGTGGTCACACTGGGTCCAACCAATCTTTGGGCCCTATGTCAATCAGACGCCGCCCCCTCAAGCCAGTCTAAAATCCGTTGCACTTTGCTGCGGGCCAGAAGTCCCACTCAGGAGGCCCTCTCTCTTGCAAGAGACAGAGAGCTAGTCTCCTTTCTCTTTCTTTTGCTTATTAAACCTCTGCTCTTAAACTCACTCCTTGTGTGTGTTTGTGTCCTTGATTTCCTCAGCATGAGGCAACGAACCTTGGATATTATTATCCCCAGACAACGACACTGCTTCAGAGAGACTCATGGACCTGTGCACAAGACGGATACAATTATGGTCCCTCCCAGGGGTATTTGCCTTTCAGAAGGAAAAACAAAATTCCCAAGTCAAAGAAATTATTGTCTAACTTCAAAATCTCAAGAATGAATGATTGGAAAGGAGAACTCTTTTTTTTTTTTTTTTTTTTTTTGAGATGGAGTTTTGCTCTTGTTGCCTAGGCTGGAGTGCAATGGCACAATCTCGGCTCACTGTAACCTCTGCCTCCCTGGTTCAAGCAATTCTCCTCTCCTGCCTCAGCCTCCCGAGTAGCTGGGATTACAGGCATATGCCAACACACCCAGCTAATTTTGTATTTTTAGTAGAGATGGGGTCTCTCCATGTTGGTCAGGCTGGTCTTGAACTCCTGACCTCAAGTGATCCGCCCGCCTGGGCCTCCCAAAGTGCTGGGATAACAGGCGTGAGCCACCGCACCTGGCCGATAACTCATATTTTTTTTTTTTTTTTGAGACGGAGTCTCACTCTGTCACCCGGGCTGGAGTGCAGTGGCACGAATTTGGCTCACTGCAACCTTTGTGTCTCCTGGGTTCAAGCAATTCTCCTGCCTCAGCTTCCTGAGTAGCTGCGATTACAAGCGCTCGCCACCACACTCAGCTAATTTTTTGTATTTTTAGCAGAGATGGGGTTTCGCCAAGTTGGCCAGACTGGTCTCGAACTCCTGACCTCAGGTGATCCACCCGCCTCAGCCTCCCAAAGTGCTGGGATTACAGGCATGAGCCACCACGCCCGGCCTGGAAAGGAGAACTTTTGACGGGAATAAGTGACCCTCTCAGCTGCACACGTCCCCTGGAAATTCCAGATCTCGCAGGTCTCCTTGCTCCTCCTTCAGAACACACTTCGCCAGGCTGTTGTAGTATTTGCTTACCACTATGACCGCGCAAACTGGCCCCAAGAAACTCCAGATGAACCCTGTCTCTGTATTCAGCCAGCAGCTACGGAGAGAAATAGGAGGAGTCAGCACTCGTCTCAGAGTCCTGACCTTACAGTTAACCCTGTCCCAACAAATGCCCTAGTGGAGGAGAACACTGGGCGGTGAGGCTCAGATGACACTCAGGATGGTCCCGGTTGCAGTTCAGTTTCCTTTAGACCACCGTGCTTCCTCTTTTAGACCTTCTTCCTGGGTAAATGTACCTGAAATGTGTACCTAGTGCCCAAGGTTGAGCTCATTTCCCAATTCACAACTTCGTAATCCCGTTTCCCTCTATGCAGAACTCTCCACTGGTACACCTTATCATTTAAATCTCAGCTCAGGCCGGGCGTGGGGGCTCACGCCTGTAATCCCAGCTACTTGGGAGGCTGAGATAGGAGAATCGCTTGAACCCCGGAGGTGGAGGTTGCAGTGAGCTGAGATCACGCCACTGCACTCCAGCCTGGGTGACAAGAGCAAAACTCTGTCTCAAAATAAATAATAAATAAATAAATAAATAAATAAATAAATAAATCTCAGCTCAAATGTCACCTCTTCTGAGAAGCCACTCCTGACTATCCTTAGATAGGGCATCCTATCTCTACTCCTGGTATCCATCTAGCAGAGCTCACTGCATTTTTAAAATAGCAGCTATCACTATCATAAGTTACCTTGTTTAATTGCTTGTGTGATTGCAAATTGTCTTCCACTACTAAACTATGAGTTTCATGAGAATTTGGGCCTTAGGTGTTTGTTCATCTCTGAATACTCAACACTCAGAGCAAAGCCTAGCATAGACAAGATATTTCATAAAATTGTTTATTTAAGGGGAGGAAGGGAAGGAAGAGAGGGAGGGAGGGAAGGAAGGGAAGGAAGGAAGGAAGGAAGGAAGGAAGGAAGGAAGGGAGGGAGGGAGGGAGGGAGGGAGGGAGGGAAGGGGGGAGGGAGATACGAAGGGGGGAAGAAGAGAGGAGGGGAGGGAGGAAGAAGGGAGGAGGGAGGGAGGGAGAGTGGGAGGGAGGAAGAAGGGAGGAGGGAGGGAGGGAGAGTGGGAGGGAGGAAGAAGGCAGGAGGGAGGGAGGGAGAGTGGGAGGGAGGAAGAAAGGATTGCCTCTTTTTATTATGTCTCTAGTGTACATTAGCTGCTTTTACAACACAACAACCATTCCGTCATGTTCAATAACAGCACCCCAATATTCCCCCTCCTTTTTTTGAGATGAAGTCTCGCTGTTGTTCCCCAGGCTGGAGTGCAATGGTGGGATATCATCTCACTGCAACCTCCGCCTCCCGGGTTCAAGTGATTCTCCTGCCTCAGCCTCCCGAGTAGCTGGGATTACAGGCACACACCACTATGCAGAAGTATTCCTCTCCCGCTTTCACTCCCAACCCCCATGTTGTACACACAAGAAAAGGAAAATAATCAAGTTAGGTAAACCAGATGTTCTCTTCCTGGAACATAAATCTCAAATAGTAGTGACCCTGGATTTGTGCAGTGCACAACCTGTGCTGCTGTACATGGTGGTCCTGAAATCAACAGTACATAATGTAAGAGCTCGATAAATGGTAGCCACAGCTACTGCTACTGTTGTTACTCTCCTTGTTGCTCATGTCATTATCACTATAAGCCCTGGCAGCAGGGTCTTCAGGAAGAGAGAGGATGTCACTCACCGATTATGCATTCCATAGCCCTGTGGCTGCACACTGGCAGAAATCACCACCACCAGCACCGGCAGCCCATAACCAAAGGCACAGATGTGCAGCATCTTGATGTTGCGAGAGCTGAAGTAATTCACAACCTTCAGGTTTCTGACCATCAAGAAGAGTATCACAGCCTCCACCAGCATCCAGAAGAAGCAGGCAAGGAAAAGGTAGTGAAGGAAGCCCGCGATGATGGCGCAGCCCGTCTGGAGGGGAGAAGCATGCACGTCAGGATGCTCCAACCCAGAGAGAAGTCGAGAGGAAGAAAGGAAGAGAGAGACTCCTCGGCTGGAAATTCCCCAAACTTAGCTCACTCATTCATCTCACAAGCATTTATAGAGGCACAGTGGTTCTTGACCACAGGCAGCAGCACTTCTTGGTAAGGGGACCCATGGTCCTGGTTTGTCTGGAACTGAGATTTCCCAAGATGCCTGACTTTCAGTTCTAAAACAGGAAGAGTTTTAGGAAAACTGATTGTTGATCACCCTACTTTAGGGAATGGTTGAAAATAGGCAGGTTCAGCAAACTAGACCCCATGGGCTGGCTGCCTGCCTTGTAAATAAAGTTTTATTGGCTGGGTGTGGTGGCTCATGCTTGTAATCCCAACACTTTGGAAGGCAGAGGCAGGCAGATCACTCGAGCCCAGGAGTTTGAGATCAGACTGGGCAACATGATGAAACCCCCCTCTCTATACAAAAATACAAAAATTAGCCAGACATGGTGGCACAAGCCTGTGGTCCCAGGTACTTGGGAGGCAAAGGTGCGAGGATCGCTTGAGCCTGGGAGGCTATAAGGAGATGTGATTCGGCCACTGCACTCTAGCCTGGGTGACATAGCAAGACCCTGTCTCAAAAAATAAAAATAAAAAAAAGAAAGAAAAAAGAAAAGAAAAAGGGAAGTAGAGATTCTACACTGTAGCATTATCAACACTTGTAGCATTATTGCAGGATCATTCTCTGCCATGGAGGGCTGTCTTGGGCACTGCAAGATACTTAGCAGCATCCCTAACTTTTACCCACCAGATAGCACTAGCACGCTCCTCCAGTTGTGACAACCAAAAATGTCTCCAGACATTGCGAAGTCTCCCCTGGGGAGAAAAAGCACCCAGGGAGAGAACCCCTGGCTTAGAAAGTAACAGGAGGGGCCGTGCGTGGCAGCTGAAGCCTATAATCCCAGCACTTTGGGAGACCGAGGCGAGTGGGTCATCTGAGGTCAGGAGTTCAGGACTAGCCTGGCCAGAATGGTGAAACCTCGTCTCTACTAAAAATACAAAAAAATTAGCAGGGCGTAGTGTCTCATGCCTGTATTCCCAGCTACTCAGGAGGCTGAGGCAGGAGAATTGCTTGAACCAAGAGGCACGAGAATTGCTTGAACCAAGAGGCAGGGGTTGCAGTGAGCCAAGATCGTGCCACTGCACTCCAGCCTGGGCAACAAGAGCAAAACTCAGTATCAAAAACAAACAAACAAACAAAGAAAAACAAGTAATAGGAGGAACCACTACAATTCATAACATGATCAGGGACATAATTTTAAACTGAGAGCTGTCACAAGGAGTCAAGCAGGTAAGAAGCTGGGAAGTGAGTGCTATAGGCAGAGGGCACAGCATATGCAAAGGCCCTGAGGTAGGAACAGGGATAGAGGGAGTTGGGTAGGAATGAGCTGAGGCAGGTGGGGAGAAGATGGGGCTTGGTGGGGACACAGTCTGAGCGATGTAGACCTTGTTGTCAGTCTTGTGTATACCGGCTAGGAAGACAGTCTTCGCCAAGAGGAGACACACGCAGAGGTGCAGGTGGAGGTAGGTGTTGTGATTTCGGATGGAGCGACACAGCAGAAAGGTGGCGATGGCCAAGACGAGGCACACCAAGGAGATGATAATGCCCACATGGCTAATGACATACAAGGAGAAGTCCATCTGTCAGGAAGGAATTCCATAGCTGGCCTGAGAATGGGATCAAAATCCCCCCAGGCGGGAAAAACAGTTATCTAAAACCCTGGCTTGGGCAAAATTAGCTCGGGAGCCTTTTCTCCCTCTAACACTCAGAGTGAACTAGATACTGTCCTTCATTGTCCTTTGCAATCCACTGGCATCCACCAGCACCTATTCCCAGTCCTGTCCTATGAGTTACTCCATGTATTACTGGGGCTGGATGTCCACAAACTACATCTCCCAGAATCCTTTGGAACTAAGGTCCTGGATGTAATTTAGGTTCTCCAGTGAGATACATCTGTGAATGTTTTGGAATGCAGAAGGGAGGCAAATATCAGCTTTCTGCAGACAGGAGTGAGCTTAATTCCACATTTCAACTGTCCAGTCCCCAATTTCATGGTGGAGTGGGGTGGCAAAATGACAGCAGCAATTTCTGACCTCTGAGTTACAGCTGCATTGGGGGATGATCTTGAAGCCAAAATTGAAGTGACAGCCCCCTGACTTCAACTCCTCCATCCCCTCCCAGAGATTTTTGTGAGCACCCAACTCCCTGTGTTAAATCCCTTTCTGCTTGAAATACCTGGGGTGGTTTTTGCTTCCTGTACTGAATCCCAACTGATAATGCAGACATTCAGGAATGCTTCAACTTCAGAAGTGGAACATGACAAGCTAAGTCCTTCTTCTATGCCATTTATTCATAATTAATTTAAAATTAATTTTAAATGTCTCTGAGTGCTTTCTGTGGGTTAAAGATATGTCAGGCACCATCTTATGAGCACCTGTCTATGATATTGTCACAAAGTGGTTAAGAAAACTGACCATTGGCTGGGCGCAGTGGCTCATGCCTATAATCCCAGCACTTTGGGAGGCTGGGGCAGGTGGATCATCTGAGCTCAGGAACTTGAAACTAGCCTGGCCAACACGGCGAAACCCCATCTCTACTAAACAAACAAACAAAAAATATTAGCCAGGCATGGTGGTGGCCACCTGTAATCCCAGCTACATGAGAGGCTGAGGCAGGAGAACCACTTGAACCTGGGAGGCAGAGGTTGCAGTGAGCTGAGATCACACTTCTGCACTCCAGCCTGGGCAACAAGAGTGAGACTCAGTCTAGAAAAAAAAGAAAGAAAACTGGCCAATTTCTAGTTGTGTGATTTTGGACAAGACACTTAACTGCTCTGTGCTCTCAGTTTCCTCATCTGCTAAAAAGAGAATATTAATGGTAACTGCCTTATAGAGTTGTTTTAGGATTAAATGAAAACATTTCAAGTACAACTGTGCCAGAAGCATACTATATAAATGCTAGTTATCAGTATTTTGTTGTTGTTGTTCTCATTTTTGAGATAAGAGAGCTGGGCTCAGTGCAGAGAACTTAAGTGACTTTTCCAAGAAAACACAGCTAGAAAGTGGTAGAGACGGGACTTGAAACTAAGTCAGTTTTGTTCTGGATCCAGTTCTCTTAAATCCTAAGCCACAGGGTCCTCGAAATGGCACTTACTTATGGCCTCCCTGGTAGGGAATTAAACTTTGGATCTACCATGATAGGAAAGGATACTTTCTTTTTTCTTTTTTTTTTTTTTTTGAGATGGAGTCTCGCTCTGTCGCCCAGGCTGGAGTGCAGTGGCGCGATCTCAGCTCACTGCAAGCTCCGCCTCCCGGGTTCATGCCATTCTCCCGCCTCAGCCTCCCAAAGAGCTGGGACTACAGACACCCGCCACCACGCCTGGCTAATTTTTTGTATTTTTAGTAGAGACGGGGTTTCACCATGTTAGCCAGGATGGTCTCGATCTCCTGACCTCGTGATCTGCCCACCTCAGCCTCCCAAAGTGCTGGGATTACAGGTGTGAGCCACCGCGCCAGGCGAAAGGATACTTTCTACAACACTGATGTCCTTCCTCTCTGCCGAATCTACTCATTCACCAAGGCTTATTTCATATTGTTTCCTCCTGATCTATCATTGGCTGTCTTGGAAACACCTCAGAATTCTTTGTGTGTGTGTGCGTGTGCGTGTGTGTGTGTGTGTGTGTGACAGCGTCTCGCTCTGTTGCCAGGCTGGAATGCAGTGGTGCCATCTCGGCTCACTGCAACCTCTGCCTCCCAGGTTCAAGCGATTCCCCTGCCTCAGCCTCCCAAGTAGCTGGGACAACAGGCATGCACCACCATGCCCAGCTAATTTTTGTATTCTTAGTAGAGACGGGGTTTCACCATGTTGGCCAGGATGGTCTCGATCTCTTGACCTCATGATCTGCCCGCCTCGGCCTCCCAAAGTGCTGGGATGACAGGCATGAGCCACTGCGCCCGGCCGACACCTCTGAATTCTTACAACATTCCTTCTTGACCCACTTGCATGTTTTAGCGGAAAGAGACTTCCACACATTTGAATTCCACCTGCTCCAATTTCTAGCTTCAGGACTAGACAGGCCACTTTACCCATTCTGTGAAATGGGTCTGAAACCACTTAACATAAAGAGCCCAGCACACCTGATATGTGTTCATTAAGATCTGTGATTGCTCCAGTGCCTGGCCCTATTTAGGGTCATTATTTCTCATTGTGTATTTGAGTTTCATGGCCTCCCAACCAGACTGTAAATTCTGCAGGAGCAAAGGCATATCACCTACCCCTTCTGTCCCCATGACTCCATCCCACAACACCCAACCCCGTGGGAGACAAACAACAGATGTTTAATCAATATTTTCCCATTGGATTTGGAGGCAGATACTCTGCCTCAGGGAACAAATCATCATTACTGACCGTGAGCTCCCCAGACGCCATGATAACGGCAAGATTTGCCATCCGATTACAGCTGCAGACGGTATATGTCTCAGAAGCTTCCAGGATCACACAGCCAAAGGATGTCCATCTTCCACCTTCCACGTCGGTGCTCCAGGAAACACAGATGGGCCTCTCAAACTTCTGCTTTGGCTAAAAAAACCCAAAAAACAAAAAAACAAAAAAAAACAAAGGCCCTGGTCACCTGAGAATCCCCATCAAATGGATTAAATGTGACCATCCTCAAGAGTCACTGGGAACAAGAATACACAGGGTGTGTTCTGAGGGAATGGGGAAAAATAGTGAGATTTCATTATGCAGTGAGGGCCAATCTGATGGGGCAGCTCACATTCCTGTTGCCAGAAGAAAACTCCTCCTTTCATCAAATCCATAATAAGGCCTTCTGCGAAGTCACTCATCATTCACTTATTCATTCAATGTGTGGTTTGTGTGTGTGTGTGTGTGTGACAGAGTCTCACTCTGTTGCCCAGGCTGGAGTGCAGTGCACCATATCCAGCTAATTTTTGTATTTTTAGTAAAGATGGGGTTTCTCCATACTGGCCAGGCTGGTCTCGAACTCCTGACCTCAAGTGATCCACCTGCATAGACCTCCCAAAGTGTTGGGATTACAGGCATGAGCCACCACACCCAGCCTCATTCAACATGTTTTTATTGAATACCTATTACACGCCTTGATCTGTACTGTTTACGGGAGACATTAGTAAATAAAACAGACACAGTTCTTCCCCCAAGGAGATCACAGTGCAGTGGGAGAAAAAAACATATAAAAACCAAGTAAGCAGAGAAATATTTTTAGTAACAGTTTAAGAACAACATGCTTTAAGAATGTATACTAGAAGGGTGGGCATGGTGGCTCATGCCTGTAATCCCAGCACTTTAGGAAGCTGAAGCGGGTGGATCACCTAAGGTCAGGAGTTCCAGACCAGCCTGAGCAACACGGTGAAACCCCATCTCTACTAAATACAAAAAAGTTAGCTGGGCATGGTGGTGGGCACCTGTAATCCCAGCTACTCGGGAGAATGGCTTGAACTGAGGAGGCGGGGGTTGCAGTGAGCCAAGGTTGCACCATTGCACTCCAGCCTGGGCAACAAGAGTGAAACTCCATCTCAAAAAAAAAAAAAAAAAAAAGGGCGGGCACAGTGGCTCATGCCTGTAATCCCAGCACTTTGGGAGGCCGAAGCGGGCAGATCACGAGGTCAGGAGATTGAGACCATCCTGGCTAACACGGTGAAACCCCATCTGCACTAAAAATACAAAAAATTAGCCAGTCGTGGTGGCGGGCGCCTGTAGTCCAGCTACTCGGGAGGCTGAGGCAGGAGACTGGCATGAACCTGGGAGGTGGAGCTTGCAGTGAGTTGAGATTGTGCCACTGCACTCCAGCCTGGGCGACAGAGTGAGACTCTGGCTCAAAAAAAAAAAAAAAAAAAAAAAAAAGAAGCAACCACCACATAGCAGGATCTAGGATCCAATCAGATCAAGCCCTGGCAACTCCCCATGGCCGGATCCAATCAGATCACACCTCCCTGCATCACTTCATTGTAAGATGCAATCAGATCGCAGTTCATTACCCACCGACTATAAAACCTGCCCCAGCCTCCCAGCTTGGGAAGACAGATTTGAGCCAGACTCTTGTCTCCTTGCTTGGCAGCCTTGCAATAAACTTCTCTCTCTACAAAAACCCAGTGCTTCAGTGTTTGGCTTTCTGTTGCACATGGGCAAATGGACCTAGTTCTGTTTGGTAACAGTGGGAGACCTCATTCCTCTAGCTGTGGCTTCTGTTAATTGGCTTGAATTACTAGAAATTGTGGAAGCTTACCGGCCTCAATAGTTTCCCATAAAAAATGAGAGTTAAGGCAATCGAGAGACGAGGAGTTCCCAACAGGTAGACAGGAATCTCAGTAGAGACCTCTTCACAAACCTGAATGTTCTCCAGAGTGTAGATGACTGGATCTGAGAAGCCGTCTTTCTTCTCCCCAGTCATGATGCCCCCAGTGACTCGAGAATTCATCTTCAGCTTGATCTCAGAGGTGGTCAAGGGAGCCTGGTGGTCTTGGAAGAAGCGCTCATTTAAAACCGACTCCATGCCCACAAAGGAGACAAAAGCCACACCAGTGGTCCCTGCAGGTTTCCCCAAATGAAAAAAGGAGGGAATCGTTTGCTCAATTGTTATTATGGAAGACCCAACACACACACACACACACACACACACACACACACACACACACACGAGGGAGGGAGGGAGGGAGACAGAGAGAGAGAGAGAGTCATGCACCTCACTGTGTTGCTCTGAGATTAAAATAACCAGCGGGCTTCTAGAACCATTAAAAAAAAAAAAACCTCTGGCCGGGCATGGTGGCTCACGCCTATAATCCCAGCACTTTGGGAGGCCGAGGCGGGTGGATCGAGACCATGCTGGCCAAGCGATTCTCCTGCCTCAGCATCCTGAGTAGCTGGGATTACAGGCACCCGCCACCACGCCCGGCTCATTTTTTATATTTTTAGTAGAGACGGGATTTCGCCATATTGGTCAGGCTGGTCTCAAACTCCCAACCTCAGGTGATCCACCCACCTCGACCTCCCAAAGTGTTGGGATTACAGGTGTGAGCCACCACGCCCAGCGACCCTCAATTCTTTTCCCTCTCTCCCCCGCATTCCTGATGCTCCAGCCCACTCTACTTTTAGTTCCATGACCATATCAAGCTTTTTTGCAACACGGAGCCATAGCTTATACTTCCTGTAACACACTCTCTCCTACTTTCTCTACCTATTCCTCAGGACTTCGCTTAAATAGCTCTTCCATATTGCACACTGTGCTTTTACATGAAAGTATTAATCACGGCATTAATCATGTGCATAGATCAGATCAGGGCTGGAAAACTGTGGCCTATGGGCCAATCTGGCTGTCACCTACTTTTTTAAATAAAGTTTTATTGAAATATGCCCAGGTACATTCATATACATATTGTCTATGGGTGCTTTTGCACTATAATGGTAGTTAAGTCATTGTGATAGAGGCTGTATTAACTGCAATATTTACAATAGTTACTAACGAGCCCTCTACAGAAACAGTTTGCCATCCCTGACACAGATTAGCACCGTCCATCAGAAATATAGTATGAACCACATATGTAATTTTAAATTTTCTAGTACACATTTTTTAAAAGTAAAAAAAGATAAAATTAATTTTAATAATATATTAGCGCAGTATAAGCCAAATATTATCATTTCAACATATAAATGTGATATTTTAAAATTTAAAAATATATTTTAAATATTGCATATTTTAAAAATTTAAATATTAGATATTTTAAATTTTTAAATACTTTTTATTTTTAAATTATTTTAAATATAAAAAATGACAAATGAGATGTTTTAATCCTTCTTTTTGTGCACCAAACCTTCAAAATACAGTGTTTATTTTAGGTTTACAGTACCTCTCAACCTGGCTTATACAAATTTCAACTGCTCAACAGCAGAATGTGAGCAGTACATATCATAGAGGCCAGTGAAGGTCTCAATACTCCAGTATTATAAGGTTATTTAATGTTTGACTTCCCTAGCACATGGAAAACTCTCTGAGAGCATGGACCATTTCTGCTCTCATTGGTTCTCAACTATCTGGCACTGGTCTTGGCACCTAGAAAGGGATCGATAAATACTTATTGATGGAATCCACCATAACCTGCATTCTCAGGAGAGGAACTGTACCTGTGGATTCAGATTCCTCAATTGTGGAACACCCGATCTTCATCTTATCCCCCTTGGCTACCAAGTTCAAGGTCACATTCTCTTCACTGCATTCCTTGTTGATAACTTTGCTCTCAATGTCTAAAAAGAGAAAGGGAGAGTTCGTATGAGGTCACCCAGAAAGTCAGTCCTGAATTTGGTTTCTGTCCAAAAAAAGGTACACCTTCATTGTGGCGAGCAAAGGAAAAGAATAGAAAGTTCAATTCATCATAGGAAAGATTTTGAGTCCCATGATGAATGATAGGGGGACCATAGCACCAAATAAATGAGTAACCCAGCTGGAGCCTTAGAAGTGAACTCTCATATCCTAGGGGGTGCATCAGGGAAAGATGGGGTCAAAGTCAACAGTGACAGAAGGCAACAGTCATGATCTTCTCTCTACTCTTAAGTTTTTTTTTTTTTTTTTTGAGACAGAGTCTCGCTCTGTCGCCCAGGCTGGAGTGCAGTGGCACGATCTCGGCTCACTGCAAGCTCCGCCTCCTGGATTCACTCCATTCTCCTGCCTCAGCCTCCCAAGTAGCTGGGATTGCAGGTGCCCACCACCACACCCAGCTACTTTTTTGTATTTTTAGTAGAGATGGGGTTTCGCTGTGTTAGCCAGGATGGTCTCGATCTCCTGACCTCGTGATCCGCCCGCCTCGGCCTCCCAAAGCACTAGGATTACAGTTGTGAGCCACTGCCCCCGGCCTTATATAAGTTTTCTAAAACCAAAAGAAATAATAAGGGATTGGGGCAAGCCTAGCATGGTACACAAGAGCTCAGGTTCTGCAGTCAGATGGTGGTAACTGGGAGGTCCAGCTGTGCCACGCACTAGCTGCCTAAATTTGGGCATTGACTTAACCTCTCTGTGCCTCCAATTTCTCATCTCTATCATGACAAGCATTGCAGGACCTAATCCATTGGCCCTTCATGAAAATAAACTAGATAATGGAACCAGAAGTATCCTTGTAAAATATAAGCCAGATAATACCATACCTGTTCCCAAATTTTCCAATGTCCTTTCATCTTCAAATAAAATCTTGGCTGGGTACAGTGGTTCAGGCCTGTAATCCTAGTACTTTGGGAGGCCGAGCAGGAGGATCGCTTGAGCTCAGGAGTTCAAGACCAGCGTGGGCAACATAGCAAGACCTCACTTCTACCAAAAAATGTAAAAACTAGACAAGCATGGTGGTGCACACCTATAGTTCCCAGCTACTCAGGAGGCTGAGACAGGAGGATCGCTTGAGCCTGGGAGTGCAAAGCTGTAGTGAGCTATGATCACACCACTGCACTCCAGCCTAGGTGACAGAGTGAGACCCTGTCTCAAAAAAAAAAACAAAAAAAAAAACCTTAAGTCTCTACATTTATCTACATTTCCATCTCCCTTCCTTTCTCCTACTGCTCTCGCCATCTTCAATGCCACTTCAGCCACACTGCACACCTCATTGTTCCTTGAATTCTCCAGGTATTCCTGCACTTGCTCTTTCTGCAGATATTTACGTGGCTCTCTTCCCTGACATCCCTGCCCCAATGAGACTTACCCTGATCTCCCTATATAAAATAGCAACTCTCCCTGTAATCCCAACCCTCTCTAACCTCCCTAGCCTGCTGTACTTTTTCTCAATAGCACTACCTCTATTTGGTATACCAGATGTCTGTTTGTTTATTATCTGACTCAACTCACTAAAATATGAGATTCATGAGGCTAATTTTGTTCACTACTGGTTGGAGTCCACCAAATATTTTATTTCCACCTCTTGGCCATCTGGGTGTCCATCAGGTTGGAACTTCGTAGGTTTATGTGAATGATACTGGAACTACTTCCAGGAGTGGGGTGCTAATGTAAAAGATCTGCAGCACCCACTATTCCCAAGTAGTTATCTATCAAGTATGTATCAGTCAGGAAAGGATCAGTCTTGCAGCAGTAACAAACAACCCTAAGTCTTAGTGGATTAAAAATTAACAAGTGTTTATATCTCATTAATGCTTTGGGTCTATTGTAAATTGACTTGAGGCCATGTTCTACATTTCTTTATTCTGGGACCCAAGCAGATGGAGCAGCTGTGACCTGAAGCACTGCTATTCATATGGGCAGAGGGAAAGAAAGTTCTGGAAAGTCTCATACTGGCAACTACTCTATTCCCATATTTATTGGCCTGAGCTAGTCCCCAAATCCCACTTAACCACACAGTAGCCAGGAAGTACAATTCTACCATGGGCCCAGCAGGGCAAACAGGAAGTACTTGAGCACAGCCTGTGACTGTCATACCTTAGCCCAGCACATAGCAGCTAATCAGCAAATATTTGTAGAATAAATTAACGATATGATCTTAGCACAGTGCCTGGCCTTTGCCAAGTGCTCAGTGAATGGACAATGTTGTTAATATGATTAGACTTGCTTTGCTGTGAATTCAAAGTTTTTAAACAGTTGGGGAAAGAATGAGTGGGAAACCCAGGGAAAATCCCATTGCCAAAGTCAACTCTCAAAATCATCACCTAGGTGTAACTTTGCCATGAAGGGTGTCTCCTACCTAAGTATTCCGTCCGAACAGCCAGAGTGACATTTGCTGAGGGTTTCCAAAAAGATGCCAGTGTCATGCTTTCCACACTCTCTAGGAAGACTGTGGCCAGGGAGGACGTCTCTTCCTTGGTGAATTTAGTCCACGTGGATATTTGTTTAAGCACAGGGACAAAGCTCTCAGCTGTATTCTGCAAGGAAAGACGTGTTTGTTCATTCTCTCTCTCTCTCTCTCTCTCTCTCTCTCTCATTAATGAAATAACAGCTGTCCTTTTTCTGATTAAGAATAGGCTGGGAGTCCATCCAAAGGAAAATTAAAAGGGGCATCCACTCGGGCTCCTTTTTCTGATTCAAGAAGCCCCATTAGAAATACAAATTCAGCCCGGGTGCAGTGGCTCACACCTGTAAGCCCAGCACTTTGGGAGGCTGAGATGGGTGGATCATGAAGTCAGCAGTTTGAGACCAGCCTGGCGAACACAGTGAAACCCTGTCTCTACTAAAAATACAAAAAAATTTAGCCAGGCATGGTGGCACGTGCCTGTAACCCAAGCTACTCGGGAGGCTGAGGCAGGAGAATCACTTGAACCCAGGAGGCAGAGGTTGCAGTGAGCTGAGATCGCACCACTGCACTCCAGCCTGGGTGACAGTGCGAGAGGCCGTCTCAAAAAAGAAAAAAAAAGAAATACAAATTGAAGTTCAGGAATTCAAGACCAGCCTGGACAACATAACGAGACCCCACCTGTAAAAACAAATTAAAATAAGAGCAGGCACGGTGGTGCATGACGCTAGTCCCAGCGACTCAGGAGGCTGAAGTGGGAGGATCTCTTGAGCCCTGGAGTTCAAGGCTGCAGTGAGCTGTGATCACTCCACTGCACTCCAGCACTCTCACTTCGACAGAGTGAGATCTTGTCGAAAGAAAGCAAGAAAGCAAGCAAGAAAGACAAATTGATGTAACCTTTATGCAATGCAATAAGTTTGTACCTATAGCCATGTAAATTGCATATACCCTTTGACACAGCAATTCCCCTTCCCGGGATTAATCTTTCCAGAAACACTTAAAAGTTGTGCAAGGATCTTGTCCAGTGATGTTCATCTCAGGATAGTTTGTAGAAAGCCTAAATGCCCTACAGACTGGGTCAATAAATGAAGATGAAATCAAATAATGAGATAGCCATACAGCTGTTAAAATGAATATTGCAGTATACCTATAGGCATTAACAAGCAAAAGGGTCTCTGAGCCATTGTTAACTAAAGCAAATTACAGAGTATCATGTATATAGTATTGCATTTGGTTTAGAAACAATTGGTTTAATTTAAAATTTTATATTATGGTATTTATGTTCTGGCATATAGAAATAAAAATAGCACACACTTATTATGAGCCAGGTGTTGCTCTAAATGTTTTTTATATATTAACTTGTTTAATTTGTAGAAGATATCTATGAAGTAGAGGCTATTTATGATTATTTTGACTTTTGAAAGGAGAAACAAGACTCTGGCAGCAGAGGCTGAATCATTAATCACTGTCCTAAACCTCTCATAGTAAGTGCTCAATAAAATGACGCCATTGTGTGTGCATGTGTGTGTGTGTGCTTATATATGTGGGTGTGTGTATATGTGTGTATGTGTTGGGTTGTGTGTCTGTATGTGTGTGTATCTCTGTGTATGTCTATGTATGCCTATGTACGTATGTGTGTTTGTGTATATGTATGTATATGTGTGTGTATATATGTGTGTTTGTTTGTGTGCATTTGTATATGCCTATATGTATATAAGTGTGTATGTGTGTGAGGAGTGTGTATATGTGTGTGGATGTGTATGTGTGTATCTGTGTGTAGATGTCTGTGTATGTCTGTGTGTATGGGTATATGCATATATGTGTGTATACATGTGTGTATGTGTGTAAATGTGTGTGGGGTGTGTGTATGTGTGTAAATGTGTGTGGGGTGTGTGTGTATGCGTTTGTATGTGCATGTGTGCATGTATGCATGTGTTATATGTGTATGTGCATATGTATATGTGCGTATGTGTGTACATATGTGTGTGCATGGGTGTGCATGTGGGGGAGGTGTATATGTGTGTGTACATGTGTGCATATGTGTATGTGTGTATTTGTATGTATATGTGTGTGTGCATGTGTGTAATGTGTATGTTTATTTGTATGTGTATGTATGTGTGTATGTGTGTACATGCTTACAAGGTAAAAAGATAGGGGAAGATACTTATCTACCTCTTAACACTGGATGTGTTTGAGGAATAGGATTAAGGTAAGAAAAACAATAACAACAATAGTAATAGTAATATTCATATGATTCCCCTTATTATTGATTATTATCAATAAATGGACTATCACATGTGACTCTGACCCAAGCAAAAAAAAAAAAAAAGAAACCTAAAAGGAATTCAGAACCTAATAAATGCAGGAAAATGCATTACATTAATTAAATCCAGTCAGATGGTAGAGGAAATTAAAATGAAATTTGAGCAGCAATACAAATTTCTATCTATCCAAATCAGATGATAAAAGGAAAAAAAGGATTTCAATAAACACGGGGTAAGTGGGACATTTGAGAGATATTTGTCCAAGAGAAACAGGATGCCCTGGGCTCTGTAATCCCCAAAAGGCATGGGTGTGGGACTCCCCTCCCCACTGACATAGCAGAAACATCTCAACTAGAACCATCTCCAGGAAACATAGGACTCAATTCTACAGCTGATGAAATCTCTTCAAATCCCGCCCCTCTGATATGTTAAATTTATTCTTCTTAGCTAGGAAAGTTATTTTATATCCTCAGGAAAGTTAGAAAATTTTAGGCAAACTAAACATCATTAGTAGGATTTGTGTTAAATTTAGAAGTTTTTGACATCTTTAGCACAATCTAGAAACATCTGCCATTTAAAGAGTTGGGGCTGGATGTGGTGGCTCGTGCCTGTAATCCCAGCACTTTGGGAGGCTGAGGTGGGTGGATCACCTGAGGTCAGGAGTTCGAGACCAGCCAGGACAACATGGTGAAACCCCGTCTCTACTAAAAGATACAAAATATTAGCCGGGCGTGGTGGCGGGCACCTGTAGTCCCAGCTACTTGGGAGGCTGAGGCAGGAGAATGGCGTGAACTCGGGAGGCAGAGCTTGCAGTGAGTCAAGATTGCGCCACTGCACTCCAGCCTGGGATACAGAGCGAGACTCCATCTCAAAAAAAAAAGAAGAGTTGGAACAGTTTGACATATTAGAGAAGCTAACCAATAAACCACATAATTTTATTGCAAAAAGCAGTTAGACTTGTTATTTTAATATGAACAATTTAAGAGAACGTGGCTGCTTATAAACCTTATTGAATATCTAAAAGAATTTGAATTATTACATTTATAGATTCGATCAATTGGATTTATGAGTCACTCAGGACCCGAGTGACTTTGCCTGTTAGATTTGTAAATCCTCTTCACTAGGTACTTGAAATTCGCGTGGAACGGGGTGCGGGGAGTTGGAATATTTATAAGCATAGTATAAAACATTTGAGGAAATCGAAGTAAGTTTGTAAATAGGGTTAACCATTTATCAGAATTTAACCTGAAAACCCTAGGAAGGAATGTATACTTTATGAATAAATGTATTAATTTAAAATTAATAAAATTACAAGTAAAAGTGTTATTCTTATTTTCAGATGAAAATAACCAGATTTATAAAGAAAATGACAATGTCAATGAGTTCAACTTAAAGCTTAAGAAAAACTAGGTTTTGGCCAGACATGGCGGCTCACGCCTGTAATCCTAGCATTTTGGGGGGCCAACGCGGGTGGATCACCTGGAGTCGGGAGTTCGAGACCAGCCTGACCAACATGGAGAAACCCCGTCTCTATTAAAAATACAAAATTAGCCGGGTGTGGTGGCGCATGCCTGTAATCTGTTCCACATCCCGTGTACAGCTGCTCAGGAGGCTGAGGCAGGAGAATTGCTTGAATCCGGGAGGCGGAGTTTGAAGTGAGCTGAAATTGCGCCATTGCACTCCAGCCTGGGCAACAAGAGTGAAACTCCATCTCAAAAAAAAAAAGAAAGAAAGAAAGAAAGAAAGAAAGAAAGAAAGAAAGACAGACAGACTAGGTTTTAATATCAACAACTGTAATAACCTAGCAACTCCCAGGTATTTATGCTGGAGAAATTAAAATTTATGCTCATATATATATATATACACACACAAACTATATATGGATGTTTGTTTATAGCAGCTCCATCAATAATCTCCAAAATACTGGAAACAACCCAAATGTCTTTCAAAGATGAAAGGATAAACAAATGGTGATACATTGATAAAGTGGAATATTACTTGGTAATGAAAAAGGAATGAACCACTGATCCATGCTACAACGTGGATGAACCTCGAGGACATCACACTCAGTGAGAGAAGTCAGTCACAAAAGGACAAATCCTGTGTGATGTCACTCCTAGGAGGTTTCTAAAGGCACCAGATTCACAGAGACAGAAAGTAGGATGGTGGGTGCCGGGGCTGGGGAGGGGGATGGGAAGTGAGTGTTTTGGGGGGACAGAGTGGGATTTTTGTTGTTGTTGTTGTTATTTGTTTGTTTTTGTTTTTGTTTTGTTTTGTTTTTGAGATGAAGTCTTGCTCTGTTGCCCAGGCTGGACTGCAATGGCACGATCTAGGATCACTGCAACCTCCACCTCCCAGGTTCAAGTGATTCCCCTGCCTCAGCTTCCTGAGTAGCTGGGACTACAGGTGCGTGCCACCATGCCCAGATAATTTTTTTTGTATTTTAGTAGAGATGGGGTTTCACCATATTGGCCAGGATGGTCTGGATCTCCTGACCTCATGATCCGCCTGCCTCGGCCTCCCAAAGTGCTGGGATTACAGGCTGAGCCACCGCACCCTGCCGGGGGCAGAGTTTTTTGGGAAAGATGAGAAAGTTCTCGAGATGGATAATGGTGATGGTTATACAGCAATGAGAATGTGCTGAATCTCATTAACAGTAAAAAGGAAGGAAAAGAAAGAAGGAAGAAGTAGTAGGAGGAGGAAATGGCACTGTTTATATACACACTATCCAGGCATCTCAAATGCATTATGCTGAGTCAAAGAAGCCAGTCTCAAAAGACCACATACTATGTGGTTTCATTTATGTAACACGTTTCAAAACACAAAACTCCAGTGACAGAGACTAGATCAGGGATTTGTAGAGGTTAGTGGTGGAGGGAGTATCTGACCATAAAGGAGAAGCCCAAGGGAATGTTTGGAGATAATTAAACTGTTCTACTGTTCTGCATCCTAATTATAGTGGTAGTTCCACAAATCTATTCAGGTGAGAAAACTCATCAAACTATACAAGTAAAAAGGTAATTTTACTGTATGCTAATTTTTCAAGTCTTACAGCCATAAAAAATTAAATATTAATTCACAATCCATTCATTATAAAGAGATCTTTCTTTCTTTCTTTCTTTCTTTTTTTTTTGAGACGGTGTCTCACTCTGTTGCCAAGGCTGGAGTGCCGTGGTGCTATCTTGGCTCACCACAGCCTCTGCCTCCCGGGTTCAAGCAATCCACCTGCTTCAGCCTCCTGAGTAGCTGGTACTATGGGCACCCATCACCATGCCCAGCTAATTTTTGTATTTGTAGTAGAGACAGGGTTTCATCATGTTGGCTAGGCTGGTCTCGAACTCCTGACCTCAAGTGATTCACCCGCCTCAACCTCCTAAAGTGCTGGGATTATGGGTGTGAGCCACCACGCCTGGCCATAAAGACATCTTTCTGCACCCAAAGTGTGCCCAGGATGTTTGAAACTCAAAACACAATTTAAAAGGCCCAATCGTTACCTTCAGAGAAACTACAGTCGTTTTATTTTCACACACTTTATCCAGAATGCTTAAGATGTTATTTATTTGTGCACAAAAGGAGACCTGCGTCCCAGAAAAAAAAAAAGAGCATTTGTGAGCATGAATCGGTGTATTCCCCCAAGCATGTAATCTACAAATTAGCCCATAAAGCCCATCATATGAGGTGGCTCTGAATTCCTGAGTCTCTAGAATTCTCAGGGAAATAAAAACTCATTACTTGATCAGAATTAGAATCATATCAACTTTTCCTTCCATGAATAAAAAAAGCAAACATAAACAAATAGCAAAACTACTTAGTGATTGCCAAAACCAGCTCAGCTGGGGAGACCCTAAGCCAGCAGCGCTAGAGGAATTAAAGACACACACACAGAAATATAGAGGTGTGAAGTGGGAAATCAGGGGTCTCACAGCCTTCAGAGCTGAGAGCCTCGAACAGAGATTTACCCACGTATTTATTAACAGCAAGCCAGTCATTAGCATTGTCTCTATAGATATTAGATTAACTAAAAGTATCCCTTATGGGAAACGAAGGGATGGGCCAAAATAAAGGGATGGGTCTGGCTAGTTATCTAAAGCAGGAGCATGTCCTTAAGGCACAGATGGCTCATGCTATTGTTTGTGGTTAAGAACCCCTTTAAGTGGTTTTCTGCCCTGGGCTGGCCAAGTGTTCCTTGCCCTCATTCTGGTAAACCCACAACCTTCCAGCGTGGGCATTATGGCCGTCATGAACATGTCACAGTGCTGCAGAGATTTTGTTTATGGCCAGTTTGGGGGCCAGTTTATGGCCAGATTTTGGGGGGCCAACCAGTGATGTTAAAAGAAGAGGAAATGCATGAACGGTGGTCCATGTGGAATATTATTCAGCCATAAAAAGGAATGGAGTTCTCTGATATGTACTACAGCATGAAAGAACCTTGAAAATATCATGCTAAGTGAAAGAAGCCAGACACAAAGGAGGAAATATTGCATGATTCCATTTCTGTGAAATGTCAAGAATAGACAAATCCACAGAGACAGAAAGCTGATTAGTGTTTGCCATGGGCTAGTGGGAGGGGAGAATGGGGAGTGACTGCTTAATGATAAAAATATTCCAGAACTTGGCTGAGCATGGTGCTCACACCTGTAATCCCCGAACTTTGGGAGGCTGAGGCAGGTGGATCACCCAAGGTCAGGAGTTTGAGACCAGTCTGGCCAACATGGCGAAACCTCGTCTCTACTAAGAACACAAAAATTAACCAGGCATGGTGGTGGGTGCCTGTAGTCCCAGCTATTTGGGAGGCTGAGGCAGAAAGAATTGCTTGAACCCAGGAGGCGGAGGTTGCAGTGAGCCAAGATCACCCCACTGCACTCCAGCCTGGGCAACAGAGCAAGACTCCATCTCAAAAAAAATAATTTCTAGAACTAGATTGAGGTGATGATTGCATAACATTGTGAATGGTCTAAGTGCCACTGAATTGCACACTTTAAAATAGTTAAAGTGGTGAATTTTATGTTATGTGTATCTCACCACAATTTAAAAACAGTGGTCCAAGGCACGTGGGAATCCCAAAGCTAATTTACAAGCTCATATTTAGAATAGTGACATCGATTTCTAAAGAGGCCATGGAGTCTTCACTCATTGCAATGACTTCATTAGACAGTCAGGATGTCCAAATTCTTTTTGGCCTGGCTGGCTGTGTAACACCCCAACACCAACATTACTCAGTTGCAGCATCAACACCTTCACTGGCAGGAAGACTCCAATATATTCTCCCGTTCTTTTATTAAGAGAATCCTCAAGTTTTAGATAGGCAAATATTCTCTCTTCCCAGCTTCCCTTGTAGCTAGGTGTGACCATGTGACTAATTTCTACCCAATTAGGTGCAAGCAGAAGTGGTGCTGGGCCATACGCTTAAAGAGAAGGACCATGCTTTTCACTTCCTCTTCTCCCCTTCCCACAAGCTGGAATGCAGATGTGAGGGCAGGAGCTGGAGCAGCCATCTTGGACCACAAAGTGGGAGTCTTGTGTTGATGCTGGCAGAGCATAATGGAGCCATGGTATGAGCTCTGCACAGCTTACACTCAGCAGGTTACAGAGGAGAAAAATAAACTGCTGTCTGGTTTTGGCCACTATTACTGTTGCCTTTGTTAGAACTGCAAAAACAACATTCTACCTAAATGGCTTTTAAGAAAACCTCAAAAACTAGGAATCTTAAAAAATACTTGCATATGCAGGTTTCACTGCAGTTCCCTCTTGGCATTGCTGGACCTGCTCATTATCGGATATCACATCTTCCTTACATTTGAAGAGAACCCCTAGGAAGAAAACAACAGCAAGCAAACCAAACTTCAACCTCAGCAAAATATGATGAAAATTCAAGTCTGATTTCATGTCCTTCCCTCCCTGACTTAAAATCCATCTACTACCCTAATACACAAGGGGGAAAATGAACAAACCACAACTACACACTACAACATGAAGGACGTGTTTACTACAACACACAATTTTCTAATTTGCTCTGTTTCACTCAATATTGTGCCTCTTAGAGGCAATCATGCATATGACTATGGATGTATGTCTTTTATATGTGTGACTTCTCACTCAATATTATGTCCCTGCACAGCTTACACTCTAAGAGGGCTGATATTGAGTGAAACAGAGCAAATTAGAGAAGTCATACATATAAAAGACCTACATCTATAGTCATATGTAGTATGATATCATTTTTACAAAGCTCCAAACACAAGCAATACTAGGCAGATATCGTTTAGGGGTACATACCACAGGAAGATATTTTTTTAAGTAGGGAAATAATAAACACAAAATTCCAAGCGGCTCTCTAAGGAGGATACAAGGAGATAAAGTGGAGAAGAAACATATAGGAGAACCAGCGGCATTGATGATATCTTTATTATATTTGGAAATACATCAGATATATTCATTTGCTTGTGATACTTCATTGCCTCCAATAAGTTACACATATTTTTAATGTAATAAATAATACATAATTTAACAGTTTTAAAGCTTTCATGTTTCCCTATTATTCTTGGGGGGGGAAAGGACTCTGAAATTCTTTTTTAAAAGAAAGGGTTGGCCGGGCACGGTGGCTCACACCTGTAATCCCAGCACTTTGAGAGGCCAAGGTGGGTGGATCACCAGATCAGGAGTTCAAGAACAGCTTGGCCAACATGGTGAAACCCCGTCTCTACTAAAAATACAAAAATTAGCTGGGCGTGGTGGTGGGCACCTGTAATCCTAGCTACTCGGCAGGCTGAGGCAGAAGAATCGTTTGAACCTGGGAGGTGGAGGTTGCAGTGAGCTGAGATCGCACCACTGCACTCCAGCCTGGGCAACAGAGTGAGACTCCATTAAAAAGAAAAAAAAGAAAAAAAAAAGAAATGACAGGGTCTCACTCTGTCACCCAGGCTTGAGTGCAGTGGCATGAGCATAGCTCACTGCAGCCTCAACCTCCTAGGCTCAAGTGATCCTCCCACCTCAGCCTCCTGAGTAGCTAGGACTACAAGCCCATGCTACTACACCTGGCTAATTTTTTATCATTATTTTTTGTAGAGACAGAGTCTTGCAATGTTGCCCAGGCTGGTCTTGAATTCCTGGCCTCAAGTGATCCTCTCACCTTGGCCTCCCAAAGTGCTGTTTATAGGTACGTCACTGCATCCAGCCCTTTCAAACTTCTTCACAAGCCACCAAGACCCCACCTGACCTCTGTCTACTTCATCAGATATGTCTACTGCCACTTCCCCTTGTCCTCATTTGGTGTGAGCCTCAGGACCTTTGCATCTGCTATAACCCAGAACAGCATGATCTCCATTCTTCCTCTAGAGAAGTCCTTCTCCTCCTTCAGGTTTCTGCTTAAATGTTGTTTGCTTGGAACATAATCAATATCGTATTAGCCACTTCAAAGCATGCTATGTTTTGGCCAGGCACGGTGGCTCACGCCTGTAATCCCAGCACTTTGGGAGGCCGAGGTGGGCAGATCATGAGGTCAGGAGATGGAGACCATCCTGGCTAACATGGTGAAACCCCATCTCTACTAAAAATACAAAAAAATATAGCTGGGCATGTTGGCGGGTGCCTGTAGTCCCAGCTACTCGGGAGGCTGAGGCAAGAGAATGGCATGAACCTGGGAGGTGGAGCTTGCAGTGAGCTGAGATCGTGCCACTGTACTCCAGCTGGGTGAAAAAAAAAAAAGCATACTTTTTTGTTGTTGTTTCATTCGTAGTTATAATTAAATAATTGTGTGTTGTGTGTGTTCTGGCTCCTTCCCTAGACTATAAGCTGCAAGAGGACGAGAATCATGCCCTATCATATCCAGGACCAAATCTTCAGCGCCTGCTGCAGGGGCCTGTTTAACTAACTAATTAATTAATTAATAGGTACTCCAAAAATCATTTGTTGAAAGAGTAAATGGATGAAGAAGAAAAAGAAACAGAATATGTGGATGAGGCAACACTAAGAGGAAGATTCTGAGGTTGGGTAGAGTGAGAAATTTCCAACCAAAGTCAGAAACAGATTCCATTGCCAAGACATACAAAGAGATTATTACTTTGGCAGCTGAAGTTGCCATCGTTCTGGGAGCCTTCTGGATTGGGATGAAAGCCTGCAATGCAGCCACAGTTGTAGGAGCCCAGGGCATTGGTGCAGATAGAATTAGGACCACATGTTGATGGATCTTGGCGGCACTCATCAATATCTGCAAAGAACTGGAGAATATCAAGAAACCCAGAAGAGCAAAGAGAAATGTCTTTTCTGGATTGTCCATCAAACTCTCTGCTCACCTCTACATTCCACTTCTTGGTCTGTGAAATTCAACTGTCCATTGCTTGGTGCAAAGCCAGGGTGGCAGGTGCAAAAGTAGCTCCCAGGAGTGTTGGTGCATGTTGAATTGATGGGGCACATTTCAGTGCATTCATCAATATCTGTGGGGTACAGAATGGGTGTGGAGCCAAGTTGGCCAATGAGCCAACAAAATCACGCTTCCGTTTGCAAAATATGGAGTCAGGTTTCACTAGAAAATGGCTTTCCAGCCAGGGACTACATTTCCCAGAACCCTCTGCATCTAGGTGAGGTCATGTGACTACTTTTCACTCATAGACTATGAGAGCCATGATATGTGTCACTTCAGGGCCAAGGTGGTCAAGAAGTGGGTGTAAGTTCTCTCCACCCTCTTTCATCTCAACTGGCTAAAACTAGGAACTCCAAGGCTCTAAGGAATGCAAGAACCAAAAGATGGAGAGAGATTGAACTCCTTTATCACCATGTGGAGAAAAGCTGCCCACTGGCCGGGTATATCCATACTGAATTATTATGAGAGTGATACATTTCTATTATATTAAGCTAGTAATGAGGCAGGAAACAGGACTCAACTCCAGAGGAGGGACTCGGACACTGGACAAAATTGAGGACTAGCTAAAACAAGGACAGAGTGGAAGCAGCTTTTCCGTAAGACATGCCCACCAGTGTGCTAGGTCAGTTTACCATTGCCATGGCAACACTGGGGAGTTACTGCCCCTTTCTATGGCAATGACTCGATGACCCAAAAGTTACTACCCCTTCCCTAGAAATTTTTGCATAAACTACCTGTTAATCTGCATATTATTAAAAGTAGGTATAAGTATGACTGCAAAACTGCCCTGAGCTGCTGCTCTCTGCCTATGAGGTAGCCCTGTTCTGCGGGAGCTGTAACACTTACAGAACTGTAACACTGCCTCTTCAATAAAGCTGTTTTCTTCTACCTCTGGCTTGCCCTTGAATTCTTTCCTGGGCAAAGCCAAGAACCCTTGTGAGCTAAACCCCATTTTGGGGCTCGCCTGTCCCAAATCAAAAATTAGCCAGGCATGGTGGCACACGCCTGTAATCCCAGCCAATCAAAAGGCTGAGGCAGAAGAATTGCTTGAACCTGGGAGGCAGAGGTGGCAGTAAGCTGAGATCATGCCACTGCACTCCAGCCTGGGCG
This sequence comes from Nomascus leucogenys, assembly GCF_006542625.1. NCBI lineage: Eukaryota > Metazoa > Chordata > Mammalia > Primates > Hylobatidae > Nomascus > Nomascus leucogenys. The sequence goes on along the minus strand of NW_022095767.1, from coordinate 2,091,388 downwards.
CCAGAGCGAGACTCTGTCTCAAAAACAAAAAACAGGCTGGGCGCAGTGGCTCACGCCTGTAATCCAAACACTTTGAGAGGCCGAGGCAGGCAGATTACCTGGGGTCAGGAGTTTGAGACCAGCCTGGCCAACATGGTGAAACCTTGTCTCTACTAAAAATACAAAAATTAGCTGGGCGTGGTGCCACATGCCTGTAATCCCAGCTACTTGGGAAGCTGAGGCAGGAGAATTGCTTGAACCCAGGAGGGGGAGGTTGCAGTGAGCTGAGATTGTACCACTGCACTCCAGCCTGGGCAACAGACCAAGACTCCATCTCAAAAAAAAAAAAAAAAAAAAAAAACCCAAAAAAACAAAAAACAAACGAACGAAAAAAAAAGAGGCACACAGTGGAGGGGTTGAGAACATGGACATTCTGGGTTCACAGCCTGGCTCTGTCACAGGCTGTTTGTTCATGGGTGCTATGGACTGAATGGTGCCCCTCCTCCAAATTCCTATATGGAAGCCATAAGGCCCAGTGGGATGTTATTTGGAGATGCTATTTACTGCTCTATCCCCAGTGCCTAGAATAGTGCTGCATGTACTGTAAGTGCTCAAGAGGTATTTCTTTAATGAGTGAATGAATGATTATTGGCTTCAGATTTGCCGATGAAAGTCTCAAACTCAACCAAGACCCACCCTAATCCCCTCACTGCTGTCTTTGCAAACAGACTTGGACCTGACTTCTCAGAAGACACCCTCACCTACCTTCACATGATGCTTTGAGGCCCTGGAAACTCAAGTGGCCACTGCTGGATTCAAATCCTGGGTTGCAGAAACAAGAGTAGTTTCCAACAGTGTTATTACAAGTTGCATGCTCTGGGCAAGCTCTTGGATCTGCACATTCATCCACATCTGACGAGTGGAAGAGAAAACCCAGGTCAAGGTAAATGAGAAAGCAAGGAGGAGAGACTACAAATAGGAGATGCACTCTGAATGTTGATTTTCAGCAGACAGGGCTGATGCTCCCCAATATCCATGTCCCCCCTTCTTCCCAGGCACACAGTGGGACATATTTCCCCACCCCTTCTTTCAGTAGGCATGGCCATGAGAGCAAATTCTAGCCAATAGCATGTAAGCAGAAGGGTGGCAAATAGTTTCAAAACATAATTATCAGAGATTGCAAAGGTAGCCATAGTCCTTTACTTCTCTCTGTATTTACACCCCAAGATGTAGATTGCAAGAGATATGACTTTACCATACCTTGCACTAAGAGGTGGAGTCTGTTTCTCTACCCCTTAAATACAGCTGGCCTTATGACTTGCACTGACCAATAGAAGACCGTGAAGTAATGAGGTGCTAATTCCAAACCTGAGCCTCAAGAGACCTGTTGGTTTCTGTTCATTCTCTTGGGCCTCTGACCTCTGCCATATGAACAAGCCCCTGACTAGTCTAATGAAGAACAAAAGACCAAGTGGGAGAGAAATGAATCATCCTAGATGAGCCCCAGACATGTGAGACCCGTTCCCTCCTCCTTGTAATAATATAACAATCCAGTTGAGGACTGCTTTCCCAGCTTCTCTTGCAGCTAGGTGTGGCTACATGGTGAAAATCTGGCTAAGGAGAATAAATAGAAGTGATGGGTGCACCCTCTGGTCATGCCTTGAAAAGAAAGAGCATACTCTACACTTCTTCTCCCTTTTCACCTGGGCTGGAAGATGGACAGAGTGGGGTGATCCATTCCCAACCATGGGGATGGATCACACCTAAGGTGGGAGAGGCAACAAGACAAAAGCCCAGGCAAGATCAGCCGACTGCAGACACAAGAACAAGACCAGCTGAGACCAAAAGGTCTGGCTACAATAGACGACTTAAAATGTCAACTCATGGAATCAAGAGCTAAATATACGGTGGTTGTTTTTAGACACTAATTTTTAAGATAATTTGTTACCCAGTGATAGCTCACTGCTACAAATGGAGTAGCAAAGGCAGAGATGATTTCAAACATCTCTTAAACTAAGCCAGGGGAATATAATGAGGGCTTGATCACTCCTTGCCTTTCTCAATGGAGTCACCATCCCATAAATGAATGTGGAGAATAACAATGCACTAGACACAGGAAGATGGAGCCCTTGTCTCTTGGTGAGGACATTCTGGCTGCAGTGTAGAGGATGGATTGGAGAGAATGAGACTGAAAAAGGCGAGACTAGAGAGGAGGATGCTGCAGTGATGATCAAGCCAGAACCAAGGATGGAAAAGAGTGGAGGAATTCAACACATATTTATTTATATATTTGTTTTTGAGACAAGGTCTTGCTCCGTTATCCAGGCTGGAATGCAGTGATGCAAGCACAGTGCACTACAGCCTCAACGTGCTGGTTTCAAGTGATCCTCCCACCTCAGCCTCCTGAGTAGCTGGGACCACAGGCACATGCCACCACATCTGGCTAATTTTCTAATTTCTTTTTTTGTAGAGACAGGGTCTCACTATGTTGCCCAGGCTGGTCTCAAACTCTTGGTCTTAAGTGATTCTCCCATCTCAGCCTCCCTAAGTGCTGGTATTACAGGTGTGAGCCACCACACCCAGTCTCAAAACATATTTAGCAGGTAGATTCCCCAAGGTGTGATGACTGCTTTAATGTGGAGGGAGAGAAAAGATTAAAGATATCTTTCGTTTTTTTTTGTGTTTTTGAGACGGAGTCTTGCTCTGTCACCCAGGCTGGAGTGCAGTGGTGTGATCTCGGCTCACTGCAAGCTCTGCCTCCCAGGTTCACACCATTCTCCTGCCTCAGCCTCCTGAGTAGCTGGGATTACAGGCACGCGCCACCATGCCCAGCTATATTTTTTTGTATTTTTAGTAGAGATGGGGTTTCACCATGTTAGCCAGGTTGGTCTCCATCTCCTGACTTCATGATCTGCCCACCTCGGCCTCCCAAAGTGCTGAGATTACAGGCGGGAGCCACTGCGCCCGGCTGATTAAAGATAACTTTCAAGTGTTAATTCAAATACCTTTTAGGGGAACGTTCTGAAGTTTAGACTTTAGAATCTCCCCAGAATAGGTTTTGTGTGTTTTGTTCTTCTTGTGGTTGTTGGGTTTTTTTTTTGTTGTTTGTTTGAACCAGAGTCTTGCTCTGTTGCCCAGGCTAGAGTGCAATGGCACAATCTCAGCTCACTGCAACCTCTGCCTCCCAGGTTCAAGCAATTCTCCTGCCTCAGCCTCCCGAGTAGCTGGGATTACAGGTGCCTGCCACCATGCCCGGCTAATTTTTTGTATTTTTAGTAGAGACAAGGTTTCACCATGTTTGCCAGGCTAGTCTTGAACTCCTGACCTCAAGTGATCCATCCGCCTTGACCTCCCAAAGTGCTGGTATTACAGGTGTGAGCCACCGCGCCCAGCCCAGAATAAGGTTTTTCCACCTCAGCACTATTGGCATTTCGGGTCAGATTAGTCTTGGTTGTGGGGGCCTTTCTATACATTATAGGATGTTTAGCAGCATCTCTGATCTCTTCCCATTAGATGCCATACACAGCACCTCTCCCCACCATCACCAGTTGGGACCATCAAAAATATCTCCAGATGTTGCCAATGACCCCTGGGGGAAATACCGGTCTGAAGAGAAGTGCACCCCATTATATTCTGATACCATTGTTTGACTTATAGTAGGTCCTTAACAGGAGTTCAAATCCCAGCTCTTCCACTTAATATTTGCATATAGTTCACAGATCCTATAAAGCAATTACACAATTGAGATCACAAAGCAAGTAGCTAGCAATGCTGTGACAGGAACAAAACCCTCAAATATCAATATTAACCTTGAACAGAAATGGCCTAATGCTCCACTTAAAAGATATAAATTGTTAAACCAGATAAAAATTTTTGTAAAAAAGACCAAACCATGTGCTGCCTACAAGAGGCCTACCTAACATGTAAAGACACCCACAGGCCCAAAGTAAAGGGATAGAAAAAGATATAAGCAACTATATATTTTTACCTCTCTGAGCCCCAATTTTCTCATCCCTACGTGAGAAAATCCTTTCTCATATGATCTTCCAGTGAGATGACCCTTAATTAATTAAGTAGGTAAATAATAAAGAGATGGTCATGTATACCTTCACAGATGGAGTTTCTAGAGATGAATCCAACTTGACAGCTGCAATTGTAGCTTCCCATGGAGTTGACACAGTCAGAATGCTCAGGGCAGACCCTGCCGGTGAGGCACTCATTGATATCTGAGAAGCAGTGGAAGAGGGTGAGCAGATAAGAAATTGGGTGCCTCAGTTCAGAAATACATGAACTCACCCCACTGATAGATATCCACCCAAGACCCATCCCTGGGAGCCTGAGGGCATTACCAGTGCAGGAGAAATTGCCCGGCTTTCCTGGGACCCAGTTATTTCCAGTGGGAGAAGAGAAACCATCTAAACAGCTGCACTTGAACCTCCCAGACAGGTTTTTGCAGGATGAGTTAGGACCACAGGGCTGGGGGCTTTGAGAACATTCATCAATATCTAGACAGAGAATTGGAGTTACAAATTTACTTATACTAGATAGAAGACTGTATTTTGCAATAAAAAAAAGGTAAAACAATATCTCCCATCCCATATGTGCTTCACTTTGGTACTTCTTCCGTCCAGCAATGGAAGGTATGTCCCCATTTTGAATCTGAGCATGCTTGTGACTATGGTGGAAGTGACACTAGGTCATAAAAATAACATGTACTTCCACCTTGTTCTCTTGGGATGCTTATCCTTGGAATCCAGCCACCATATTGTGAGGAAACTCAACCATCCATGAAATTTTACAGTGACCAGGAATTATTTACACGATCAGAGAGAGGAAGGGTGGGGAAAAAGAAAGGAAGGAAGGAAGGAAGGAAGGAAGGAAGAATATCATGTTTGCTAGCAATACTAGCTAGCAATGCTGTGACAGGAACAAAACCCCCACATATCAATATTAACCTTGAACAGAAATGGCCTAATGCTCCGCTTAAAATATATAGATTGTTAAACCAGATTTAAGAAAAAGTGGCGGTGGGGGGAGTACCTACATTCAATACCCAGCCAGCTTTGACTTGATTTTCCTACCAAATGCTGGAGGGTTTGAGGGGACATGAACTCACCTTTGCATTGCACTCCTGGACCCTTGAAGTGATTTTGTCCGTTGCTGGACAAGAAGCCTTGTTTGCAAGTGCAATAGTAACTGTCCACTGTGTTGGTGCAAGTGGCATAAGCTGGGCACATGGTACTGTCTCTACAGTTATTACCTAGGCAGTGTATAAAGAAAAGTTTAGACAAGATTAGAGCATTAGAGTGAGGCTGCAAGGGAACCCAGCATACAAGGATGGAGGTGACTATTATGGGTTGGATTGTGTCCTTCCCAAAAGATACGTTAAAGTCCTAAACCCTGGTACCTGTGAATTTCATCTTATTTGGAAACTGGGTCTTTGTAGATGTAATTAAGATATAAGTTAAGATGAAGTAGTGCTGGAGTAGGGTGGGCCACAGGTGTCCTTATAAGAAAAGAAGAGACACACAGACATGCACAGGGACATGCCATGCAACAGTGGAAACCAGGATCAGAGTGATATGTCTAGAAGCCGAGGAACACCAAGGATTGCCAGCAATAACAAAAGCCTTAAAAAATGGCATGGAACAGATTCTGCCCTATAGACTTTGGAGAAAGACTGGCCCTGCCAATACCTTGAATTCATACTTCTGGACTCCAGAACTTCAAGAGAATAAATTTCTGTCATTTTAAGCAGCCCTAGGAAACTGATACAGCAACCAATCATATTTAATCATGTACCTCAAAGATCCTAGACCCTTGCTACTCGGAGTAGGGTCTGTGGGTCAGCCACATAAGCATCGCCTGGGAGTTAGATGGAAATGCAAAATCCATTGAATCAGAATCTGCATTTGAACATGATCCCAGGTGATGCGTGTGCACAGGGAAGTTTGAGAAGCACTCATCTGGATCCTTGCTAACCGAAGTGTCCACAGACCAGTATCACCTGCCTCCCCTTGGATTCCAAGAACATCTTGGAAAATCAGGTACTAATTCAGCAGGTCTGGGGAAGGGGGCCAGGGATTTTGCATTTCTAACAAGTGCCCGGAGGATGCCAATTCTGTTGCTCCATGGATCACACCATGAACATCCAAGCACTAGACAGAAAAGTGTGAGAGTGAAAAGTGCAAATTTTGGGACAAGGCAGACCTGAGTTCAAGTTCCAGCAGCAAACCTCAAAGCCAAGAATGGTAGCTGTTCCCCCAAACCCATTCCACTCTCTTCCTTATAATAATAGAGCCATCCAGTTTAGGACTGCATTCCCAGCTTCTCTTGCAGCTAGCTGTGGCCACCTGGTGAAAATCTGGCCAAGGAGAATGAATAGAAGTGATGTGTGTACTGTCTGGTCATGCCCTTGAAAAGAAAGAGCATACTCTACACTTTTTCTCCCTTTTCACCCGGGCTGGAAGATGGACAGACTGGGGTGATCCATTCCCAACCATGGGGATGAGGCTCATGCCTAAGGTTGGAGAGGCAACAAGGCAAAAGGCACCTGGGAGATGGAATGACCTCCTAGGCAAGGTTGTTCCACGACCCTGTTCCATCTTCAAGTTGGAGATTTATGAGACGGATAAAAATAAACGTCTGCATTGTTTCATTCATAGTTATTTCGTTTCTATGGAAATAATCAACACTCTATCCTAGCCAATCCAGTCTTGGGACAAGTGATTTCACGTCTCTGTACCTCAGTTTGCCTGTTTAGCCACCACATTTAGTAAGCCTCCAAGCCCTGTTGATCCCCCCTCCCAAATATAATTTGACAATTACCCATTTAACCCCACCACCTTGGCTATGCCTGATCCAGATCTTCCTCTGAATTTAACATGTCTATATACCCTATGTCCTCCGCAATCTTCTACTCCACACCATGGTCATCTCTGAATGCACATTTGATCTTCCACCTCCACCCCTTGCCTATAGTGCTCTTTGTTCTCCTTAGAAATAAAACTCAAATTACTCCACATGAACTGCAAAGCCCCCAGTGACCAGACCCAACCACATCGTTCAGCCTCATCATGTCAGTTTCTCTTTGCACTCCATTTCTAGCCTTCCTACCACAGGGCCTTTGCACATGCTGTTCCCTCTGCCTCTGCTTTGCCTGGCCAGCTTCCACTCATTTTTCAGATCTTGCTTTAACATCACTTCCTCCAGGAAGCCTTCCCTGACTCCTCCATAGCTCCCTGAGCTCTTCTTTTATGGAATTCGTCAAAACCGTGACTGCTTGATTGTTTCAGTGATTTGCTCCTTCATGGCCACCTTCACTACCACACTGTGAGCTTCAAAAGGACAAGATCACAGGTGGGAGCAGGCTCCCAGGTGCTAGGAAAGACGCTCACTTGATGCTGTCATTCTTGTGGCAGGCAGAATAACAGACCCTTCCAAGAGGACCACGTCCTAATCCCTGAAACCTGTGAATATGTTATGCTGCATGGCAAAGGAAGAATTAAGGTTGCAGATGGAATTAAGGTTGCTAATCAAGCTGATCTCAAGATGGGGAGATTATCTTGGATCATCCAGGGCAACGAATGTAACCACGAGAGTCTTTATAAGTGAAAGCTGAAGCCAAGAAAAGCATTGTCAGCGTGATGTGATGTAAGAAAGAGCTGACCAGCCATCGCTGGCTTTGAAGATGGGGGAAGGGGACATGAGCCAAGAAACATGGTTGACCCTAGATACAGGAAAAGGTAAGAAAATAGTTCTCCCGTACAGCATCCAGAAGGAACACAGCCCTGCCAATGCCTCTATTTTAGCCCAGTGGGACCCATTTCAGACTTCTGACCTCCAGAATGATAGGTAAGTTTTTTTTTTGTTTGTTTTAAGCCACCAAGTTTGTGGCAATTTGTTACAGCAGCCACAGGCAATGAACACCATTCCCCATACCCATATGTGAAAATAAAACATGACTCAGAGAGGTTGAGTGACTTACCCAAAGACACACAGCTGGAGAGCAGCAGAGCCAGACCTTTCAAAATCCAAAGTACATGCAAGAGATGGAATCAACCTAAGTGTCTATCAGTGGATGAATGGGTGAGGAAGATGTCTTATACATACTCAATGGAATATCATTCAGCCATAAGAAATAATGAAATAGGGCGGGCGTGATGGCTCACGCCTGTAATCCCTGCACATTGGGAGGCTGAGGCGGGCAGATCACCTGAGATGGGGAGTTCAAGACCAGCCTGACCAACATGAAGAAGGCCCCGTCTCTACTAAAAATACAAAAAAATTAGCCAGGCGTGGTGGTGCATGCCTGTAATCCCAACTACTCGGGAGGCTGAGGCAGGAGAATCACTTGAACTGGGGAGGCGGAGGTTGCGGTGATCCAAGATTTTGCCATTGCGCTCCAGCCTGGGCAACAAGAGCAAAACTCCAACTCAAAAAAATAAAAATAAAAAAAGAAAGAAAGAAAGAAAAGAAAGAATGAAATCCCATCATTTGCAGAAACACGGATAGAACTGGAGGACTGGAGGACATTATGTTAAGTGAAATAAACCAGGCACAGAAAGACAAATATCGCATGTTCTCGTTCCTATGTGGGAGCTAAAAATCATCATCATCGTTATCTAATGGAGGTAGAGAGTAGAATGATAATTACCAGAGGCTGGAAAGGATAGTGGGGAAGGGGGATAAAGAGGGATTGACTAGTTGGTACAAAGACCACAGTTAGATGGAAGGAATAAGATCTAGCGCTCAGTAGCACAATAGGGCAACTACCTATGAGTCAGGACATGTGACATTTGTCTTTCTGTGCCTGGTTTGTTTCACTTAATGACCTCCAGTTTCATCCATATTGCTGCAAATTGTGGAATGTCATTCTTTTTATGGTCGAATAGCAATCCGTTGTGTATGCAGACCACATTGTGTTCATCCATTCATCTGCTGATGGACACTGAGGTGGATTCCATATCTTGACTATTGTGAATAGTGGAGTTGGGTTTTGTGTCAAAGCAAGATGGGAGTCATGAGAGGATTTCGAGCAGAGTAGGGACACAACGTAAGGTTTTAACATGAGCCTTCTGGCCACTGGTTGGAAGACGAACTATAGAAGATCAGAAATAAACTGACCAAGGAGGGGGTGACTGCACTTGTCCAGGTGAAAGATGTCAGTGGATACAACCCAGAGGGCAGCAATGGAGGGAATGCAATTCAGGATTTTTTTAAAGCAACACTAACAAAATTTACCGACGGATTGGATGTGAGGAGTGAAAAGACAGGAACCAACGATAATGCCAACTGCAATTGAGAGTATGGAAAAACTAAAAAGTATTGTAAAAACAGAAGGAATGGATTATCGTGATTGTGACATTATTCACCCTGTTTTTGTTACACACTTGGTTTTGAGATCTAAGTTCTTTGCTCCTATAATGTGCCTTGTTTATTTCCCTTCCCTGCACGAGGCCTCAGATGGTATCTCTCTTCTCATTTCCAGTTTCCTCTTTCACCTGCAGAGGCAATATTTCTCTGTGCAGACTTCCGGCATTTTATCACTTGTGGTCTCTTAATGCTGTAAGTTTCCCATCATCCTCTTCCACTAGCCCTCTCCCTCACAACTGAAACCCACCAAGGCCAGAGTAACAACCCAGTCTTGTGGGACTAGGTACCTGTCCACCTCCCCATCTCATCTCCTGCCCTGTGTCATCAGTCACACTCACCTTTGCTGGGTCCTCCAAATTCTTTCCAACCTCAGGACCTTTGCACCCACTGTTCTGGCCACCAGGCACGCCCTATCCCACCCTGCCCCTTTGCCTGGGTAACATCAATTCATCCATCCTTTAAGTCCACTGGAACGTCACTTCCTTGAGAAGATTTTCCCAACCATATCAATAAAGCCCTTTTTAAAAAGTCCTACAAAGGGCCCGGGCACAGTGGCTCATGCCTGTAATCCCAGCACTTTGGAAGGCTGGGGTGGGCGGATCACCTAAGGAGTTCAAGACCAGCCTGGCCAACATGGTGAAACCCCATCTCTGCTAAAAATACAAAAAGTAGCCAGGCATGGTGGTGGGTGCCTGTAATCCCAGCTACTCAGGAGGCTGAGGCAAGAGAATCACTTGAACCCAGGAAGCGGAGGTTGCAGTGAGCCAAGATTGCCCCACTGAGCTCCAGCCTGGGCAACAAGAGTGAGACTCCATCTCAAAAAAAGAAAAAAAAAATTCTACAAAGGACAGCTCATGTCTTAAAAAAAAATACAACATAAATAATTTTCAAAAGAAAATAAGTTGGGATTGTATTCGTCTGTTCTTATGCTGCTAATAAAGACCTACCCAAGACTGGGTAATTTATAAAGGAAAGGGGTTTAATTGATTGACAGTTCAGCTTGGCTGGGGAGGCCTCACAATCATGGTGGAAGGTGAAGGAAGAGCAAAGGCGTGTCTTACATGGCCGCAGGCAAGAGCATGTGCGGGGGATCTACCCTTTATAAAACCATCAGATCTCATGAGACTTATTCACGAGGCACCATCACGAGAACAGCATGGGAAAACCTGCCCCCATGATTCAATTACCTCCCACTGGTATATGTTATATATAATGTATAAATATATAGTAATATATTATATATAATATAAAAATATAGTAATATATTATATAATATAAAATATATATAATATATTATATATTATATATAAATATATTATAATATATATTATATAGAATACATATATAATTATATAAATATATATTGTAATATATTATATATGTATTCTATATAATATATAATATATTACATAATATATTATTAATATATATTCTATATAATACATTATTATAATATATTATTAATATATTATAATAATATATTATATTAATATATATTTATATATAGAATATATATTTATATATAATATAATATATAATATATTATATATTAATATAATATATAATATATTATATATTAATATAATATATAATATATTATATATTAATATAATATATTATATATTAATATAATATGTAAATATATTTATTATAATAAGACATAATATATTTATTATGTAACATATATTATATTATATATTATATTATATATTTTATATGTATATTATATTATATAATATATATTATATAATATATAATATATATTATATAATATGTATATTACATTATATTTCTAAAATATATTTTATGTATTAATATATATTTATATATTAATATATAATGTATATATTTTATATATTAATAATATATAGTGGCTATATTTAATATATATTTAAATACATATTTTTAATATTAAAATATATATACTACATTATATACACACACACTTTATATATATATATATCAAGAGACAAGCTTGCAGGACTGGAAGATAGAATTTTCGTTGAGCTGTGGTGTAGAGAGGACTTGGGATATGATGGAAGGAAAGTACCTACCATATGGGAAGAGAAAACACTGCGGAAAGCTAACAGAGAGAGCGAGTGAGCGGTCAGAGAAGGACTCACGAAGATTCTGGCTCCCTGGCCCACTCACATCAGGGCTATACCTGGGTGGAGATGGGGTGACCTCAGAAACCTTCAGATAGGAATGGGTAAATTCAGGGGCATCAAGGCTAGAGGTTCAATTCTCTCAACAGAGGCCAGATGGAGCTTCCAATTCTACAGGAGAAGCCTCCTGCCTTCTGCAGCTGCCACACCCAACGCCTATGGGAGCAGAGCACTGGAATCAACAGGGAGGTGAGATGGCTAGGAGGTGTCCCAAAGACACTCTTCTGCATCTCCCATCGCCTGGACATGGAAACCAGGAGCTCCTGCATGGATCCCTGGGAGATGCAGAGCTTCCAAGAGGGTTGCTAGACAACCAAGGTGGGACCATGCACCACCCCATCCAGAGCTCAGCTGCTCCCCCACCTCATGGCTACAAGATCCCATTAGCTGCTATCTTGGCACCACACACTCAGATGCTATCTTGGAGAGGGCAAGGGAAGGGTAAGAAAATGTGAAAGATGGCCGAGTGCAGAGGCTCACGCCTGTAATCCCAGCACTTTGGGAGGCTGAGGCGGGTGGATCAGGAGGTCAGGAGATCGAGACCATCCTGGCGAACACGGTGAAACCCCGTGTCTACTAAAAATACAAAAAAAATTAGCCGGGCGTGGTGGCGGGCGCCTGTAGTCCCAGCTACTCGGGAGGCTGAGGCAGGAGAATGGCGTGAACCTGGGAGGTGGAGCTTGCAGTGAACCGAGATCGCACCACTGCACTCCAGCCTGGGCGACAGAGCAAGACTCTGTCTCCAAAAAAAAAAAAAAAAAAAAAAAAAAAAAATGTGAAAGATGAGCTCTTAACACAATATAGACTAAGTTGCTAAGTTGCCCAAAGAAGAACCAGGAAACAGAGACACTGGGAACAGTTGTATTAGTCTGTTTTCATGCTGCTAATAAAGACATACCCAAGACTAGGTAATTTATAAGGGAAAGAGGTTTAATTTGACTCACTGTTCCACATGGCTGGGGAGGCTTCACAATCATGAGAAGCAAAATTATGTCTTACTTACATGGCAGGAGGCAAGAGAGCTTGTGCAAGGGCTCTCCCATTTATAAAACCATCAGATCTCATGAGACTTACTCACTACCACGAGAACAGCATGGGGGAAACCATCCCCCATGATTCAATTATCTCCAACCGGCCCCGCCCTTGACACGAGGTGATTCTTACAATTTAAGGTGAGATTTGGGTGAGGACATAGCCAAACCATATCAACAACCAAGAACTGACAATTCTTTCTTCCTTTATCCAGCAAGAGTTTATGTAGAAGATGAGAGTATTTAACAAAACATAAAGAAGTCACTTTTTTTTTGCACATTGAGTTGTAGTTTGACTAAATTCCATCCCTACTCTCGCTACACTACCATTTATAAAGCTCACACTAGATACCAGGTGGTTTCCAAAGCTACCTCTTTGAATTAAAGTTTCACAACATCCCTATTGTTACCTGTATTTCACAGCTTGGGAAACTGAAGTTCAGAGAGGTTATGTGACTTATCTGAGATCACACAGAAATTCTAAGCATAAAGGAAAGAGCCTGAAGTGAGAATCAGGAGATTTGCATGGTAACCCTTGCTCTGCCGCTAACTAGCTCCCAGCAAGCATCTGGATGAGGCTCAGCTTCCTGGGATGTTTCCTGGGGAGAAAACTTTCTCCACCCCTTCAGGCATCTGCATTCTCTCTGGCCAACTTACCCTTTGTCACTGGTTTCAGTGTGGGTCCTGTGTGCCTTTCCCAGCTGTGCATAACACAACATCCTGTGAAGAGAGAAAAGAAAAACACCATGAACCACCAAAAAAAAAAACCTTTTGGGCTCAACCTGCAAAATTACTCCTGGCTTGGCCGCGCAGAAACAGGTTTGAAGAGGCTAGATGACAAACCTTGTTAAGGAACAAACATACACTATTTTGCATAAGTTAACAATGACCATTCCTGGTTTTCTGCACTCTGCTTTTGCTTTTCATTTTGTCTGTCTTTATCTTCTCTTTATTTTTGATTAAATAGTTCCAGGCTAAGCACTGTGGTGCACACCTGTAATCCCAGCCCTTTGGGAGGCCAAGGTAGGTAGATTGCTTAAGCCCAGGAGTTCAAGACCAGCCTGGGCAATCTGGCAAAACCCCATCTCTACAAAAAATACAAAAGCTATCTGGGCATTGTGGTACATGCCTGTAGCCCCAGCTACTCAGGAGGCCAAGTTGGGAGGATCACTTGAGACCAGCAGTTTGAGACCAGCAGTTTGACACCAGCCTGGACAACACAGTGAGACTTTGTCTCTCCAAAAAAAAAATATATTTTTAAATTAGCTGTGTGGTGGTGACACCTTGTAGTCCCAGCTACTCAGGAGGCTGAGGTGGAAGGATTGCTTGAGCCCAGAAGATCGAGACTGCAGTGAGCCAAGATCATGCCACTGCACTCCAGCCTAGGTGACCCTGTCTCTAAAAAAAAAAGTTCCAGTTGATTTTCAAAAACATGTATTAAAGCATGCATTCTCAAAAGGGGTGATATCTCCTCAAAGGACCCAAACTTGGTTCTCAGGAAGAGATCTTTTTAAGCTTACTCTTTTATATATAAGATACATATGTATATACAGAAAATACATATATAGATATACAGTATATCTGTAGTATTAACATTTCATGAGAGGGTAGGGCAATTCGTTTTTCTTTTCTTTCTTTTCTTTTTTTTTTTTTTTTTTTTTTTTGAGATGGGGTCTCGCTCTGTCACCAGGCTGGAGTGCAGTAGCGCGATCTTGGCTCACTGCAAACTCCAACTCCCTGGTTCAAGCTATTCTCCTGACTCAGCCTCCCGAATAGCTGGGATTATAGGCACGTGCCACCATGCCCAGCTAATTTTTGTATTTTTAGTAGAGACAGGGTTTCACCATGTTGGCCAGGATGGACTCGATCTCCTGACCTCGTGATTCACCTGCCTCAGCCTCCTAAAGTGCTAGGATTACAAGCGTGAGCCACCACGCCTTGCCCATTTATTATTGTTTAAAGGCAATGCAGCCCTGCAGCATTTAGGTCTCCTGCACCATCATCATTATCACCATCATTATCACTGTCATCATCACCATCATCATCTTCATCATTACCATCATCATCATCACCATTATCACCATCATCACCATTATCATCATCACCATCACCATTATCACCATCACCACCATAATCACCATCATCACCATCTTCATGGTCATTATCACACCATCATCACCACCATCATCTTCATTATCACTGTCATCACCATCACCATCATCATCACCATCTTCATCATCACTATTATCACCACCACCATCATGATCATCACCATCATTATCATCACTATCATTATCACAACTCTTTGCTGATTAGCTTCAGGGCAGAATAGGGAGTGTTAATGGTTAATGCCATTGCCAACACCCCAAAATAACAACTCTGCATTCCTACATTTGATGTCCACAGGCCACCTATTTCTTCTAATGTAGGCTGCCAGTCAGCAAGTCCCACAGATCCAAACTCCCAAATTCTATCTATTGTTACTAACAAAAATTCTTTTGCTCATTCATTGATTATTTTAGAGGTAATTCAGCATACTGTTTAGGCATACAAAGTCTGGGGTCAAAATGCTTGGGTTTAAAAATCTGGCTTTACCAATTAATGATTGCATGACCTCGAGGAAGTTATTTAATCTCTTTGTGCCTCAGTTTCCTCCTTGGTAAAATAGGGGATTCAGATCCATCGTACGACAGCAGAGGAAACCCATACATGCTACTTAGAATATGTCCCCAGTATCCTCCATTCCTAAATTTGATCCAATGACCAAAACACAGAAGACATAGAAGAAAAACCAGAAACATGGAAGATAAACAAGACTGAGACAAACTGACACCTGAAGAAAGAGAAATAAGAGCACAGGAAGGGTCTATCTCATTATTCAGGACTCAGCTCAAATTGCCCCTCCTCAACCCCAGACTTCTCCCTCCAACATAACTCCCGACCACATTCTATAACAACTTCTTTCACAGCACTTATCACTGCCTGAAATTCCTATGTTTACTTATTATTTGGGGCAACATAGTGTAGTGGAAAAGCTTACAGACTCTGAAGTCAGACTGCCTGGCTTGAAATCCTGCCTCTACCCCTTATTGACTAAGTGGCCTTGGGAAAATTATTTTATCTCTTTTGCTTCAGTTTTCTCATTTGCAAAATAGGACTAATAATGACCCAATGTCATAGAAATGTTTTCACAATTAGATACATACTCTGTTTAAAGAAGTTACAGCAGTGCTAACTGGGCTATGATCATCTGTGCCTTCTTTCCTCTCTGCTCCTACCTACTAGAATGTCAGCCTCAAGAGTGCAGGAAATTAGTCTTTTTTTTCTCACTGCTATATCCTCTAGTGCATAGAACAGCACCTGATACACAGGACGTGCTCAGGTCAAATGAATGACTATAGCGAAAAATCTATCCTGACAGATGGACTTCCCTGAGCTATGGAATTTTGTCAAAGGTTCCCCGAATGAAGGTGTTTGCAGTATCCAGCCTGGACTTATGATCTCTTGGCTGGACCATCCATGGCCCTCCCATTTCTCTTGAAGCCTATTTCCAACCCAGGCCTCCCCTAGCCCCCCATTCAGCCTCACACTCACCCCAGAAGAGGAGCAGGTTGAAGCCACGCATTATGCTGTGGTTCTGTCATTCAAAGAGAAGAAACTTTTCTACTAACCCTGGGTTTTCAGTAACCAGAAGGCATGGGAAGAGGGGAAGCCGCGGCCAGAGTTGCTCAATGCTGCTCAGTCATCATAGCCCTTTTTGCTGAGTTGCTGCCACTAAAAGACAGCCTAGAAAATCCTAATTTCCCCCTTTCTCCACAATAAAGAGAAGTTAATCTGCCTAACGTGTATCATTCTCTCTCTCTCCTTCCCACCGTCTCTCCCTTTTTCTTTCCCATCAATATCTACCTCCCATCTCTCAACATCTTCTTTCATTGCACCCAATAAGGGAGCTTCCTCTTCCTGCCTCCAGTGAAGCAAATCTCAGCCTTTAGGGTCTCTTCCCAGTCTCCTGTATAAAAACAGCCATCACGACCATCATGTACCAGGCACTGTGCTAGGCACATTGACAACAAAGTGTAATTCCACTATCATGTTAACCTCGTAAAGTAGGAATTCCCCTCCCTCCCTCCATTCACCAACAAAATGGAAACTGAGACTTGCAGAGGAGTTATAACTTGTCCAAGATCTCTCAGACTTGAGATTTGAACCCAGGACCCTCTGGCTCCAGAGTCAAGAGCTTTAACCATCTTATTTTCCTTCAGATCTCACCTCTGTCTGACGACTATACAGCAACACTTCCACCCCATTCCCAGCTTCCTCTCTCTGGTAAGATCTTAGGGTCTCACAAGTGCAGACCCCCAGACAAGGATTTTAGCAAAAGTAGTTTATCAAGAAGGTGGCCCCAGAAAACACCAGCTGGAGAAGGAGAAAGTGAAACAGGAAGGCAAAGAGCCAATACTGGGTGTGTCTTCAAACAAGTTACATGGTGAGAAAGTGGAGCTTAACCTCCCCAGGTACATCTGGGGAGCGGCATGGAACGTACTCTTCAGTTATTCCAACTGAGGAGTGAGGGAGCTAAGGTATTTATATCCCACCTACTGTCAGTCATGGGTTGACTTGAGGCTTGCTCCTAGAGGGTATCAACCCCTTGAAACAGATAGAATGGGCTCCAGTTGATATAATCCCACTGATAACAAAGTGTAGTGACTGGCAGATATTGAAGCAGTGTCATACATCTGGGGTAATACCCGAGGTTCGTTGCCTCACGCCAAGGAAATGAAAAATACAGACATGGCCAGGCACCATGGCTCACACCTGTAATCTCAGCACTTTGGGAGACTGAGGAGGGTGGATTACGAGGTCAGAAGTTCAAGACCAGCCTGGCCAAGATGGTGAAACCCCGTCTCTACTAAAAATACAAAAAATTAACCAGCATGGTGTGGTGTTAGGCACCTGTAATCCCAGCTAGTCCAGAGGCTGAGGCAGAGAATTGCTTGAATCCAGGAGGCGGAGGCTGCAGTGAGCCGAGATCGTGCCACTGCACTCCAGCCTGGGCAACAGAGTGGGACTCCGTCTTAAAATAAAATAAAATAAAATGCAGACACACAAAAAATTAGTTTTAGAGCAGAGGTTTAGGCCGAGCACAGTGGCTCATGCCTGTAATCCCAGCACTTTGGGAGGCTGAGATGGGTGGATCACCTAAGATCAGGAGTTTGAGACCAGCCTGGGCAACATGGTGAAACCCCATCTCTACTAAAAATACAAAAATTAGCCAGGCGTGGTGGCGCATGCCTGTAATTCCAGCTACTCAGGAGGCTGAGGCAAGAGAATCACTTGAACCCAGGAGGCAGAGGTTGCAGTGAGCCGAGATTGTGCCATTGCACTCCAGCCTGGGTGACAGAGTAAGACTCCATCTCAAAGAAAAAAAAAAAAGAGCAGAGATTTAATAGGCGAAAGAAAGAGAAAAGCTCTGTCTCCTGCAGAGAGAGGGGGCTCCCAAGTGGGTCTTCCAGTTTCAGGGTGCAATGCACAGGGTTTTATAGATGAGCTTTAGGTGCTGATATCTGATTTACCATAGGGCCCAAAGATTAGTTGGACCGGGTGTGCCGTTTATATAGAGTACAAAGAAGCTGGCTGCCCACCCTAATATTTTATTATGCAGATAGGGTCTCTACCTGGCCAGGACTATGTTGCCTGTTCCTTTACTATACACGTGGTTGATAAAGAAAAGGGAAGATGGCGCAAGCCTGCATGTTGAACACGCTTGGCCCCCAGGTAGCCTTTTCCCATTGGCACAGCTGCCGGCATTCACCCGAGCAAGCTTCCAGCTTGCTTTTCTATGTCTGCAGGCTGATTTTTCAGACTGCTCTTTGTTAGAAAAGAAATTATTTGGCCGGGCGCGGTGGCTCACGCCTGTAATCCCAGCACTTTGAGAGGCTAAGGGGGGTGGATCACAAGGTCAGGAGTTTGAGACCAGCCTGACCAACATGGTGAAACCCCGTCTCTACTAATAATACAAAAATTAGCCAGGCACGGTGGCGCGCGCCTGTAATCCCAGCTACTCGGGAGGCTGAGGCAAAAGAATTGCTTGAATCCGGGAGGCGGAGCTTGCAGTGAGCCGAGATTGCACCACTGTACTCCAGCCTAAGCGACAGAGCAAGACTCTGTCTCAAAAAAAAAAAAAGATTTGGGGGCTGCTTTTTATTAAAAGGGAAACCTTACCGAGGACTCTCTTGCCCTCACTCTCTGCCTGAATAACTTCTTTCTGGCTCCCGTATCAGTGTCAAGCTAGGGCATATTAATGTGTCGTTAGGTTATGGGTGTGGGCAGCCACTGATAGCATCTGTTGCAAGCTACAAAGGAGGTGCCTAGAGCATCCCCAAATTCTTAGAAAGAAAAGTCCCACGTGTTTTTGCCTTCCCCTTTTGTTCTTTGCAAAGCAAACTACCAACTTCGGAGTTATTTTCACTGAAACAAAGATTCACCGATGGCTTTCTTTCTTTTTTCTTTTTTCTGAGATGGACTCCCGCTCTGTCACCCAGGCTGGAGTGCAGTGGCGTGATCTTGGCTTACTGCAACCTCCGCCTCCCAAGTAGTTTCTGGGATTACAGGCGTGCATTACCATGCCCAGCTAACTTTTGTATTTTTTGTAGGGACGAGGTTTCACCATGTTGGCCAGGCTGGTCTGGAACTCCCGACTTCAAGTGATCCTCCCACCTTGGCCTCCCAAAGTGTTGGGATTACAGGCTTGAGACACCACGTCTAGCCAGATTCATCAGTGGCTTTTGTTTGTGCCTTCATTCTTTTCCCGTTGGCCCCAAAAATACTAGCTGGTGGCGCTTGTGGCTGCAGCATTTACCCAGAGATAACTTTGCCATGAAATATCTCGCCTTTATTATTATTTTTGCATTGCTGTAGTGTATCCACTTTGAAAACAGAAGACATGATTCTATTTATAGCGTTCTGTTTTTAGTAGGATATTTCCAGATTATTGTATTTTACAAAATATGATATTTTTTACTATATACTATAGTATATTTTACAAAATACAGTAATTCTTGATTGCTGAAAATGTCAGATCCTAGAAAGTGTAGCATTCCTACGCATGATGTTAATATCATTCTCAAACAGTTGTTGGCTGGAAATTTATCTGATGAATCCAATTTTTCCAAAATTGACGATTCTGATGTTAGTTCTGGTTAGAAATAACTCCAAGAACGGTTTTTATATTTTATTTTCACATTGAAAATCAGTCAGATTTGGCTCGGCATGGTGGCTCACACCTGTAATCCCAGCACTTTGGAAGGCCGAGGTGGGTGGATCACCTGAGGCTAGGAGTTCAAGACCAGCCTGGCCAACATGATGAAACTCTGTCTCTACTAAAAATACAAAAATTATCCCGGCGTGGTGGTAAGTGCCTGTAGTCCCAGCTACTTGGGAGGCTGAGGCAGGAGAATCACTTGAACCTGGGAGGCAGAGGTTGCAGTGAGCCGAGATCACACCACTGTACTCCAGCCTGGGTGACATAGCAAGACTTCATCTCAAAAAACAAACAAAAACAACAAAAACAAAACAAAACCCCGAAGAAATCTGAATAAAGTGTGGAGTTTTTCTAAAAGAAAAAAAAAAAGAAAATCAGTCAGATTTGCTTCAGCCCCAAAAAGGGTGTTTATGTAAAATTAAAGAAGCGCTGACAGCAAGTTGCACTTTTTTTTTTTCTTAAGGGGAAAATAAGGGACACTGCCTGGAGAGGCTGAACTTAAGAGTCAGCATGAAAATACAGTAAATTCCACCAGGAAGGGGTATAAACAGAGCTGCGTTGTGGTTTCCAGAAGCACTGGAAATGAACTCTGGAAACATATTGCCAGAGGTTCAAATCCCACCTCCACTGCTTGCCTCAATATTCTCATCTGTAAAATGGACGCATTAAGAGTAGGATCCCACCCAGGAGCGGTGACTCACGCCTGTAATCCCAACACTTTGGGAGGCAGGTGGATCACTTGAGGTCAGAAGTTCAAGACCAGCCTGGCCAACATGGTAAAATCCCGTCTTTACTAAAAACGCAAAAAATTAGCTGGGCGTGGTGACATGCGCGTGTAATCCCAGCTACTTGGAAGTCCGAGGCAGAAGAATCACTTGAACCCGGGAGGCGGAGGTTGCAGGAGCTGAGATTGTGCCACTGCACTCCAGCCTGGGTGACAGAGCAAGACTCTGTCTCAAAAAAAAAAAAAAAAAAGAGTAGGATCTGCCTCATGGACCTGGTGTGGGCATCAGAGGAGTGGGTATATATGGCATGCCGAGAACAGAGCCTGGCACCCAACGTTCCAAGTGTTGGCTATTGCAGTGACAGGAACTGAACTCAGACAGCCATGGGTTCAAATCCTGACTCTGTAAGGTATTTCCAAAGTGACCACAGGAGGTGATTCACCTCTCTGAGCCTTGGTCTCTTGTCAGGAGAATAGGGATAATGATCAGCCCTGTCCCGCAGGATCCTTGAGGATGTAGGGATGCAGGAAACCGCTCAGCACGTGGCCCGGCAGGTGAGTGAGTGCCATGAGCTCCATAAACAGAAATACCAGCTCTAACTTGTTGGCTTTTGACTGTTGGTGTATTTTGACTTCTCATTTCCCCTAGTTGAGATGGTTGGTATTGTTATCAGGCATGGATGATGCCCACACTCCGAACACCCCAGGGTTGCTGAGGAAAAGACAGGATTGTCCTCCCCATTGTAAGATACAGAAAGCCAGAGGTGAGGAAGCTATTACTTGGCCAGAGGAGGCCTGACTCAGGCTGGAGGTTGAGAGAATGGCCTCCCAAAGGAGCCAACGTCTAAGCTTAGCCCTGGAGAATGAGCAGGACACGATCACACTTAGCAGAAAAGTTAATACAAGAGAAAAATAAAATAAAGCATATGCAAAGCCTCATTAAGTTCGAAAGAAGCTGCTGTCTGAAGAGGGCACCTATCCAGACTTCCACAGCTCTAGGATTCCCTCTGCAATTTTTTTGTTTGTTTTTTGAGACCAAGTCTCGCTCTGTTGCCAGGCTGGAGTGCAGTGGCGCGATCTCAGCTCACTGCAACCTCCGCCTCCTGGGTTCAAGCAATTCTCCCACCTCAGCCTCCCAAGTAGCTGGGACTAAAGGCACGTGCCACCACGCCCAGCTAATTTTTGTATTTTTAGTAGAGACGGGTTTCACCATGTTGGCCAGGATGGTCTCTACCTCTTGACCTTGTCATCCACCCACCTCAGCCTCCCAAAGTGCTGGGATTACAGGCATGAGCCACCGGGCCCAGCCTTCTCTGTAATTTTTAATTTTTTTTTAATTTTAATTTTTTTTTAGAGAGTCTCGCTCTGTTACCCAGGCTGGAGTGCAGTGGTGCAATCACAGCTTACTGCAGCCTCCATCTCCTGGGCTTCAGCAATCCTCCCACCTCAGCCTCCTGAGTAGCAGGACTACAGGCACCCGCCACCATGCCTGGCTAATTTTTTTTTAACACTTTTTGGTAGAGATGGAGTCTGGCAGTGTTGCCCAGGCTGGTCTCTGGTCTTGAACTCCTGGGCTCAATCGATTCTCCCACGATGCCCTCCCAAAGTGCTGGGATTGCTGGTGTGAGCCACCGCACCCGGCTTCCTTCTACATTTTTCTGTTCCACGCTGTATCCAGATTCCAGGATTATAGGAGAAAGTGCAAGCCTCTGGCAGTCCGTTCCAGTAGATAACATTACCTGAAAGGGAATTATGGGGATAGAAGGCGATCAAGGACTAATATCACCAGAGGATGGGAGGTGGGAGGGGAGAGCTACATCTGCGGTCTCTGCAGAGCAGACACTTGTCCAGGAAAATCCTTTTCTTTACAATATTTGTTAGCCAGGCTTGGTGGTGCACACCTGTAGTCCCAGCTACTTGGGAGGCTGAAGCAGGAGAATCGCTTAAATCCAGGAGGAAGAGAAGGTTGCAGTGAGCCGAGATTGTACCACTGCACTCCAGCCTGGGTGACAGAGTGAGACCCTGTCTCAAAAAAAAGAAAAAAAAAAGTCTGCAGGTGGATATTTGGGTGTCTGAGACCTATGAGAAACACCAGCTCTAATTTGTTGGCTTCTGAGCCTTGGTTTATTTTGACTTCTTATTTCCACTAGTTAATATGTGAGGTCTATGTGCCCTTTTTTTTTTTCTTTTCCTTTTTTGGGCCGGGCCCAGTGGCTCACACCTGTAATCCCAGCACTGTCAGAGGCTGAGGCGGGTGGATCACGAAGTCAGGGGTTTGAGATCAGCATGGTCAACATGGTGAAACCCCGTCTCTACTAAAAATACAAAAATTAGCCGGGTGTGCTGGTGGGTGCCTGTAATCCCAGCTACACGGAGGCTGAGGCAGGAGAATTGCTTGAACCTGGGAGGCGGAGGTTGCAGTGAGCCTAGACTGCGCCATTGCACTCCAGCCTGGGCGACGGAGCAAGACTCTGTCAAAAAAAAAATTCTTTTTTGAATTGACGAATTAAATTGTATATATTTATGGTGTACAACATGGTGTTCTGAGATATGTATATGTGGTGGAATGGCTAAATCAAGGCAATAAACCTATCTGTTCCTTTGCATGTACGTCATTTTTTTGTGGTAAGAATAGTGACATCTACCCTCTTAGCAATTTTCAAGGATATGCTACATTGTTCATTGTTATTAACTACAGTCACCCTGTTGTACAATAGATCTCTTGAACACATTCCTCGTGTTCAACTGACACTTTGTATTCTTTGACCAATGTCTCCCCACCCACATCTTCTCCATATGCTCCTCATCACAGGATGCTGAGTGTGGGGTCTCAGCATCCTATGAGGTCTCATAGGACGAGTATCTCATAGGTCTCAGATACACAAATATCCACCTGGGGACTCACAAAGATTGTAAAGAAAAAGGTTTCCCTGGAAAAGTGTCTGCTCTGCAGAGACCACAGATGTAGCTCTCCCCTCCCATCTCCCATCCCCTGGTGATATTGGTCCTCGCTCTCCTCCTCCTCCCATAATTCTCTTTCAGGTAATGTTATCTACTGAAAGCGACTGCCAGAGGCTTCCACTTTCTCCTATAATCCTTGTTCAGTGTATCCAGGAGTGTGGACCCTAGAGACAGGCAGACCAATGTGGTGGTTTTAACATATCCATTCATTCTTTCATACTCTTCAGGTGGTAGAGACTAATCCCTCTCTCCTTGAACATAGACTTAGTGACTTGTTTCTCTCTCTCTCTCTCTTTTTTTTTTAAGACAGAATCTTGCTCTGTTGCCCAGGCTGGAGTGCAGTGGCGTGATCATAGCTCATTGCAGCCTCCAAGTCCTGGGCTCAAGTGATCCTCCTACATGAGCCTCCCAAGTAGCTGGGATGACAAGCATGTGCCACCACACCCAGCTGACTTTTTGTTTGTTTGTTTGTTTGCAGAGATAGGATCTTGCTATGTTGCCCAGGCTGGTCTTGAACTCCTGGGCCCAACTGGTCTTCCTGCCTCAGCCTCCCAAAGTGCTGGGATTACAGGCATGAGACACTATGCCCAGTGTGACTTGTTTCTATTGATCAGAAAAAGGAGCACGTGACAGTTTGTGACTAGGTCATACGTGCCATTGTGGCATCCTCGTTGCTCTCTCTTTCCAGGGTCATGCACTGGGGAGAAGCCAGTGGCCATGCTGTAAGGAGATTCAAGCAGCGCTGTGGAGGAACTGAGCCTCCCACCAACAGTCATGTGAGTGAGCTGCCTTGGAAACAAATCTTCACCCCAGTTGAACTTTCAGATGAGCCAGCCCTGGTCAATGGCTTGACTATAACCTCATGCAAGAACTTGAGCCAGAATTATTCAGCTCAGCCACCCCCAGACTCCTGATCCTCAGAAACTGTAAGAGACTAAAAGTTCCCTATTTAAGCTGCTAAGCTTTGGAGTAATTTGATACACAGCAAGAGATAACCAATACAGCTAAGAAGCAGTTTTCACCATTAATAAAATGAGGGTAACAATGTGTCTAACTAGGGCCAGGCACAGTGGCTCACGTCTGTTATCCCAGCACTTTGGGAGGCCAAGGCGGGCAGATCATGAGGTCAGGAGATCGAGACCAGCCTGGCTAATATGGTAAAACCCCGTCTCTACTAAAAATACAAAGAAGTAGGCAGGCATGGGGGCACATGACTATAGTCCTAGTTACTCGGGAGGCTGAGGCAGGAGACTCACTTGAATCTGGGAGGCAGAGATTGCAGTGAGCCGAGATGACACCACTGCACTCCAGCCTGGGTGACAGAGCGAGACTCAGTCTCAAAAATAAATAAATAAATAAATAAATAAATAAATAAATAAAGGGTCTAACTTCATAGAGTTTGAGGGTTAAGGTGATACAATAATAAAACACTGCCGGGCACAGATTAAATGCTTAAATACTATTAGTTATTATTGGTATTATTATTACTCCACCATGCTAAATGGTCGCAGCTACTCATAGAAAAAATCCTGATACCAGCAAAACTTGAATTGGAGAAGCCAGCAAATTTCATATCAGACAGAACCTTATAATGTGGGTGAAAGAGTTTAGGCTTTACCCTCAGGGCAATAAAAGGAGGTTCAGCAAGGGAGCCATAGGCTCAGGTTGGAATTTTACGCTTGTGTTTTGTAGGTGGGTATTGGACAGGATGGGTTCACAGGTGGGCAGATAGGGAGGAGGCTGGGGATACAGCCAGGAGAGAGAAGGGAACAGTGGCCTGGTCTGGGGCAGAGGCTGTAGTGACGGAGAAGAATTTAGGAGGCAGGAACAACTGAATTTGGGGACTGTCTAGATGTAGCAGGGGAGTTTAAGACAGAAGAAGGAGTTGACACCTGGAGGCTGGGCTAAAGAGTTGGAAGGTTTTGCAATCAAGCCCAGATCCCTTCTGAGGATGGGGTTGGGATGAGGCTTGCCACAGACCTGGCAGCTTGGGGAAAACACAGATTTAGTATATGATGGGTCCGGAGGTCAGAGTCCTGTCGAGTCTCATGGGACTAAAACCAAGATGCCAGCAGGGCTGCACTCCTTCCCGAGGCCCCAGGGCAGAATCCATTCCTTGTCCTTTCCGGCTTGTGGAGGCAACCCACGTGCCCTGGCTCTGGTCCCTTCCTTCCTATGCAAAGCCAGCAGCTAGCAGCTTCAGATGTCTCTTGCGTACTCTAAATCTCTCGTTCTTGCTCTCTCTCTCTCTCATTTTCCCTCCCTCTTGCTCTCTCATTCTCTCTCTTTTTCTCTGTGTCTCTCTCTCTAGTTCTCTCTCTTGCTTATTCTCTTATTTTTCCCTCCCTCTTGCTCTTTCATTCTTTTTTTTTTTCTCCTTTTTTTTTTTTTTTTGAGACAGAGTCTCACCCTGTCACCCAGGCTGGAGTGCAGTGGTACGATCTCGGCTCACTGCAACCTCCGCCTCTTGGGTTCAAGCGATTCTCCTGTTTCAGCCTCCCGAGTAGCTGGGATTACAGGCATCTGCCACCAAACCTGGCTAACTTTTGTATTTTTAGTAGACATGGGGTTTCACCATATTGACCAGACTGGCCTTGCTCTCCTGACCTCAGGTGATCCGCTCGCCTCAGCCTCCCAAACTGCTGGGATTACAGGCGTGAGCCACCGCGCCCGGCCCATTCTCTCTGTCTTGTTCTCTCTCCTTATTGTTCTTGTTCTCTCTCTCTCTCGTTCTCTCTCATTCTTTCTCTCTCTCACTCTCTGTATATCTCTATCTCTCCATCTCTCTCTCTCTGATCTTCCTGTCTCCTTCTCATAAGAATTCTTGTAATGACATTAGGCGGAGGTTGCAGTGAGCTGAGATCGTGCCACTACACTCCAGCCTGGGTGACAGAGTAAGACTCTGTCCCCACTCCCCCCACCCCCCCCAAAAAAAATATAGTCCTTAACTGAATCCCATCTGCAAAAGTCCCTTTTGTCACAGAAGGGAACACATCCTTGGGCTTTAGGAATTAGGCTGTGGATGCCTTGTGGAGGGAGAGGAGGCCCTTTGTCCCACCTACCACAGGCAGGGTCTCGGGTCCTGGTGAGACACTGAAGACCCAAGACTCCAGACACCCTTCAAACCCACAGAGGTGACTGAAGCTACGTAAAGACTGTCCTGCAGCAGCCCTGCAGGGTTGCGGGTGGGGGTGTAAGAACGAGAAGGGGAAGGATGTGGAAGAGGAAATCAACAATTCTGGCCAAGCAGCTTACAAAATCTAACCCCTAATGACTTCCCTAGCAAAGGGGAATACAAGGGACTCTCAAGATTGAAGAAATCAGCCTGGGGAGCTGCAGGAACATCACTTACTGTCACATAGAGTGCAGGGAAGGGGCAGGGAAGCTGGGGAATCCCTGCCTAACCTGTCCATGCCCTGCTTGGACTCTAAACCCTTCCATGGCTCCCTGTTGCCCTCAGGATGAAGTTCAGGCTTATTAATATGGCACTCAAGGCTCTACCTAGTCTGACTCTGGTCTCCCCATCTTGTTTTATTGACCTCCACTCCCCCTAAAGCCCTAGTGATCAGCTAGACACAGTGGCTCGTGCCTGTAATCCCATCACTTTGGGAAATCAAGGCGGGAGGATCGCTTGAGCCCAGGAGTTCAAGGCAACATACTGAGATCCTGTCTCTACAGAAAAAAAAATTTTTTTAATTAGTTGGGCATAGTGGCTGGTGCACACCTGTGGTCCCAGCTACTCAGGAGGCCAAGGTGGGAGGACTGTTTGAGCCCAAGGGTTCAAGGCCAGCTTGAGCAACATGGAGAAACCCCATCTCTACAAAAGAAATTTTTTTTTTTGTTTTTTGAGACAGAGTCTCGCTCTCGCCCAGGCTGGAGTGCAGTGGCGCGATCTTGGCTCATTGCAAGCTCTGCCTCCTGGGTTCACGCCATTCTCCTGCCTCAGCTTCCCGAGTAGCTGGGACTACAGGCGCCCACCACCACGCCCAGCTAATTTTTTTGTATTTTTAGTAGAGACGGGGTTTCACCATGTTAGCCAGGATGGTCTCGATCTCCTGACCTCGTGATCCGCCCGCCTCAGCCTCCCAAAGTGCTGGGATTACAGGTGTGAGCCACCACGCCCGGCTGAAAATAAAATTTTTAATAAGCCAGGCGTAGTGGTGCATGCCTGTAGTCCCAGCTACTCGGGAGGATTGCTTGAGCCCAGGAGGTTAAGGTCTCAGTGAGCCATGGTGGCACCACTACACTCCAGCCTGGGCAACAGAGTGAGACCCTGTCTCAAAAAAACAACAACAAAAAGCCCCCCAGTGATTATAAAATACTTGAAGCCCCTGTTGTGGGTGCAGTCAACGCTCTGCTCACTGACCTCTCCCAGGTTGGTGCACCCATCCTGGGGCTGCCGTGAGTGAGTGCTGCCTACAATAGCTCATAGCTCACAGCTTCTCCCTTCTCCTCAGCTGAGCAACTGTGCAAACCCTCAGACCCAGCCCACAGCCATAACGGATGGTCACGGAGGTGCAGAAGGCCAGCCCTATGCCCCCAGGGTGAGATCAACCTGGTGGTGCCAGTCACACTCCAGGGCTCCCCCTGGGATCCGGCTAAGGTTGGACTCCAGCTGAGACCACTTCCTTGCTTAGCTCTTTCCCTTGCTGTGTCCTGATTGTCTCCCTCAAAAACACCTGTGCACAAGAAACCTCACAGCAAGTTGTACTTCAAACTCTCTCTCTTTTTCTTTTCTTTTCTTTTTTTTTTTTTTTTGAGACAGGGTCTTGCTCTGTTGCCCAGGCTGGAGTGCAATGGCTCAGTCACAGCTCACTGCAGCCTCAACTGCCTGAATTCAAGCAATCCTCCCACCTCAGCCTCCTAAGTAGCTGAGACCACAGGCGTACACTATCATACCCTGCTGATTTTTTTTTTCTTTTTTAGAAATGAGATCTTGCTT
This sequence comes from Nomascus leucogenys, assembly GCF_006542625.1. Classification (NCBI taxonomy): domain Eukaryota; kingdom Metazoa; phylum Chordata; class Mammalia; order Primates; family Hylobatidae; genus Nomascus; species Nomascus leucogenys. Next base: position 2,062,950 of record NW_022095767.1, on the reverse strand, counting down.
CATTGCCCAGGCTGGTCTCAAACTCCGGGGCTCAAACGATCCTCCTGCCTCAGCCTCCGAAATTGCTGGGATTACAGGCATGAGCCACCACAATCAGTTCTCTCTTGATGCCAAGTCTGAAATGCACATTCACCCCAATCCTATGCAACCTTGCTGTGTAAATATCACCTCCTCCAGGAAGCCTTCCTTGACTTCCACTTGAGAGTGAGGTACCTCCTCCATCCTCCCCCCCATCACCATAGTCAGTATTATCTATGCTTGCTTGAATGTCTGTTTCCCTCAAAAAACTGAGCATTTTCTCAGGGCAGGGAAAGAATTTCATTGGCTGTTGTATCCTAGAAAATAAAGAAACAAATGAGGAAAAAGAAGGGAAGAGAAATGGATGAATCTACTGACCTTTGCATCCCTACCCCACTGCCCCAGAAGGAAGACCACAATTCTTGAGGGGGTGAGAAATGAACAGCAGCTGCCCTTTTGCAGGAGAAAAGAATCAGGGTTTCTAAGAGGGAGGTGGATGCAAAGACTTCATCGTCCTCCAAAGACTTCATGGTTTATCTATGGCTCCTAAGGCTCTTTCTTTAAAGGTAGGGGTGGTTTATCAGGAGTCCCCGAGACCCCCCTCCCCAAGCTCAATGATTCTCTAAGAAGACTCAGCATATAGTCTTGCTAACGGTTATGATTTATTACAGTGAAAGGATACAGAGCAAAAAGTCAGAAGAGGGAGCTAGGTGTGATGGCTCATGCCCATAATCCCAGCACTTTGGGAGGCCAAGGTGGGTGGATCGCTTGAGGTCAGGAGTTTGAGACTAGCCTGACCAACATGGTGAAACCCTGTCTCTACTAAAAATACAAAAATTACTACAAGTCTGTTGTCCCAGCTACTTGGGAGGCTGAGGTAGGAGGATCACTTGAGCCCAGGAGTTTGAGCCTGCAGTGAGCCATGATTGCGCCCCTGCACTCCAGCCTGAGTGACAGAGAAAGACCCTATCTCTAAAAAAACAAAAAAATTGAGAAGCCATTCTGACGGTCCCACTCTACCCAGATGAAAAGAAATCATTTTCTCAAAAAAAATACCCACACTTGTAGGTTTATCACAGCACTATTCACAAGAGCAAAGATATGAAATCAGTCCAAGTGTCTATCTACAGAGAACTGGATAAAGAAAATGTGGTGTATAGGTACTGGGTCTGTCCCGCAGACCCTGGCCGATGGGATGAAATGAGTAGTCAGACACAGGTATGCAGCGTAAGAGCAGCTAGGTGACTGCCTGGTTCTAGCGGCCAGAGAGCAGCCCCAAGAAGCTGGAGCTGCTTGCATTTGTTCAGTGTGGGTACAATGCCAAAAACATGGAGCACACACAGCCTGTAGGTAATTAACATTTATTGTTCCCCTTTCAGGGAACATCACATATACAGATGATTAAAAGTCAGTTCCTGGTCAACATAAGTAAACAGGCCTGCTTAAGATAAATTCACCCACACTCCTTTGTACCTACTCCTTGCCCTCTGCCTCAGGGTTATAGCACAGCTGCCTTCAGCTATTCTTCCCCCAGCACTCTACAGAATCTTCCGACCTTTCAGAAGGTTTGAGTCCTTTCTTTATAGTTTTTCCAACCACTCTGACCGAACCCCCCACATATATGAACCATGGAATACTACTCAGCCATAAAAAAGAATGAGATTGTGTTTTTGGTAACACCTGGATGGAACTGAAGGCCGTTATCTTAAATAAAACAACTCAGAAACAGAAAGTCAAATCCACATAGTCTCACTTATAAATAGGAGCTAAATAATGCATGCACATGGATGTCGAGTATAGAATAATAGACATTGGGGACTTGGAAGGGTGGAAGGGGAGTGACGGATGAGAAATTACTTAGTGGGTGCAATGTACATGGCTCAGGTGATGGCTACACTAAAAGCTCAGACTTCACCACTAAGCAGTAATCCATGTATCAAAACTGGACTTGTACCTCATACATTCATGCAAATTTTTGAAAAAAGAAAGAAAAGAAGCCAGACACAAAGAGGGAATAAACTAAAAGGATCTTGTATTATTCAAGGTTCTCCAGAGAAACAAAACTAAGAGGAGAGACAGAGAGACAGAAACAAGAGACAGAGAGAGGGAGACAGAGAGTCAGAGAGAGAGAGAGAGAGTGATTTTAAGGAACTGGATCACAGGATTGTAGGGGTTACAAGTCTAAAATCCCTAGGGCAATCTGACAGGCTGCAGATTCAGGTAAGAGGTGATACTGCAGTCTTGGGCTCAAAGGCTTAAAGCACAAGCAGAATTTCTTTCTTCTTTTAAAATTTATTTTATTTTATTTTATTTATTTTTTGAGACAGAGTCTCACTCTGTCACCCAGGCTGGAGTGCAGTGACGCAGTCTTGGCTCACTGCAACCTCTGCTTCCTGGGTTCAAGTGATTCTCTTGCCTCAGCCTCCTGAATAGCTGGGATTACAAGCATGCACCACCACGCCTGGCTAACTTTTGTATTTTTAGTAGAGACTAAAAATGGGGTTTCACCATGTTGGCCAGGCTGGTCTGGAACTCCTGACCTTAAGGTGATCCACCCACCTCGGCCTCCCAAAGTGCTGGGATTACAGGCGTGAGCCACCGCACCCAGCTTTATTTCTTTTTCTTTTTTTTTTTTTCCCGAGATGGAGTTTCACTCTTGGGTTGCCCAGGCTGGAGTGCCATGGCATGATCTTGGCTCACAGCAACCTCTGCCTCCCGGGTTCAAGCAATTCTCCTGCCTCAGCCTCCCGAGTAGCTGGGTCTACAGGCATGTGCCACCATACCCAGCTAATTTTGTGGTTTTGGCAGAGACGGGATTTCACCATGTTGGCCAGGCTGATCTTGAACTCCTGACCTCAGGTGATCCACCTGCCTCGGCCTCCCAAAGTGCTGGGATTACGGGTGTGAGCCACTTCGCCCGGCCACCTTGTTTCTTTTTAAAAATTTTTTTAAATTTGTATTTTTAGTTCTGGGGTACATATGCAGGATGTGCAGGTTTCTTGCACAGGTAGACATGTGCCATGGTGGTTTGCTATCAATCTGTTGCCTAGGTATTAAGCCCAGCATGAGTTCACTATTTTTCCTAATACTCTCCCTCTCCCAACCCCACCCCCTGACAGGCCCCAGTGTGTGTTGTTCCCCTCCCTGTGTCCATATGTTCTCATTTTTCAGCTCCCACTATAAGTGAGAACAGCTCCCACGATAAGTGAGAACATGTGGTATTTGGTTCTCTGTTCTTGCGTTAGTTTGCTGAGGATAATGGCTTCCAGCTTCATCCATCCCTGCAAAGGACATGATCTCATTCTTTTTTATGGCTGCATAGTATTCCATGGTGTATATGTACCAAATTTTCTTTATCCAGTCTGTCATTGATGGGCATTTGGGTAGATTCCATGTCCTTGCTATTGTGAGTAGTGCTGCAATGAACGTACTCATACATGTATCTTTGTAATAGTAGCATTTATATTCCTTTGGGTATATTTGCAGTAATGAGATCGCTGGGTCAAATGGTATTTCTGGTTATAGATCTTTGAAGAATTGCGCACCATCTTCCACAATGGCTAAACTAATGTACTTTCCCACCAACAGTGTAAAAACATTCCTATTTCTCTGCAACCGCGCCAGCATCTATTGTTTCTTGACTTTTTAATAGTGGTCATTCTGACTGGCATGAGATGGTATCTCATTGTGGTTTCAATTTGCATTTCTCTGATGATCATTGATGTTGAGCTTTTCTTCATATTTTTGTTGACTGCATGAATGTCTTCTTTTGAGAAGTGTCTGTTCATGCCCTTTGCCCACTTTTCAATGGTGTCGTTTGTCTTTTTCAAATTTGTTTGAGTTTCTTGTAGATTCTGGATATTCGACCTCTGTCAGATGGATAAATTGCAAAGATTTTCTCCCACTCTGTAGGTTGCCTTTTCACTCATTTTTTGTTTGTTTGTTTGTTTGTTTCTTTTGTTTTTGTTTTTGTTTTGTTTTTTTTTTGAGACGGAGTCTTGCTCTGTTGCCCAGGCTGGAGTGCAGTGGCACGATCTTGGCTCACTGCAGCCTCAGCCTCCTGGGCTCTAGTGATCCTCCCACCTCAGCCACCCCAGTAGCTAGGACTACAGGCATGTGCCATCATGCCCAGTTAATTTTTTGTTTGTTTGAGATGGACTCTCGCTCTGTCACCCAGGCTGGAGTGCAGTGGCATAATCTCGGCTCACTGCAACCTCCACCTCCCAGGTTCAAGCAATTCTCCTGCCTCAGCCTCCCATGTAGCTGGATTACAGGCACCCACCACCACGCCCCGCTAATTTTTGTATTTTTAGTAAAGACAGGGTTTCACCATGTTGGCCAGGCTGGTCTCAAACTCCTGACCTAGTGATCCACTCTCCTCAGCCTCCCAAAGTGCTGGGACTACAGGAGTGCGTCACCAGGCCCAGCTGTTGCCTGTTCACTCTGATGACAGTTTCTTTTGCTGTGCGGAAACTCTTTAGTTTAATTAGATCCCATTAGTCAATTTTTGCTTTTGTTGCAATTCACAGGCAGAATTTCTATATCTCTATGTTAAAGTCTGAAGTCAGAATTCCTTCTTCTTTGGGAAACCTGTCTATGCTCCTAAGGAATTCAACTGATTGGAAGTGGCCCACTTACTTTATAGAGAGTCATCTAATTTACTGAAAGTCAACTGACTATAAACATTCATCGTAGCTTAAAAATACCTTCCCACAGTCTAGACAAGTTGACACATAAAATTAACCACTCTAAGTCTATGTATTTGAAATTCTAGAAAACAGAAACCACATGTGGTTAGGGGTAGAGAAAGCAAATCAGTGGTTACCTAGGGCCAGGGGTGGAGGGAGGGATGAATTACAAGAGGGTCCCAGGGGACTTAGGGGAATGATGGAAATGACCTATGTATATTCTTTAAGACGGAGTCTTACTCTGTTGCCTAGGCTGGAGTGCAGTGGTGCAATCTCGGCTCACTGCAAGCTCTGCCTCCTGGGTTCAAGCAATTCTCCTGCCTCAGCCTCCCAAGTAGCTGGGATTACAAGCACGCACCACCATGCCTAGCTAATTTTTGTATTTTTAGTAGAGACGGGGTTTCACCATATTGGAGTCTCCAACTCCTGACCTCAAGTGATCTGCCCGCCTCAGCCTCCCAAAGTGCTGGGATTACAGGCATGAACCACCGTGCCCCGCCTGATCTATATTTTTACTGTAGCATTGTAGCAGTGCTTGTCAAAACACCACATCGTACACTGCCAAAGGATGCCATTTGTTGTACACAAATTATTCTTCAATGAAGTTGATAAAATAGGCCCCAAAATAAAAGAGCACTCACCATCCTGTCAAATTATTTTATGGTGCATTCTGCATAAGGGGACCATGTTATTTGTTGGTGCATGTTCTACAAAGCAACCAAATTATTTTATGGTGCCTGCTAAATGGAGGAATCAAATTATTTTATTGTGTATGCCATATAAAGGGACCTAATGACATTTGTTTTGCGCATCTCCAATGAAATGTGATCTCTTAAATTTCTTTTAATATAGAGTTGATCTCATTGCATAATGTTAAAGACATGTGACCAGCTGTGTGCGGTGGCTCACGCCTGTAATCCCAGCACTTTCGGAAGCCGAGGCAGGTGAATCACCTGAAGTCAGGAGTTCGATGTAGGGTCCAGCCCTACGGGGCTCAGCGGCTGTTCTCCCTGTGTGCGGAGACGAGAGATTGTAACAAATAAAGACACAAGACAAAGAGATAAAGAGAAAGCAGCTGAGCCCGGGGGACTACTACCATCAAGATGCGGAGACTGGTAGTGGCCCCGAACGGCTGCGCACGCTGATATTTATTACACACAAGACAAGGGGGCAGGGTAAGGAGGGTGAATCTTCTAAGTGATTGACAAGGTGAAGCAAGTCACGTGATTACAGGATGATTACAGGATAGGGGGCCCTTACCTTTTAGGTAGCAGAGAGAGAAGGCGGCATACATCGGCGTTTTCTTCTCTGCACTTATAAGAAAGATCAAAGACTTTAAGACTTTCTACCGCTATCTACTACGAATTTCAAAGAGGAACCAGCAGTACGGGAGAAGCATGAAAGTGGACAAGGAATGTGACCACTGAAGCACAGCACCACAGGGAGGGGTTTAGGCCTCCGGATGACTGCGGGCAGGCCTGGATAATATCCAGCCTTCCACGAGAAGCTGGTGGAGCAGAGTGTTCCCTGACTCCTCCAAGGAAAGGAGACTCCCTTTCGCGGTCTGCTAAGTAACGGGTGCCTTCCCAGACACTGGCGTTACCACTTGACCAAGGAGCCCTCAAGTGGCCCTTATGCGGTCATGACAGAAGGCTCACCTCTTGCCCTTCTTGGTCACTTCTCACAAGGTCCCTTCAGCACCTGACCCTATATCCGCCGGTTATTCCTAGGTTATATTAGTAATGCAACAAAGAGTAATTTTAAAAGCTAATGATTAATAATGTTTATAATAATTATTAATAATTGTTCATTATCATCTCTATATCTAATTTGTATTATGACTATTCTAACTATTTTCTTTTTTTTATTATTATACTTTAGGTTTTAGGGTGCATGTGCACAATGTGCAGGTTTGTTACATATGTATCCATGTGCCATGTTGGTTTGCTGCACCCATTAACTCATCATTTAGCATTAGGTATATCTCCTAATGCTGTCCCTCCCCCCTGCCCCCACCCCACAACAGTCCCCAGAGTGTGATGTTCCCCTTCCTGTGTCCATGAGTTCTCATTGTTCAATTCCCACCTATGAGTGAGAACATGCGGTGTTTGGTTTTTTGTCCTTGCGATAGTTTACTGAGAATGATGTTTTCCAGTTTCATCCATGTCCCTACAAAGGACATGAACTCATCATAACTATTTTCTTTATTATACTGAAACAGTTTGTGCCTTCAGTTGACTCGGCACCTAGGTAATCCTCCACCCACAGTTTGAGACCAGCCTGGCCAACATGGTGAAACCCTGTCTCTGCTAAAAATACAAAAATTAGCCGGGTGTGGTGGTGCATGCCTTTAATCCCAGCTACTCAGGAGGCTGAGGCAAGAGAATTGCTTGAACCCCGGAGGCGGAGGTTGCAGTGAGCTGAGATCATGCCACTGCACTCCAGCCTGGGCAACAGAGCAAGACTCCATCTCAAAAAAAAAGAAAAAAGAAAAGAAAAAGACATATGACCTTATAAACCTTAGCAACAATCTAACCATATACTTCCTTAAAAACTAAAATAAAGCAACAAAAACTGTTGCAATTTTCGTTTCCTAACTGCACGCTGCTGATAAGAAATACATCTTGGAAACCTTTCCCCAGTCCTGTTTAGAGCTCGGGGCACAGGCTCCTGAACTTACCCAGTGTGCAGCTGTGTGTTTACCCACTCCCTTTGCAAGGGACACCTAACATCTGCAAGCATTGCTATGCACAGACTCTCCCTCTGCCAATTTCTGCAAGGGTTTCTGGCTGAGCTCCAAGCCAGTTCCCCGAATGGTTTTACTTATCCTTGCATCTCACAGGGGGCAGAAGAACCAGCTAGAGGAACTGATACTCTAGACTGTCTTTGGACATTATGAGAAGATGACCCAGAAGAATATGTGAAAGTGCAAAATGACTGAAGAAAAAAATAATAAATCATCATATTCATCCCCAAAGATAGGGCCCCTGACACCAGGCAGACGGGGAGCTGAATTTGAAGGAAATGGGTCTCAAAGAATCTGGAGAAAGAAAATGGATCTCCAGGCCTAAGCCTCTGAGAAGGTAGAGGGTTCTGGGAAGTGGAGGAGCTACACAAAGATACAGCCGAAATAAGGGGCAATAGGCTGGGCATGGTGGCTCATACCTGTAATCCCAGCACTTTGGGAGGCTGAGGTGGGCGGATCACGAGGTCAAGAGTTCAAGACCAGCCTGGCCAATATGGTGACACCCCATCTCTACTAAAAATACAGAAATTAGCAAAGCATGGTGGTGGATGCCTGTAATCCCAGCTACTCGGGAGGCTAAGGCAGAAGAATCGCTTGAAACCAGTAGGTGGAGATTGCAGTGAGCCAAGATCACCCCACTGCACTCCAACCTGGGTGACAGAGCAATACTCCATCTAAAAAAATAAAAAAATAAGGGGCAATATATTCTGTCAGCTCACAGAATGGGCTTTTCTGGCAGATAGATCTAGTTTCACTGTATTGGTCTGTTAGGAATGCCATAACTAAGTACTACAGACTGGGTGAAGGTTGGGTTTTCTTTTATTATTATTATCTTTGCTTTTGTTTTGAGATGAGGGTCTTGCTTTGTTGCCCAGGCTGGAGTGCAATGGTACAATCATAGCTCACTGCAGCCTCAGCCTCCTATGCTCAAGCTATCCTCTCACCTCAGCCTCCAGAGTAGCTGGGACTACAGGTGCAAGCCCCCACGCCCAGCTGATTTTTAAATTTTTTGTAGAGATGGGGGTCTCACTATGTTGAACAGGCTAGTCTTGAACTCTTGAGCTCAAACGATCCTCCCAGCTTGGCTTCCCAAAGTGCTGGGATTACAGGCATGAGCCACTGCATGTGACCCAGACTGGGTGGTTTAAACAACAGAAATTTTTCTCAATGTTCTGGAGGCTGGAAGTCCTAGATCAGGTGTTGGTAGGGTTACGTTCTCCTGAGGCCCCTCTCCTTGTTTGTAGACAGCCATCTTTTCCCTGCATCCTCACATGGTCATCCTCCTGTTCATCTCTGTGTCCTAATCTCCTCTTTTTCTTTCTTTCTTTTTTTTTTTTTTTTTTTGACAGAGTCTCCCTCTCTTGCCCTGGCTGGAGTGCAGTGGCACAATCTCAGCTCACTGCAACCTCTGCCTCCCGGGTTCAAGCGATTCCCCTGTCCCAGTGTCCCGAGTAGCTGAGATTACAGGCATGCGCCACCATGCCCAGCTAATTTTTGTGTTTTTAGTAGAGACAGGGTTTCACCATGTTGGCCAGGCTGGTCTCGAACTCCTGACCTCAAGTGATCCTCCTGCCTTGACCCCCCAAAGTGCTGGGATTACAGGTGTGAGCCACCATGCCCAGCCCTAATCTCCTCTTCTTAGAAGGACCTCAGTCATACTGGATAAAGACTCACTCATATGACCTCATTTTAACTTAATTACCTTTTTAAAGACTCTGTCTCCAAACTCAGTGACATTCAGGGGTACTGAAGGTTAGGACTTCAACACGGGAATTTTGCAGGGGACAAAACTGTGTCCCTAACATTCACATACCAGCTCCAGCTGCTTACTGCGTGCCCTTAACATGTGACATCCTTAGCCTCTCTGATCCCCATTTTTCTCATCCACTTGTAAACCAAAAATAAAATTCGAAGCCCCCCACCACCAACCATCGGAATGGAGCCCTCCTCTCAGTCAAGAGCATTCCAAAGTCAACCTGAAAAACTTCAGGCCATGATGGGAAGGGAGGGTCAGAAATGCCTCATTCTACCCTCCTCCCTTTTGGAATTCAGGAAGAGATAACCAGCACTAACATCAACACAGACCCTAAATCTGATAAGAAACATTTACAATGGCCAGGCGCGGTGGCTCACGCCTGTAATCCCAGCACTTTGGGAGGCCGAGGCGGGCGGATCACAAGGTCAGGAGATCGAGACCATCCTGGCTAACACAGTGAAACCCCGTCTCTACTAAAAAATACAAAAAAAAAAAAAAAAAAAAAAGAAACATTTACAATCTATTCTCTTTGAAGCCTGCTACCTGGAGGCTTCAACTATGTAATAAAACTCTGATCTCCACAACATCTTATTATCATAACCTAGACATTCCTTTCTACTGACTCCAGGTCTTCAGATAATAACTTAAGTCTTTTGGTGGGGTGCAGTGGCTCATGCCTGTAGTCCCAGCACTTTGGGAGGCCAAGGTGAGCAGATTGCAAGGTCAGGAGTTTGAGACCAGCTGGCCAACACGGTGAAACCCCGTCTCTACTAAAAATACAAAAATTAGCCAGGCATGGTGGCGCGAACCTGTAATCCCAGCTACTTGGGAGGCTGAGGCAGGAGAATTGCTTGAACCCGGGAGGCGGAGGTTGCAGTGAGCCGAGATTGCACCACTGCACTCCAGCCTGGGTGACAGAGCAAGACTCTGTCTTGAAAAATAATAATAATAATAACTTAAGTCTTTCAACCAATTGCCAATCAGAAAATGTTTAAATCTACATATAACCTGGAAACTCCCCACTTCGAGTTGTACCACTTTTGCACATAAAACCAATGTACATCTTACAGGTGTTGACTGATGTCTCCCTAAAAGGTATAAAAGCTAGCTGTACCCCAACCACCTTGGGCACATGTCATCAGGATCTCCTGAGGCTGTGTCACAAGTTGGTCCTTAACCCTGGCAGAATAAACTTTCTCAATTGATTGAGACCTGTCTCAGATACTTTGGGGTCCATGGACTCAAAAATAGATATTGACAACCAAAATGAGTGACTGAAAATAGGTGTTTCAATCAATTGAGATTTATTGAGCCAGCTTGAGGGTGCACCCAGGAAAAATAGACTCACTTGGTGCTGTGTTTGTTTGTTTTGAGAGACAGAGTCTTGCTCTGTCACCCAGGCTGGAGTGCAGTGGCACGATCGTGAGCTCGCTGCAACCTCTGCCCCCTGGGTTCAAGTGATTCTCCTGCCTCAGCCTCCCAAGTAGCTGGAATTACAGGTGTGCACCACCACACCCAGTTGATTTTAGTAGAGATGGGGTTTCACTATATGTTGGCTAGGCTGGTCTCGAACTCCTGACCTTAGGTGGTCTGCTGGCCTTGGCCTCCCAAAGTGCTGGGATTACAGGCACTGGATTACTGTGCCTGGCCTGGAGCTGTTTTTTCCAAAGAGGTTCTTAAGAGGTTCAGTATTTATACATTTTCTCTAAAAAGGGGAAGGCTGGCAGTAAGAGGAATGGTTACATACTGGTGAGACTTCAGTTAGTGTAAATCTACTGTCGATGAAAAGATTAAAACTCTGTAAAATATTTGAAGAGATTTAGTCTGAGCCAAATATGAACGACCATGACCCATGACACAGCCCTTAGGAGGTCCTGAGAACATGTGTCCAAGGTGGTTGGGGAGCAGTTTAGTTTTATACGTTTTAGGGAGGCATGAGACATCAATCAGATACATTTAAGAAATACATTGGTTTGGCCAGGGGCGGTGGCTCACGCCTGTAATCCCAGTACTTTGGGAGGCCGAGGTGGGCAGATCTTGAGGTCAGGAGATCGAGACCATCCTGGCTAACACAGTGAAACCCCGTCTCTACTAAATGAAAAAAAAAAAAAAAAATTAGCCGGGCGTGGTGGCGGGTGCCTGTAGTCCCAGCTACTTGGGAAGCTGAGGCAGGAGAATGGCATGAACCCAGGAGGCGGAGCTGGCAGTGAGCCCAGATCATGCCACTGCACTCCAGCTTGGGCCACAGAGCGAGACTCTGTCTCAAAAAAAAAAAAAAAGGAAAAAGAAATTTTTTTATTGCTGGCCACCAAGAGACGGCTAGTGCTCAAAATTCTCTCGGCCCTGAAGAAGGGGCTAGATTTCTTTCTTTTTTTTTTTTTTTTGAGGGGGAGTCTCACTCTGTTGCCCAGGCTGGGGTGCAGTGGGGCGATCTCAGCTCACTGCAAGCTCCGTCTCCTGGGTTCACGCCATTCTCCTGCCTCAGCCTCCTGAGTAGCTGGAACTACGGTCGCCTGCCACCACGCCTGGCTAATTTTTTTGTATTCTTTTAGTAGAGACGGGGTTTCACCGTGTTAGCCAGGATGGTCTTGATCTCCTGACCTCGTGATCCGCCCGCCTCGGCCTCCCGGAGTGCTGGGATTACAGGTGTGAGCCACCGCACCCGGCCTCAAAAACTCTTTTATTTTTAAAGTTTTAAATAAAGACTTGCTAGCATGTTACTCCACTTTATTTTTCTCCATGGAACTAATATCTAAGTAAACTCCAGCTGAGGCCACATCCTCGCCCAGCTCCTTCCTCTGCCCCTTCCTGCTGCCTGTGGCCAGCATGGCCAAGGCAGGAAGGGAGATGCAGATTACCTAGGACCTTGTGGTTATCCCCGTGCCTGAGCTCTCTGATGTTGGTTGTGCTTTTGCTGGGTGGACTGGAGGCAAGGAAAGTGAGGATACTTATGATGACTTGAAATCAGCTGTGGGCCAGGTGCGGTGGCCCACACCTGTAATCCCAGCACTGTAGGAGGCCGAGGCGGGCCAATCATCTGAGGTCAGGAGTTCAAGACCAGCCTGGCAAACAGCAAAACCCCCATCTCTAATAAAAATACAAAAGTTAGCTGGGCATGGTGGTGGGCACTTGTGATCCAGCTACTCAGGCAGCTGAGGCAGGGAGAACTGCTGGAACCCAGGAGGTGGAGGTTGCAGTGAGCTGAGATTGTGCCACTGCATTCCAGCCTGGGCAACAGAGCAAGACTCTATCTCAAAAACAAACAAACAAAAAAACAAAAAAACAAAAAAAAGAAAAAAGAAATCAGATGTGGTGGGACTATTTACACCACAGGAATGGGCACATTATATGCGAATATCCACTGTTTAAATCATCTCCACTCCGGCCAGGCATGGTTCACACCTGTAATCCCAGCACTTTGGAAAGCCAAGGCAGGTGGATAACCTGAGGTCAGGAGTTTGAGACCAGCCTGGCCAACATGGTGAAACCCCGTCTCTACTCAAAAGAAAATACAAAAATTAGCTGGGCGTGGTGGCGGGCTCTTGTTGTCCCAGCTACTTGGGAGGCTGAGGGAGGAGAATCACTTGAACCTGGGAGGTGGAGGTTGCAGTGAGCCAAGATCACACCATTGCACTCCAGCCTGGGCGACAGAGTGAGACCCTTTCTCAAAAATCAATCAATCAATCAATCAATCAATCAATCAATCACCCCCACACCACGGCTCCCCAGATCCTGCAGCTTAGAGCTCAAACATCCAAACCTGACTTCTGAGGCCCCCTAACAGCCTTATCTTTGGAAACAGTCTAATCAGTTTGAGACACTGAAGCCAAATCACCGAAGGCCACCAGAGGGCAGTACATAGCTTCAAATTGGTGCTGTGGGGTTACAATGGGCAAGGTACGCGGAACTTGGTTCCGCGGCTCACATGCCAGGGCAATGCGGAAGTGTTGGCTGCCTAAGAACAAGTCCCGCCTTGCGTGAATGGTACCCATGAAATATGACGGCTCCCTATGTGAAAATCTGCCTCGCGCCTAACTTCATTGCCTGGAATTCCACCATTAGGGAGTCATTCCTTTGGATAAAAAATGTTCCTCTGAAAAAAAAAAAAAAAAAAAGTTCCTCTGGGCCGCGCGCAGTGGCTCACGCCTGTAATCCCAGCACTTTGGGAAGCCGAGGCGGGCGAATCACCTGAGGTTAGGAGTTCGAGACCAGCCTGGCCAACATGGTGAAACCCCATCTCTACTAAAAATACAAAAATTAGCTGGGCGCTGTAATCCCAGCTACTCGGGAGGCTGAGGCAGGAAAATCGCTTCAACCTGGGAGGCGGAGGTTGCAGTGAGCCAAGATCGCGCAACTGTGCTCCAGCCTGGGAGACAAGAGCGAGACTCGGTCCCACCTCCCCCCCCCACCGACCCCCCCACAAAAAAAGTTTCTCTTCCAGAAAATATTAAATAGTTCAAGTTGAGACCCCTAGAAATCACGAGAAATTAAAGAAGTGGGAAGAATCCTCAGACCACAGAAAACAGCTATAGGTAGAGCCCCTTCCACCTACTTTATATTTCTCTGCTTTCTCAACAATATGAACGTGTTTGGCTGCGGACGTTGGCTCACGCCTGCAATCCCAGCGCTCTGGGGGATTGCACTATCGAGCTGGCGCACTACTGCTGCTGTCCATCAGGGGGCAAGCGCGGCTTTAATTTGCGGCTGTCTGCGGTGGGACTGCCTGGCGGTGTGTCTGTGTGATGTTTCGGAATGTCCCTGTTTGATCTAGTGGGTGTCTGTCTGACGGCGTTTGAAGTCTATATCCGCTGATTTCATTTGTCTTTATCAGTGTTTGTAAATTCTTAGGGCTGGACGTAGGAGTGAGTGAGTGAGTGTGGGTGTATGTCTGTCTATATTGGGGGCTGTCTGTTGTACATTCAGGGAGCACCGTGAATATTTTGTGCACATGCAATTGCCTCTTGAAAGAGGCTGTTGGGGCCAGGCGCATTTGGGCACGCCTATAGTCCCCAGCACTTTGGGAGGCTGAGGTGGGAGGATGACTTGGGGCCAGGAGTTCAGGACCAGCCTGGGCAACAAAGCAAGACCCCATATCTACAAAAAAATTTTTTTTAATTAACCGGGCATGGTGGCGTGCATCTGTAGTCCCAGCTACTCAGGATGCTAAGGTGAGAGGATCACTTGAACATAGGAGTCTACGGCTGCCATGAATTATGATTTCACCAATGTACCCCAGCCGGGGCAACATAGCAAGACCCTGTCTCTTAAAAAAAATGAAAGAAAAAGGGTGTTTGTGTTTTTGCATCTGTTTTCCTTCCCTTCCTTCCTTCCTTCCTTCCTTCCTTCCTTCCTTCCTTCCTTCCTTTCTTTCTTTCTTGACTGAGTTAAGCTCTTCTTGCCCAGGCTGGAGTGCAATGGTGCAATCTCAGCTCACTGCAACTTCCACCTCCTGGGTTCAAGCGGTTCTCCTGCCTCAGCCTCCCAAGTACAGGCTGAGTAGCTGGGATTACAGGTGGCTGACACCACACCCAGCTAATTTTTTGTATCTTTAGTAGAGATAGGGTTTCACCATGTTGGCCAGGATGGTCTCAAACTCCTGACCTCAGGTGATCCGCTCGCCTCGGGCTCCCAAAATGCTGGGATTACAGGAGTGAGCCACCGCACCCAGCCTGTATTTTTGTATCTGTGTGCATGTGTTTCTATTCATTTTTTCAGTCTTGTTTGGTGGTTTTGTCGGGGGATGGAGAAAAGTATTTGGGTCTGGGGTCTGTCTTCCTGTTGCAGTCAGTCACGGTGTGTGTCTCTGTGGCTGTCTCTCTGCTGTGTTTGCCTATTGCAATAGGCAAGATTTTTGTTTGATTTTTGTTTGGTTTGGTTCGGTTTGGTGCGGTTTGAGACGGAGTCTCGCTCTGTCCCCCAGGCTGGAGTGTAACGGCGTGATCTTGGCTCACTGCAACCTCTGCCTGCCAAGTTCAAGCGATTCTCCTGCCTCAGCCTCCCAAGTAGCTGGGACTACAGACGTGTGCCACCATGCCCGGCTAATTTTTTTGTTTGTTTGTTTTTTGTTTTTTGTTTTTTTTTGAGACAGAGTCTCGCTCTGTCACCCAGGCTGGAGTGCAGTGGTGCAATCTCCGCTCACTGCAAGCTCTGCCCCCCAGGTTCACGCCATTCTCCTGCCTCGGCCTCCCGAGTAGCTGGGACTACAGGCGCCCGCCACCACGCCCGGCTAATTTTTTGTATTTTTAGTAGAGACGGGGTTTCACCATGTTAGCCAGGATGGTCTCGATCTCCTGACCTCGTGATCCACTGCCTCGGCCTCCCAAAGTGCTGGGATTACAGGTGTGAGCCACCGTGCCCGGCCTAATTTTTGTGTTTTTAATAGAGATGGGGTTTCACCATGTTAGCCAGGCTGGTCTCAAACTCCTGACCTCGTGATCCTCCCACATCAGCCTCCCAGAGTGCTGGGCTTACAGGCGTGAGCCACCGCGCCCGGCTGGCAAGGAGTTTTTGACTGTCTGGGTCCATGTCCATTTGTGCATCTGTTTGCCAAGAATGTAGGGTCATGGGGAGGGCATCTTTGTCTCGTGAATCTCTGCAGTGTGTGCTTGTTTGTGTGTTATCTCCGGGGCCGCCTTCTTTATCAACATCTGTGTGTCTGTTTTGGCCAGTTGCACATGTAGGCATTTCTATGAGGACTTTGTGTACAGTGTGTGTGTGTGTGTGTGTGTGTGTGTATCTGTCTCAGGGGTTGAATTGCTTCCCCCACCTCCTCAAATTTACATATTGAAATCCTAATCCCCGGGACATCAGAATGTGACCTTATTTGGAAGCAGAGTCTTTACAGATGGAGTTAAGGATCTTGAGATGAAATCATTCTGGATTTAGGGTAGATCCTAAATATAATGACAAGTCTTTATAAGACAGGAGAAGGAGATTTGGACACACAGAGGAGCTGTTCACGTGAAGACAGAGTGAGAGATCGGGGCGATGTGTCTGCAAGGCAAGGAGCACTGGAGATCGCCTGCCACCACCGGAAGCTGGAACAGGCAAGCACAGACCCTACCCCGCAGCCGTCAGGGTGAGCGTGGCCCTGCCCACACCTTGATCTTGGACTTCTGGCCTCCACAGCTGGGAGAGAATTGATCTCTGTGGTTTCAGCCACTTTGTTGGTGGTGGTTTGGTATAGCAGCCCTAGAGAACCAATACAGTGCCTGTGTGTGTGCACATGTGTGTGCCACGCACGTGGGTCTAGCAAGCTAATACAGTGTCTGTGTGCACACATGTGCATGTGTGTGTGCACACGTGTGTGTATGTGTGTGCCATGCATGTGGGTCCAGCAAACTAATATAGTGTCTGTGTGTGTGCACAAATGTTTGTGTATGTGTGTGCATCTGTTTGTGCCACACAGGTGGGTCTCGCAAACTAATACCGTGTGTGTGTGTCCACATATGTGCGTGTATGTGTGTGCATGTGTGTGTGCTATGCATGTGGGCTTAGCAAACTAATACAGTGTCTGTGTGTGCACACACGCATGTGTGTGTGTGCACAGGCATGTGTGTCCCATGCACGTGGGTATAGCAAACTAATACAGTGTCCACGTGTGCACACGCGTGTGTATGTGTGTGCATATGCATATGCCATCTATGTGGGTCCAGCAAACTCATACAGGGTATGTGAGCACACACGTGTGTGCCTGTGTGTGTGTGTGTGTGCACGTGAACAGACACACACACCTCCAGGGGACCAGGAAGAAGGAGGGAGTAACTGAATCCTGAAGGTATCTTGATGGAGGAAGCCACTTCTTGCAGGTGTGGTGGAGGTGATGAGGGGCCCTTGGTCAGCTCTGAGGGCCTCAGGTGTGCCTGAGTAACTGACATCCAGCCCCAGAGGACTTCCCAGTTAGGGCACTGTGAGGCTGCTGTGTGAACTTTGAAACTCTGTATTCACATATTGGGGTACCAGCTGTTCCTTCAAACCCAACTCCCCAGCCATTAGCAGAGGCTGCTTCAGGGCACACCTGAGGCCCTCAGAGCTGACCAAGGGCCCCTCATCACCTCCACCACACCTGCAAGAAGTGGCTTCCTCCATCAAGATACCTTCAGGATTCAGTTACTCCCGCCTTCTTCCTGGTCCCCCGGGGACACATAAGAAGGGAAATCTTGCATCAGGCCTCACCTGGGCTTCATCCCACTCCTAACAGCCCTTTCTTTTCTTTTTCTTTTTTTTTGAGATGGGGTCTTGCTCTGTCGCCCAGGCTGGAGTGCAATGACACAATCTCAGCTCACTACAACCTCCACTTCCTGGGTTCAAGCGATTCTCCTGCCTCAGTCTCCTGAGTAGCTGGGATTACAGGTGCATGCCACCAACCCAGGCTAAATATATATATATATATATATATATATATATATATATATATATATATACACATATTTTTTTAGTAGAGACGGTGTTTCACCATCTTGGCCAGGCTGGTTTCGAACTCCTGAGCTCAAGTGATCCACCTGCCTCGGCCTCCCAAAGTGCTAGGATTATAGGTGTGAGCCACCACGCCCAGTCTCCCAACAACTTTTCACCCACCCCACCCCCCACTTTCCTCCCTCTCCAGGCAAAATGAGCCCCTTGAAGTTTCCAGAACCTACCAGGATCACTATCATTTGCACCTCTCCCTAAAAAACTTTCCCTTCATTATTTATTAATTATTATTATTCTTATTGAGTCTCACTCTGTTGTCCAGGCTGGGGTGCAGTAGTGCAATCTCAGCTCACTGCAATCTCTGCCTCCCAGGTTCAAGTGATTCTCCTACCTCAGCCTCCCGAGTAGCCAGGATTACAGGCACCTGCCACCACACCAGCTAATTTTTGTATTTTTAGTAGAGATGGGGGTTTCACCATGTTGCCCAGGCTGGTCTCAAACTCCTGACCTCCAGTGATCCACCACCTCGGCCTCCCCAAGTGCCGGGATTACAGACATGAGCCACCGTGCTTGGCTGTCCCTTCATTTATTTTCTAGGTGACTCCATCCAGCTGATTATACAGTTGCCACCTTAGATGTTTCCTCCTCCAGGAAGCCCTCCCTGACCATCCTCCCCTTCTCAAGCCTGGGTTAGATATGTATTTGCTTCCACAGCCACCTGTTTTCCTTATGAAATTCATCAACTCTGTGTTATAATTGCCTGGTTGATTGTTACAGTCCCCGACTGGATTATACGTGCTCTTCAGGCAGGTCTGCGCCTGAGTCATTCACACAGCCGGGGGCTGAAGGTGAGGGCCAGCCAGGAACTCCATGAACAAGTCCATGACCTCAGCCTCACCAACACCCTGAACTAGACAGCCAGGTAGCCACCTTAGGCCGTAGGTAGGTTCATGGTGTGACTCTGGGGGAGTCACGGGAGGGGCAGAAACCCCCCATCCTAGTTCCTGATCCCTTGGGACTGCATTGCTTCCTCCAACACCCATTTCCAGGTTCATGGTTCCTCAAACATAAAAACACTTCACTCCAGGCTTCAGAAGCTATATCCTGCACCTGGCCAGGTGTGTGCAGGTACCATCTAGGCGTTGGCTTACCTGGGGTTGTAGAGAGAGCTAGGATATGCCAAGATCCCCACCTGGCACTAGTGTGATGGTTAAGAGCGTGGCTCTGTGCTTAGATGTATATCGACCCTGTGCCCGTGGCGAGCTGATTTCATCTTTCTCTGGTTCAGAGAGGTGAAGTCTTTCCCAAAACTTTATAGCTAATTTCACAGGGGCAGAGAGGAACTTAGAATCTCTTAGAGCCCTGGCCACTGTGCTCTACTTCATACAAAAATAAAAACCGGTCAGGCCCAGTGGCTCACGCCTGTAATCCCAGCACTTTGGGAGGCCGAGGCGGGTGGATCACGAGGCCAGGAGATCAAGACCATCCTGATTAACAAGGTGAAACCCCGTCTTTACTAAAAATACAAAAAATTAGCTGGGTATGGTGGTGGGTGCCTGTAGTCCCACCTACTCGAGAGGCTGAGGCAGGAGAATGGCGTGAACCCGGGAGGCGGAGCCTGCAGTGAGGCGAGATCGCACCACTGCCCTCCAGCCTGAGAGCAACAGAGCTAGACTCCGTCTCAAAAACAACAACAACAACAACAACAAAAAACCCGGCCAGGCCCAGTGGCTCATGCCTGTAATCCCAGCACTTTGGGTGGCTGAGGTGGGCAGATCACGAGGTCAGGAGATCGAGACCATCCTGGCCAACATGGTGAAACCCCTGTCTCTACTAAAAATACGACTATTAGCTGGGCGTGGCAGCATGTGTCTGTAATTCCAGCTACTCCGGAGGCTGAAGCAGGAGAATCGCTCGAACTCGGGAGGTGGAGGTTGCAGTGAGCCAAGATCGTGCCACTGCACTCCAGCCTGGTGACAGAGCTAGACTCCATCTAAAAAATAAATAAATAAATAAATAATAAAATAAAATAAAATATCACGAAGCTGGCTGTGAGATCAAAGTGAAAGTGCTTACTTTCACAGCGCCAGACAACATTGAATGCTTGACATGGGAGGTGCCTCTGTTAGTAGTATGGTAGGGTAATATATTTGGAACTATGAACTACTTTTTCCCAAATTAATTTATAGCCCATGGTCCTTCCCCAGCCCTGTCTGCTTAGGCCAGCCCATCTTTTTGCCTACTAAGGGTTATTCTAGCAGCCTGCAGATTTACCCAAAAAGCAACTCCCTGGCTTTTGTTGGTCAGTTGATTAGTTGGTTGTTTTGTTTTGTTTTGTTTTTGTTTTTGTTTTTTTGAGACAGAGTTTTGCTCTGTCACCCAGGCTGGAGAGCAGTGGTGCAGTCTCATCTCACTGCAACCTCCACCTCCCAGGTTCAAGTGATTCTCCTTTCTCAGCCCCCCAAGTAGCTGGGATTACAGGCACCTGCCACCATGCCCGGCTAATTTTTGTATTTTTAGTAGAGACGAGATTTCACCATGTTGGCCAGGCTGGTCTCAAACTCCTGACCTCAAGTGATCTGCCCACCTCGGCCTCCCAAAGTGCTGGGATTACAGGCGTGAGCCACCGTGCCTGGCCTGGTTGGTTTTTAGAGATGAGGTCTCACTCTGTTGCCTAGGCTGGAGTGCAGTGGTGCCATTATAGTTCACCACAGCCTCCACCTCCTGGGCTCAAGCAATCCTCCCGCCTCAGCCTCCTGAGTAGCTGGGACTACAGTTGTGTGCCACCATGCACTGGCCTGAAGCAATCCTCTGGCCTCAGCCTCCCTGGCTTTCGAACTTCAAAATCTTCCTTGGAGATCCTGAATCTTAGTTTATGAGCATTAAAAGTCTAAGGGCTGGGCGCGGTGGCTCACGCCTGTAATCCCAGCACTTTGGGAGGCCAGGGCTGGTGGATCACGAGGTCAGGAGATCGAGACCATCTTGGCCAACATGGGGAAACCCCATTTCTACTAAAACTACAAGAATTAGCTGGGCGTGGTGGTGGGCGCCTGTATTCCCAGCTACTCGAGAGGCTGAGGCAGGAGAATCGCTTGAACCTGGGAGTCGGAGGTTACAGTGAGCCGAGATCACGCCACTGCATCTCAGCCTGGTGACAGAGCGAGACTCCATCTCAAAAAAAAAAAAAAAAAAAAAGTCTAAGCTCTAAAGGACTCCAAATAAAAATCTGATCATAGTAGGTGCTAGGGGATAGGGGCAGAGAGGAATGGGGAGTTGATTAATGGGTACAGAGTTTCAGTTTTGCAAGGTGAAAAAGTTCTGGAGATGGATGACAGTGATGGTTGCACAACAATGTGAATGTACTTAACACTATTCAACACTTAAAAATGGTTAAGATAGGCCGGGCGCAGTGGCTCATGCCTGTAATCCCAGCACTTTGGGAGGTTGAGGTGGGTGGATCACGAGGTCAGGAGTTCAAGACCAGCCTGGCCAAGATGGTGAAACCTCGTCTCCACTAAAAATACAAAAATTAGCTAGGTGTGGTGGTGGGTGCCTGTGATCCCAGCTACTTGGGAGGCTGAGATAGGAGAATCGCTTGAACCCGGGAGGCGGAGGTTTCAGTGAGCCGAGATCACGCCACTGCACTCTAGCCTGGGTGACAGAGCAAGACACTGTCTCAAAAAAAAAAAGCCAGGCATGGTAGCTCATGCCTGTAATCCCAGCACTTTGGGAGGCTGAGGTGGGTGCATCATGAGGTCAGGAGATAGAGACCATCCTGGCTAACAAGGTGAAAACCCCATCTCTACTAAAAATACAAAAAATTAGCCAGGCATGGTGGCGGGCACCTGTAGTCCCAGCTACTCAGGAGGCTGAGGCAGGAGAATGGCGTGAACCCAGGAGGCAGAGCTTGCAGTGAGCTGAGACTGTGCCACTGCACTCCAGCCTGGGTGACAGAGCAAGACACCGTCTCAAAAAAAAAAAAAAAAAAGGTTAAGATAATAAATTTCATGTGATGTATACTTTACTGCAATTTTAATAATTAATAAAGACTATTACATAAAAAATGGCCAGGCGCAGTGGCTGACCCCTGTAATCCCAGCACTTTGGGAGGCCGAGGCGGGTGGATCACCTGAGGTCAGGAGTTCAAGACCAGACTGGCCAACATGGCGAAACCCCATCTCTACTAAAAATATAAAAAATTAGCAGGGCATGATGGTGCGTGCCTGTAGTCCCAGCTACTTGGGAGACTAAGGCAGGAAAATCACTTGAACCCGGGAGGCGGAGGTTGCAGTGAGCCAAGATCACACCACTGCACTCCAGCTTGGGCAACAGAGCAAGACTCTGTCTCAAAAAGAAAAACAAATGAGGCCAGGTGCAGTGGCTCACACCTGTAATCCCAGCACTTTGGGAGGCCAAGGTGAGAGGATCGCTTGAGCCCATGAGATCTAGACCAGCCTGACCAACATAGCAACACCCCCTCCCTACAAAAAATAAAATATTAGCCGGATGTGGTGGTGCTCGCTTTTAGTCCCAGCTACTTGGGAGGCTGATGTGGGAGGATTGTTTGACACCAGGAGGTGGAGGCTGCAGTGAGCTATGATTGTGCCACTGTGCCCCCGGCTGGGCAACAGAATAAGACCCTGTCCCTGAAAAAAATGAAATAAAATAATTTAAAAAGAAAGAAAAACGAATGAGCGGTACATTTTTGTGATCTTGAATCTTTGAGTATAAAATTCTTTCCTGAGTATAAAAATCTTTGAGTACTAAAAAAAAAAAAAAAGAAGAAATTCTCGCTTTTATTTATTTACTTATTTATTTTTATTTATTTATTTTTTGAGACGGAGTCTTGCTCTGTCACCCAGGCTGGAGTGCAGTGTCCTGATCTCAGCTCACAGTAACCTCTGCCTCCTGAGTTCAAGCGATTCTCCTGCCTCAGCCTCCCAAGTAGCTGGGATTACAGGCACCTGCCACCATGCCAGGCTAGTTTTTGTATTCTTAGTAGAGACGGGGTTTCACCATGTTGGTCAGGCTGGTCTTGAACTCTTGACCTCAGGTGATCCACCCACTTCAATCTCCCAAAGTGTTGGGATTACAAGCATGGGCTACTGCGCCCAGCAAATTCCCGATTTATTTTATTTTTTTTATTTATTTATTTTTTGAGACAGAGTCTCACTCTGTTGCCCAGGCTGGAGTGCAGGGGTGCGATCTTGGCTCACTGCAACCTCCGCCTCCCAGGTTCAAGCGATTCTTCTGCCTCAGCCTCCTGAGTAGTTGGGATTATAGGCACTGGCTAGTTTTTGTATTTTTAGTAGAGACGGAGTTTTGCCTTGTTGGCCAGTCTGGTCTTGAACTCCTGACCTCAGGTGATTCGCCCTCTTCGGCCTCCCAAAGTGCTGGGATTACAGGCATGAGCCGCCATGCCCAGCCCAAAAGAGGGAATTTCATATCCTGGATTCAAGTTGTATTGTATTAATAAATGACAGAGAACAGCAGTCAAGTTGGGAGACAGAAATTGGTGAGGGGCTTTGTCTGTGGATTGGTGAGGGGCTTTGTCTGTGGTTGGTGGGGGGCTTTGTCTGTGGTTGGTGGGGGGCTTTGTCTGTGGTTGGTGAGGGGGCTTTGTCTGTGGTTGGTGAGGGGGCTTTGTCTGTGGTTGGTGAGGGGGCTTTGTCTGTGGTTGGTGAGGGGGCTTTGTCTGTGGTTGGTGGGGGGCTTTGTGTGGTGGGGGTTGGTGGTGGGGGCTTTGTCTGTGGATTGGTGAGGGGGCTTTGTCTGTGGTCTGGTGAGGGGGGCTTTGTCTGTGGTTGGTGAGGGGGTCTGTGGTGGTGAGGGGCTTTGTCTGTGGTTGGTGAGGGGGTTGGGTGGGGGGGCTTTGTCTGTGGTTGGTGAGGGGCTTTGTCTGTGGATTGGTGAGAGGGGCTTTGTCTGTGGTTGGTGGGGGCTTTGTCTGTGGATTGGTGAGGGGCTTTGTCTGTGGATTGGTGAGGGGGCTTTGTCTGTGGTTGGTGGGGGGCTTTGTCTGTGGTTGGGGGGGGGGGGGGGGGGGGGGGGGGGGGGGGGGGGGGGGGGGGGGGGGGGGGGGGGGGGGGGGGGGGGGGGGGGGGGGGGGGGGGGGGGGGGGGGGGGGGTTGTCTGTGGTTGGTGGGGGGCTTGTTGGTGGGGGGCTTTGTCTGTGGTTGGTGGGGGGCTTTGGGGGGCTTTGTCTGTTGTGGTTGGTGGGGGGGCTTTGTCTGTGGTTGGTGGGGGGGTGGGGGGGGGGGGGGGGGGGGGGGGGGGGGGGGGGGGTTGTGGTTGGTGGGGGGGGGGGGGGGGCTTTGTCTGTGGTTGGTGAGGGGGCTTTGTCTGTGATTGGGGGGTGGTGGAGGGGGGGTTTGGTGGGTGGGGGGGGGGGGGGGGGGGGGGGGGGGGGGGCTGTGGTGGTGGGGGGTGTGGGGGGGGTTTGTCTGTGGTTGGTGAGGGGCTTTGTCTGTGGTTGGTGAGGGGGCTTTGTCTGTGGCTGGTGAGGGGGCTTTGTCTGTGGTTGGTGAGGGGGCTTTGTCTGTGGTTGGTGAGGGGGCTTTGTCTGTGGTTGGTGAGGGGGCTTTGTCTGTGATTGGTGAGGGGCTTGTCTGTGATTGGTGAGGGGGCTTTGTATGTCTGTGGTTGGTGAGGGGGCTTTGTGGATTAGTGAGACGGCTTTGTGTGTCTGTGAACTGGTGAGGGGGTTTTGTCTGTGGATTGGTGAGACAGTTTTGTCAGTGTGGCACACTGTCTCCCCATCTCTCTCCTGTCAGGTCCTTCTGAACAACACCAGTCCTTCCATCCATCTTCATCCTTTTATTAAATGTAACCCCCTTAAACCCTAACTGTTTGAGGGGACCCAAGAGGAAATTGGGGTGTTATAAATTAACCATGGCAGGGCATATCCCGGGAGCACCGCCAGCTGGACGCTGGTCTCCTCCAGTCCATCCCAAAGTCTCCACCCGCCGGGAGCTGTCACAGCCCCTGGCCCCGCTGCCTGCCCACGCTGGGCTCAGAGCCTGGAGTTTCTCGTCTCTGCCAATGCACCAGGGCTCAGCAGTATTCAGAATAATCTTCCTCCACGTAGTTGGCAGGGAACCAGCCAACCTGGAAACAGATGAGGAGTTCATCAGAGCAGCTTCTGCACATCCTCCTACTGCCCTCCACATGCCAGGCAGGCTCCCTCCCACCTCAGGGCCTTTGCACCTGCTATTCCTTCTATCCCAGAAAACACATCACCCAACATACACAAGGCTGACCACACACACACACACATTACCTCCTAAAAGTCCCTCCCTAAATGTCACTATCAGCAAGGCCTTCCTAGCCACACTATTCAAAATTGCAAGCTCCACCCACCCCAACATTGCTTAGCCCCTTTCCTTTTTCTTTTTCTTTTTTTTTGAGACAGAGTCTCGCTCTGCCCCCCAGGCTGGAGTGCAATGGTGCAATCTCGGCTCATTGCAACCTCCACCTCCCGGGTTCGAGTGATTCTCCTGCCTCAGTCTCCTGAGTAGCTGGGATTACAGGCACCTGCCACCACACCCGGCTAATTGTTTTGTATTTTTAGTAGAGACGGGGTTTCACCACGTTGGCCAGGCTGGTTTCAAACTCCTGACCTCCGGTGATCTGCCCATCTCGGCCTCCCAAGGTGCTAGGATTACAGGCGTGAGCCACCGCGCCCGGACCCCTTTTCTTGCTTTATCTGTCTCTATAGCACGTATCACCGTCTGATTCATTATGTATCATTTGCTTATTTACAAGCTTTTGTCTGTTCCCCTCCCTGCAACTACAACGTGAGCTCTACAAGGCAGAATTTTTTTTTTTTTTTTTTTGAGACAGAGTCTCACTCTGTTGCCCAGGCCGGAGTGCAGTGGTGCGATCTCAGCTCACCACAACCTCCGCCTCCTGAGTTCAAGCGATTCTCCTGCCTCAGCTTAACAAGTAGCTGGGATTACAGGCGCATGCCACAATGCCCAGCTAATTTTTTTGTATCTTTAGTTAAGACAGGGTTTCACCATGTTGGCCAGGCGGGTCTCAAACTCCTCTCCTCAAGTGATCCACCCACCTTGGCCTCCCAAAGTGCTGGGATTACAGGCATAAGCCACCACGCCTGGCCAGCAGGGATTTTTGTCTGTATTATTTGTCACTGAATCCCAAGAGCCTAGAACAGTTCCTGGCACACAGTAGATACTTAATGAATATTTGTTGGCTGGATGGATAGATGAATGGATGGATTATTGGATTGATGGGTAGGTGGATAGATAGATAGCTAGATAGAAAGATAGATAATGGATGGATGGATAGATAGGTGGATGGATACATGGGTTGATGAATGGTGATTGGATGGATGAGTGGATGGTGGTCGGATGGATGGATGGATGGATGAATTAATGGACTGGTGGGTAGGTGGATGGATGGATAAATATAGAGATAGATTAACAGATGGGTGCATGCATGGATAGATGGATGGATGCACAGATAGAAATGGATGAATAGATGTTGGCTGGATGGGTGGATTAATGGATAGATTAATGTTTTAATGGGTTGGTAGGTGGATAGATGGATAGATAGATAGATGCGTGAATGGAAGGGTGGGTGGATGAATGGATAGATGCATCGGTTGAGATGGATGGATGGATAGATGGATGGATGGATGGATGAATCCTTTACATCCCAGTCCTTCCTCAGTGCTCCAAAAGCCTCTCTCAAACTCTAATTGTTCTCCACTGTTCATTAAACTGACTTTCCAATGTTGTAACAAAACTCCTCATCTATGCAATTATCCAGATCATTTTTTATGTATATTTTCCCCAGTAGAATGTAAACTCTAACCACTGTCCTTTCCTTCATTACACAAACATATTTCTGAGAAATCCATCATAAGGCAGAATTCTAGAGGCTGAGAAGTCATCAGTGGATGAAATAAAGAAGGTGCTCTGCCTTCATGGAACAAAAATGAGAACCTGGCAGAAACAAGTGGACTTGAAGAGGCTTGAGGTCTATTCCACTCCTTAGAGTCGGAATTCAAACCGGCAAAGGGAGCACAGTGGTTTAGTCCCAGCTCTACCTCTTTGTATATTCAGTACTGATTATGCACCTACTGTGTGCCAGGCATTGTCTCAAGCAGTGATGTGATGTTGCAATGAGCAAGACAGACACAAATACCTGCCTCCTGCCTCGACGTTTTCCAAACATGCCAATCACCCTCTCACCCCAGGGCCTTTGCACACACTGGTCCTTCTGTCTGGAACACTTTCCCCCAACACATCTGCAACCTTTTCACTTGGATGACTTTATTTATCCCTTATTAATCAGTTTGGCCTTTCAGAAGTCATCCTGATCCGCTCCTAGGGTGAGTCAGGAGCTCCCTCAGTGCTCCCACGCTGCCCTGTGATTCTCCACCACAATCTCTTTTATTCTTTCTTGTTTTTTTGAAAGACAGGGTCTTGTTCTGTCACCCAGGCTGGAGTGCAGTGGCACAATCGTAGCTCACTGCAGCACCCAACTCCTGGACTCAAGCAATCCTCCCACCTCAGCCTCCCGAGTACCTGGGACACACTACCACGCCCGACTCATGTTTTTGTTTTTATTTTTATTTATGTGGAGGTGGGATCTCACTATTTTAGCCAGGCTGGCCTTGAATTTGTGGCCTCAAGAGATCCTCCCACCTCAGCCTCCCAAAGCACTGGGATTACAGGCATGAGCCACCGTGACCAGCACCCTTGTTAGCCTTGACCACTCAGTGTCATGACTGCTTGGTTACAGGTCTGTCCTCCACGTTCGATTATAAGTTTCATGAAGGCAATCCTTGTACCGTGCTTGTTTCTGTCTCCTTGGCACCCAGCACAATGTCTGCACACAGCAGGTGCTGAATACACGCAGGTAGGTTGCATAAATGCATAAATGACATCCCTGTGTCCCTTCCTTCCCTCCGACCAGGAGAGACCTCCATGGGAGCCGCACCTCACCTTCTCCAGTCCCCAATTCCAGTCTCCTCCACCACCAGCTCAACCCCCATGCCCTCCCCCTGTCACCCAGCCCTGCCTGCCTCACCCGGCCATAGATCTCCCCTCGCCACCAGCCTTGCTGTCCCTTCTTGTTAAGGATCTTGATGATGTCACCCTCCTTGAGCGACAGCTCTGATCGGTCCCGGGCGCAGAAGTCATAGCGGGCTTTGGCTGTGCCAAAATACTTTGTACTTCCCACTGTGGAGAGATAACAGAAGTGAGAAAAGGGTCTGGGGCAGATACCCACTCACTGTTTGGGGGCACAAGCTCTCAGGACAGTAACTCCAGGATAAAGGGCTCCTCAGTGCTCTTTTCTGCAGAGTACTGGATGCCCTGTACTTTAAGGGGACACAAGTGTACTCCCAGCATCATCCTCCCATCCGAATTTAGAAAACAACACTTTTTTTTTTTTTTTTTTGAGATAGAGTCTCTCTCTGTCACCCAGACTGGAGTGCGGTGGCACGATCTCAGCCCACTGCAATCCATGCCTCCTGGGTTCAAGTGGTTCTCCTGCCTCAGCCTCCTGAATAGCAGGGATTACAGGCCTGTGCCACCATGTCCGGCTGATTTTTATGGTTTTTTTTTTTTTTTTTTTAGTAGAGATGGGGTTTCACCATGTTGGCCAGGCTGGTCTTGAACTCCTAACCTCAAGTGATCCACCCGCCTTGGCCTCCCGAAGTGCTGGAGTTACAGGCATGAGCCACTGCACCCAGCCAGAAAATAAGACTGCTTTTGAATGTTTATTTTTATTTTTTTATTTTGACGCTGAGGCATGAGAATCCCTTGAACCTGGGGGGTGGGAGGCAAAGGTTGCAGTGAGCTAAGATTGCACCACTGCACTCCAGCTAAGGCGACAGAGTGAGACTCTGTCTCAAAAAATAAATAAATTAATAAATTAATTAATTAAATAAAATAAAAAAATATATGAAAGGATACACAGGAGTGGAAAGGGGTTCCTGCTACTGCATAGATATGACCTCTGCAAGCCCATTGGAAGGGGTGTCAATGGCATCCCCAGACTTTCCCTCCACAATGGGAAGGGGCTGGGGCTGTAAGCCCCCAGTCTGAGACCTCCTACCTGCCGGCTTGCTGATGGTCCTCTTCTCAGGCTCCTTGAAGGGGAACTGCAAAGTGGTGTCCAGAGACTTGAAGCAATCCTTTAGGGAGTTCTGCTGGTAAAACTCCACCAGCTCCTAGAAGGCGGACAACATGGCAGATGCTAGCCCAGCGGCCCAGCCCGTAATGGGGCAGAGCTAGGAAGAGCCATCTGCAACTCCTCACACGAAGCAGGCCCTGCTTCTGGCCTCCTTGGAAAGTGACCCCTTGAATACTCCCCATGATGGGGAGTTCATCACCTCCCTGAGCAGCCAGAACTATTTATAGGGAAGGGACCACACTGCCTAAAACAAGTTCTTCCAATACTGGACTCACTTACTTCGTGACAAATTTACCAGATAATTAGCTCACCAAATTCAAAACCTTCTATGGGGCCACATGCCTTAATTTACAATTAGCAATCATCATAGGGCCAGATGTAGTGGCTCATGCCTGTAATCTCAGCACCTTGGGAAGTCAAGGTGGGAGGATCACTTGAAGCCAAGAGTTCAAGACCAGCCTGGGCAACATAGCAAGATCCCATCTCTACAAAAGATTTAAAAAATTAGCCAGGCATGACAGTGCATGCCTGTAGTCCCAGCTATTCAGGAGGCTGAGGAGGGAGGATCGCCTGAGCCCAGGGGTTTGAAGCTACAGTGAGCTATGATCACAACACTGCACTCTAGCCTGGGCCACAGAGCAAGACCCTGTCTCTTGTATTTTTTTAAAGTAAACCTATATGAAAGGTTCATAGATACTCACTACCCTATTCCAACAGCTTGTCTGAAATTTTTCAGAAGTTAAAAATTGGGGGAATATGTTTTAGAATAAAAAGTATGGGGGAAAAAAAGATTTGTTGAACAAATTAACCTTTGGGGGAGTCAAAGATCCATCTGAGAATCGGTGAAATCTAAGACAAAAAAT
The DNA here is from genome assembly GCF_006542625.1 of Nomascus leucogenys. Classification (NCBI taxonomy): domain Eukaryota; kingdom Metazoa; phylum Chordata; class Mammalia; order Primates; family Hylobatidae; genus Nomascus; species Nomascus leucogenys. The sequence continues at coordinate 2,033,301 of NW_022095767.1, read as the reverse complement.
ACAGATGCATGCAAAATTCTGGATTTTCTTTCAGAAGACTCAGCTTCTCAAGGGCCCATAGACCATGGGTAAAAACCATAAGCCTTAGACCACTAGGCCTAAAATGTCTAAAATATGGTTGAAAATTACAAGGCACCAAACAGAAGCAAGAACACTCAAAAGGCATTTGAATTATTGCTGAAATGATTATGCAGCAGATTAGGCAAAGACAAGCTATGGGCTCTGCCATTCAGTGAAGCTAGACGAGGAGTAAACCTCAGTTTTACCCATCTGTGAAATGGGAACTCAGAAAGAAGTTTGAGGGGATTAATTAGGTTTCTATCCATAACATATTTGAGGGCTGAATGCAGTAGCTCACACCTGTAATCCCAACACCTTGGGAGGCCAAGACAGAAGGATTATTTGAGCCCAGGAGTTCAAGGCCAGGCTGAGCAACAAAGCAAGTCCCCATCTCTACAAAAAAACACTTTTTTTAAAATTAGCCAGGCATGATGGTGCATGCCTATAGTCCCAGCTACTCAGGAGGCTGAGGCGAGAGGATTATTCAGGAGGCTGAGGCGAGAGGATTATTTAACCCAGGAATTTGAGGCTGCAGCATACTATGATTGCACCACTGCACTCCAGCCTGGGCAACAGAGCAAGACTCTCTCTCTCTCTCTCTCTCTCTCTATCTATCTATCTATCTATATAAATAAACAGACACACATATATACATATATACTACATACATACGTATACATATGTATGTATATATACGTAAGTAAAATTTAAATACACATACATATGTATGTATATATACATATATACACACATACATGTATACGTAACATACGTGTATATATATATAAATAAAATTTAAAAATGAACATATCTTACACTTAAATGCTCTGTCAATACTCAACTGCTGTTATTCATTATTATTCCAATTGTACATCATTAAGAGCATAAGTTTAAGGTCACTTGCACTGTCATGCCACTGGAGGGGGGTCACCCTGAATGTGGGAAAAGGGGGTCCCAAGGCGGAGGTGCAGGGAGGGTCCTCCTAGGTTCTGGAAAGCTGGGATTGAGCGCACATTGGCCCTTACCGTAAGCCCCCGGAAAGCCTTTTTCTCTGTGATCCGGTACAGTCCTTCTGCTGTCATGATTTTAATGTGCTTGACCTCGACGTTATATCTGGAACCAGATAGTCACCAGGCCCTGAGTCTGGGGACCAGGCCCATTCCCCATCAAGCCCCAGTCATGGAGGAAGCAACCTTGACCCCTTCAGGGAGGAGTAACTACTGAAACCCAAAGACTGAAGCTGTCCCAACAGAACCCATTCCCTGGGGCCTTTGCTACTCTAAAGCCTTAATGCCTTCCTCTCGTAGAAGAGGAATCATCTTCCCTGACTCACAGGTTTGTTGAGAAGTCAGTAAGATCTTGTAAAGAAGGCGGTGTTCTAGAACAGATAGGAAGAGACCTCCCCTTCCACGAATATAGACGACCATAGGATATAAAGGAAGAGGGAGGAAAAATCCGTTTCTGTCAACATGCTGGACATAGGCTAAAAGGGGCCTTGGAGAAGACCTCCACTCCTGCTCACGTGGCAAACTAGATCACAAAAAAACAAAAAACAAAACAAAACAAAAAAACTCTTCCTATTAAAAAAAACCCCCTAGAAACGCTGAGAAAAAAATTGCTGAGCTCTCAAAAAAAAAACGAAGGGAAATTCACAGGAGCCAAAAATAACAATGAAATTACAAACTCAGCGGCATGTGAGAGAAGGGAATTCCTCTAGACTGTGGGTTGGAATGTCACGTGGTTTAGCCACCGTGGAAAGCAGTTTGGAGGTTTCTCGAAGAACTAAAAATAGAACCACCATTTGATGCAGCTACCCTATGACTGGGTATATACCCAAAGGAAGAAGTAATTGTGCTACCAAAAAGACGCATGCCCTCGTATGTTCATCACAGCACCATTCACAATAGCAAAGACATGGATCGGCCCAGGTGCCCATCAACAGTGCACTGGATAAGAAAATGTGGTACATATACACTATGGACTACTATATAGCCATAAAGAAGAATGAGATCATGTGCATTGCAGCAGCACGGATGCACTGGGTGTTATTATCCTAAACAAATTAACACAGAAACAGAAAACCAAATACCACGTGCTCTCACTTAAAAGCAGGGGTTAAACATTGGGTACACATGGACATAAAGATGGGAAAAATATTGGCCAGGCACGGCGGCTCACGCCTGTAATCCCAGCACTTTGGGAGGCCGAGGCGGGTGGATCACCTGAGGTCAGGAGTTCAAGACCAGCCTGGCCAACATGGTGAAACTGCACCCCCCGACCCCACTGTCTCTACTAAAAATACAAAAAAATTAGCCAGGCATGGTGATGTGCACCTGTAATCCCAGCTACTCAAGAGGCGAAGGCAGAAGACTCGCTTGAACCTGGGAGGTGGAGGTTGCAGTGAGCTGAGATCTCACCACTGCACTCCAGCCTGGGCAACAGAGAGAGACTCTGTCACCAAAAAAATAATAATAATAATAATAATAATAATAAAATTTAAAAAATTAGAAATTCCTGGAAGTTAAAAAAAAGAAAAAATATGAAAATTGGTTAAAAATAAAAGCCTTCAGGCCAGGCACGATGGCTCACGCCTGTCATCCCAACACTTTGGGAGGCCAAGGCAGGCGGATCACTTGAGGTCAGGAGTTCGAGACCAGGCTGGCCAACATGGAGAAACCCCATATCTACTAAAAATACAAAAATTAGCTGGGCGTGGTGACGGGCACCTGTAATCCCAGCTACTCGGGAGTCTGAGGCAGGATAATCTCTTGAACCTGGGAGGCGGAGGTTGCCGTGAGCTGAGATCTCACCACTGTACTCCAGCCTGGGCGACAGAGGGACTCTGTCTCAAAAAAAAAAAAAAGAAAAAGAAAAGAAAAGAAAAAAAGCGGGAAAAAGAAAGGTCAGGGCGACAGAGGGAGACTCTGACTCAAATTAATTAATTAATTTTTAAAAGCCTTTTTGAGCCTCTATAGGAATCATATCTCTTTCTTGTGGTTGTCAATTAAAAGAAATAAGGAAGGTGAAAGGCACTTGGGACCCAGCAGGGCCTCAGTAAAAGGTGGATGTTATTACTGTACACTTCTACCTGGACACCCTTTTTCCCAGGCCCGTAGGGCCCAGGCCCCAAAAGGTTATGAGTCAGGGAGAGAGGAGTTACTTAATGCTGATGGCAAATTCTGCTGCATCCTTCACCCTCTGCCGCACCAAGAAAGTCCCGTCTGAGCGGTTGGCCAGGATGCTCTCTGCCCCTGCCCGCTCCATGGGGCCTGCGTACCTGCAAAGAGACACCAAGGACAGAGGTGGCACGGCCCCCATGCCTGGGTCCCCATATTGCCATATGGAGGCTGCCTTTCCCCCTGAACCCCTTTGATTTTTTAAGTCGGTGACAGCCTGGATCTAACAGCCCTTCAGCATCAAGGTAGGCCCCTTGGAGACAGGGGCCAGAGCCCAGACATGGGGAGCGGGCTTCCACTTCTACAGGTCACCACCAAGTTTTGACACACGGATTCGGGGGGATGGCTCAGCTCTTTGGGTCTGGCTGGGTGTCTGGAATTTGGCGATGGCTTCGCCGGGCATTTCCTGAAGGCTCACTGTGTGCCCATCTCCATGGTCACTCGGACAGAAGTAGGGGAAGGAAAATGAGTCACAAGCCTCAGGTGCAAAACGTGAGAGGCAAAAAACCCAGTCATCAAGGTAAATGACAATAAGTAAAACAAGCAGTATTCTAATACAGTATTCTTAGAAATCAAAATGAATAAAGTCAGCCATCAAAAGGGAAGCAGCACTGACACGGGCTACAATGGAGATGAGCCTTCAAAACATCACACCCAGTGAGAGAAGCCAGGCACAAACGGCCACACACTGTGTGATTCCATTCATAGGAAATGCCCAGAACACGCCAATCCACAGCGACAGGAAGGAGACTCTTGGTTCCCGGGGGGCTGCGGGAGGCAGGAGCAACTGCCCTGGATGGGGTTTCTCTTGGGGGTGATGAGAATGTTTTGGAGCTAAACGGCAGTGATGGCGGCGCAGTATTGTAAATATACTAAATGCCACTGGCCGGGGGCTGTGGCTCACGCCTGTAATCCCAGCACTTTGGGAGGCCGAGGTGGGTGAATCACAAGGTCAGGAGTTCGAGACCAGCCTGGGCAACATGGTGAAACCCCGTCTCTACTAACAATACACAAATTAGCTGGGCTTGATGGCGGGTGCCTGTAATCCCAGCTATTCAGGAGGCTGAGGCAGGAGAATCGCTTGAACTCAGTAGGCAGAGGTTGCAGTGAGCTGAGATCACACCACTGCCCTCCAGCCCAGGCAACAGTGTGAAACTCTGTCTCCAAAAAAAAAAAGCCACTGAATATAAATGTAACATGAATATATTTATAATCTGAGTGTAAATATTCAATATAAATAATAGTTATATATAATTATATAATATATAATCATTATATAATAATATATAACTATATTGCAGATAGCTATATATAATAATTATAGTTATATATAATTCTATATATAACTCTATAATATATAAAATGAATATGATATAAATATACGTGTAATATTTATATTACATAGAATACACCGTAGTCTTTGTAAATGTAAAATATGTGGTATAACATATAATATACTATAAATGTAAATGGGCAACATAAATAATACATACTAATTACATGTAATACATACTTATACATAATATATAATTTTTTTTTTTGAGACAGAGCCTCGCTCTGTCGCCCAGGCTGGAGTGCAGTGGCACGGTTTTGGCTCACTGCAACCTCTTGGGTTCAAGCAATTCTCCTGCCTCAGCTTCTCAAGCAGCTGGGATTACAGGTGCACACCACCACGCCCAGCTAATTTTTTGTAGTTTTAGTAGAGGCGGGGTTTCACCATGTAGGCCAAGCTGGTCTCGAACTCCTGACCTCAAGTGATCCACCCGCCTCAGCTTCCCAAAGTGCTGGGATTACAGGCATGAGCCACCGTGCCCAGCCCATAATACATAATTTTATATAAGTATAAATACCTCATGTTAATGTAATGTATATTATAGTATATAATGTACAACATGATATAAATGTAACATACAATAAAGAATATTAATTATGTGTAATACATAATTATACATAATATATAATTTTGTATAAGTGTAAATGTGTCATGTTAATGTAAATGTATATTAAAATACATAATGTACAATACGACATAAATGTAACATACAAATAATAAATATTAATTATACATAATATATAATTTTATATCACCTAACATAATGTAAATGTAAATATGTAATATATAAAGCTACGGTATAGTGTATTATATAATGCATAATATGGTATATAAACATAAATGTGCAATATAAATAATAAATGTTAATTCTCTAGAATTTGTAGCATAATATAAATGTAAATCTGTAATATAAATATGATATATGGTATAATATGTGATAAGATGATATAAATGTAAATATACAATATAAAGAATAAATTAGTTATATATTATATGTAATTGCATATAAATATAATATAATGTAAATGTAAATAGGCAATCTATAAATCTTATTATATTGCATACTGTATAAACATAAATGTGAAATATAAAAACATTAATTTGTGAAAATACATAGCATAATATAAATATATTTTATGACATGTGGTATAATATATAATAGGTTGTAAACATAAATACACAATATAAAGAATAAGTATTAATTACAAATCATATGTAATTGCATATAATATCTAACATCATGTAAATGCTAATATGTAATATAAATGTAAATATGAAGAGAAATAGAAATGCCAGTAACCATTACAAGATTAATTTTATGTTGTATGAATTTCACCTTATTTATTTATTTATTTATTTATTTATTTATTTATTTTTGAGACAGAGTCTTGCTCTGTCGCCCAGGCTGGAGTGCAATGGTGCGATCTCGGCTCACTGCAACCTCCGCCTCCCGGGTTCAAGCGATTCCCCTGCCTCAGCCTCCTGAGTACCTGGGACTACAGGCGTGTGCCACCATGCCCAGCTAATTTTTTTGTATTTTTAGTACAGACAGAGTTTCACCATGTTGCCCAGGCTGGTCTTGAACTCCTGACCTCAAGTGATTGACCCGCCTCGGCCTCCCAAAGTGCTGAGATTACAGGCGTGAGCCACTGCGCCCAGCCGAATTTCACCTCAATTTTAAAAAACGAATGCAAATCTGGTTCAAGTTGGTGTTTAACTTTTTTTTTTAATGGATGCAAAGAAACCATGTTGAACAAACATCAAAATTTTGAAAAAAGACACAATCTGACTGCCCGACTCACCTCATCCACCTCCTTTTAGTCCCGGCTCTATTGGATCCTGTCTTTAGTTATAATTTTGATATTTGTTCATCTCGAAATTTTTTTGCCTTGTTTTTGATTTTTTTTAATGTTGCATTAAAACATGATGGACCTTAATGACTGAGATTTTCAGCGTCCCCTTAAATCTTGCACCCACGAGAGAGCCTCCCTGGTCTCACCCTGGTCCCCACCCCATTGACCACATCTTGGCGCGGAAGGGCGGAAGGAGCGCTAACGCAGGAGAACACGATTCAAATCCTGACCCTGCCACTTGCGTGTTCTAAGACCTCGGCAACTGGTTTTGCCTCTCTGGGCCTCAAGTTCCTCTTCTGAAAAGAGGGAGATGCCACAGCTGCACATTTTTTATAAATGGCAATAGTGCACCTGCTATTATGTGGTATGCACTTAGAAGATGGGAGCGTCGGCTGGGCGCGGTGGCTCACACCTGTAACCCCAGCATTTTGGGAGACTGAGGCGAGTGGATCACCTGAGGTCAGGAGTTCGAGACCAGCCTGGCCAACATGGTGAAACTCTGTCTTTACTAAAAATATAAAAAATTAGCCAGGTGTGGTGGCGGGTGCCTGTAATCCCAGCTTGGGAGGCTGAGGCAGGAGAATCGCTTGAACCTGGGAGGCAGAGGTTGCAGTGAGCTGAGATCATGCCATTGCACTCCAGCCTGGGCAACAAGAAGATGGGAGCATCATCATGCTGTGTTTTATTACTAGCAAGAGATGGTAAACTGAGGCACTGAGGCTTTGGGTTCAAATCCCATCTCCATCACTTCCTCACCATGTGACATTAAGTAATTCACTTACCCTCCTCCTTTGCAAAAAAAAAAAAGAAGAAAAGAAGAAGAAGAAGGAGAAGGAGAAAGAAGAAGAAGAAGAGGAAGAGGAAGAGGAAGAGGAAGAGGAAGAAGAAGAAGAAGAAGAAAGAAGAGGAAGAGGAAGAAGAGGAAGAGGAAGAGAAGAAGAAAGAAGAAGAAGAAAGAAGAAGAAGAAGAAGAAGAAGAAGAAGAAGAAGAAGAAGAAGAAGAAGAAGAAGAAGAAGAAGAAAAGAAGAAAGTAGAGGGGCAGAGAGTAAGAATCAAATCTATTTTCCGAAGGGCTTTTGTGAAGATTAAAGGAGCTCATTAAAGAGCTGAGGCACCAGCAATTGTTCAATGCACCATTCTTTTATGTGCCATTATGAAAGAACATTTCCTGCCTATAAAATTCAGCAGAAGATGGACACTGTGGATCTCAAGAGCCGTTTCAATGTCAGAGATGTTCAAATGTGAAGAAAAATAAAAAACAACCATGCATCTTAGAACAGATTAAATGTAGTAATAACAACAGCTAATGCTGTATAAAGTCCTCATTGTGTGTCAGGACCAGGACTAAGCACTTGACAGACTCGTTTACACCTCCTAAAAGCACTATGAAGTAGATACTGTCATTAAGCTATTTTCCAGAGAGGAATGCTGAAACAGAGAGAGGTTAAGTTACCGGCCCAAGGTCACGCAGCTAGGTAAGGTGAGGGTCAGAATTCGAATCCAGGTCAGCAGGCTCCAAAAGCCACACTGTAAACCTCCACCCCTATATGCTTGACATGCTATAGGTGCAAAAGAAACAAACAAACAAAACAAAAAATCCTGCAAAAACAACTGGAACTGTCATTACCATCACCACCATCATCATTACCATCATCATCATCGTCATCATCATCGCCATCATCATCGTAACCATTTTCCTTCCAACAAGACCATCATCTCCCAAGGTCAGGGACCCTCCTTTGTCTGTCCCATCCCCAGCAGCCCCCAGCCCAGAGCTAGATTCAGAAGTCGGTGCTCAGGGATCTCAGAATGGCATAACTAATTGGCTCGGAGGTTCCTCCCATACCCAGCCTGGAACCCCAACCCAGAAACCTCTCATTGAAACAAAAATAAATGTTTCTACTCACCAGAGATGAACAGACAAGTCCTGAGGAGGGCCCTAAGAATACAGAGAGACACCCCGACTTAATGTAAAGACCCCAGCGTGACAGCAGAGGGCAGGGCACTTCATTCATTCATTCATTCATTCACTCATTCCACTTGCGTTTAGTGAGTGCCTATTATGTGCCAGGCACTGTGGTACTCATTGGGGATAAAGTCCCAGAATCTCGGGGTAGAGACTGTCCCAGTATCATAGAAAGCAGGGGTTGTTTATCATAACCCTCAAGTCAAGAATGGTTTTTACATTTTTAGATGGTTGGCAAAAATCAAAAGAATTTTTTTTTTTTAGGGACAGAGTCTCACTATGTTGCCCAGGCTGAAGTGCAGCAGTATGATCACAGCTCACTGCAGCCTCCATCTCCCAGGTTCAAGCGATCCTCTCACCTCAGCCTCCCAAGTAGCTGGGACTACAGGCACGCACCACCACACCCGCTAATTTTTAATTTTTAAAAAAATTTTGTGGAGATGAGGGGGAGGGTCTCCCTTTGTTTCCCAGGCTGTTCTTAAACTCCTGGCCTCAAGTAATCCTCCTGTCCTGGCCTCCCAAAGGGCTGGGATTACAAGCATGAGCCACCATGCCTAGCCAAAAGAATATTTTTGGGATTGTGAAGATTATATGAAACTCACCTGTCAGTGCCCATGAATTGTGCTTTATAGGAACATAGCCGCATCTATACATCATTTACAGCTACTTTTGCACTACAAGGGCAGAACTGAAGAGTTGCAAAACAATATAGGACCCTGGAGGGTGAGCATATTTACACTATTCTTTGGCTCTTTACAGAAAAAGTTTACCAACCCTCATCTAAATACGGGTGAAAGTGCTTTCTTTTTCATTTTATGTATTTATTTATTTATTTATTTATTTTGAGACAGAGTTTTGCTCTTATTGCCCAGGCTGGAGTGCAGTGGCGCAATCTCGGCTCACAGCAACCTCCGCCTCCCAGGTTCAAGCGATTCTCCTGCCTCAGCCTCCTGAGTAGCTGGGATTACTGGTGTGTGTCACCACGCCCGGCTGATTTTGTATTTTTAGTAGGGATGGGGTTTCTTCCATGTTGGTCAGGCTGGTCTGGAACTCCCGACCTCAGGTGATCCGCCCGCCTCGGCCTTCCAAAGTGTTGGGATAACAGGCGTGAGCCACCGCGCCCCGCCTAAAGTGCTCACTTTCACTACCTTAAAACAATTAGGACAGCTACTATAAGGCAAAAACAAATCAACAAACAAAACACAAAGTAGCAAATGTTGGCAAGGATGTGGAAAAATCGGAACCCTTGTGCACTGTTGGTGGGAATGGAAAATGGTGCACTATGAAAAACAGTATGTGGAGGCCGGGCACGGTGGCTCAAGCCTGTAATCCCAGCACTTTGGGAGGCCGAGGCGGGCGGATCACAAGGTCAGGAGATCGAGACCATCTTGGCTAACACGGTGAAACCAGGTCTCTACTAAAAATACAAAAAATTAGCCGGGCGTGGTGGCGGGCGCCTGTAGTCCCAGCTACTTGGGAGGCTGAGGCAGGAGAATGGCGTGAACCCCAGGGGGCGGAGCCGCAGTGAGCCAAGATCGCGCCACTGAATTCTGGCCTGGGCGACAGAGCGAGACTCCGTCTCAAAAAAAAAAAAAAAAAGAAAAAAAAGAAAAGAAAAACAGTATGTGCCGGGCACGGTGGCTCACGCCTGTAGTCCCAGCACTTTGTGAGGCCGAAGCAGTCGGATCACGAGGTCAGAAGTTCAAGACCAGCCTGACCAACATGGCAAAACCCCATCTCTACTAAAAATACAAAAAATTAGCCAGGCGTGGTGACGCATGCCTGTAATCCTAGCTACTTGGAAGGCTGAGGCAGGAGAATCGCTTGAACCTGGGAGGTGGAGGTTGCAGTGAGCCGAGCTCGTTCCATTGCACTCCAGCCTGGGGACAGAGCAAAACTGCCTATCAAAAAAAAAAAAAAAAAAGGAAAAGAAAAATAGTATGGTGGTTCCTCAAAACATTAAAAACTAGAACTACCATATGACCCAGCCGTCCCATTTCTGAGTATATACCGAAAGGAACTGAAAAGCATGGATTTGAAACGATATTTGCACACCCATGTTCGTAGCAGCTTTATTCACAATACGCAAAAGTTGAAGCAACCGGCCGGGTGCGGTGGCTCACACTTGTAATCCCAGCACTTTGGGAGGCCGAGGCGGGCAGATCACGAGGTCAGGAGATCGAGACCACGGTGAAACCCCATCTCTACTAAAAAAATACAAAAAAAAAAAAATTTGCCAGGCGTGGTGGCGGGTGCCTGTAGTCCCAGCTACTCGGAGAGGCTGAGGCAGGAGAATGGCGTGAACCCGGGAGGCGGAGCTAGCAGTGAGCCAAGATTGCGCCACTGCACTCCAGCCTGGGTGACAGAGTGAGACTCCGTCTCAAAAAAAAAAAAAAAAAAAAAAGTTGAAGCAACCAATTGTTCATTGACAGGAAAACGGATAAACAAAATACGGTATATGCATACCATGGAATATTAGCCTTAAGAATTAAGAAAATTGCCCGGGCACGGTGGCTCATGCCTGTAATCCTAGCACTTTGGGAAGCCAAGGAGTGTGGGTCACTTGAGCCCAGGAGTTCGAGACCAGCCTGGGCAACATGATGAAACCCCGTCCCTACAAAAGAATACAAAAATTAGGCAGGGCATGGTGGCTCACGCTTGTACTCCCAGCACTTTGGGAGGCCAACGAGGGCAATCACCTGAGGTCAGGAGTTTGAGACCAGCCTGGCCAACATGGTGAAACCCCGTCTCTACTAAAAACACAAAAATTAGCTTGGTGTGGTGGTGCATGCCTGTAATCCCAGCTACTCGAGAGGCTGAGGCGGGAGAATCGCTTGAACCCAGGAGGCCAAGGTTGCAGTGAGCCAAGATCGCACCATTCCACTCCAGCCTGGGCAACAAGAGCGAAACTCCGCCTCAAAAATTTTTTAAAAAATACAAAAATTTACCAGGCATGGTGGCACATGCCTGTAGTCCCAGCTTCTCAGGAGGCTGAAGTGAGAGGATCACTTAAGCTTAGGAGGTCAAGGCTGCAGTGAGTTAAAATTGCACAACCACTGCACTCCAGCCTGGGTAACAGAACCATACCCTGTCTCAAAAATTTAAAAAATAAAAATAAAATGGCCGGGCGCAGTGGCTCACGCCTGTCATCCCAGCACTTTGGGAAGCCGAGGAGGGAGGATCACAAGGTCAGGAGATCGAGACCATCCTGGCTAACACGGTGAAACCCCGTCTCTACTAAAAACACAAAAAATTAGCCAGGCATGGTGGCAGGTGCCTGTAGTCCCAGCTACTCGGGAGGCTGAGGCAGGAGAATGGCGTGAACCCGGGAGGCGGAGCTTGCAGTGAGCCAAGATTGTGCCACTGCACTCCAGCTTGGGCGACAGAGTTAGACTCCATCTCAAAAAAAAAAAAAAAAAAAAAAAAAAAGAAAATTCTGACACATTCCACAACATGGGTGAGCCTTGAATACATTATGCCAAGTGAAACAAGCTAGACACAAAGGACAAATACTGTGTGATTTCACTTAGATGAGGTACTTAGGATAGGAAAATCCATAGAGCTGGAGAGTAGAATGTGAATGTCAGGGGCTGGGAGAGGGGAATAGGTGGTTGCTGTTTAACAGGTACAGAGTGCTGCAAGATGAAAAGTGTCCTGGAGATGATGGTGGTGATGATGGTGGCAAAACACCGTGAATGTACTTAATGCCACTCAACTGTACCTTAGAAAATGGTTATGTTGGCCAGGCGTGGCGGCTCACGCCTGCAATCCCAGCGCTTTGGGAGGCTGAAGCAGGGGGATCACTTGCACCTAGAAGTTCGAAACCAGCCTGGGCAACATGGCAAAACCCCGTCTCTACGAAAAATACAAAAAATTAGCCAGGCATGGTGGTATGCACCTGTAGTCCCAGCTACTTGGGAGGCTGAAGTGTGAGGACCACCTGAGCCTGGGAGGCGAGGCTGCAGTGGGCCAAGATTGCACCATTGCACTCCAGCCTGAGCAACAGAGTGAGATCCTGTCTCCAAAAGAAAGGTTACATTGTTAACTTTTATGTTCTATATATTTTGCCATAATCAAAAACAATAATAATAAAATGAATGAGGAATCATCACCTCTATCTAGTTCTAAAACATTTTTATCACTCCAAAAGAAAATACCATACCCAGCCGGGCATGGTGGCTCACGCCTGTAATCCCAGCACTTTGGGAGGCCGAGGCAGGCAGATCATTTGAGGTCAGGAGTTCGAGGTCAGCCTGACCAACATGGTAAAATCCCATTTCTACTAAAAATACAAAAAATTAGCCAGGCGTGGTGGTGCACGCCTGTAATCTCAGCTACTCAGTATTCCCAATTTTTCATTGTAATGGTCAGTTTTATGTTGTGCAAATTTTACCTCAATTTTTTAAAAGAAAAAAGAGAAGGATGTTCTATGAGAGGATTGCATGAGCCCAGGAGTTCAAGACCAGCCTGGGCAACATAGTGAGACCCCATCTCTAAAAAAAAAATCACACACAAAAAAATGGCTGTGGCCGGGCGCAGTGGCTCACACCTGCAATCTCAACACTTTGGGAGGCCGAGGCTGGCGGATCACAAGGTCAGGAGTTTGAGACCAGCCTGGCCAACATGGTGAAACTCCATCCCTACTAAAAATACAAACATTAGCCAGGCGTGGTGGTGGGCGCCTGTAATCCTAGCTAGTCAGGAGGCTGAGGCAGGAAAATCACTTGAAACCGGAAGGCAGAGGTTGCAATGAGCCGAGATCACCCCACTGCACTCCAGCCTGGGAAACAAGAGTGAAACTCCATCTTAAATAAATAAATAAATAAAGCTGAGCATAATGGCTGCCATCTGTGGTCCTAGCTACTCAGGAGGGTGAGGTGGGAGGATTGCTTGAGCCCAGGAGATCAAGGCTGCAGTGAGTTAAAATCACACCATTGCACTCCAGCCTGGGTGACAGAATGAGACCCTCTCTCTAAAACAAAAAATTAAGAGATCGATAGAATAGATGGATAGATAGGTAATAGGTAGATGGATAGATGACAGATGATAAACAGACAGGTGATAAATAAATGATAAATGAATAGATGAGAGAGAAATTATAATAAATAGGTAATAGACAGATAATAGATGGTTAGATAGGTAGGTGAAAAATAGAGAGGTGATCGGTGAATAGATAGATGATAGATAATACACAGACAGACGATACATAGATAAATGGTAGGTGGATGAACAGATCATGAATGTATTGATAAGTAGATAGATGATAGATGATGGATGGATGGATGGATGGATGGATGGATGGATAGAAGAATTGATTGATGAATGGATGGATTGATGGGTAGGTACATGGATAGATAGACATATAGATGATAGATAGATAGATAGATAATAAATGGGTAGATAGGTGATAGGCAAATAGATGATAGGTAAATAGATAGATAGATAATATGCAGGTAAATGATGGATGCATGGGTAGATAGACAGATAGCTAGCTAGATAGATAGACAGATAGCTAGCTAGCTAGCTAGCTAGCTAGCTAGATAGATAGATAGACAGATAGATAGATAGACAGACAGACAGATGAGGGCAGAAGGAACAACTCTTCCTTGCAGCAGAACACCAGCTAATAAATTTGGAAAGAATGATGGAGTTGGAAACTCCTGTTGTAACTTGACAATGGAGAAACCATAGGAACAAAAAAATTTTTGATAAAATTTTTGGGGAAATTGGCAACATTTAAATACAGACTATGAATTAAATAATAATGTAATGTCAATGTTGAATTTTGTGTCTTTTAAAATCTTGCTCTGGTTATGTACAAGAAGGCTCTTGCTCTTAAGAAGTATTTAGGGGTAAAGGGGAACGTCGTCTGCAAACTCACTTTTAATTCTTCCAGGAAAAATAAATACTATGTGTGGGTAGAGAGAGGAAATGACAGAGCAAATGGAACAAAACAGTAACAGGACTGATGAAACTGGGTAAAGGCTACACGGGAGCTCTTGGCATTATTCTCATAACTTTGCTAGAAGTCTGAAATAATATAAAGTTAAAACCAATACTGGAGAGAATTTCCCTCTGCAGCCTGTGAAGTGGACAGTGGGGTCATTTGCTGTGAATGAGGTAGGGGGCGTCTGAGGTTGGGGAGAGAGGAAGAAATGTGAAGTCATCATGAAGAGTGAGGTGTCCACCGAGCAGAGAACACTGGAAGAACAGCAGAGGCTGGGGTGGACAGGTGTGTCCACCAGGAGCAGGGCAAGGACACAGGCAATGGAGGCCACAGTGCTCTCACAGAACTCAATTCAGTGTCTCAGAAGGAAGCAAGGGGCAGGCCCACCTTCTAGGTCCCTGCTTCTTCCTCCCTACCATACTCATGTAGGAAGGAAAGGACCTTTACACAAAAATCAAAGAGAAAAAGATCAATCATTGTTTCCAGGGTGGCTCCTCCCTGGGCTCAGTTGGTGGGGTGGGCAAAGCCTTGAGTTGGAGAAAGACCTGCCGTGATGGGCAGCCCCCTCCCCAACTCCACGGGTGTCTTTCCAAGTCTGCCCATCCTCCCAGGACCCGCCCTGGACCCCTTGCCCTTGTTCCATTCAGACTTGAGGCACTTACATGGACATAGGGCTTCACCCTGTTACAAGGAAACCAGCCAATTTCATTAGTAGATGTATTCTTGCCCTAAACACCCAGGAGACAAAAACAGAAACAGAGAGGTTATAGGATCCATAACCCCACCCGCCATCTAAACCCATAACCCTACACATGGATCCTGCCCCATCACTCGTGTGTGTGTGTGTGTGTGTGTGTGTGGGTGTGTCCATCTCTCCGCTCAATGGTCACTCTGCTTGTCCATGTATCTCAGGATGGCCTGGAGAGCCCAGAGAGGTGATAATGAGTATTAACTTCCTGGGAAGATGGCCCGCTCGGAAAAGCCATGCCCAGAAATCTCAGTCTACCTACCCCACTCCCCAGGCATCACCTCCAGAGCACGGTGGAACTATGACCCAACTCCCTGAGACCACATGAATCCATAACCCTACACTTGGGTTCCACCCCATCACTCCTGTGGCCCCAGCCTGTACCTCCCACCAGTTCTGTTCAGCCTCAGCCTTCGTGAGCTCCACAATGTCTCCAGGGTTGAGCCGTAGGAAGGGTCCAATGGCTCCAGGGGGTGGAGGAAGCCCGTAGTATTCCTGAAACACCTCCATCTTGGGCAGACCTGGAGGACAGGGTACAGGAGTACAGGGTGGTTGGCAGTCAACTTTCAACCCTGAATCTTGCCACCCTCCAGAATGGCTAAAATTTTTCTTTTTAGACTGGCAATACTAAGTGTTGCCAAGGAGGTGGAGCAACTGGAATTCTCACTCATTGCTGGTGGGGATACTCTTTGGAAAACTATTTGGCAATATCTACTGAAGCTAAACATCGTACCTACTCTGTAACCCAGCAACCCAAGAGAAATGAAAACATGTGTCCTGGCTGGGCACGGTGGCTCATACCTGTAATCCCAGCACTTTGGGAGGCTGAGGCAGGAAGATCACCTGAGGTCAGGAGTTCGAGACCAGACTGGCCAACGTGGTGAAACCCCATCTCTACTAAAACTACAGAAATTAGCCAGGTGTGGTGGTGGGTGCCTGTAATCCCAGCTACTTGGGAGGGGCTGAGGCAGGAGAATCACTTGAACTCCCAGGAGGCAGAGGTTTCAGTGAGCTGAGATCATGCCACTGCACTCCAGCCTGGGCGATGGAGTGAGACTCTGTCTCAAAACAAAACAAACAAACAAACAAACAAACAAACAAACAAAAATGTCCTTCAAAAGTTGCAGCTTTATTCACAATATCCCAAAACTGGCAACCAACCAAACGTCCTCAATAGGTTGATCAATCAATAAACAAATTGTGATATCATCACATAATGGAATACCATACAGCAATGAAAAGGAACAAGCTATTGCTACAGGCAATCACATCAATGCATCTCACCGTCATTATGTCAGATAAAAGAAACCAGATGAAATAAGCATGTACTATATGATTTTATTTATAGAAAACTCAAGAGCAGACAAAATTAATCTATGGTGATAGAGGTCAGGTGATAGAGGTTCCCTATGGGAGATAGGTGAGTAGCAGTGCTTTCTGATAAAACTTTCTGTGGTGATGGATATGTCCAATATGGTAGCGACTAGCCACAGGCAGTTATTGAGAACTTCAAGGCTAATGCAAGTAAAAAAATTTTTAAGGTGATTTCATTTTAATTAATTTATATTGGACAGTGCAGTTCTGGAGGGATGGAAATGTTCTATATTTTTATTTGATTGTTGGTTGTATGGATAAAATTTATTAAGTCATATACTTAAGATTTATTGATTTTTACATATCTTAAAGTATGTATTTCCTCTCTCAATAAAATACATGTATGTGTGTGTGTATATATATATATATGTATATATATATATTCTATTGTACAAAGGACACTTGGGTTGTTTCTAATTTTGACTGTTGCTAAGAAAGCTGACTGACTATTGCTAATTACATAATAAGTAATAGTAAGAAGAAAACATACCCATTCATAGATTTCATATATTTATTTTTTTATTTTCTTGAAAGAGGATCTTGCTCTGTTGCCCAGGTTGGAGTGCAGTGGCGTGATCACGGCTCACTGAAACCTTGAAATCCTGGGCTGAAGCAGGAACCCCGCTAATTTTTAAAAAAATTTTTGTAGACACAGGGTCTCGTTATGTTGCCCAGGCTGGTCTCAAACTCCTGGCCTTGGCCTCTCAAAGTGCTGGCATCACAGACATGAACCACCACACCTGATTTATGTTATATATTTATACGTCATATAAATGGCATATAATTGGAACACTCCTGCCTCTGCACTCTAGCCTGGGATACAGAGCAAGACCCTACCTCTAAAAATAAAAAAAGATATATTATATATATAAAATATATTTTAATAACTATATATTATTTAATATATATTTTTATATATTATTATAATATATTATTAATTATTACATTATTATGCATCAATTAAATATTAATATATTATTAAATAATATAATGTATTGTTATTTTTACATATTGAATAAAAATACATATATTTTTAAATTTTTTTTAATTAAGGCTGGGCACGGTGGCTCATGCCTGTAATCCCAGCACTTTGGGAGGCTGAGCAGGCAGATCACCTGAGGTCAAGAGTTTGAGACCAGCCTGCCCAACATGGTGAAACCCCGTCTCTACTAAAAATACAAAAATTAGCCGAGTGTGGTGACATGTGCCTGTAGTCCCAGCTACTTGGGAGGCTGAGGCAGGAGAATAACTTGAACTTGGGAGGTGGAGGTTGTAGTGAGCCAAGATCGTACCACTGCACTCCAGCCTGGGTGACACAGCAAGACTCCATCTCCAAAAATAAATAAATTAATTAATTAAAATAAGCACATACTGTATGATTTAATTTATACAGTATGGCTGGGCAATGTCCCAAGACCCCATCTCTATTTAAAAAAATTAAAAATTAGTCAGGTGTGGTGGTGTGCACCTGACTTTAAGCGATCCTCTGACCTTGGCCTCCCAAATTGTTGGGATTACAGGTGTGAGCCAGTTGCACCCAGCCCAGTGTGGCTGTTAATATGATCATGGAAATCTGTCCCCGGGTCAACATCAATAGAGATGAATTTTCCTCCTGCCCCCACACAGCACCCCCTGCCAACTCACCCAGCTCATTCCTCTTTTTGTCCTGAGCCCTGCGATGTAGTTTGTCCTGGAAGGAGAAGCAAAGAAAGCCTGTCTACCTATGCCCAGCCTGGGGGCTTGTAGGCCCCCTCATTGTCCTCACCCCACAAAGGATCATGCCCAGTTCCGGGATGTCCTGGGTCCTCCCCGCACTGTCACCCATTATTTGCGGTGCACAGGAAGGACCATGGGAAAGTCTTACCTTCTTCATAGTTCCTGGGAAATCTATGGAAGGGTAAAAGAAATGGTGAGAATGGGAGATCCTCCACAGAGAACCAAGCTCACCTCCCAGCCTCCCTCCCACTCGTACCTTGCCCATGTCGGCCACATGGAGGGACCCTCCCCAGACACTCCTTGTGTGCAGGTGCCCGGCACCGATGGCAGCGGTAGCCCTGATAGAAGGTACCTCTGAGATGCAGGGGACACGTAAAGAAGAGTGAGTGACCTTTACAGACAGGGCCAAATATTCTGCTAAAAACATAAAGGGACCCCTTGGGTTCTCTTTAGATCAGGAGAGTGACGGAGAAGCAGAAGATCAAAGTAGGGACCCCCCATCTCCCAATTTAGGGGACCAACTACTGGAGGACCCCAGGATGCAGGACCCTCCTCCCAGATTCTCACCTAAGCAGCATCTGACAGGCCCTGCAGGACGTGGTCTCCTCAAAGGAGAACATCTGGAAGTCATGCCCGTTGGCAGCGGCATTCTCCGGGTAGATGTTGGAGCTGACAGGGGAAAATTAAAAAAAAAAAAAAAGGCCAGTATTTTATTCCTTTTTATGGCCGAATACTATTCCATGGTATGAACAGACCACATTTTGCATGTCCACTCATTCATCGATTGATGTTTGGGTCGTTTCCACCCTTTGGCCACACTGAATCGTGCTGCCATGCACACTGGGAGAAAGAGAAAGCAGGTTAGGAGTTTCCAGGGGCTTGGAGAGCGGGGAATTGGGAGTGAATGCTTAATGAGTATGAGGTCTCCTTTGGGCTGATGAAAAGGTTTTGAAACTGGATAGAGGTGATGGTTGCACAACACTGTTAGTGTACAAAATGCCATACGATCGTACACTTTGAAATTGTTAGATTTTTTGTTGTGGAAATTTTGCCTCATATAAAAAGGAGAAGGAGAAGGAGAAGACAAAAGTGGAAGAGGAGGAAGAGGGGAAAAAGAAGGAGGAAGAGGGGAAAAAGAAGGAGGAGGAGGAAGAGGGAAAAGAAGGAGGAGAGGAAGAGGAAGAGGAGGAAAGGGAGGAGGAGGAAGAAGAGCAGGAAGAGGAGGAAGAGGAAGAAGGGGAGGAAAAGGAGGAGGAGAAGGAAGAAGAGGTGGAGGAGGAATAGGAGGAAGAGGAAGAGGAGGAAGGAGAGGAGGAGGAACGGGAGGAAGGAGAGGAGAAGGAAGAAGAAGAGGAAGGGGAGGAGGAGGAAAGAAGAGGAGGAAAGGAGAAGGAGAAAGAGGAGGAGGAGGGGCAGGAAGGAAACCAGGAGGATGAGAAGGAAGAGGAGAGGAGAGCAAGAAAGAGGAGGAGGAAAGGAGAAGAGTCTGGGCTGGTAGCTGCACACAACCCCTGCATTCCAAGGATGAAGACAGCCTTGGGCCTGTCCCTCTTATTTCCCAAATGAAGAGACTGCGGTTCAGAGTGGTCCCATGGCATGTCAGGACAGAGTAGGGACTAGAGCAGGTTCCTTCTTCCCAGCCCCTGCCCCTCTGCGGACAGAAAGAGGGAGGAAGACGGGGACTCACATGGCCATCTCAAACTGCTCCATCCACTTCTTCTTCAATTCTCTTGTCTTGAAGAACAGCTCATAGCCCTGGGCACCTTGGTCCTCAATCAGGAGGAACATGTGGCTCCACTGCAGGGAAGCAGAGCTCAGACTGAAGGCACTGCCCCTGCAGAGGTGGGAGCACACACCCACCCACCCCTCCCTCTGTAAGGAACAAGAAAGCCCATGACAGTCTCTATGCCCCTAGCACCATGCATGGATATCCTTGTAAAAGGGCTTTCTAGGATATCCAAATACACAACCATAAACCCAAAACCACACACACATGCGTGCACATGCACACACACACACACACCCCTTTGCAGAAGCACACACCTGACACAGCATGTCACTCATCATTGATTTGTCTGTTCAACAAAGCATTGGTGCAGCGCCTGCTGAGAAACAGACACTGCTAGGAGCTGGGGACAGAGCAGTGAATAGGATGTGGTCCCCAGAGCTCCAGCCTGGTAGGAGAGACGGATGCTGTAAGCAGGCAGTTACAAGACAGCAACTGGCTCCTCGAGGGAGGCACAGGTTGAGAAATAGAGAAGCCAGCGGGGAGCGGTGGCTCACACCTGTAATCCCAGCACTTTGGGAGGCTGAGGTGGGTGGATCACGAGGTCAGGAGTTCGAGACCAGCCTGACCAATGTGGCGAAACTCTGTCTCTACTAAAAATACAAAAAAATTAGCCAGGCGTGGTGGCGGGCATCTGTAATCCCAGCTACTCAGGAGGCTGAGGTAGGAGAATCGCTTGAACCCAGGAGGCGGAGGTTGCAGTGAGCCGAGATCATGCCACTGCACTCCAGCCTGGCGACAGAGCGAGACTCTGTCTCAAAAAAAGAAATAGAGAAGCCACAGACCATAGCACAGGGGGGATCTCCAGGGGAAAAACTAAAGAGAAGAGTTCACAGGAGAAAAAGCAGAAGGAAGTAAGGAAGAGCCGAGAGGGAGAGGGGTCTCAGCTCAAATGTCACTTCCACGGAGAATGTCCCTGAATAATGGAGGTAAGATTGCTTCCCCTCCCACCCTCACCTACCACAGCCACATCTCCTGTTTTATTCATTTATTTTTTAATAGAGACAGGGTCTCACTCTGTGGTCCCAGCTGTAGTGCAATCATAGCTCACTGCAGCCTCCAACTCCTAGCCACAGGCAATCCTCCCACCTCAGCCTCCCATGTAGCTAGGGCTACAGGCATGTGCCACCAAGCCCAGCTAATTTTTTTTTTTTTTTATGTTTTGTAGAGACGGGGATCTCCCTATGTTGCCCAGGCTGATCTCAAACTCCTGGGCTCAAGCGATTCTCCCACTTCGGCCTCCCAAAGTACTGGGATTACAGGCATGAGCCACTGCACCCAGCCATCTACTTTTCTTTGTAGAAAGCATCCCATAAGAATGCAAGTACCATACAAGAAATAAAATAAGCCAGGCACAGTGGCTCACGCTTGTAATCTCAGCACTTTGGGAGGCCAAGATGGGCAGATCACTTGAGGTCAGGAGTTTGAGACCAGCCTGGCCAACATGGTGAAACCTCGTCTCTACTAAAAATACAAAATTTAGCTGGGCATGGTGGTGGGTGCCCGTAATTCCAGCTACTCAGGAGGCTGAGGCAGGAGAATTGCTTCAGCCTGGGAGCCGGAGGTTGCAGTGAGCCGAGATTGTGCCACTGCACTCCGGCCTGAACGACAAAGTAAGACTGTCTCAAAAAAAAAAAAGAAAAAGAAAAGGAAACAAACAGACAAACAAACAAAATGAAAACTCTTGCTTTCCATTTTAGTCCTAGTGCCTAGAAGAGTGCCCTGGATATAGTAGGTGCTCAATTTAAAAACTGTTGAGTGGGCTCACACTTATAATCCCAGCACTTTGGGAGGCCGAGGCAGATGGATCACGGGGTCAAGAAATCGAGACCATCCTGGCCAACATGGTGAAATCCCGTCTCTACTAAAAATACAAAGATTAGCTGGGTGTGGTGGTGTGTGCCTGTAGTCCCCACTACTCGGGAGACTGAGCCAGGAGAATGGCTTGAACCCGGGAGGCGGAGGTTGCGGTGAGCCGAGATTGCGCCACTGCACTTTGGCCTGGCGACAGAGCGAGACTCCATCTTAAAAAACAAAACAAAACAAAACAAACAAACAAACAAAAAAACACCTGTTGAGTGGATTAACACACACTTCCATGTAGATATAGTCTGGCAAACAGGCGCATGCCCAAGTGGAGAGGGCTAAGCTGCCGACTGCGTGGAGGACCCCATAGCTCTGGCGTCAAAGCCCCACCTTCTTGTTGTCTCGGTCTCCTGAAGAGTCATCCCGAACCTGGAAGCTGTGCAGGTTCACAAAGTCCTTGAGGTCATAGGAGTCTCCCCGGCGCTTACAGATGAGCAGAGCTTTGTCGAGCAGGAAGGCGTACCTGGAAGGATGGATAAGGCATTCCTGTCTGGCTCTTCCCAACTGTCCCCATCAGCTCTCTGACCAGTTCCTCCACATCCTGATCCCACCCTGCCCTTCTCCTCCTCCTTGGCCAACTTGGCCATGCCCACCTTTCCATACTGACTTCACCCACGTGATCCGCGTTGGCCCTACTGCCTGTCAGTCTTCGCTCCACCCATACCCCTCGCTGGCCCTGTCCTGCCTGTCCATCAAGGCTCCACCGCCTTCTCTGGATGGGTCTACCACCTGTCTGTCTAGAAACCTTGCCTCACCCCCACTCAGGTCCCTCCCCAAATTCATCTTAATTCCACCTACAAGTCTACATAAGAACCTGGCCCCACCCCTACCCAGGCTCCACCCCAGATCTGTGTTGGCTCCACCCACTTGTCCATCTAGGAGCCTGGCCACGCCCCTATCCAGGCTCTTCCCCAGACCTGTGTTGATTCCACCCAACTGCCTATCTAGAAACCTGGCCCCATCCCTACCCAGGCTCCACCACAGATATGGTTTGCTCCACTCACCTACCCATCTAGGAGCCTGGCCCCCACCTTGCCCAGACTCCACCCAGATCTGTGTTGACTCCACCCACCTGCTCATCTAGGAGCCTGGCACCATCCCTGCCCAGGCTCCTCCCAGATCCGTGTTGACTCCACCCATCTGCCTATCTAGAAGCCTGGCTCCGCCCCTGCCCAGGCTCCACCCAGATCTGTGTTGACTCCACCTACCTACCCATCTAGGAGCCTGGCCCCACCCCTTTGCCCAGGCTCCATCCCAGATCCATGTTGACTCCACCCACCTGTCCATCTTGGAGCGCCGTTCCACCGAGGTGATCTTGAGCTCCCCGTCGATCTTGGGCCGGCCATAGTGAGCCAGAGACTGGTCCTATGCAGCAGGCAGGGGGTCTAGCAAGGGTCTCCCAAGAAAGGAGCCAGACACCCTCCCCACGTGGCCACACCCCTGGTCCACCTGGCTCCACCGCCTCACCAGATTCTCAATGGACAGCTGGAAATTGGTGATCTGCCGCAGTGTCTCGTTGTCTCGCTTGACCTCGTTCACGCACTGAGCCAGGTCCTGGGGAGGGGGCAGGGGTGAACCTGGTTCCCCAACAGCCGACCCAGGATCCTACCTAACCCCGGCTAGAGGATCAGCCCCACCAGGAGGGTGTCCGCAGCAGGTGAGTCACCAGCACCCTACACCCACTCACCCTCATGGCATCCAGGGCCAGCCGCAGGTTCTCCTTCTCCATCGCCTCCTGCGTGTGTTTCACCAGCTCCTGAGAGAACCAAGACGTCAGACGTCACCTGGGCCCCTCCCCTTCTCCCTGGGGGGAGGGCCTTCCAAACAATGCTAGCTCACCAGCTCCTGCATCGTACTGCTGACCCTGGAGGCTGAGACAGGACCCCAGTGACCCATCCCTGAGCGTCCTAGAGACCCAACCCCCAGAAGCCAGCCCCGTCCCCACTTTTATAGACACAGGAGGGTAGGTACGTGGAGCCCACGCCTCAGGGATGTGCCCGGCACCTGGAGAAGGAGGTGATACTTGAGAACTCGCTGCATAGGCACCATCAGCAGGTCCCGCAGGGTGAACCTCCCGTTGTTGGCTCGCTGAGAACATTCCTGGGGAATCAGAGAACGATGGGGAAACTGAGGCAGGTCCCAGCAAGAGCCAGTTGCAGGGTGGGTGCAGATAGATTTGAATAAATACGTGGGCAGCTCTCCACCCCAGAGCTGTGGGGATTTTTCTAGAGGCCAAAGCATCATATCTGCCCCCAAGGAAACAGGGAAAGGACTCCATGAGGTGGGGGCAGCTTGAGAACCACTGGAAGGAACTTTGGGAGGCCGAGGTGGGAGGATCACTTGAGGTCAGGAGTTCAAGACCAGCCTGGCCAACATGGGGAAATCCCGTCTCTGCTATGAAAAAAAAAAAAAAATAGCTGGCGTGGTGGCGGACTCCTGCAATCCCAGATACTCAGGAGACTGAGGCAGGAGAATTGCTTGAACCCAGGAGGCAGAGATGGCACTGAGCTGAGATCACACCACTGCACTCCAACCTGGGTGACAGAGGGAGACTCCATCTCAAAAAACAAACAAACAAACAAAAGCAACAGGAAGAGGCTGGGCACGATTGCTCACTCCTGTAATCCTAGCTCTTTGATTGAGAGGCTGAGGTGGGTGAATCACTTGAGCCCAGGAGTTTGAGACCACCCTGGACAACATGGTGAAACCCTATAATTAAAAAAAAAAAACAAAAAAAAAAAACACAAAAATTAGCCAGGAATGGTGGCATGCATCTGTAGTCCCAGCTACTCAGCAGGCCAAGGCAGGAGTTGGGAGGATTGCTTGAGTCCAGGAGGTCGAGGCTGCGGTGAGTTATGATCATGCCACTGCACTCCAGCTTGGGGGACAGAATGAGACCCTGTCTCAAAACAAACAAACGAACAAACAAAAAACACTGGAATGTGGCAAATGCTGCCTGGGATAGCGGTCTATTATTCTGCCTGCTGAGGGGGGCTGGAGATGGGGAGAGGGACAGGTCTGGAGAGCCCCCGTCCTCACCACCCCTGCCCTGTCTGTGTTTCCACCAGACAAACAGATCCAGGTTGAAGTTCAATTCAAGATCAGGTTCAGCCTGGGATCAGGGGTTGGTTGGAATTGGGGTTCAGTGAGAAGTGGGAGCTCAGCCCAGACTTGGGGTACAATCAGTGCTAGGGCTCAGCCCAGAGCTGGGGTTCAGTGTGAGATCAGAGCTCACTTCAGGGTCAGGACTTCACCCTGATATCGGGGGTCAGCCCAGACCCAGGGCCAGCCCATTTCTGTTCTTCTCCATTTCCTCTGCTTGGCTGGCTAGTACCTCCCTCCCTAGGCCTTTGATGGATCCCTGGCTGGGCTGCAGCAGAAAGTGGACCCTCTGCAACTCAGTGTCCTCCCTGCTGCCCCCAGGGCCTGGGGAGGAGTGGGAGAGGCCCCCCAGAAGTGGTCCGGCCCCCACCTCCAGCTTCATCTGCACGTCCTCCCGGGCTGCGGCCACACGGTCCAGGTGTTTGCTGGCTGACTCCACCTGGCTGCAGTAGCGGCCATAGACGAGGAACCTACAGGGAGAGGACAGGCCACCAGGTAAGGGTGGCTGGCATCAAGGTCGGGCAGAGGCTGGCGTCAGCCCTGGCCTTGCTCTTCCCAGCCGGAGAAGAAACGTGAGTCTCAGTTTCTCCATCTGTGAAATGGGCATAACAATAGCATCTCCCACGTGAGGCTATTGTAGCATTATCTCATTTAATGCTACAGTAATTTCACCATAGTACCTGGTATTGTCTCTGCCCAATGTTTATTTATTTTTTATTTTATTTTATTTTATTTATTTATTTATTTTTGAGACAGAGTTTCACGCTTGTCGCCCAGGCTGGAGTACAGTGGTGCGATCTCGGCTCACTGCAACCTCCACCTCCCGGGTTCAAGTGATTCTCTTGCATCAGCCTCCCAAGTAGCTGGGATTACAGGTGCCTGCCACCAGGCCTAGCTAATTTTTGTATTTTTAGTACAGACGGGGTTTTGCCATGTTGGCCAGGCTGATCTCGAACTCCTGACCTCAAGTGATCCACCCTCCTTGGCCTCCCAAAGTGCTGGAATTACAGGCGTGAGCCACCACGCCTGGCCTATTTTTATTTTTGAGACACAGTCTTGCTCTGCCGCCCAGGCTGGAGTCCAGTGGTGTGATCTTGACTCACTGCAACCTCCAATTCTCAAGCAATTCTCTTGAGTAACTGGGATTACAGGCGAACGCCACCATGCCCGGCTAATTGTTTTTTGTATTTTTAGTTGTATTTTAGTTGTATTTTTAGGCGATGGAGACAGGGTTTCACCATACTGGCCAGCCTGGTCTTGAACTCCTGACCTCAAATGATCCACCTGCCTCAGCCTCCCAACGTGCTGGGATTACAGGCATGAGCCACCACACCTGGCCAATGTTCCTTCATTTAACAAGTACTTATTGAGCATCTACTATGTGCCAGGCCCTGTGTGCATCCGTGTAGTCAACCCTCACCACCAGCCTAGGAGGCACATTCCTGTGACCCACTGATGTACAGTTGAGGAAGCAGAAGCACAGAGAGGTTAAGTGACTACCTAGTGCCACACAGCAGAGCTGGGGATTGAACCAGAGATGGGCAGCCCCTCGCCCAGGAGCACACAGCACAAAGCCCTCCCTGTCCAGTGGTGTCTGAGGGTAAGATCTCTCAAATGCCCAGCCTAGGCAAGGCAGAGTAACCCTACAGCTTCAGTCTGGCCAGCTGGGTCTCACCTCTCCTTGTATTTGATGAAGACCTGGTAGAGATTGGCTGCGCCAGGGGTGCCCAGGGCGTCCTTCATCTCCTTTAGGAAGTGAGTATGAACACGAAGCAGGTCCTACTCGGAAGGAAGGGTGAGGGCTGGGACCAGAGCCCAGGGCTCAGGGGGCCAGGCAGGAAAGGGTCACCCACCCATCCCATGCTGCTCAACTCCCAATCCCCGTAATCCAGGGACAGGTAGGGGCAGCAGGTTATCCGCACTAGACAGACCCAAGAGGGCTGGGGATCGGCTGGCTCACCTCAATGTTGATAAAGATTATCTCAATGTCTTGAGGTTTCAGGAACCGTTGCAGGGGCTTCAAGAAATGCTGCGGGGAAGGGAGAGAAAGATGACGGAAGATAAGATTCCCTCCTCCAGACCAGTCTCAGAGAGACAGGGGAAGGAGACACAGAGGGAGATAAAGAGAGGGAGCGTGTCCACACAAAAACTTGTACAAGAATGTTCACAGTGAAATTATTCATAATAATCCCAAAGCGGAAACAACCAAAATGCTTATCAGTGGGTGAATGGGTGTTTAAAATGTGGTCTGGCCAGGCACGGTGGCTCACGCCTGTAATCCCAGCACTTTGGGAGGCTGAGGCGGGTCGATCACGAGGTCAGGAGTTCAAGACCAGCCTGGCCAAGATGGTGAATCCCCGTCTCTACTAAAACTACAAAAATTAGCTGGGCATGGTGGCAGGTGCTTGTAATCCCAGCTACTCAAGAGGCTGAAGCAGGAGAATCACTTGAACCTGGATGGCAGAGGTTGCAGTGAGCCAAGATCATGCCACTGCACTCCAGCCTGGGCGACAGAGTGAGACTCTGTCTCAAAAAAAAAAAAAATGTGGTCCATCCATACAATGCAATATTATTCAGCCATGAAAAGGAATGAAGCTCTGACACAGGCTACAACGTGGATGAACCTTGAAAACACTGCTCAGCAAAAGAAGCCAGATGCATATAAACCACATATTATGTGATGCCCTTTATATGAAATGTCCAGAAGAGAGCAATCCACAGAGACAGGGAGTAAGCTCGTGGTTGCCATGGGCTGGGGGAACATAAGAGATTGAAGGGGAACAGCTAAAGAGTTTGGGGTTTCTTTGGGAGATGATGAAAATGTTCTAAAATTAAGGCCAGGAGTGGTGGCTCACACCCGTAATCCCAACACTTTGGGAGGCCAAGGCAGGAGGATCACTTCAGACCAGGAGTAGGAGACCAGCCTGGGCAACATAGCAAGACCACATATCTACAAAAAAAAAATTAAAGAATTAAGCAGGGCGTGGTGGCATGCACCTGTAGCCCCAGCTCCTCAGGAGGTTAAGGCAGGAGGATCACTTGAGCCCAGGAGTTGGAGGCTGCAGTGAACTATGATCGTGCCACTGCACTGCAGCCTGGATGGGAGAGCGAGACCCCATTTCAAAACAAAACAAATCAAAACAAAAGAAACAAAAAAGATCAAAACAAAACAAATGAAAATCTTCCAAAATTAGACAGTGGTGATGACTGCATAATCTTGTGTGTATGCCAAAAACCATTGAACTGTATACTCTAAATGGGTGGATTATATGTATATTAATGAAATCTCAATAAAGCTATTTTTAAAAGAAATGGAGAGGTGAGGATACAGAAAAAGACTGAGCCTGGGATAAAGAGCTACAAAGGAGAGAATGACACATGGAGGAAGAAAGTAGCGAGAGGAGACTCAGAGGGAAAAACAGACAGAGTGAGAGATAAAGAGAGAGACAGAGAGACAAGAGGAAGAGGCCCAGTGCAGCCTCCCAAAGGGCTTGGATCACAGGAGGATTGCTTGAGCCCAGGAGTTTGAGACCAGCCTGGGTAACATAGCAAAAAAATATATATATAATATATATTTTTATATATTATATATCTTATATATACTTTATATATATCTTTAAATAACGATATATATCTTTAAAAGATAGATATATAAGCCGGGCACAGTGGCTCACGCCTGTAATCCCAGCACTTTTGGAGGCCGAGGTGGGCAGATCACTTGAGGTCAGAGTTCGAGACCAGCCTGGCCAACATGGCGAAACCTTGTCTCTGGGCCGGGCGCGGTGGCTCACGCCTGTAATCCCAGCACTTTGGGAGGCCGAGGCGGGTGGATCACAGGGTCAGGAGATCGAGACCATCCTGGCTAACACGGTGAAACCCCGTCTCTACTAAAAATACAAAAAATTAGCCGGGCGTGTTGGCGGACGCCTGTAGTCCCAGCTACTTGGGAGGCTGAGGCAGGGGAATGGCGTGAACCCGGGAGGTGGAGCTTGCAGTGAGCCGAGATCGCGCCACTGCACTCCAGCCTGGGGGACAGAGAAAGACTTCGTCTCAAAAAAAAAAAAAAAAAAAAAAAAAGAAACCTCGTCTCTATTAAAAATACAAAAATTAGTTGAGCATGGTGGTGCATGCCTGTAATCCCAGCTACTTGGGAGGCTGAAGCAGAAGGATTGCTTGAGCCTGGTAAGCAGAGATTGTAGTAAAGCAAGAGCGTGCCATTGCCCTCTAGCCTGGGCAATGAGAGAGAAATCCTGTCTCAAAAAGAAAAAAAAGATAGATAAATAGATAAAGATATATATCTAATAGGTATATAAGATATATAAAGATATATATCTAATAGGTATATAAGATATATAAAGATATATATCTAATAGGTATATAAGATATATAAAGATATATATCTAATAGGTATATAAGATATATAAAGATATATATCTAATAGGTATATAAGATATATAAAGATATATATCTAATAGGTATATAAGATATATAAAGATATATATCTACATATGGATATATATCTGGTATATTAAAAATATATACCTATATAAAAAGATATATACCTGTATCAATATATCTACATATTATTTATATGTCATATATTTATATATTGTATATATTATTTACATATAGCTCTATATAAAAAACTATATATTTTATATCTTATAAATATCATATATCATATATTTATATTTTATACACATTATATGTTTATATTTATATATTTATATACTTTGTATATATTTATATATTTTCTATTTATATATATGTTTAATATATTTATTTTTTTTAATTTTGTATTTATTTTGTTTGTTTTTGTTTTTTTGGCTGCTCCTGCAGGCAGTGTCCTATACTATATATATATATATATATATATATATATATATATATGTCAGACTCATATTTATATATACATATGTAGGTCAGAGAAACTCAGAGACGGAGACAGTCACAGAAAGGAAAAGCGATGGGGGCAGGAAAAGCCTCAGTTGCCCACAGCGGCGGGACAGGTGGACGTGCACCTGCCGGCCCAGCTCCTGCGCATGCGCCTGGCAGGCGCTGGGTGGGAGGTGCCCACCTGCTGGATGGAGCCCAGCGTGTCCGTGTACTTCTCCTCCGTCTGCTGGATCTCCCGCAGGCAGCAGCAGCGCTTGTCATACTCTGTCATCTTGGGCTGAGAGCGAGGGGAGAGGCCGGTGTTGGGAGGCCTGGGGCTGCCCCCCGCCCGCGCCCTCCCCAGGCCCGACCCTCCACCTCACGCACCGGCATGGACACGGGCTCCGAACGCATGAGGTCCTCATAGATCTCGTCGCCTTCCGTCTCCTCATTCTCCACGCAGTCATACAGGTCCTCATCCTCCTCCACCGTGTCGCTGTGGGTTGTGAGGTCAGGGATCCCTCGGACCTCTCCCAGATCAGAGCAGGGTCCCCTCAGACCCCAGGGCAGGGCTTTGTCCCCTCAAGACTCCCAGGGTGGGACCTCAGGCCCCAAGGGCAGGCCATGTCCCCCAAGACTCCAGGGCAGCGCCATGTCCCCCCAAGACCCCGGGGCAGGGCTGTGTCTCCCCAGACTCCCAGGCAAGGTTGTGTGCCCCAGACACCAGGGTATGAGCTTATTTCCCGAAGGGCAAGGCCATGTCCCCTCAGACCCTCCACCCCCAGGACGGTGCTCCAGTGAGCTGTACGGCCACAGGCCTGAGCACTCACTCGATCTGGTCGGACAGGCCACTGTAGATGTCTTCATCACCTACACTCTCCTCCTCGGTGGGGAAGGGCCTGGGGGGTCAGGAGGGTGTGAGCCAGGGGCCTGGGGGCTGGGTAGAAGTGGGGCTTCAGGGAGGGAGAGGACTGGGGCTAAATGGCCCAAGGCCCAGGTGGTTACTCACATGATCCCCCTGTTCTGGGCGATCGGGGTCCAGGACAGAGCAGACAGGGTGTAGATAACCTGTGAAGGGGCAGTGGCCACTCAGTGAGCCCCTCATACACCCCCACGGCAGAACACAGCTTCCAGCTGCAAGACTGTCTGAGGCACTAGACCCCATGCCTCTTGGGAGCCTAATTCAGGATTTTCTCTACCTCCCATTCCCATACCATCGTTCCCTCAAATGAGCCCCACCCTTTGCTCCTTTCTTTCTTCCTTCCTTCCTTCCTTCCTTCCTCTTTCTTTCTTTTCTTTCTTTCTTTCTTTCTTTCTTTTCTTTCCTTCTTTCTTTCCTTCTTTCTTTTTCTTTCTCTTTCTTTCTTTCTTCCTTCCGTCCTTCTTTCTTTCCTTCCTTCTTCCCTTCTTTCCTTCTTTTCTTTCTTTATTTCTTTTTTCTTTCTCTCTTTTGTTCTTTCTTCCTTTCTTCCTTCCTTCCTTCTTTTCTTTCCTTCTTCCCTTCTTTCCTTCCTTTCTTTCTTTCTTCCTTTCTTTCTTTCTTTTCTTCTTTCTTTCTTTTTTCTTTCTCTTTCTTTCTTTTTCTTTCTTCTTTCTTTCTTTTTCTTTCTTTCTTTTTCTTCCGTCCTTTTCTTTCTTTCTTTTCTTCCTTTTCTTTCTTTCTTTCTTCCTTTCTTTCTTTTTTCTTTCTCTTTCTTTTTCTTTCTTTCTTTTCCTTCCTTCCTTCCTTCCTTCCTTCCTTCCTTCTTTCTTTCTTTCCTCCCTTCTTCTCTTTCTTTCTTTTCTTTCTTTTTCTTTCTTTTAACAGAGTCTCACTCTGTCGCCCAGGCTGGAGTGCAGTGGCGCAATCTCTGCTCACTGCAACCTCAGCCTCCCTGGTTCAAGTGATTCTCCTGCCTCAGCCTCCCAAGTAGCTGGGACTACAGGCGCCGGCCACCACACCTAGCTAATTTTTTGTATTTTTAGTAGAGACAGGGTTTCACTGTGTTATCCAGGGTGGTCTCGATCTCCTGACCTCGTGACCCGCCCACCTCAGCCTCCCAAAGTGCTGGGATTACAGGCGTAAGCCACTGCGCCCGGCCCTCTATCTTTCTATTTAATCCTCATAGCCACTCAGAGAGGACAGGGTGACAATATTCCCATATTTCAGATGACAAACGGGGGGCTCAGAGAGGCACAGCCACGTATCCAAGGTCACACAGCAAGTGTCAGAGCAGGAACTGAAACCCAGTTCCACGTATACCAAGCCAGTGCTATTTGCACCTTGTATATGGCCTGGTCTGGCTTGTCTGACTGTCCCCTGACAGCCCTTAGCTTGCTCAGTGTAGATGTCAATGGAAATGAACTGAAACTCGGTCTTTGGGCTTCAAGTGCCCAGCTCACCTTGCCAAAATCCTGCACATCAAAGAGGTCAAAGGCTTCAAAGAGCTCGCTCCGCTTGAGGCCAAACTTCTCACAGCAGGTGGACAGGAAGGTTCTAATGTTCTTAAGGCACAGGAACTGTGAGGAGACAGAGAAATGAGGGTGGGGGAGGATGAAAGGGCAGGGGAGAAACTGACCCCCAGGCCACCTGGCTTGGGGACTGGTGTGGAGGGGAAATGAAAGCACAGACCCCCTTCCATAAAATTGCATTCTCTTCTGATAAAGATTAAGCTGTGCATGATCCAGATCTATGCTCTGAACGTTTTTGTTCGCTTAAAATTCACAAAAGATAAAATTAATCACTAACAGTTAAACAAATGTGGTATATCCATAAGATGGAATATTATTCAGCCATAAAAAGGAATGAAGCACTGATTCATACTACAATGTGGATGACCTCAAAAACATTTTGAACTACTCAGGAGGCTGAGATGAGTGGATCGGTAAGCCCAGGAGTTCGAGCCTGCAGTGAGCTATGATGGCACCACTGCACTCCAGCCTGGGCAACAAAGCAAGACCCTGTCTCAAACAAACAAACAAACAAACGAACAAAAACCCAGGCCTCCTGCCTCCACCTCCCAGGTAGCTGGGACTTCAGTCATGTGCCACAACACCCAGATAATTTCCGTATTTTTTGTAGAGACAAGGTCTCGCTATTTTGCCCAGGCTGGTCTTGAACTCCTAGACTTGAGGAATCTGCCCGCCTTGGCCTCCTAAAGTGCTGAGATTACAGGTGGGAGCCACCATGGCTGGCCATCCCTAAACTTTTTTATTTCATGAGCCAAAACATTCCTTTTCTTGTTTAAGTCACTTTAGATTCGGTTGCCATGGCCTGCAACCAAAAAGATATTAAGTAATGAAACAGCCGGGCACATGTAACACGGCCCCAGCTTTTGAGTATCTGGAAAAAGAAAAAGAAAGAAAGAAACCTTTGTATTCTTGCATTTGCCAAGTATTGGCTCATCCAACGTCCCAACAGGTTCAGCACTCTCTGAGGTTCCCCAGATCCTGAAGGATTCTAACCAGGCTTCCATCCACCAGCCTCCCGCAGCTTGTAGACTTGGCCTCTCCCACAGCCCCCAACATTCTCCATGAAGTCAGTGTGAACCAAGAGTCCTAAAGCAGACTCGTCAGTAGAGTTGGTTAAAATCCATCTTCCAAAGCCACGTATTGCATGCATCAATTTATATGAAATGTCCAGCACAGGCAAATGCACACAACAGAATATTACTGAGCCATAAAAAAGGAGCAAAATACTGTTCCACACCATGACATGGATGAACCTTAAAAACATGCTCAGTGAAAGAAGCAAATCACAAAATGCCATGTATTGTACAATTCTATTCATAGGAAATGTCCAGAATAGTTCTGAGACTAAAAGTCCAAGATCAAGGTGTCAGTAGGGTTGGTTTCTTCAAAACACAGGTCCCCTTCTGTGATATGAAACAGCACATCACGAAGTGTTTTCACAGATAGCTCGTTTCTAGTTTTTAGGACTGGATATTCATATGTTCCTATAAAGGCTCAATAGGTTCAGAAACATAACTTCTTAGATTTTACAAAAAGAGTGTTTTGAACTTGTTGAATCAAAACACAGGTTCCATTCTGTGATATAAAACAGCACATCACAAAGTGTTTTCATGGATGGCTTGTTTCTTTTCTTTCTTTTTTGGGAGGGGATGGAGTCTCACTTTGTCCCCCAGGCTGGAGTGCAATGGTGCGATCTTAGCTCACTGCAACCTCCGCCTCCCAGGTTCAAGCAATTCTCCTGTCTCAGCCTCCTGAGTAGCTGGGATTACAGGCACCCGCCATCACACCCAGCTTATTTTTGTATTTTTAGTAGAGATGAGGTTTCACCATGTTGGTCAGGCTGGTCTTGAACTCCTGACCTCAGGTGATCCACCCACCTCGGCCTCCCAAAGCGCTGGGATTACAGGCATGAGCCACCGCGCCCGGCCAGTTTGTTTCTACTTTTTAGGACTGGATATTTGTAGGTTCCTCTAAGGGCTCATGTCAGTAGACAGCCACCTTCTCCCTGCACTGTGACGTGGTCTTGCCCTGCCTGTGTACCCTAGTTTACTCTTCTTATAAGGACATCAGTCAGAGTGCATTAGGGCCCACACAGATGACCTCATTCTAACCGAACTACCTCTGTAAATACTCCATATCCAAATACAGCCACATTCTGATGTACTAGGGGTTAAGGCTTCAATGTATAAATGTTGGGGGGACACAGTTCAACCCATAGCACACAAGAAAGTGTATTCCAAGAAGAGAGAACAGCGCATGCAATGGTCCTGAGGCAGGACCTTGCCTAACATGTTGAAGGAACAGCAAGGAGGCCCATGTAGCCAGGACAATGGATGTGTGCCACCACATCCAGCTAATTTTAAAAATGTTTTTGTAGCCAGGCGTGGTGGCTCACGCCTGTAATCCCAGCACTTTGGGAAGCCGAGGCGGGCGAATCACGAGGTCAGGAGATCGAGACCATCCTGGCTAACACGGTGAAACCTCATCTCTACCAAAAACACAAAAAAATCAGCCGGGCGTGGTGGCAGGCGCCTGTAGTTCCAGCTACTCGGGAGGCTGAGGCAGGAGAATGGCGTGAACCCAGGAGGCGGAGCTTGCAGTGAGCCGAGATTGCGCCACTGCACTCCAGCCTGGGCGACAGAGCGAGACTCCGTCTCAAAAAAAAAAAAAAAATTTGCAGGGACAGCAGAGAGTTTCATTATCTTGACCAGGCTGGTCCTCAAGCAATCCTCCTGCCTCAGCCTCCCTAAATGTTGGTATTACAGGTGGGAGCCACAACTCCCAGCTGAGCCCACTTTCTTGACCACAGCCTTTTCTCTTTACCTTGTGTGTAGTGGAAGCTGGCATGAGCTTCCACCCACCGTGCTCTCAATTTTAGCATGCTACAGAGATAACATGGACTCCTCCCAGCAACTCTTCAAGGTAAGTAATATTATTATCCTCATTTTACAGACAAGGAAACTGAGGTGAGACACACAGCTGGGATGCAAACTCAGGCAGCATGACTTCCAAGCCTGTGTGTAACCATTATGCCACAGCTGTGTGTGCGAATTGATCTGGCACTTAGTGCCTGTTGTAACCCTGTTTCTCACACTTCCATTTGCAGAATGTATCATCTTCTCAATTGCTGCCACAGGCTATGTAACCCATTGCGTATGGAACATGAACTTTAACTCTTTTGTGTTTAAGAAGAGAAATTTACATCCTCCTACAAAATTAAGCTCATGTGCTACAAACAGAAGCAACTGTATGATGGGTGTCATGGCTCATACCTGTAATCCCAGCACTTTGGGAAGCCAAGGCGAGAGGATCACTTTGAGGTCAGAGGTTTGGGACCAGCCTGAGCAACATGGAGAGACACTGTCTCTACAAAAAATACAAAAATTAGCCTGGTGTGATGGCCAGTAGTCCCAGCTACTCAGGAGGCTGAGGCAGGAGGATCACTTGAGGCCAGGAGGTAGAGGCTGCAGTGAGCTATGATCGCACCCCTGCACTCCAGCCCAGGCAACACAATGAGACCCTGTCTCAAAATAAATAAATAAAAGAAGAAGCAACTGTAGAATAAATATGGTTCAAACATTGTTATTAAATTCTAGGTAGATTCTGTTGCCTGCCCAAGGCTCTGACCCAAGACCTGTTCTCTTTTTGTCAAAAAGAGAAATTTGCAACAGAGACACATGAAAGATGCCATAACAACTCAACACTCATTCCTGATCAAAAGAAAGAGGGGGAAAATCTCTTGGCAAAGTAAAAATGAAAGGGAACTTCTGTAACCTGATAAAGAAGGCCTTCAAAAAACGTAGACCGAAACACTATACTTAATAATGAGATGTTGAAAAGATTCCCTTTGAAATCAGAACTACACAACCTGCTATCACCATTTCTATTCAACATTGTATTGAAGATCTCAGCCTGTACTGCAAGACAAGACAGAAGGAAAAGGGAAAGAAGGAAAGAAAAGAAAGAAAGAAAGAAAGAAAGAAAGAAAGAAAGAAAGAAAGAAAGAAGGAAGGAAGGAAGGAAGGAAAGAAAGAAAGAAAGAAAGAAAGAAAGAAAGAAAGAAAGAAAGAAAGGCAGACAGTAGTCGTTTTTGCAGAAGAAGCAATCGTCAACATAGAAATTCCCAAAGAATATACAGATAAATTGCTAAAATTAATAAAATCATTTGGCAGTGTGGCTGAATACAAAATCAATATACAAAGTGTACTAAGTGTCAGTACATAAGCAAAAATAACTCACAAATTAAAAAAAAAAAATTTGTGAAATCCTAGAGTAAGCAAAACTAACCTATGATGATAGAAAAATCAGTGGTTGCTTCCGGGGCAAGAGGGAAGGTAGAGATTGACTCAGAGAGGCCACAAGTGATGGAAATGTTCTGTTTTGATAAGGGTGTGGATTGCACAAGCGTCCACAGTTGCTAGAACTGATTGAATGGTAAAATGAAGAATTTAGCATTTCACATAGGGAAATCAGACTTTGATTTTAAAAGGATACTACTATTGACTGTAGCCTAGAAGATGTGAAACAAAACTACATAAAGCTAGTGACCTAAACAAAATAGAATGTATACCAGTTCCTTTCTAGCAAGACTCAGTGTTTTGTTTTATTTTATTTATTCATTCATTGATTTATTTTTAGCAACAGGGTATCACTCTGTTACCCAGGCCAGAGTGCAGTGGCACGATCATAGTTCACTGTAATCTTGACCTCTTGGGCTCAAAAAATCCTCCTGTGTCAGTCTCCCAAGTAGCTGGGACTACAGGCATATGCCACCATACCTGGCTAATTTTTTTTAAAGATTTTTTATAGAGACAGGGTGTCACTATATCACCCAGGCTGGTCTTCAACTCCTGGTCTCAAGTGACTTTCCCACCACAGGCTCTCAAAGTGCTGAGATTACAGGTATGAGCCACCGCACCCAGCCCCATGACTCAAGTTTTAAAATCTTCAATTCTCTCCAAAATTGAGCTATAGATTTAATTCAATTTCAATTAAAAACCCCAGAATGGTTTTTCATTGAACTTGACATACAAATCCTAAGATTTGTACAGAAAACCTCAGTCATGAGTCACCAATATACTCCTACAGAGGGAAAATAAAGGGTATGAGTCCTACCGAATATTGACACCATAAATCTACAGTAATTAAGACAATGTGCTTGTAGTAGCCAGCCTCCAAGATGGCCCCCAATGGCCCACAGCTCCTAGTATTCATACACAAGTTAAAATGCCCTTTTGTAATCCCCTCCCACATTGAACCAAGACTGGCCATGTGTCACTAAAAGAATAGGGTGGAAGTAACAAGATGTGAGTTCTCAAGACTACATAATGAAACGTATCGAAGCTCCATTTTGGTCTCTTGGACCACTCACTGGCCACCATGTTGTGAGGCCACTCAATCAGTCCTGTGGGGAGCCCCAGGTGGTGAGGAGCTGAAGTTCTATGTGACCCAGCCACTCAGGAAGTAGACCCTCCAGCTAAGGCCTTCAGATGACTGCAGCCCCAGCCAACATCTGTGCGCAACCTCATTAGAAACCCCAGTGGGAACTGCCTAGATGAGCTATTTCAGAATTCCTGACCCAAATAATACATAAGCATAATAAATGGTTGTTTTTTACAATTAAGTTTGGGGATAATTTGTTACTTAGCAATAAATAGGTAACATAAGGATAAAGGCAAATGAACCAACATGAAGGGTTTATGCCTACTGTGTCATGTTGTTGTAATTCAATTATATAACTCATAAAAAGGGCTGGACGTTTCAAGTTCTGGAAATTATCATTATCATCATGATAGTGATATCATTATCACCACCATCATCACCATCACCATACTCGTCATCACCATTCTCATCATCATTGTCATTACTATCACCATCACCATCATCATTACCATTATAACCATCACCACCATCATTACCACAATCATATTCATGACCATGGCCATCACCACCATCATCATCATCACCATCATCATCTTAGCTCCAGCTGGGAAACCCAAGAGCATTCACCAACCCATCAATTTTTGTATTTTTGGTTGTTTTTGTTTCTGTTTTTGTTTTGAGATAGAGTCTCCCTCTGTCGCCCAGGCTGGAGTGCAGTGGTGTGATCTTGGCTCACTGCAACCTCCACCTCCCAAGTTCAAGTGCCTCAGTCTCCCGAATTGCTGGAATTACAGGCGCCCACCACCGTGCCCTGCTAATTTTTGTATTTTCTTTTTAGTAGAGACAGGGTTTCACCATGTTGGCCAGGCTGGTCTTGAACTCCTTACCTCAAGTAATCTGCCTGCCTTGGTCTCCCAAAGTGTTGGGATGACAGGCGTGAAGCACTGCACCCAGTCAATTTTTGAAACTGGAAAAGACCTTAGGTATTAACCAGCTTCCAATCTTCATCACTCATCACTCAGAGAGAGAAACCCAAAGAGTGAGAAGAAGGGTTTACTCAAGAGCACAAATCAAACTGAGTGTTACTGCCTCCAAGCCCTTAGTTCTATTCCTGCTGTCTACCTCAGGCAG
This sequence comes from Nomascus leucogenys, assembly GCF_006542625.1. Classification (NCBI taxonomy): domain Eukaryota; kingdom Metazoa; phylum Chordata; class Mammalia; order Primates; family Hylobatidae; genus Nomascus; species Nomascus leucogenys. The sequence continues at coordinate 1,994,534 of NW_022095767.1, read as the reverse complement.
AGGCCACTAAAGATCCACCAAAATTCATGCTTTCTCTTCCATAATATGGAATTGCTGCTGGAAAATGCCTACCCAGCTAAGGACTGCATTTCCCATCTCTCCTTGCATGTGGATGCAGTCATGTGACTGCTTCTGGCCAATAGAATAGGAGCATTTGTCATATGCATCACTTTCAGGGCACTGTATTTAAGGAGAAATTACTTCTCCATACCTCCTCTCTCCCTATTTTCTGCAGGCTGAGACTCTAAGGAATGGCAAAACCGCAAATGAAAGTAGCCTGGGTCCCTTAATTACTCTGTGGGGAAAAGTCCCCCAACCTGGAACCAGAAGCACATGCATTGTACTGTTTTGTGTACAAGAAATAAATTTTTACCATGTTAAGTCACTGAAATGTCTTGTTTGTTACAGTAGCTGGTGTTGTCCTAATGAAGTACCCTTTGGGCCAGAGTTAGCTGTGATGTGTCCGTCTGATCCTCAGAAACCTCATGGATCTCCATTCCAGCTTCTCTTGCCAATTCTTACAGTAATTATATGCAGGGAGATGAATAAAGGACTGATGTCTGGGCTAAAAGTTCCTCTCCTATTTGCCTGGTGAACTCCTACTCATCCTTCAAGGCCCGTCTCCAATATTTCTCCTTCCAGGAAGCCTTCCCCAATGTCTTCAGCCAAGCAGAGTCCTCATCCTCCCCCACACTGCAGCCTCCCTTAACATGATGTCCCTCCTCAACCCAGGCCTGACAACGAAGACGCCTGTGCTGGGCTCTCTCCAGACAAAGTCAGGACCTAGGGTTGAGTCACCTCTGAATCCTGAACACCACGTGGTGGCATGCAATAGTGCCCAATACAATTTATTGAATAAATAAATGAGGCTGGGCATGGAGACTGATGCCTATAATCCCAGCACTACGGGAGGCCGAAGAGGGTAGATCACTTGAAGTCAGGAGTTCGAGACCAGCCTGGCCAACATGGTGAAATGCCGTCTCTACTAAAAATACAAAAATTAGCCGGGCATGGTGGTGCATGCCTGTAATCCCAGCTACTTGAGAGGCTGAGACAGGAGGATCACTTGAACCTGGAAGGTGGAGGTTGCAGTGAGCCGAGCTCGTGCCACTGCACTCCAGCCTGGGCAACAGAGCAAGACGCCATCTCAAAAATAAATAAATAAGTAAATAAATAAATAAATAAATAAATAAAAATGAATAACACGGTAACTAGAAGACAGTCTGTAACTCTGTTCCAGACCAGGACCAAGGTTTTGGAACAACAGTTGAAAGCAAGCCTTTTCATTGCAATCCATTTCTTTGCTTACAGCTGGGGAAACAGGTTCATTCTTTCAACAATGGGCACCTCAAACTTAACAGGTCCAAGACTGACATCATTGCCAGTTCAAACTTGCTCTCCTCCCTCCAGCCTCTTCATCTAACAATGCCTCCATCACCACCCAGCAATCTGGCTTACGAACCCAAGATGATTTTCAACACTCCCCAATCCTTCAGAATCAAGTTAGAGTTTTTTTGAGACAGCGTTTCACTCTTGTCGCCCAGGCCAGAGTGCAATGACGTGATCTCAGCTCACTGCAGCCTCTGCCTCCTGGGTTCAAGCAATTCTCCAGCCTCTGCCTCCTGAGTAGCTGGGATTACAGCCTCCCGCCACCACGCCTGGCTAATGTTTTGTATTTTTAGTAGAGGCAGGGTTTCACCATGTAGGCCAGGCTGGTCTCGAACTCCTGACCTCAAGGGATCCACCCACCTCTGCCTCTCAAAGTGCTGGGATTAAAGGCATGAGCCACTGCGCCCGGGCAAGTTAGAGTAATTTCATAGGTGATCGTCTACAAGCCAGGAATGAATCTAAGTGTTTTGAAAGTCGGGTTTATTTTTATTTATTTCTTTAGAGACAGGGTCTCACTCTGTTGCCCAGGCTGAAGTGCAGTAGTGCAATCTGCAGCCTTGAGCTTGGGCTCAAGCAATCTTCCTGCCTCAGCCTCCTGAGCAGCTAGGACTATGGGCATGCACCACCACACCTGGCTAACTTTTTATTTGTAGTGATGAGGTCTTGCTCTGTCACCCAGACTGGAGTGAAGTGGCACAATCATAGCTCACTGCAGCCTCCACCTTTTGGGCTCAATTGATCCTCTTGCCTCAGCCTCCTGAGTGTTGGGACTACAGGCATGCACCACCATGCCCAGATAACTTTATTTTTATTTTTATTTTTTGTAGAGACAGGGTCTTATTATGTTGTCCAGGCTGGTTTCGAACCCCTGGCCTCAAACAATTAGCTCGTCTTGGCTTCCCAAAGTGCTGGTATTACAGGCATGAGCCACTGTACCTGGCTGGAAATGGAGAATTCATTGAATCCATTTCCAGTCAATCAATAGATCATTCAGATTCTACATCCAAACTATCTCTTACATCTAAGCTCTTCTCACCATCCCCGTTCCCAAATCCTAGAGCAGCCACCACAGTGATCACCTTTGTGGCTGCAACAGCCTCCTCAGTGATCTTCCTGATCCGTTTTATACTTGTCTCAGCCCACCTTCATACAGCAAATCTAACCACGTCAATCTCCTCTTGAAACCTTGCCATGGTTCCCCCATCATCCTCAGCACAAAGTCCAACCTCACCACGGCCCCTGCTGACTTCTGTGATGACTCTACTCTTTTTTTCTCACTTACATCTCCCACCTCTGCTCCAGCCAGGTAGAAATGGTTGCCACACGCTAAATGCAACCTATTTTACCATCTCTCGTCTCCAGGTCTCGTATATAAGGTTGCCTCTGCCTGAATGCCCTTTGTGGTAGATTACAAATACTTTCCAGCCCCTACCATCCAAAGAGAGAATTGCCGGGTATGGTGGCTCACGCCTGTAATTCCAAGACATGATTAGGAGGATTGGGTGGGGTGGGAGAATTGTTTGAGGCCAGGAGTTCAAGACCAGCCTGGCAACAAAGCAAGCCCCCGTCTCTACAAATAAATTTAAAATTAGCCAGGCGTGGTGGCACATGCCTGTAGTTCCAGCTACTCAGGAGGCTAAGGATCAATTGAGTCCAGGAGTTTGAGGTTGCAGTGAGCTAAGGTCAAGTCACTGCACCCCAGCTTGGGTGACAAAATGAGATCCTGTCTCAAAAAAAAAAAAAAAAAAAGAGGTAGAATCTAAGTCTTCATCTTTTGTGTCTAGGTTGGTCTCGTGACTTGCTTTAGCCCATAGAGGGTTTGCAACTTCTCCTGTTGCTTTCTTGGAATACTCCTGCCAAATTCAAGCACTCAGGCTAAATTGCCAAAGGATGAGAGACGGTGTGGAGCAGAGACAAGCACCTAGCTAAAGGTACCCTACACTGATCAACTGGCCAACCAGCAGATATGTGAATGAGGCCCTTCTAGACTACCTACCCCAGCCAGGTTATTAGCTAACCACAGAGATCACCTATCTGCCCAGATAATTTACCAAATGAATTGGAATAACAAATGTTGTCTTTAAGCCATTCCATTTCAGGGGACTGTTTGTTGCACAGCAAAAGCTAACTGATAATGTGCAATGCCAGGTTGCGTTCTTAAAGGGAGGAACATTCTAGCCCCTTTATCTGGCTGGCAAGTGAGTATGGTGATAAGTATTCTTGGAAACTGAGGACAAAGGAAATTCACAGGTGGCGGGACAACAGAACAGGAGGAGCTCGTCTTCGGCACTGTAGAAAGGACGATGACAGCCTTGGACTGATTAAGCTGAGATTATTGCATAAGAAATAAATAATCTTCAGTTTTATTTAAGTCATTGTTACTTTGGTTCTCTGCTACACAGAGTGACTTACCTCCCAGTTTGCCAAGGATGACCCAAGTTTATGCCTGTTGTCCTAGGGTAATTATTGGGGAGGAGAGAATTGGTTGGGGGTTTTTTGAACTTTTTTTTTTTTTTTTTTTTGAGATGAAGTCTCACTCTTGTCACCCAGGCTGGAGTGCAATGGTGTGATCTTGGCTCACTGCAACCTCCGCCTCCTGGGTTCAAGTGATTCTCCTCCCTCAGCCTCATGAGTAGCTGGGATTACAGGCACCTGCCACCACACCTGGCTAATTTTTGTATTTTTCGTAAAGACGCGTTTCACCATGTTGGCAAGGCTGGTCTCAAACTCCTGACCTCAGGCAATCCATCTGCCTCGGCCTCCCAAAGTGCTGGGATTATAGGCTTGAGCCACTGTGCCCGGCCTTTTTTTTTCTAACTTTTTTTTTTTTTTTGAGACAGAGTCTCACTCTGTCACCCAGGATGGAGTGCAGTGGCACAATCTCGACTCACTGCAACTTCTGGCTCCCGGGTTCAAGCGATTCTCCTGCTCAGCCTCTTGAGTAGCTGGGATTACAGGTGCATGCCACGATGCCCAGCTAATTTTTGTACTTTTAGTAGAGATGGGGTTTCACCATCTTGGTCAGACGAGTCTCGAACTCCTGACCTCGTGATCTGCCCACGTCGGCCTCCCAAAGTGCTGGGATTACAGGCGTGATTTAAACTTCTTTTTTAAAGACAGGGTCTCACTCTGTTGCCCAGCTGAGTGCAGTGGCGTGATTACAGCTCACTGCAGCCTCCACGTCCTGGGCTCAAGTGATCCTCCCACCTCCACCTCCAGAGTAGCTCCCAGTACCAGCCTGCTGGTACTGGTCTATCGTCTGTTAGGAACTGGGCCACACATCAGGAGGTGAGTGGTAGGCAGGTGAGCTAGCATAGCTTCATCTGTGTTTACAACCACTCCCCATTGCTCACATTACCACCTGAGCTCCACCTCCTGTCAGATCAGCTGCAGCGTTAGATCCTCATAGGAGTGCAAACCCTACTGTGAACCCCACGTGAGGGATCCACCTTGTGCACTGCTTATCGGGAATCTAGTGCCTGATGATGTCACTGTCTCCCATCACCCCCAGATGGGATCAACTAGTTGCAGGAAAACAAGCTCAGGGCTCCCACTGATTCTACATTATGGTGAGTTGTATACTTATTTTACTATACGTTACAATGTAATAATAATAGAAATAAAGGGAACGATAAATGTAATGCATTTGAATCATCCTGAAGCCATCCCCCCTAACTCTGGTCCATGGAAAAATTGTCTTCCACAAAACTGGTCCCTGCTACCAAAAAGGTTGGAGACTGCTGCTCTGTAGGTTTAGATGATAAATTAATCTCTACCTAACTGTTACAGTAGCCAAACCTCTATCCTAATAAATACACAGCATTGATTACAACAGGCTGTAACTGTGTGAACAGATCATGGAATCTCAGTAGGCTGGGATCACCATGACAGCAGAAACAAGTTCTTATCAACCATCACATTCCCTGCTGTTGGGACACAGTAGACAAATCAGTGAGGGTTGGTGGAAAGAACGAACATATTCATTAACTAATTATGCATACATCAATACCCCCTCCTCTTTCTCTTCTAGCAACATGGGCTGAGAGGGGCTCCACCCCCAGTTCCAGTCAATTAGCATGGCCCATCCCCTTGCCTATGGCTATTGGTTCAGAGATTAACACATGACCCACCTCAGACCAATGAGAGAGTGCAAATCCCGGATCTTAAGCTCCAGCTTCCGGGACAGTGATTTATTCTCCCCTCTGTTGGTCAAGGGTGAGGTTACGTGGTCTGGAGCAACTGCATCTACTTTGCTGCCATGAGTGGGAGATCCTAGATTTACAAAGCTGGAAAAGGAATCCATCACAGAGACATGCAGTCCTTGATGACATTGCTGGAGCTACTGAATGAAGCCATACTTAAAACCCACAGAAGAGTTTGCTTCTCTTCCAAAATGGCATTGAGAAAAAATTTTTTTCATTAGAAAAATTGTCTTCCATGCATGGTGGCTCACGCCTGGAATCCCAGCACTTTGGGAGGCCACAGCAGGTGAATCATGAGGTCAGGAGTTCTAAACCAGCCTGACCAACATGGTGAAACCCCGTCTCTACTAAAAATACAAAAATTAGCTGGGCGTGGTGGAATGCACCTGTAATCCCAGCTACTCGGGAGGCTGAGGCAGAAGAATTGCTTGAACCCTGGAAGCAGAAGTTGCAGTGAGCCGAGATTGTGCCACTGTACTACAGCCTGGATGACAGAGTGAGACTCCGTCTCAAAAAAAAAAAAAAAGCTTCATTTACAAAAACAGGTGGCAGGCTGCATTTGGCCCACAGGTCATGGTTTGTTGACCTGTAATTAGGTTTTCTGTCATTTGCAAACTTCTTGGGGCATACCCACTGCCTTGATGGAACACCAGACCTTGTTAGACGGGAGGAAGTTGAGGGAATCAGCCCATAAACCCCTCTAGCATCCAAGACACTTCCATCAGAGGCTCCACACTGATCTTCCTTCCTTTCTTCCTTCCTTTTTCCTTCCTTCCTTTCCTCCTCTCTTTTATTTTCTTTTTTGTTCATATATATGAATAAATATTACTATATATAATATATGTGTGTGCATGTATATATACACACATACATACGTGTGAGCTGTATAATTATTTCATTATATATTACAATGTAATAATAATAAAGTGAACAAGAAATGTAATGCGCTTGATTCATCCTGAAACCATCCCCCCAACTCATATGTGTGTGTGTAGATATATATGTATGTGTGTATATATATGTGTGTGTGTGTGTATATATATCTGTAGAGATGGGGGTCTCACTATATTGCCCAGGCTGGTCTTGAACTCCTGGGCTCAAGTGATCCTCCTGCCTCAGCCTCCTAAGGTGCTGGGATTACAGATGTAAGCCACCACGCCTGGTCTACTTTCTTTGTTTTTGTTTTGTTTTGTTTGAGATGGAGTCTCGCTCTGTGGCCCAGGCTAGAGTGCAGTGTTGTGATCTTGGCTCACTGCAACCTCCACCTCCCGGGTTCAAGCAATGCTCCTGCCTCAGCCTCCTGAGTAGCTGGGATCACAGGTGTGTGCCACCATGCCCAGCTAATTTTTGTATTTTTAGTACAGATGGAGTTTCACCATGTTGGCCAGGCTGGTACCAAACTCCTGACCTCAGGTGATCCGCCTGCCTTGGCCTCCCAAAGTGCCGGGATTACAGGCATGAAGCACTGCACCTGGCTTTACCACCCCTTTCCATGGCAATTACCTGATCACCCAAAAGTTACTACCCCTTCCCTAGAAATTTCTGCATAAACTGCCCCTTACTGTACATGTAATTAAAAGGAGGTATGGGCTGGGCGCGGTGGCTCACGCCTGTAATCCCAGCACTTTGGGAGGCTGAGGAGGGCAGATCACAAGGTCAGGAGATCGAGACCATCCTAGCTAACATGGTGAAATCCTGTCTCTACTAAAAATACAAAAAATTAGCTGGGCGAGGTGGCAGGCACCTGTAGTCCCAACTACTCGGGAGGCTGAAGCAGGAGAATGGCATGAACCTGGGAGGCAGAGCTTGCAGTGAGCTGAGATCATGCCACTGCACTCCAGCCTGGGCAACAGAGCAAGACTCCATCTCAAAAAAAAAAAAAGGAGGTATGGGAATGGCACAGTGTTCATGCTTGTAATCCCAGCACTTTGGGAGGCCAAGGCAGGCAGATCACCTGAGGTCGGGAATTCGAGACCAGCCTGGCCAACATGGAGAAACCTCATCTCTACTAAAAATACAAAAATTAGCCAGGTGTGGTGGCAGGTGCCAGTAATCCCAGCTACTCAGGAGACTGAGGCAGGAGAATAGCTTGAACCTGGGAGGCAGAGGTTGCAGTGGGCTGAGACCACACCATTGCACTCCAACCTGGGCAACAAGGGCAAAAGTCCATCTGTAATAATCACAATAATATTCCATTGTCTGGATGTACCACAGCTTATTTATCCATATGAGGAAGTAGGTGGAACTTGACTCCGGAGGTGGGGCTCAGACAATGGACCAAATTGAGGACTAGCTAAAACAGGGCTGGAGCAGAAGCACCTTTCCATAACACATGCCCACCAGTGTGCCATGGCAGTTTGCCATTGTGATGGTAACACCAGCAGCTACTACTCCTTTCCCATGGCAATGACCCGGCAACCCAGAAGTTACCACCCTTTTCCTAGAAATTTGCATAATCTGCCCTTTAATTTGCACATAATTAAAGTGGGTATAAGTATGACTGCAACATTGACAACTCGGGGCTCACAGCCTGTGGGGTAGCCCTGCTCTGCAACAAGCAGGACTTCTGCAACTGCCGCTGTGCACTTTCACTTCAGTAAAAGCTGCTGTCTAACACCTCCAGCTCACCCTGGAATTCTTTCCTGGGCAAAACCAAGAACCCTCCCAGGCTAAGCCCCAATTTAGGGCTTGCCTTGCCCTACATCACATTCACCTACCGAAGGACATCTTTGTTGCTTCCCAGTTTCAGCAATCATGAATAAAGCTGCTACAAAGACTTGCGTGCAAGTTTTTGTGTGGACATAAATGTTCAACTCGTTTGGGTAAATAGAGGACCTCAATACCTAGTACCATGTCTGACACTAGTAGATGCTCAATAAAATCTGTTGAATGAATAAATCTCCCTTTGACAGAGGAAACAACTGAGGCTCAGAGAGGGGATACTGCCCATCCAGGACCACACAGATAGGAATGGAGAACCAGATACCAGCACTGTGAGCCCAAAGTCTGTGCCTCTAACCTCTGTACAACACTGCCTCTTTGAACCACACTAAGCTGCTCCTGGTGCCTCTTAGAGACTGGCATAATGAGGGCGGTCATGGGCAGGCAGGTCACCAGAGACAATAGAGCAGATGGCTGTGTCTGTGGCTCAGGGGAGGAAGTTCCCTCCTGACCTCAGGGAGATCAGCTGAACCCGGAGACAGCTTCCTTCCAGTCATGTGATGCCTCAAAGAGGGGAAAGGGGGCATGATTCATCCCCTCTCCCGGATGCGGTGGGGCCAGCTAAAGAAAGGGGCTCCATCAGACAGCAGCAGTGACTGCAGTTAGACCACCAGAAAGGACTTCCCGGTCGCCTGAAGAGTGTGAGGAAGTGGCAAAGGACAGGAGGTCCTTTAAACAAACGTAGGAGGGGCATATGAGGACGGTTCCTCCCTGCTGGGGGCAACCCCCCTCAGTGCCCCTTTTCCTTCCTCCAGGAAGAGGCGGGCACCCATTGTGCTGGCATCTTGCCCATATGCAAATCAGCACCCAGGCGCACTGCGGTGAACCCTGCCTGAGGTTCCTTCTTCCCCCTTTGCCAGCCAGTCTCCCATCAACAAAACCCCTGCCCAAGATGAAGAAAGAGCCAGAAAGGTCCGCTGGCTTTCCACGCTCCTTCGGGGAAGCAGTGTGCAGGGACAGAGGCCTCTGGGGTCTGAGAGAAGGGACCCAGAGCCAAGCATGACGGCAGCAATCAACTCCCCACCCCCACCCCAGCCCCAGGGAGCCGGCCGGAAACCGGAAATGCCTGTTACCAGAGCTTGGTTGGGGAGATAGAAAAAAGGGTGGGTGGAGGGGCCCTTTGCATTCAACCCATCAGCCCCTTAATCAGGCAACCTCAAGCTCCCGAGGGTTCCCAGAGAGGGCGGGTGTGCTGTGCACCTTTTCAAAGCTCCGAAGCGGGGGTGCAGAGTGTGCACGCCTCATCCTAGCCCTCAAACCCTTCTGTGAGGAAGCCTGTCTCTCTTCTGCCCCATCCTCTACCACCCCAGCACACACTCCACTTTTCAGCACCGGTGGGAGGGTCAGGCAGATCTGGTTCAACTCCCAGACCAGCCCAGCAAGTTGAGGGAGCTTGGATGGGTCATTTTGCTTTCCATTGATTCAGTTGACTCCTCTGTACATCGGGAATGAAAATACTTGACCAAATGTTTGCGGTAGAGCCTGGTGTGAAACCCAGCACCCCAGACCCGGTCATGCATTAATTCAGCAAGCATGTGTGGAATGCCTACTGCACGCCAAGCACCAGAACCTAGTGGTGGTCAAGACAAACAGAGCTCTGCCCTTACAGGGCTTATGTAATCCAGCCAGGAGACAAACACTGAGCAGACAGCAAGGTGAATAATTGATGATGAGGGTGGTAAGAGGGTGTGCCGGGAAGCACAGAGAGCTATGGTACCTGGTTAAATACAGGAGGCACCTGGTAAGACTTTGGGGTGGTACAGGAGAGAATGGTGCCATGCAGGCGACAAAGAGATGGTGAGTGGCTGGGTACGGTGGCTCACGCCTGTAATCCCAGCACTTTGGGAGGCTGAGGTGGGCGGATCACTTGAGGTCAGGGGTTCAAGACCAGCCTGGGCAACATGGTGAAACCCCGACTCTACAAAAAATACAAAAAAAGAAAATTAGCAGGCGTGGTGACAGGCGCCTGTAGTCCCAGCTACTCTGGAGGCTGAGGCAGGAGAATCACTTGAACCTAGGAGGCGGAGGTGGCAGTGAGCCAAGATCACACCACTGCACAGCCTGGGCAACAGACCGAGGATATCTCAAAAAAAACAAAAAACAAAACAAAAAAAAGAAGCTGGGCGTGGTGGCTCACGCCTGTAATCCCAGCACTCTGGGACGCCGAGGTGGGTGGATCACTTGAGGTCAGGAGTTTGAGACAAACCTGGCCAACATATAGTGAAACCTGTCTCTCCTAAAAATACAAAATTCGTTGGGTGTGGTGGTACATGCCTGTAGTCCCAGCTACTTGGAAAGCGGAGGCAGGAGAATCACTTGAACCCAGGAGGCAGAGGTTGCAGTGAGCTGAGATGATGCCACTGCACTCCAGCCTGGGCAACAGAGCAAGACTCCATCTCAAAAAAAAAAAATTGAGACAAACAGTGAAGCAAAGAAGAGAAGCATGCTGAGCAGCTGGCGGGAACATCACATGGCAGATCCACTTTGGAAAAGTTGGTACGTTTTCCTTGTTATTACTATTATTTTTTTACCTTGCAATTCCAGCACAAAGGAAGAAAAGCTGGTACATTTTCTTCTTATTAAAAAAAAAATTAAGAGACAGAGCCTCACTATGTTGGCCAGGTTGGTCTCAAACTCCTAGGATCCAGCAATCCTCCCGCCTCAGTTCCCCAAAGTGCTGGAATGACAGGCATGAGCCACCGTGACTGGCCTGGTAAGTTTTCTTAAAACGTTAAGCATGCACCTATCATACGATATATTCCATTACCAGGCATTTACTCAAGAGAAATGAAAGCACATGTCCATACAAAGACTTGTACAGAATGTTCATAGCAGCTTGATTCTGTTTTCTTTTCTTTCCTTTTCTTTTCTTTTTTTTTTTTTTTTTTTTTGAGACAGTCTCACTCTGTCACCCAGGCTGGAGTGCGACCTGGCACAATCATAGCTCACTGCAGTCTCAAATTCCTGGGCTCAAGCAATCCTCCTGCCTCAGCCTTCCGAAGAGTTAGGACTACAGTCATGTGCCACCATGAATCAAGCTAGCAACTTGATTCATCATAGCCAAAAGTGCCGTCAGCAATTCAAACCTCAACCAAGGGGAACATCACACACTGGGGCCTGTCAGGGGGTGGGGGGCTAGGGGAGGGATAGCATTAGGAGAAATACCTAATGTAGATGATGGGTTGATGGATGCAGCAAACCACCATGGCCTGTGTATACCTATGTAACAAACCTGCACGTTCTGCACATGTATCCCAGGACTTAAAGTATAGGCTGAGTGTGGTGGCTCACACCTGTAATCCCAGCACTTTGGGAGGCCGAGGTGGGCAGATCACGAGGTCAGGAGTTCGAGACCAGCCTGGCCAACATGGTGAAACCCTGTCTTTACTAAAAATACAAAAAAATTAGCCAGGTGTGGTGGCGCACACCTGTAGTCCCAGCTGTTCGAGAGGCTGAGGCAGAAGAATTGCTTGAACCCGGGAGGTGGAGGTTGCAGTGAGCCGAGACTGCACCACTGCACTCCAGCCTGGGTGACAGAGCAAGACTCCATCTCAAAAAAACAAAGCGAAACAAACAAAAAAACCTAATCAAGGGATGAATGGATAAACAAACTGGGGGGTGTCCGTACAACAGAATGATACACTGATACATACAACAACAGGGATGAACTAGGACATCATGCTCAGGGAAAGCAGCCAGTCACAGAAGACCACAGATGGTACCATTCCACTTACATAAAACTCCAGGAAATACAAACTAATCGACAGTGACTAACAGCAAATCAGGAGGTACCAGGGAATGAGAGGTGGGAGGAGGGGGAGGCAGGGAGGGGTGGGATGGAGGAAACTTTGAGGGGCAATGGATTTGATGCATTGATTTCAAGGCTGGTTTCATAGTTGCACACATATGCCAAAATTTATCAAATCAGGCCAGGTTCAGTGGCACACACCTGTAATCCCAGCTACTCAGGAGGCTAGGGTAGGAGGATCACTTGAGTCCAGGAGTTCAAGGCCAGTCTGGGCAACATAGGGAGACCCTGATTCTTTCTTTTTTTCCCCTTTTTTTTTGGGTGGGAGGAAGGGGAGAAACAGGGTCTCACTCTGTCACCCAGACTGGAGTGCAGTGGTGCAATCTTGGCTCACTGCAGCCTCCACCTCCCGGGTTCAAATGATCCTCCCATCTCAGCCTCCCAAGTAGCTGGGACCACAGGCACATGCCACCATGCCCAGCTAATTATTTTATTTATTTATTCATTATTTATTAGAGATGAGGCTGGTCTCACTATGTTGCCCAGGCTGATCTCGAACTCCTAAACTCAAGCAATCCTCCCACGTCAGCTTCCCAAAGGGGCGAGATTACAGGCTTCAGGCGCCATGCCCTGCCAAGACCGTTTCTGAAAACAAATCTAGGAATTAAAGAAAAAATTGTTTACCAAATCGTATTTTTTTTTTTGTTTTGAGACAGAGTCTCACTCTGTTGCCCAGGCTGGAGTGCAGTGATGCGATCTCCACTCACTGCAACCTCCGCCTCCCAGGTTCAAGTGATTCTCCTAACTCCACCTCCTGAGTAGCTGGGATTATAGGTGCCCGCCACCATGCCTGGCTAATTTCGTATTTTTAGTAGAGACAGGGTCTCACCATGTTGGCTAGGCTGGTATTGAACTCCTGGCCTCAAGTTATTCGCCCACCTTGGCCTCCCAAAGTGCTGGGATTACAGCGTGAGCCACCATGCCCCACCAATATATTTTAAATATGTAATTTACTGTATGTCAATATAGCTGGGTTTTTTTTAAGTCAGCAGGATACTGGCTGCCCTGCTGTGTCTCTCCCCTAAAACTAGGTGCATAGGATGATTATCAGCTTAGGGAGTGGGCGGGGGAAGATGGGGTGGAAAATAAGGAAATAATATAAACCATCATTGGTCAATAATGCAAAATACAGTCTTAGTCATATTTTTGCTCCTACTCTTTTTTTTTTTTTTTTTTTTTTTAGACGGAGTTTCACTCTTGTTGCCCAGGCTGGAGTGCAATGGCGCGATCTTTCACTCTTGTTGCCCAGGCTGGAGTGCAATGGCAGAATCTCGGCTCACAACAACCTCTGCCCCTGGGGTTCAAACAACTCTCCTGCCTCAGCCTCCTGAGTAGCTGGGATTACAGGCATGCGCCACCACACCCAGCTAATTTTGCAGTTTTAGTAGAGACAGGGTTTTACCATGTTGGTCAGGCTGAGTCTTGAACTCCCAGCCTCAGATGATCCGCCCGCCTCGGCCACCCAAAGTGCTGGGATTACAGGCATGAGCCACTGCGCCCGGCCATTTTGCTCCTGCTCTTGATAAAACATACTGAATGAGAGATAAATTTGTATTCTTTGTAATTCAAACTATTCTTACTTTAGAGTGTGAAGGTGGTAAAAAGGTTCCAAGCAGAGGGAGTAGCAGGTGAGAGGGCTTTGATCATTCAGAAACTCCTTCATTCACTATGCAATTTTTTTTTTTTTTTTTTTTTTTGAGACTGAGTCTCACTCTGTCACCCAGTCTGGAGTGCAGTGGTGCAATCTCGGCTCACACCAATCTCCGCCTCTTGAGTTCAAGTGATTCTTCTGCCTCAGCCTCCCGAGCAGCTGGGATTATAGGCGCCTGCCACCACGCCTAGCTAATTTTTGTATTTTTAGTGGAGATGGGGTTTTGTCATGTTGGCCGGGCTGGTCTCCTGACCTCAAGTGATCCACCCGTCTCGGCTTCCCAAAGTGCTGGAATTACAGATGTGAGCCACCGTGCCTGGCCAAATATGCAAATATTTATTGAGCACCTACTATACACCCAGTACTGGTCTAGGTGCTGGAGATACAGCCATGAACCAAAGAGATAAGCATCTCTCTCCTCAAGGGGCTGATATTCTGGCAAAGGAAGACAATGAAGGTATTGTAGGAATATATTACATAGCTTGTCAGAAGGTGGTAAGTGTTAAGGGAGAAAAAAATAAGTAGGAAAAGGAATGGAGAATGTCAGGAGGGGGTGTAATTTTAAATAGGGAAGTCCAGGAAGCCTCATTGAGAGAGTGGTGTTTCAGTAAAGGTTTGAAGGAGGTGAAGGGACAATCCAAGTGGGTGTCTGGAGGAAAAGCATGTCAGGCAGAGGGAATAGCCAGTGAGGTTAGTGCAAGAAGCCCTGAGGTTAGTGCAAAGGCTCTGAGAAAAAAGCATTTCAGGCAGCGGGAACAGCCAGTGCAAAGGCCCTGAGGCCCTGGCATGTTGGAGCCAGGAGATCTGTGTGCCTGGAGCGGACTAAGCAAGGGGGAGGGAGGGAGGAAGGGAGTGAACCAAGGGTGATTTCAGGTGCCGATATGCCCAAACTGTAGCCGTGTAATCAAAATGGAGCAAGTGGTTGTCACCCCAAGCACCCCACATCCTGCCATATCTCCCAGAGTCTCTATAAAGAAGGACAAATGATTTTGAAGCCTTTGAAGTATTTCTCCCACCTCTCCCTCGAGTACACACTCAATAGCAAGTCAGGCTGAAGGCAGTAGACCCATATCCTTGGAGTGCTTAAACGCTGCTATGGTTTGAAGGTGCACGTGTTGGGAACATATAATCCCCAATGCAATGGTGTTGAGAAGCAGGACCTTTAAGAGGTGATTAGATCATGGGGGCATATCCCTAACAGGCAGCAAGAAAGAAGGCAGATTCGTCATGTCCTGGTAGCTCATGGCAGAGACGGTCACAAGAAAGGATATCTGGGCTTGATCTAAAAGTGGACTAGTCGGGCGCGGTGGCTCATCCCTGGAATCCCAGCACTTTGGGAGGCTGAGACGGGCGGATCACGAGGTCAGGAGTTTGAGACCAGCCTGGCCAATATGGTGAAACCCTGTCTCTACTAAAAATACAAAAATTAGCTGGGCGCGGTGGCACGCGCCTATAGTCCCAGCTACTCGGGAGGCTGAGACAGGAGAATCACTTGAACCCAGGAGGCGGAGGTTGCAGTGAGCTGAGATTCTGCCACTGCACTCCAGCCTGGGCGACAGAGTGATACTCCATCTCAAAAAACAAACAAACAAACACAGAGTGAGACTCCATCTCAAAAAACAAACAAACAAAAAGAGTGGACTAAACCCCAAAACCAGCAGGACCAATAGAGCTAAGACGTGCCACCCTGTGCCAGGACATGGTAAACCGTTACATATCATCAGTTCTCAGACCAATGGCAATATCAACAGCTCCCATCAATTGAGAACCAGGCTGCTTACCCATTAGAGTTATAAATAAAATTAATTCAATAAATAAATAAGTAAATAAAAGAACTAAGCCCTGGGTGAAGCAGTTCGTGTGCATTACAACTGTCTCCTCTGGTCTTCAAAACGATCCTGCAATGAAGTAGGGCTCCTATTTTGCGAGCGATACACAGGGCTCAGAGAAGGAGAGTCATTTGCTCAAGGTTCATGTAGGTCATTAACCTCATTGGTTAATGACTCATCCCCTTCCTTTGTTTTGCGCTGCCAGGAACACAACTACATTTCCCAGGCTCCTTTGCACCCTGCTCCTAGATAGGTTCAGCCAATTGGAGGTCCTTGCTGGTGCCTAGGGTAGGAAGAGAGAAGCCAGGGTATCGCTTCTTGTTACGAAAACTGCCGTAAGTGACACTGCGTGATTTCCAAGTAGGTTAGAAGACGCCTTGCAGCTTCTGGCTTGATCTTTTTGAGGAATACTTTCTCTCTCTCCGAGTTTCTTGAAACCTAGTCGCCATGTTGTGGGGAAGCCCAAGCCACTTGGAGAGACCACAGGTAAGTGCTCCAGTCAATAGCTCCAACTGAGCATAGCCTCAAGTCATCCCAGCCCAGACACCCATCATGTGACAAAGAATCCTCCAGAGGATTCTAGTCCCCAGAAAGTCAAAGTTTCACACCATCATCACTATGCCCTGTCTGAATTCCTGAGTCATAGAATCTGTGAGAATCAAAAACCATGTTTTTCTTACATCACTCAGTTTGGGATGGTTTGTTTCACAGCAATAAATAATAACCTAAATATATGGTGGTGCCAACACTATGGATTTGTTGTGAAAATTCAAAAGCGTTAATAAGTACAAAGTACCTAGAACAACACCTGAACATAGTGGTTGCTCATTAAAGTGACTTATGTTTTTGTTGCTATTCATGACACTTTCTGAATCTACTCCTCTCAATGGCATTGGTCTCTTGACACCACACCCATCTGGTTATCCTCTTTGTTTTTTTGTTTTGTTTTGAGACAGAATCTCATTGTGTCACCCAGGCTTGAGCGCAGTGATGCAATCATAGCTCATCCTGGGCTCAAGTGATCCTCCTGCCTCAGTCTCCCAAAATGCTGAAATTACAGGCATGGGCCACCACACCTGGCCTGATTTTCCTCTTCAGTCACTGTATTCTCCTCTCCCCAGTGTTTCTATGCTGTTACAGCCTAAGGCCCAACCCTCAGACCACCTCTTTTCCCTCTCTCTTCTTTGTCCCAAATGATTTCACTCATTGATACATGATTTATTACCAATAAACCAATAAACTGATAATTGATTTATTACCAATAAGTCATTTATCAATGAGTGAAATTTACCCTTGGTAAATAAATAATTTACCATTGATTTATTGGTAAATAAATCATTTATCAATGATTTATAAATGATAAGTCATTTATCAATATCACTGGTAAATCATTTACCAATGATTTATTTACCAATCATTTAACGGATACTGCTTGAACCACTTTGCAACTTTACAATTATTACCTCACTTTTAATTCTTATAACAATCCTATAAGGTAGGGACTATTTTTATCTCCATTTGAAAGATGGGGAAACTGAGTCACAGAGAGGTTCTGTGTGAAGACAAAGTGGCCCCATCTTGGATGCTAATCGCCATGTTGACTTCTGACTAACCCCAGTCCCTGGAACGTCTCCTGAGTTCTACGTTATTTGCTCTCCCTAGTGTAAGAACATATCAAAGCAAACTTGATGTTATCATGCAAATTATAGGCTGTGATGTGCACAGTGTTCTTGCCTGTTCTGGAGGACTGCCTTTAATTGTCCTGCACATTTTCCTGTACTATATAAGCACTGGGTCTGCGAGGTAATGGTGCACAGAAGTACCTGTCTTGCCACCGCCCAAGACCATGTTTCTGTCCATAAGCTCCCCAACAAATCACCCTTTACCAACAAACAGGATTTGTCTGCTGCATTCTTTGGTGTCTTGGCTCCCTCTGCTTTTGGGGTCACTTTTGATATATGGTCCTTTCTTTTTTTTTTTTTTTGAGATGGAGTCTCGCTCTGTCGCACAGGCTGGAGTGCAGTGGCGCCATCTCGGCTCACTGCAAGCTCCGCCTCCCAGGTTCGCACCATTCTCCTGCCTCAGCCTCCCGAGTAGCTGGGACTACAGGCGCCCGCCACCACTCCTGGCTAATTTTTTGTATTTTCAGTACAGACGAGGTTTCACCGTGTTAGCCAGGATGGTCTTGATCTCCTGACCTCGTGATCCGCCTGCCTCGGCCTCCCAAAGTGCTGGGATTACAGATGTGAGCCATCGCGCCTGGCCATATATATGGTCCTTTCTTGAAGCATTTGATAACTTGCCCAAGATCCCACAGCTGTGACTAGAACCTGGACCCCCCAGGCAACTGGAGTCCATGTGCCTAGCATTGAGTCCCTCAGTCTCAGCGCTGTTGACATTTGGTGGGAGAGGGGCCTGTCCTGGGCATTGGAAGACACTCAGAAGCATCTCTGGCCTCTACCCAATAGATATCAATAGCACACCAGGCCCTCCAGTAGTGAGAACTGAAACTGTCTCCAGGCATTGCCAAATGTCCCCTGGGGGGACAGAGTCACTCCCCTCGCCCCCACTGCTACCCCACACCACCCCTTAGTTAAGAACCATGCACTGGACAGGCATGGTAGTTCATGCCCTGTAATCCCAGCATTGAGGCTGGGATGGGAGGATCACCTGAGTCCAGGATGTCAAGAGCAGCCTGGGCAACATAGTGAGACCCTGTCTCTACAAAAACAAACAAAACAAAACAAAACAGAAAAAAGAACCATGTGCTAGCCATTATGCTGTACTGCCTTCCTTCCTTTGCTTGATCAAACTCCCCAAGACCTGTTCCTCCCCTAGTCTTCCGACTACAGTAGAAGATACCCTAATTAATGCAAGTCCCTAAGCTGTAAACCTAGACACCATCCTGCCTCCTGTTTTCATTTCATTTCATTTTTTTAATTCTTGCCTTCCTGGAATATAAGACCAGCCTCCTCTTTTCATCCACCCCCACCCTTCCTCCTCAACGAAAATGTGAGCTGGATCCATGACTCCTGACTCCCAGTTGAGGCCACCATCACTTCTCATGGGGATGCCTTCATCAACCTTCTTTTTCCAGATCCCTCTGCTTTTTTTGTTTTTTGTAGAGGTGGGATCTCACTATGTTGCCCAGGATGGTTTCAAACCCTTGGCCTCAAGTGATCCTCCTGCCTCAACCTCCCAAAACACTCAGATTGCAAGCATGAGCCACCACACCTGGTCAGGGACCTCTTTAAACCATTGATCAGCTTAAATGCTCCAAGGATTTCCCATCCCCCTTAAGTTCCACACACATCCCCATAGCCATTCTAGGGAAGTGCCTTCCTCCCAAACCTCATTCTTTACCACTCTCCCTCCACTCACTCCCTTCCTTCCAGAAGCTCCTTCATTCTGATTCTTCTCACTTTAGGGCATTTGCACAGTCTTTGCCCTCTCTGCCTCATGCTTCCCAGAGCTGGCTCCTCCTCCTTCAGCTCTCAGCTTTCCTTGACCACCCTCCAGAAAGCATGCCTTCCTCTTCTTCTTCCCCTTGATCCCTGGGTTTGTTTCATCTGTGACATTTATTACAATGTGCCAGCGTTTTGTCTGTCTATTTGTTTACTGTCTGGAATGGGTCTGCTCCCCTCTAAAGATGTATCCAGGTCAAATCCCTGGAAGCTGTGAAGGTGACCTGTGAACATTTTTTGGAGAAAACAACTTTGTAAGATGTAAGGTAAGGATCTTGAGATGGGGAGATGTCTCAGGGACCTTGAGATGAAGACATAGCTCAAGGACCTCAAAATGAGGAGCTATCTCAAGGACCTTGAGACGAGGAGGTAGCTCAAGGACCTCAAGATAAGGAGCTAGCTCAAGGACCTTCAGATGAGGAAATATCTCAAGGACCTCCAGATGAGGAGCTAGCTCAAGGACCTCAAGATGAGGAGGTATCTCAAGGACCTCAAGATGAGGTATCCCAAGGACCTCAAGATGGGGAGGTATCCCAAGGACTTCAAGATGAGGAGGTATCCCAAGGACTTCAAGATGAGGAGGTATCCCAAGGACCTCAAGATGAGGAGGTATCTCGAGGACCTCAAGATGAAGAGATAGCTTGAGGACCTCGAGATAAGGAGATAGCTCAAGGACGTCAAGATGAGGAGGTATCTCAAGGACCTCAAAATGAGGAGTTATCTCAAGGACCTCAAGATGAGGAGACAACTCAAGGACTTCAAGATGAGGAGATATTTAAGACCCACCCAGGCCATCCAGGATCATCCAGGTGGGCCCTAAATCCAATGACAAATGTCCTTGTAAGAGACACACAGATAGACACAGGAGAAAACCATGTAAAGATGGAGTTACAATCCAAGGATGCATGTGAGGTAGGAGGCAGGGCTTGACTCTGGAGGTGGGGCTCAGACACTGGACCAGATTGAGGACTAGCTGAAACAGGGAAGAGGCAAAAGCGCCTCTCTGTAAAACATGGCCACCAGTGCTATGTCAGGTTACCATTGCCATGACAACACCCAGAAGCTGATGCCCCTTTCCATATATCTGACAACTCAGTAGTTACCACCTTATTTCTAGAAATCTCTGTATAATCCACCCCTTGATTTGCATATAATTAAAATGGGATGAATATGCCTGCAGGACTGCCTCTGAGCTGCTACTCTGTGCTCACTGCCTATGGGGTAGCCCTGCTCTGCAAGGAACAGTACCTCTGCTGCTGCTCTGCATGGCTGCTTCAGTAAAACTTGCTAACACCGCCAGCTCGCCCTTGAATTCTTTCCTGGGTGAAGCCAAGAACCCTCCCGGGCTAAGCCCCAATCCAGGGGCTCGCCTGTCCTGGATCATCTGGAGCCCCCAGAAGCAAGAATAGGCAGAGAAAGATTCTCCTTTGGAGCCTCCAGAGGGAGCACAGCTCTGCAGAAACCTTGAGTTCAGACCTGTGGCCTCTAGGATTATGAGAGAATAGATGTCCTTTGTTCTAAGACATCCGATCCGTGGTTCTTTGTTACAAAAGCTACAAGGAACAAAAACACCACCCCCTCCCTCACGAGGGCATGAACTCAGAAAAGCATTAACTGTGTCCATTATGTCCCTTGCTGTAACCCCAGCAATCAGTGTAGCCCTTATCACTGATGATAAAATAACATCAAATGAGTCTTCCTCCCCTCTTCCTTTCCCCAGCATTTATTTTTTATTTTTGAGACAGAGTCTCACTCTCTCATCCAGGCTGGAGTGCAGTGGCACGATCTCGGCTCACTGCAACCTCCACCTCCTGGGCTCAAGTGATTCTTCTGCCTCAGCCTCTCGAGTAGCTGGGATCACAGGTGCCTGCCACCATGGCCGGCTAATTTTTTTGTATTTTTAGTAGAGATGGGGTTTCACCATGTTGGAGATCCATCCGCCTCAGCCTCCCAAAATGCTGAGATTACAGGCATGAGCCACCGCGCCTGGCCTCTCCCCATCATTAAATAAAAAATAAGGCCAGGCGCAATGGCTCATGCCTGTAATCCAACAGTTTGGGAGGCCAAAGCAGGCAGGTCACTTGAGGTCAGGAGTTCCAGACCAGCCTGGCCAAGATGGCAAAACCCCTTCTCTACTAAAAAATACAAAAATTAGCTGGGTATAGTGTCATGTGCCTATAAACCCAGCTACTCTGGAGGCTGAGGCAGGAGAATCACTCAAACCCATGATGTGGAGGTTGCAGTGAGCCGAGATCACACCACTGCACTCCAGTCTGGGTGACAGAGAGAGACTACATCAGAAAGGAAGGAAGGAAGGGAAGGGAAGGGAGGGAATAGAGAGAGAGAGAGGGAGGGAGGAGGGAAGGAAGGAAGGAAGGAAAGAAGGAAGGAAGGAAGGAAGGAAGAAGGAAGGAAGGAAGGAAGGAAGGAAGGAAGGAAGGAAAAGAAAAGAAAAGAAAACAGAACAGAAAAGAAAAGAAAGAGCCTGGTGCGGTGGCTCATGCCTGAAATCCCAGCACTTTGGGAGGCCGAGGCAGGTGGATCATGAAGTCAGGAGATTGAGACCATCCTGGCTAACACGGTGAAACCTCATCTCTACGAAAATACAAAAAATTAGCTGGGCATGGTGGTGGGCACCTGTAGTCCCAGCTACTTGGGAGGCTGAGGCAGGAGAATGGTGTGAACCTGGGAGGTGGAGCTTGCAGTGAGCCGAGATCGTGCCACTGCACTCCAGCCTGGGCGACAAAGCGAGACTCTGTCAAAAAAAAAAAAAAAAAAAGGAAGGAAGGAGAGAGAAAGAAAGAAATTAAAATGAATATTCTAATTCAAATAAGCCCTCAATCTCTTCTTTGCTGTTCTCAGCCAGTAATCATCAGATCTCTTTGGATTTTCCCCAAGCCAGCAAGCTCACTCCCTCCAAAACTGGTTTGCCCCCCGCCCGGGTGATTCTGTCTCCCAGGGAACATTTGGCAATGTCTGGAGATATTGGGGAGAGGTGCTACTTGTGTGAAATGGATAGAGTCCAAGCATACTGCTAAGCATTTTAGAATACACAGGGCAGCTCCCAGGACAGAAAATGATCCGGCCCCAAATGTCAACAGGACTGAGAATTGGAAATTCTGGCTTAAATTTAGAACTCGGTGCCCATACAAACACTGATTTCCTCCTGACATCTTATTTCCCCTTCGGAGGTAACAGTTCCTCAGTTTCCCCTGTGGAAGCCACCCCAACCTCAACTCAAGGAATAGGCACATGACCCCGGCCTGGTCCATCAGAGCATGGTATTCTCCTGGCCACAGCAGCCGGTTCAGAAATAGACATGTGACCAGCCACCTCCCACCTCCACAAAAAAAGAATCATGTTCAAACAGCCAGGTGCAGTGGCTCACACCTGTAATCCCAGCACTTGGGAAGGCCGAGGCGGGCAGATCACATGAGGTCATTCAAGACCAGCCTGGCCAATCTGGTGAAACCCCGTCTCTACTAAAAATACAAAAATTAGCCAGGTGTGGTGGCACCTGTCTGTAATCCCAGCTACTAGGGAGGCTGAGGCACAAGAATTGCTTGAACCCAGGAGGTGGAGGTTACACTGAGCCAAGATTGTGCTGCTGCACCCCAGCTTGGGCGACAGAGCAAGACTCAGTCTCAAAATAATAATAATAATAATAATAATAATAATAATAAAAAGAATCATGTTCAACGAAGGATAATGCTAGGACCTTGGCTTCAGTGACCAGAAAGTCAACCCCCCTATTTTCCATAGAACTCAGCGTGATGAGAATATAAATTTAGAGCAGGCAGGGCGTGGTGGTTCATTCCTGTGATCTAAGAGCTTTGGGAGGCTGAGGTAGAAGGATCATTGGAGGCCTGAAGTTCCATATCAGCCTGAGCAACATAGTGAGGTCCATCTCCACTGAATATTTTAATGTTTTTTGTCTGTTTGTTTGTTTGTTTTTGAGACAGAGTCTCACTCTGTCACCCAGGCTGGAATGCAGTGGCAGGATCTGAGCTCACTGCCAGCTCTGCCTCCCAGGTTCACGCCATTCTTCTGCCTCAGCCTCCCGAGTAGCTGGGACTACAGGCGCTGCCACCACACCCAGCTAATTTTTTTGTGTTTTTAGTAGAGACGGGGTTTCACCGTGTTAGCTAGGATGGTCTCGATCTCCTGACCTCGTGATCCACCCGCCTCGGCCTCCCAAAATGCTGGGATTACAGGTGTGAGCCACCATGCCCAGCCGTGTTTTAATGTCTTTAAAACATTAAAAAAAAAGTTGGGCATGGTGGCGCACACCTATTAGTCCCAACTACTTGGGAAGCTGAGGTGGGAGGATCTCCTGAGCCCAGAAGTTTGAGGCTGCAGGGAGCTATGACTGTGCCACTGCACTCCAGCCTGTGTGACAAAGCAAAACTTAGACTAAATAAATAAATAAATAAATAAATAAATAAATAAATTTGGAGTAGATGGTCACACTCATCTGCCTCCATGAGGGAAAAGAATGACTGAGGATGGAGGAAAACACCCACAAGAAAGCAGAGTTAAGAGATGGAGGGCTGGGTGCGGTGACTCACGCCTGCAATCTCAGCATTTTTGGAGGCCAAGGCGGGGAAGATTGCTTGAGGTCAGGAGTTCAAGACCAGCCTTGCCAACTTGGTGAAACCCCATCTCTACTGAAAATACAAAAATTAGTCTAGCATGGTGGTGTGCACCTGTAGTCCCAACTACTCAGGAGGCTGAGGTGGGAGGATCACTTGAGGCCAGGAGGTGGAGGTTGCAGTGAGCCGAGATCACACAACTGCACTCCAGCCTTGGTGACAGAGTGAGACCCTGTCTCAAAAAACAAAAAAGCAAACAAACAAAAAATAGATAGAGACAGAAATGGAAAGACCAAGGGTGGGGAGAAGGTGTCCTGAGATATTGCCTGAGCCCCTGGATCCAGCCAGACCTGAAGGCCACTGCACTCTAGCCTGGATGACAGAGCAAGATTCCATCTCAAAAAAAAAAAAAAAAAAAATTGCATGTCAACAAATCGGCCTGACCGTGTATTGGTTAAATTTTATTTTCAAAATAAGGCAGTAAGACTCTACTTTCAGGGATCATTTTTATAGATTGTTACTAGAGACGTTTTTCTGAATATGTGGAATACCAAAAAAAAAATAATAAAATATAAAAATAGTAAACTTCAAATCAATAATGAGAAAAGTAAATAAAATAATTTTTATTTTGTTTTGTTTCATTTTGTTTTGAGACCCTGTCTCACTCTGTTGCTCAGGCTAGAGTGCAGTGGTGCAATCATGGTTCACTGCAACCTCCACCTCCCGGGCTCAAGTGATCCTTCCACCTCAGCCTCTTGAGTAGCTGGGACTATAGGCACACACTATCACACCCAGGTAATTTTTGTATTTTTTGTATAGATGGGGTTTTGCCAGGATGCCCAGGCTGATCTCAAACCTTTGGGCTCAAGTGATCCTCCTGCCTCAGCCTCCCAATGTCTTAAGATTACAGGCGTGAGCCACTGCACCCAGCCATAATTTTTATTTTTAATTTTTTTAATTAATTTATTTTTCAGAGATGGGCTTGCTGTGTTGCCCAGGCTGGAGTACAGTGGTAGGATCATAGTTCACTGCAGCCTCAAACTCCTGGGCTCAAGCGATCCTCCCTTCTCAACCTCCCAGGTAGCTGGGACTACAGACACAAGCTAAAATAATTTTTAAAACACGAGGCAGCTTGGGCCCATGAGTTATTATTTGCCAGCCCCTGTGTTAAGTGAATGAATGAAGCAATTAGAATCATATATTCATATGATAAATGAAAAATAATTAATTGATCCCCTACTATGTGCCAGGTGCTGTTCTAAAGCACTGGGGGACGTAAAATAGACAAAAATCCTTGCCTTGACATTTGAGTGGGGAAAACAGGTAATAAGCAAATAACTAAAAACTATGACAGGTCAGAGAGCACTAAGTGCTATGGAGAAAAATAAAATATGAAAGAGAATGGGAAGTTGGGAGCGGGAAATCTATGATTTTATATCTGGAAACAGTGGAAGATCTCTCAGATAAGAAATCTGGGCCAGGCGCGGTGGCTCATACCTGTAATCCCAGCACTTTGGGAGGCCGAGATGGGCGGATCACCTGAAGTCATGAGTTCAAGACCAGGTGGCCAACATGGTGAAACCCCATCTCTACTAAAAATACAAAAATTAGTTGGGTGTGGTGGCGCATGCCTGTAATCCCAGCTACTCGGAAGGCTGAGGCAGGAGAATCGTTTGGGCCCAGGAGGCAGAGGTTGCAGTGAGCTGAGATCGTGCCACTGCACTCCAGCCTGGGTGACAGAGCAAGACTCTGTCGCAAAAAAAAAAGAAAGAAAGAAACCTGGCCGCTGACCATGTGCAGTGGCTCACATCAGTAATCCCAGCACTTTGAAAGGCCGAGGCGGGCAGATCACCTGAAGTCAGGAGTTTGAGACCAGCCTGGCCAACATGGTGAAACCCTGTCTCTACTAAAAATACAGAAATTAGCCGTGCATGGGGGCACATGCCTGTAATTCCAGCTACTCAGGAGGCTGAGGCCGGAGAATCACTTGAATCCAAGAGGCGGAGGTTGCAGTGAGCTGAGATCATGTCACTGCACTCCAGCCTGGGCAATAGACAGAGACCCCATAAAAAAAAAAAAAGAAAGAAAGAAAAAAGAAAAAGGTGCAGTGGCTCATGTCTGTATCTGAGCACTTTGGGAGGCAGAGACAGGAGGATCACTTGAGCCCAGAAGTTGGAGGCTGCAGTGAGCTATGATAACACCACTGCACTCCAGCCTGGGCAATAGAGCAAGACCCCTTCTCCGAAAAAGCAGAGATGGAGAGAGAGAAAGAGAAACCTGAAGGAGATAAGAGAACACTCACAGTGTGTACCTGAGGGAAGAGAAGTCCCTGAAGAAGGAAGAGCCAGTGCAAAGGCCCTGAGGCTGGATTGTGCTGGGTAGCTGATGTGGCTGCAGTGCAGAGAGCAATGGGAAGAGAGGGAGCAGGGGAGGGCTGACAGGTGGACAGAGGCCAAATGCATAAGCCCTTGTGGGCTACAGTGAGGATTTTGTCTTTTTCACCAAGGGCAATAGGGAACCAGGGAAGGGCTGTGAGTAGGGAAGGGACAGAGATTTCCAGCATCTCTGTGAAAGTCCTGAAAGGTGACATTTCCCAGCACTGGACCAAGAGAGGAGGTCAGTGAATAGAACAGAATGGAGGCTGGGTGTGGTGGCTCACGTCTGTAATCCCAGCACTTTGGGAGGCCGAGGCGGGTGGATCACTTGAGGCCAGGAGTTGGAGACCAGCTTGGCCAACATGGTGAAACCCCATCTCTACTAAAAATACAAAAATCAGCTAGGTGTGGTGGCACTTGCCTGTAATCCCAGCTACTCAGGAGGCTGAGGCAGGAGAATCACTTGAACCTGGGAGGCAGAGGCTGCTGTGAGCCAAGATGGTGCCACTGCACTCCAGCCTGGGAGAGAGTGAGACTCTGTCTTGAAAAAAAAAAAAAAAAAGAACAGAATGGAATGGAAAGGAAGGGACGGTGCCAAGTGCTGACCCATCCTAGGTGCCCCTCCCGTTGGCCCTAGCAGGCTAGGTAAGAGGAGGTTTTCCAATCAGCCCAACCCATTTTGCTGAGGTTTGCTGTCACCCAGCCCCCTCATCCCCAGCTGAATTTCTCCCCCATGGCCTTGGCTCAGGTCCTTCTCATTCTACATCCCATTGAGATTTCCACAGACCTGCACAGATATATTTAGAGACAGGGTCTTACTCTTTTGTCCAGGCTGGAGTACAGTAGCACAATCATAGCTCACTCACTGCAGCACTGAACTCCTGGGCTCAAGCGATCCTCCTGCCTCAACTTCCTGAGTAGCTGAGACTATAGGTGTGCACCACCATGCCGGGCTAATTTTTTTATTTTTTGTAGAGACAGGACCTTGGTATGTTGCCCAGGCTGGTCTCGAACTCCTGGCCTCAAGCAATCCTCCTGTCTCGGCCTCTCAAATTACTGAGATTACAGGCATGAGCCACCGTGCCCGGCCCTAGACCTGCATTCCTGAAACCCCCTCCATACCTGCATTTCTGGAGCCAGCGAAGCATTACCCTGAGGTTCTAGGGCACTGACCTCTTTGCATCCAACCAACCTATCTCCTTTTTATTCCCAGCTCCAGTTTAACCACATCCCTAGTATCCCTGGTAGTTAAATGGAGCCATATGACCAAGTTCTGGCCAATAACAAGAATGGAGGCCGGGCGTGGTGGCTCACCCCTGTAATCCCAGCACTTTGGGAGGCCGAGGCAAGTGGATCACCTGAGGTCAGGAGTTCGAGACCACCCTGACCAACATGGAGAAACCCCTACAAAATTAGCCAGGTGTGATGGTGCATGCCTGTAATCCCAGCTACTTGGGAGGCTGAGGCAGGAGAATCACTTGAACCCGGGAGGCGGAGGTTGCAGTGATGCAGTGAGCAGAGATCGTGCCATTGCACTCCAGCCTGGACAACAAGGGCAAAACTCCGTCTGAAAAAAAAAAAAAAAAAAAAAAAAGAATGGAGGTGGTGATAGCACCACTTCCAGGCCTGGCAAATTCTTTCATAGCGCTCTTTCCCCAGTAGAAAAGACTCCAAGGGCCTTCGGGAAGCTAAGACCATGAGATGATGGAGCCTCTGCCCTGGAGAGACTTTAACACAGAGCCCTCCTCCTCCAACCCCCCAAGTTGACCCAAACTGAATTGTGACATGAATAAGAAATAAACTGTCACTATCATTGAAGTCATATAATTTGGTTTTGTGTTTTGAGGGTTTGGGGTTTTTTTTGTTTGTTTTTGGTTTTTTTGTTTGTTTGTTTGAGACTGAGTCTTGCTCTGTCACCAGGCTGGAGTGCAGTGGCGTGATCTCGGCTCACTGCAACCTCCGCCTCCCAGGTTCAAGCGATTCTCCTGCCTCAGCCTCCCAAGTAGCTGGGACTACAGGCGCCTGCTACCACGCCCGGCTAATTTATGTATTTTTAGTAGAGACGGGATTTCCCCATATTGGCCAGGCTGGTTTCAAACTCCTGACTTCATGATCTGCCTGCCTCGGCCTCCCAAAGTGCTGGGATTACAGGCGTGAGCCACCGCACACAGCCTTTTTTTTTTTTTCTTCTGAGACAGGGTCTCACTCTGTCACCCAGGCTGGACTGCAGTGGCACGATCATAGCTCACTGCAGCCTCCAATTCCTGGGCTCAAGCAATCCTCCTGCCTCAGCCTCCTAGATAGCTGGGACCATACGCACATGCCACCATGCTCTGCTAATATATATATATATATATATATATATATATGTATATATATATTTATATTTATATATATGTAATTTTTTTTTGTAGAGATGGGGATCTTGTATGTTGCCCAGGCTAGTCTCGAACTCCTGGCCTCAAGCGATTAGCCTGCCTTGGCTTCCCAAAGTGTTGGGATTATAGGTGTGAGCCATTGTGCCTGGCAAAATGATGCAATTTGTTGCAGCAGTTAACATACATACCCTGACTTATATACCATTGCCTACAGGCAGCTCAGACTCAATGGAATTAAACTAACAAAAATAATGACTCTCTTTCATTTAGCACTTGCTATATGTTAATTGCCATGCTGGGAATTTAATTTACCTTATCATGTTTAATCCTCACACAACTCTGAAATAAAGGTACTGTCAACATTTCCATTTTATTTATTTATTTATTTATTTATTTATTTATTTATTTTAGATGGAGTCTCACTCTGTCACCCGGGCTGGAGTGCAGTGGTGCAATCTTGGCTCAGTACAACTTCCGCCTCCCGGGTTCAAGGGATTCTTCTGCCTCAGCCTCCCGAGTAGCTGGGATTACAGGTGCCCGCCACCACACCCAGCTAATTATTGTATTTGTAGTAGAGTCGGGGTTTCGCCATGTTGGACAGGCTGGTCTTGAACTCCTGACCTCAGGTGATCCACCCACCTCAGCCTCCCAAAGTGCTGGAATTACAGGCGTGAGCCATGTGCATGGCCAAAATTCTCATTTTATAGATTTCCTATTTTATAGATAAGACAATCAGGGATCCAATAGGTTAAGTAATTTTTTTTTCTCCGAGACCACAAAGCTAGCAAATACCTGACTTGCAATTTAAGTCGACCTATATATAAAGAGCTCCTAAAAATCAGTAAGAGAAGCCTGTAATCCCAGCACTTTGGGAGGCCAAGGCGGGCGGAGCACTCAAGGTCAGGAGTTTGAGACCAGCCAGCCCAACATGGCGAAACCCTGTCTCTACCAAAACTACAAAAATTAGCTGGGCATCTTGGCACACGCCTGTAATCCCAGCTACTCAGGAGGCTGAGGCACGAGAATCACTTGAACCTGGGAGGCGGAGGTTGCAGTGAGCTGAGATCGCACCACTACACTGCAGCCTGTGCAACAGAGAAAGACTCAGCCTCAAAAAAAAAAAATCAATAAGAGAAAAGGTCAGTAGTTCTGGAAAGGGCAACAATAGTAAGCAAGTGATATGAACAGAGATTATATCACAGGAAGAAAATATAAATAGCTCTTAAACATAAGGAAAGAGGCTCAGCTTCACTCAGAATAAGAGAAAATGTAAATTGAGACTTAATAAGCTCCACTGATTTCCCATCCAGCTGGCAAAACTCCAGAATCTTGGCAACAGAACCATCTGTCGGGAGGCGGCAGAGAAGCCAGTCCTCTGTCTGGCATGTGGTGGTATAATTGAAATAACTCATATGGAAACAATCCAAGACGGATAACAATTTGGCAATATCTATCAAAAACACAAACATTGGCTAGCACTTCCGTTGACAAAATAAAACGTCTTAAAATTTGAAAAATAAAAACACAAGGACTGGGTGGGGCACGATGATTCACGCTTATCATCCCAGCACTTTGGGAGGCCGAGGTGGGAGGATCTCTTGAGGCCAGGAGTTTGAGACCAGCCTGGGCAACATGGGGAGACCCCCATCTCTACTTTTAAAAATAATGGGCTTGGTGGTATGCACCTGTAGTCCCAGCTGCTTAGGAGGCTGAGGCAGACGGATCACTTGAACCCAGGAAGTGGAGGTTGCAGTGAGCAGAGATCGTGCCAATGCACTCCAGCCTGGGTTACAGAGCAAGACTCTGTCTCAAAAGAAAGATAAGAAATCTTTGTATAAAATATGGTATAAATGATAAGAAATCGCCTGGGCATGGTGGCTCACACCTGTAATCCCAGCACTTTGGAAGGCTGAGGCGGGCAGATCACCTGAGGTCAGGAGTTCAAGACCAGCCTGGCCAACATGGTGAAACCCCATCTCTACTAAAAATACAAAAAAAATAGCCGGATGTGGTGGCACATGCCTGTAATTCCAGCTACTCGGGAGGCTGGGGCAGGAGAATCTCTTGAACCCAGGAGGTGGAGGTTCCAGTGAACTGAGATCACGTCATTGCACTCCAGCCTGGCGAATAGAGTGAGACTCCATCTCAAAAAAAAAAAAAGAAAGAAAAGAAAAGGAAAAGAAAAGAAAAGAAATCTTGCAACGCAATGGTAAGTATTCAGTGCAGTCCCATGCTGTACAGGTTTGTAGCTAGGAGCAATAGGTTATACCATATAGCCCAGGTGTGCAGTGCGCTGTACCCTCTAGGTTTATGTAAATGTACTCTATGATGTTCACACAACTATGAAATCATCTAACTACGCATTTCTCAGAACAGATTCCTTTTACTAAGCAACACACGACTGTATATGCAGCTAAATACTTTTCTAGGTTCTTTATAATAAGACACTTATCCCCCACAGCAATGCTGTAAATAGGGATTTAGCATCCTCATTTTACAAATGAGAAACCAGGGAACGGAGAGGTTTACTAATGTTCCCAAGAGCACACAGCAGAGGAGCTGGAAAATGATTCACGGATGAGGTTATTATTATTTTTTAGAAGCTATAATTGGGCCAGGCACAGTGGCTCACACCTGTAATTCCAGCACTCTGGGAGGCCAAGGCTAGCGGATCACCTGAGGTCAGGAGTTTGAGACCAGCCTGGCGAACATGGCGAAACCCCAAAATTTTTAGTCTCCACTAAAAATACAAAATTAGCTGGGCGTGACGGTGGATGCCTGTAATTCCAGCTACTCGGGAGGCTGAGGGAGGAGAATCGCCTGAACCCGGGAGGCAGAGGTTGCAGTGAGCCAAGATCGCACTACTGCACTCCAACCTGGGCAACAAGAGCAAAACTCCATCTCAAAAATAATTAGTTAATTAATTAATTAAAAGAAAACATTTTTCATGATGTGCTTATTTCACATTGCACGCCTGTATCAAAATAGCTCGCATACCCCATAAATATATATCTACTATGTACCCATAAAAATTAAAAATGTTTTTAAAAATTTAAAAATCTTAGGCGTGGTAGCATGCACCTGTAGTCCCAGTTACTTGGGAGGCTGAAGTAGGAGGATCACTTGGGCCTGGGAGATTGAGAATGCAGTGAGCCCTGATCGAACCATTTGCACCACTGTGCTACACCATGGGGGACAAAGCAAAACCTCGTCTCAAAAAAAAAAAAAGAAGCTTCAGTTGTAGAATAGGGAAATTATTTTCCCCCACTTTACTTTTATTTTATTTTATTTTATATTTCATTTCATTTTTGACATGGAGTCTCACTCTGTTGCCCAGGCTGGAGTGCAGTGGTGTGATCTCAGCTCACTGCAACCTCCGCCTTCCGGGTTCAAGTGATTCTCCTGCCTCAGCCTCCATAGTTACTGGGATTGCAGGCGCATGCCACCACACTGAGCTAAGTTTTGTATTTTTAGTAGAGATGGGGTTTCACCGTGTTAGCCAGGCTGGTCTCGAACTCCTGACCTCAGGTGATCTGCCCGCCTCGGCCTCCCAAAGTGCTAGGATTACAGGCATGAGCCACCGCACTCAGCCCCCAGCTTTATTTTATTTTTATTTTTCATTTTTATAGAGACGAGGTCACACTCTGTTGCCCAGGCTGGCCTCTAACTCCTGGACTCAAGCAATCCTCCCGCCTCGGCCTCCCAAAGTGCTGGGATTACAGGCCTGAACCACTGCATTCAGCCAGGCCCCTCCCTGGTTTAGACTAATGTCTAGCACAGGGCAAGCAAAATGTAAGTCTTTCTTAAAATAAATGGAATACACAGTCATGTTATAAAGAATAATTATAATCTCTACAGACTGACTTGGAAAGACTGCCAAGGTGATTAGTGAGGAAAGCAAGCATAGATCAGTGAGTGGCATGTGTCATCTTTCCTGTTATGGGAGGATGAAGATAAGAACCTCTATTCTGGCCGGGTGCAGTGGCTCATGCCTGTAATCCCAGCACTTTGGAAAGCCAAGGCGGGAGGAATTGCTTGAGGCCAGGAGT
This sequence comes from Nomascus leucogenys, assembly GCF_006542625.1. Lineage (NCBI taxonomy): Eukaryota > Metazoa > Chordata > Mammalia > Primates > Hylobatidae > Nomascus > Nomascus leucogenys. Next base: position 1,962,076 of record NW_022095767.1, on the reverse strand, counting down.
TCAAGACCAGCCTGGGCATCATAGCAAAACCCCATCTCTACAAAAAATAAAAAATTAGCCAGGTATTGCTGGTGCACACCCGTAGTCCCAGCTACTCGGGAGGCTGAGGCAGGAGGACTGCTTGAGCCCAAGAGTTTGAGGCTGCAGTGAGCTGTGATCATACCACTGCTCTCCAGCCTGGCCAACAGAGCAAAACTCTGTCTCTTAAGAAAAAAAAAAAAAAAAAAGTAGAGACAGGGTCTCAGTATGTTACCAGGCTTTGAACTCCTGAACTCAAGCAATTCTCTCACCTCAGCCTCCCAAAGTGCTGGGATTACAGGCATGAGCCACCACACCCAGGCAAAATAGGGTTTTGTTTTGTTTTGTTTTTTTGAGACAAAGTCTCTCTCTGTTGCCCAGGCTGGAATGCAGTGGTGCCATCACAGCTCACTGCAGCCCAGGCTTAAGTGATCCTCCCCACTTATCCTCTCAGGTAGCTGGGACCACAGGCGTGAGCCACCACCCAGCCTTAAAAGGTGCCATTTTTATCTATGTTTCACAGATGGAGAAACTAAAGCTCAGAGAGGTGAAACCAGGAAGTGGTGGTACCAGAATTTGAACCCAGGTGTGGCTCTCCTAAGCCACCACCCAACCCACTCCCCAGTCCACCCCCTACTCTAACTGTCCCACCCTCTCCCCACTATTCACTGGGGCTGGGGACCTTAACATCATCTTGGCCCCAGCAGCTGCCCACATCCTAGGTCTAACCAGCTCCCATGTCCTGGTGGATCTTTCCAACAATCTATTCTTTCCTCTCCAGTCTCTTGGCCTTCAAGTTCCATCTCTGCAGCCCAGATTTTGGATTTCAAGAGCACAGTGGTGGCTGGGCGTGGTGGCTTATGCCTGTAATCCTAGCACTTTGGGAGGCCGAGGCATGTAGGTCACTTGAGGTCAGGAGTTTGAGACCAGCCTGGCCAACGTGCTGAAACCCCGTCTCTACTAAAAATACAGAAATTAGCCAGGCATTGTGGCACGCATCTGTAGCCCCAGCTACTCAGGAGGCTGAGACAGGAGAATCACTTGAACCCGGAAGGAGGAGGTTGCAGTGAGCCAAGATCATGCCGCTGCACTCCAGCCTGGGCAACAGAAATTAGCCAGGCGTGGTGGCAGGCGCCTGTAATCCCAGCTACTCAGGAGGCTGATGCAAGAGAATTGCTTGAACCTGGGAGGTGGAGGCTGCAGTGAGTTGGGACAGTGCCACTGCACTCCATCCTGGGAGACAGCAAGGCTCTGTCTCATTTAAAAAAAAAAAATTCGTAATTGAGAGTTGGGTGTCTTGGTATAGCTGTGGCTTCTTATGATGGTATCATTCTCTCCCTGGGCCTCAAATCTCAAGGGGACCAGCCGCTTGGAGATTCATCCAACTGACCTCCTGCACCATTCCTACCAGCTGGGCCAGTCGCTGCCCTGAACGTACAGGCACTGACTGGCTCCTACCTCAGGGCCTTTGCACTGCCAGTACCCACTGTCTGGGACACCATTTCACCAGATCCACATGGTTCATTCCTTAATTTTCCCCAGGTCTCTGCTCCAATGTCACCTTACTACTAGCCCTCCTCGTCAAAGTGCCTCCCGCATACCCTGTTCCACTTTGTTTTCTCCAGATGAGTACACACGACCTCCTGATGACTTACACATTGTCTTATTTCCTCACTGTCAGCCTCCCCCACTAGAATGCAGGCTCCTCAACAACAGGGGCTTTTGTGTGTGTGTGTGCTATTCTCACTGTCCCCAGCACCAAGAACAGGGCCCCCTGGCAGACCTTGTCATTGTTGGATGGATGGATGGGTGGGTGGATGGATGGATGGATAGATGGATGGTTAAACAGATAAGTGGATGGATGGGTAGATGGATGGATAGATGAGTAGATGGGTGGATGAGTGGATGGATGGATGGGGTGTGTGGGTGGATGGATGGATGGATGGATGGATGGATGGATGGATGGATGAGTAGATGGATGGATGGGTCGGTGGGCGGGTGGATGATAGAGAGATGAATGGATGGGCCGGGCGTAGTGGCTCACACCTGTAATCCCAGCACTTTGGAAGGCTGAGGTGAGCGGATCACAAGGTCAGGAGTTCAAGACCAGCCTGGCCAATATGTTGAAACCCCATCTCTACTAAAAATATAAAATTAGCTGGGCATGGTGGCGGGTGCCTGTAGTCCCAGCTACTCGGGAGGCTGAGGCAGGAGAATTGCCTGAACCTAGGAAGCAGAGGCTGCAATGAGCCAAGATCATGCCCCTGCACTCCAGCCTGGGTGACAGAGTGAGACTCCATAAAAATAAATAAATAAATAAATAAATAAATAAATAAATAAATAAGAAAGATAGATTAGTGGATGGATGGATCCATGGGTAGATGGGTGGGTGGGTGGGTGGATGGGTGGATAGATGGATGGAAAAGTAGATGGATGGATAGATTGATAGATGGATAAATCAGTGGATGGATGGATGGGTGGATGGATGAGTGGATGGACGGATGAGTGGGTGAATGAGTGGGTGGTTGGATGGATGGATGGATGGATGGATGGATGGATAGATGAGTGGATGGATGAATGGATGGATGGTGGATGGGTGGATGGATGGATGAATGGATGGATGGATGGGTGGATGGATGGATGAATGGATGGATGAGTGGATGGATGGATGGATGGATGGATGGATGATGGATGGATGGATGATGATGGATGGATGGATGGATGATGATGGATGGATGAATGGATGGCAGATGGATGGATGGATGGATGGATGGATGGATAAATGGATGGATGGATGGGCAGATGGATGGATAATTGGAGGGATAGATGAGTGGATGAATGAGTGGGTGGGTGGACGAATGGATGGATCAATATGTTCTTTCCACCCTCTTCCCAAGAAACAACTGAGAAAAAAGAGGACTCTGAAGAGAAATGACAGAAACTGGGAAGAATTCTCATTCCAGCCTGCACACCTTTATTTATGCCATTTCCTCCACAGAAGCACCATTCCTTTTTCCCTCTACCCTTTCACATCCCATGGGGCATTCACAGCTCTAGCTTCAATCTTTGGACAGTTAGGCACCCAGAAACCCAGAGATGTTGTTCCTGTGGCAGCTTCCTCTGGCTTCTTGTCGAGACCTTTTACCTTCCCTCACACGTCCCCACTACATACCAGACACAGGGCCGAGCTTCAAAGGGCAACAAAATGGGTAGGGGCAGGAATGTGCCCCCTCCCAGAGGGAAAGGGTCTGGGTACACCCCTGCCCAGCCTGCAGCCTGATACAGCTGGGCACAGGAAGCCAGAACAATGAGAAAAACTCCTATTTACTCTTCAAAACCCCAGCACAAATGTCCCCTCTTGCATAAAGCCTGACCCCACCTGGGTTCCCATTGTTCCCTGTTACAGAGGATTAGGACTGTATGTGGAGTGCAGCTGCTCTCCCAGGGATTAGCATCATGCACCCTCACCCTTCATCCAAAAACTAGCTTTAGCTAAGACACACACAGGAATGGAAGTTCATCCTTAAGTCTATCCACTTTCCCATTAGCTGCTATTGAAGCATCACAGAGACCTTGACTCCCTGCCAGGTCTAACAGATGGGGCCTAACAGATCCCATGACTTCTTCCTCATGCCCTAGAAACCAGAAGATTAAGCAAATGTAGGCAAAGCTGGGATGGGCTGTGGCCGGAGGATGGATGCTTAGGTTGGTACGGGGAGCGCCTTCTCCTTTCGGGAAGCCCTGTCCCAGCTGAGGACGGTGTAAGCCCCTGGCACTGAAGAAACAGAAGGGCCAGGCGAGGTGGCTCATGCCTGTAATCCTAGCATTTCGAGAGGCCGAGGTGGGCAGATCACCTGAGGTCAGGAGTTCAAGGCCAGCTTGGTCAACATGGCAAAACCCCATCTCTACTAGAAATACAAAAAAAAAAAAAAAATTAGGCAGGCATGTTGACGTGTGCCTGTAGTCCGAGCTACTAGGAAGGCTGGGGCAGGAGAACGGCTTGAATGCGGGAAGTGGAGGTTGCAGTGAGCCAAGATTGCACCACCACATTCCAGCCTGGGTGACAGAGCAAGACTCCGTCTCAAAAAATAAAACATAAAATAAAAAAAAAATAAAAAAAAACAGAAGGAGCGGCCGGGCGCGGTGGCTCACACCTGTAATCCCAGCACTTTGGAAGGCTGAGGTGGGTGGATCATTTGAGGTCAGGAGTTCAAGACTAGCATGGCCAACATGGTGAAACCCTGTCTCTATTAAAAATACAAAAATTAGCCGGGTGTGGTGGTGTACGCCTGTAATCCCAGCTACTCAGGAGGCTGAAGCAGGATAATTGCTTGATCCTGAGAGGCTAAGGTTGCAGTGAGCTGAGACCGCACCACTGCACTCCAGCCTGGGTGACAGAGTGAGACCCTGTCTTTAAAGAAAAAAAAAAGGCCGGGCACAGTGGCTCACACCTGTAATCCCAGGACTTTGGGAGGCTGTGGCGGGCGGATCACAAGGTCAGGAGATTGAGACCATCCTGGCTAATACGGTGAAACCCCGTCTCTACTAAAAATACAAAAAAAAAAAAAAAAAAATAGCCGGGCATGGTGGCGGGCACCTGTACTCCCAGCTACTCGGGAGGCTGAGGAAGGAGAATGGCATGAACCTGGGAGGTGGAGCTTGCAGTGAGCCGAGATCGCGCCACTGCACTCCAGCCTGGGCGACAGAGTGAGACTTCATCTCAAAAAAAATAAAGTTAAATAAAATAAAATAAACAGAAGGAGTAAAGGCCCATGGATCTCTTCCACCAATGGCCCTGCCCCTGAAAACCACCCCCCAGGAACCCCCATGGGCCCATCTCCATTAACTTATCCTCCCAGCTCCTCATCTGCAGGGCCAGCCTGAGGACCAGATGGGAGCTGTCCCCTCAGACCTCAGGGCAGGACTGTGTCCCCCAGGCCCCAGGATAAGGCTGTATCTCCTTTCATCCCAGAGGAGATGGGACTCCACCAGCCCTGCCCCGTCCCCCGTTCCCACCCAGCAGCCCTGGGGAACCAGACAAGATGCTACAGAAACATAATGCAGCCACATCACACGCCCACCCAACCACATTCAAATAGGGATTTGAATATATTTCCTGAGCCAGCCTCATACAGCCACAGTCAAATCTGCCACCACCCCTCCAGCCTGGGCCCCTGCAGAAATCCCTGCCGAGAAAATGCAGCTCTTCCAAGAACCAAGACCTCAGGACCCACTCTCTGAGCCCAGGACTGGGCCCTGCCTTACTATCTCCTCTGAGATGGATACAGGGAGGAAGCTCAGATCCCAGGGGCTGCAGCCCCCCACCTGCCCCATGCTGCCCCAGGCCCAGGCAGGAAGCCAAGGGGAAGGAAGATGTAAGGGGAAGGAAGGGGCCCAGGGCCCGGGAGGAGGAGACACATGTGGGGGAAGATGTTGGCGGAGGCTCCTCCCCCACATCCAGACTCTGGGGGTCAAAGGAGTCCAAAGCCTCAGGTAACCCAATGGCCACCCTGGGGGTTCTGGGGAGCTCCCCCGAGACCTCTGGTTGGTCCCATTTGGGGGCATGAACCACAGTAGAGGCAGCCTGGGGCTTAAGAGAGTTAACCCCTAGTTTGCCAGTTCTCAGCCCAGATGCGGGCCAACTCAGGGCCCGTGAACCCACACAGGGGGCCTGTTAAGGTTGGGGAGGCCACCCCAGAATCTCAGATTGTGACCACCCCCTGGGCCAGCCCTGGACCTGTAAGCATATTCCCTCTCCTTTGCAGGCCCAGAGGTGGAGCACGTCAACCCCTCGACTGTCAGCCCCGGGGAGGACCCCCGTCTCCAACCCTCAGCACACCTGCCCATGGAGGGCTCACCTGGGACATCTGGGGGCGCAGGTTGACCTCACGCAGGTTGATGGCATGGGGTAGCAGGTTGTTAAGCAGCTGACACAGAAGGACACCATCCCGGAGGGCCTGGGCCAGTTCACACACCTGAGCCCCATCCCAGGTCACGCGGTGGCTGGGCGGCAGCACCCGGCACTGGATGAGCCAGTGAGTGCATTGGCGCCACAGCTCCATGGCTGCCGCCTGCCCAGGGCCAGCCGTGCACCCTCGCGGCCTCCACCACCCACCCGCCCGCACGCCTGCCCTGCTCGCCTGTGGAGCGACAGCTAGTGCTACCACTTCCTCTTCTTTGCCTGTAACTGTCGCCCTGAGAGGGGGTGGAGGAGGAGGAGCCATGGGGCGGCGGGGAGCTGGGGGAGCACCTGCAGCCCAGCCCCACCCCGCGCCTTCCATGCAGAATCTGACATCTCTTTCTTCCGCCCACTCGACACAGGCCTGGGCACGGGGAGTTGGGGGGCTGGGGAAGTCAGGCCAGCTAGACTATGAGATGGGTGAGCTTCCTCCATATGCAGACAGTGGCAGTGACACTCTGAAATATACCCAGAATTCACCCACTTCTCACCCCCTCCTCTGTCTGGTCCAGCCCCATCATCACTCAGCTGGTCTCCTGGCTCCAGCCCCCATCCCCCACAGTCTGTCCTCCCTGCAGCCACCACCAGAGGTTGCCTGTGAGCATCTGAGTCAGGGCACACCCCTCTTCTGCCCACAACTCTCTATGGCTCCCACTTTCCTCCAGGGACAAGCCCAAGTCCTCCCCAAGGCCCACAAAACCCTGCTTGAATTGCCCAGTTCCCTCCCTGCCCTCCCCCCTCCCTCTCTCCCCCTCTTCACTGTGCTCCCGCCACATAGGCCTCTTCACTCTTCCTCCAACATGCCAGGAACATACAGCCTTGCCCCAGGGCCTTTGCACGGGCTGTGTCCTCCACCTTAAGCAACTTCATGGCTAGCTCCCTCACCCCTACAGGTCTTTGCTCAAATGCTACCTTCTCATGAGGTCTTCCTAAACCCCCTGATTTCAAATCACAGCCTTTTCCACATTCCATCAGCCCTACCCACTTCCCTAGGTTAAGCTCTGATCTTCGTCCAACAAATCTGATTTTTTTATAGTTATTTTTTTCCTTCCTTCCTTTCTCTCCCTCCCTTCATTCCTTCCTTGCTTGCTTCCTTCCTTCCTTCCTTTCTTTCTCTTTCTCTCTCTCTTTTTCTTTCTTCTTTCTTTCCTTTTTCTCTTTCTCTCTGTTTCTTTCTTTCTTTCTTCTTTTGAGATGGAGTTTCACTCTCATTGCCCAGGCTAGAGTGCAGTGGTGTGATCAGCTCACCACAACCTCTGCTCCTGGGTTCAAGCAATTCTCCTGTCTCAGCTTCCCAAGCAGCTGAGATTACAGGCATGCATCACCACGCCCAGCTAATTTTGTATTTTTAGTAGAGATGGAGTTTCTCCATGTTGGTCAGGCTGGTCTCAAACTCCTGACCTCAGGTGATCCACCCGCCTCAGCCTCTCAAAGTGCTGGAATTACAGGCATGAGCCATCGCGCCTGGCTTTTTTTGTTTGTTTGTTTGGTTTGTTTTGTTTGTTTGACAGGGTCTCATTCTGTCCCCCAGGCTGGGGTGCAGTGGCATGATCTAGGCTCACTGCAAGCTCCGCCTCCCAGGTTCTCCCCCACCTCAGCCTCCCAGGCAGCTGGGATTACTGGCGCCTGCCACCATGCCCAGGTAATTTTTGTATTTTCACAGAGACAGGGTTTCAGCATGTTGGCCAGGCTAGTCTCAAACTCGTGACCTCAAGCGATCTGCCTGCCTTGGTCTTCCAAAGTGCTGGGATTACGGGCTTGAGTCACTGTGCCCAGCCTCTTTCTTCTGTCACCCAGGCTGGAGCTCAGCGGCATGATCATAGCTTACTGCAGCCTCAAGCTCCTGGGCTCAAGTGATCCTCCCGCCTCAGCCCCCAAGTAGCTGGAACTACAGGCTTGTGCCACCGTGCCTGGCTAATTTTAAGTTTCTTTGCAGAGAGGGGCTCTTACTATGTTGCCCAGGCTAGTCTTGAACTCCTGGCCTCAAGCAATCCTCCCACCTTGGCTTCCCAAAGCACTGGGATTACAGATGTGGCCCACGGTGCCTGGTCATCCTTGTTACTTTATTGTCTATTCAGGAATTTGTGTCTCTTTGGTTCACTACTGACCCTCCCTTATGCAGCACCTGGCACGTATGCATGCCCCATAAATACCTGTTGAATGAATAAATAATTGAAAGCTCTATTGACTGCACCTGACGTTTATCCCAAATCCATCCCTTTATCCCCATGTCCATGGCCACCACCCAAATTCAAGCCACCATCATTCCTCTCCTTATAGACTGCAATAGTGTCTTTTTTTTGTCTTGCTCTGTTGACCAGGCTGGAGTGCAGTGGCGCATCTGGGCTCATTGCAACCTCCGCTTCCCAGGTTCAAGCGATTCTCCTGCCTCAGCCTCCCGAGTAGCTGGGATTATAGGTGTCACCACGCGCGGGTAAATTTTTGTATTTTCAGTAGAGACAGGGTTTCACCATGTTGCCCAGGCTGGTCTCAAACTCCTGGCCTCAAGTGGTCCACCTGCCTCAGCCTCCCAAAGTGCTGGGATTACAGGCGTGAGCCACCGCGCCAGGCCCAATAGTGTCTTTCATTAACTCATTCAACAAACATTTACTGGCTTCCCAGCCATTACCTTATCATTAGCTGAAATCATCTTCATGAGATTAGGTCTCTCTGACCCCACCCCTAGCTTTCACCCCAGTAGAGTGTAAGCAGGGCCCTCCCCCTCCACCTAACACGTGGCCCTCGTCATGGAGTTTCTTTTTAAATTGTCATTATTATTATTATTATTCTTAGGAGACAGAGTTTCACTCTGGTTGCCCAGGCTAGAGTGCAATGGTGCAATCTCTGCTCACAGCAACCTCCGCCTCCCAGGTTCAAGTGCTTCTCCTTCCTCAGCCTCCCTAGTAGCTGGGATTACAGGTGCATGCCACCACACCCAGCTAATCTGCTCACAGCAACCTCCGCCTCCCAAGTTTAAGTGATTCTCCTTCCTCAGCCTCCCCAGTAGCTGGGATTACAGGTGCATGCCACCACATCCAGCTAATTTTGTATTTAGTAGAGACAGGGTTTCACTATGTTGGTCAGGCTGGTCTGGAACTCCTGACCTCAGGTGATCTGCCCACCTCGGCCTCCCAAAGTGCTGGGCCCCCTTTTTAAATTATTATAACCACGAGGAGGCGCTAGACCCCTTCCCTGGACAGGCCCCTACCCTCTGACTGTACCAGTACTAGACTGGTGGGGGATAAGGAAGAAACTTCCTTCCGCTCTTGACCCGGGAGTCTCTTTCACATCTGCCAGGGCCGGTGGGGGGAGCCCAGTCTGGAAATTCCCTGCTTTGCAACCTACAGGCATCAAAACTTTTCATCTCCAAGCATCCTTGGCCCTCTAGGCCTCAATTTCCTCATCTGTAAAATGGTAGGTGAGTAACTTTCACCGCAAAGCAGCATCTTGGGGAAAGTGGGCCTGCGAAGATTGAAAGGGAGGCAGACAGGATAAAGCTCCAGAGCTGCGGGTTTGAATTTCTCCTCTACCACTTACAAGCCAGGTTAACTTGGGCAAATGGTTTAGTTGCCCTGTGCCTCAGTTTCTCCATCTGGAAAATGGAAGTGATGAAAATACTACCTACCATCCTTACAGGGTGGTCTGTTTGAAAATTAAAATAGAGGCCTCATGCCTGTAACCCCAGCACTTTGGGAGGCCGAGGCAGGTGGATCACATGAGGTCAGGAGTTTGAGACCAGTCTGGCCAACATGGTGAAACCCCGTCTCTACTAAAAATACAAAAATTAGCCTGCAATCCCAGCTACTTGGGAGTCTGCAGCAGGAGAATCGCTTAAACCCGGGAGGTGGAGGTTGCAGTGGGCTGAGACTGCTGCCACTGCACTCCAGTCTGGGCAACGAGAGTGAAACTCCATCTCAAAAAATATAAAATAAAATAAAATAAAAAATAAAATAAAATAAAATAAAATATAAAATAAAATAAAATAAAATAAATAAAATAAAGAAATGAAATTAAAATAAAATAAAATAAAATAAAATAAAGGCAAGTTGACAGAACAGCCCTTGTGTACAGTAAGTGCTCAATAAATGTTAGCTGCTGCTACTGCTTTTAAGACTGTGGTTACTGGGGCCAAGCACAGTGGCTCATGCTTGTAATCTCAGCGCTCTGGGAGGCCAAGGCAGGAAGATCGCATGAGCCCAGGAGTTCCAGAGCCTAGGCAGCATAGTAAGACCCCATCTCTACAAAAAATAAAATAAAATCAGCTGGGCGTGGTGGTGTGCACCTTTAGGCTCAGCTGCTTGGAAGGCTGAAGCGGGAGGATAGCTTGAGCCCAGGAGGTTGCGGCTACAGTGAGCTATGATCACGCCGCTGCACTCCGGCCTGGGCAATATAGCAAGACCCTGTCTCTACAAGACAAGACTGATGTTAATATGAGGAACTCATGAATAAACGTGGCCAAAGTGTCCTCTGTCTTGCTCTAGGTCCCTGTCACCTTTTCTCTTGTTCGTCTCCAGGCATCACGATGGAAGTCCTCCCCACCCTTCCTCCCACCTGGGAAACCACTTGAATGATTTGCCTTCCACCTCCCCCAAAGTCCCGCCCCGCTCCAGCGTGCTGTCACTGAAGGAAGCTGTCGCGTTTTCCCGGACGTCTCTCCACAAAACCCGCCACCAAATGGGGCTTCTTTCCGGAAAATCCGGGAGGGCGGTCTGGAGGAAGCGCACCCCTCCTTACGTCACAGCTGCCGCAGCTACCCCAGCCTGGCGTAACAGCCCGAGGGAGTTGCCCTGCCCTGACCCGGAGCCTTGGCGGGGAGGGGAGAGAGACACCCCACCCCACCCCGCCCTGGTACCAAAGGGCCCTGGGTGCCTGGGGCCGCCCGGGTGGAAGGGAGGGGCAAGGTTCTAAGGGGCGGGAACGTTGGGATGAAATTTGTTCTATTTCCCTAAGGAACGGGGCTAAGAAGGAGGTGGTTGCGGGTGGGCGTAGTCACTCGGCGATGGGCGTGGCTATGTGCAAGGGGGAGGGCCATTGGCAGGAAAGGATGCGCGGTGCTCCCCTAGTGGGCAGGGTCTATGGAGAAAGCGATGCGATGCAAAAGAGGGCGTGGCTAGTAGCAAAAAAATTGTTTTAAGGGGGCGGAGCAAGGGCCTGGGAAGTTAGTTTGAGGCGGGGCCCGCAGGGGGCGGGGTCTGAAGGAGGCGTGGTCAGGTAACTGGGCTGGGTTCCCACTAGGTGTGGTCTGGGAAGTCTGGGGCGGTGGCAAGGTGGAGGGCGGGGGTGACAGCAGCCCGGAGCCGCAAAGCCTCAGCTTCCGCCTGGACCCAGCCTCGTGGGAGCCCCGCGGGTCCTGCCCAGGTGAGTGGAGCCCCGGGGCAGATCCAGAACCCGGATTATTGGGATGGGGAGTCCTCTCTTTCCAGGTGGGGCCACCGGCTCGCAGGGAGGATCTGGGGTAGAAGAGGTCGCCTCGCGAATGAGTGGGTCGCTGTGCGTTACGCGTGTCGGTGTGCCCGGGCTTACCTGGGCGTGCCTCTCTAAGTGTATTTCCTGTGCAGCACAGAAAGCCATTGTTTCCATTTCTGCCTGAGTGATCCTTTTAAACGGCGAATCAGTTCGGGCCCCTCCTTCACTTAAAACCCTTGGGCCATAGAGATTAAAATTCAAAGTCCACCAGTTTCTGCCTGGTCTCTCCTCCTGATCTCTCTAACCTCGTTTCCCTCCTATCTACTCCTTGCTCATCGTATTCCGGCTACACCAGCCGCCTTGATGATGTAAAATATAAAAAGCAAGTGCATCTCAGCTCCAGGCCTTTGCCCTTACTGTACCCCTCATCCGGGCGACTCCTCCAAATCTTTGCCTAACTGCCTCCTTCTGTACTGAGGTCTCAGTTCCAATGTCACTTTAGAGGAGAGGCTGTCCTGTCCAGCCTCCTCTATCACATCTCCCTGGCTTGTCACTTTCATTGATAACTCTTAGAAATGGTCTGTCTTCTCCATTCATCTTGTGCTTGTTTGCAGTCTGTCTTGCCCAGCCTACTGCAAGCTCTGGAGGGCAGGGCGGTGCCGGGCTTTAGTCTCCTTAGTCACTGTATCTCTAGGTCCTAGAACAGAGCCTGGTGCACAGCAAGTGCTCCAGCAATGTTCGACCAATGTCAAAAGCGAGTCCTGCATACATCTGTATTTGTGTTGCCTGTACTGGTGGTTCCCACTCTCCACGTCCTCCCCACACGTGGACACATGTTTATGATCCAACTGGAACATGAATAATCCCCTCTCTCCTCTCCCTACGCTTGGTCTGATTCCTGATTCTGCCCCCTTCTTCTCTTCCGTGCCCACATAAATGATCCCAAAGGACTCAGAGGCAGGAGGATGACTTAGTTGGCCTTTGGCTGACCTATGGCCACCCTGTGTCCCCAAACTAACCAGAACCTTGCTATTTACTCAACTTCACTCTCACTAAGGGAGACACAAGACAGGAACTTGGGGCCGAGGCTAGCCCTGGTCCAGGTGACAAACAGGAAGCGCACAGGCATTCCAAAGACACACCTGGCTTCAGGTATGCGGCACTGGCAGCTGGCTCCCTGCCCAGCGCTCCTCCCCTAAAGCCACCTAGGGCTGGTCTGGGAACTTCCTGCTGACTCAGGAGGCAGGAATTTCTCTGCAGACCCTACCAGAAGACTTTGCAGGGCTGCGGGGAGAGCTTGCAGGAGAGTAAGAAGCAGATTTTCTTCTTCTGGACCATCCAGAGAAATCTCCCCAACCAGACACCTGAGACACACTGGCCCTGAGGCCTGTGAGATTATCAGGAAACTACCAAAATGTCTGAGATCTAAATTCGATCATCATGATAACCAAATGTATGGGCTCCGAAATAGAAGGATCTGCAAAGGCAACATTGCTGTTTGCTGACATTGCTACAAAATGTGACCTTTTAAAAATCTTAACCCTGGGGTTACATTTTTTTTTTTTTTTTTTTTTTTGAGACGGAGTCTTGCTCCGTCACCCAGGCTGGAGTGCAGTGGTGTGATCTTGGCTTACTGCAGGGTCTGCCTCCCGGGTTCAAGCGATTCTCTCGCCCCAGCCTCCGGAGTAGCTGGGACTGGCGAATTTTTGTATATTTAGTAGAGACGGGGTTTCACTGTGTTGACCAGGCTGGTCTCAAACTCCTGACCTCAGATAATCCACCTGCCTCTGCCTCCCAAAGTGCTAGGATTACAAGAGTGAACCACTGTGCCTGGCCCCCAGCGTTGCTTCTAAAGCAAAAAATAGGGGTTAGACTTGCACCTATCCAGAGAACCTCTGAGTGTGCGCATAGGTTGCCGAGAAGCCATGGATGTTTGTAAGTTAAATTCCCCCTGACTGGGATGTTTTTTCACCCAGAGAGTCACCTCGCACACTCCCCAGAATTCCTTCCAGACTTTACTCAATGAGACCTTCCCTGGCCACATGATCAAAAATGTTCACCCGGCCTGGGCAACATGGCAAGACCCAATCTCTACATATATATATTTAAAAATTAGCCAGGCACGGCCAGATGCAGTGGCTCATGCTGGTAATCCCAGTGCTCTGGGAGGCTGAAGCGGGTGGATCACCTGAGGTCAGGTGTTCAAGACCAGCCTGGCCAACATGGAGAAACCCCATCTCTATTAAAAATATTTGAAAAATTAGCCGGGCGTGGTGACACACACCTGTAGCCCCAGCTACTCAGGAGGCTGAGGCACGAGAATTGCTTGAACCCAGGAGGTGGAAGTTGCAATGAACTGAGATCATGCCACTGCACTCCAGCCTGGGCAACAGAGTGAGACTCGGTCTCAAAGAAAAAAAAAAAAATTAGCTGGGTACAGTGGCCCATGCTCATAGTCCCAGCTACTCAGAAGGATGAGGTGGGAGGATCACTTGAGGCCCAGGAGGTCAAGGCTGCCATGAGCTGTGATTGCACCACTGCACTCCAGCCTGGGTAATAAAGCAAGACCCTGTCTCAAAAAAAAAAAAAAAAAAAGAGTGTTCACCCCAGCACCTGTACTTTCATTATATCCCATCCACGGTTTAGTTTTTTTGTCTAGCACTCACTCATGTACGCCATCATCTAGTTCTTTTCGGAGGTGCTGCTCCCCAGTAGAATGTCAGCTTCCAAGGACAGAGATTTCTATCTGTTTTGTTCAATGCTATGTCTCCAGGGCCTAGAACAGAGCCTGGGACCCCATAAGGTGCTGAATAAATAGGGGTCCAGTGAATTCATTAATTACATTTCTGCAAGATGGGGTGGCATGATGTTATCTTCAGTCATTTTTTTTTTCTTCAATTGCATTATATTTGGAACAGGCATGATGGTGACATCTGTAATCCCAACTACTTGGGAGGCTGAGGCTAGAGGATTCCTTGAGCCCAGGAATTCAAGGCTAAAGTGTGCTATGATCATACCTGTGAATAGCACTGCACTCCAGCCTGGGCAACACATGAGACCTCTCTCTTTACATGTAAAAAAAACAAGTCTGGGTGCAGTGGCTCATGCCTGTAATCCCAGCACTTTGGGAGGCTGAGGCAGGTGGATCACCTGAGGTCAGGAGTTCAAGACCAGCCTGACCAATATGATGAAACCCCATCTCTACTAAAAATACAAAAAAAGAAAAAAATTAGCTGGGTGTGGTGGTGCACGCCTGTAATCCCAGCTACTTGGGAGGCTGAGGCAGGAGAATCGCTTGAACCTGGGAGGCAGAGGTTGCAGTGAGCCAAGATTGCACCATTGCACTCCAGCCTGGGTGATAGAATGAGACTGTCTCAAAAAAAAAAAAAAAAAAAAGATTTGACGGAGCTGTCTCCAAAATTAAGAAGAGGATAGAAGGAGCTGACCCAGACATTCAAGAAGAAGGGCTAATTATTCCCATTTTACAGATGTGGAAGACTGAGGCCTGTTGAAAGTGCAGAGCTCAGCCCTGGCACCTTCTGTCCCCAAGAGCTCCATGCAGGTGCCACAGGATGGAGAAGACCTTGCTGGCCAACCCTGGTACCACGGCCTCCTGTCCCGCCAGGTACCACCCACAGCAGGCCCTCAGCACCGTCTGGTGGGGAGCCTCTCCCACCCTTGCTGAGGACTCCTGGGTCCCTGAATGAGGGACTTAGTGCCAAGGTCTATTGGGACAGGTGGCAGAGGGCTGGGGACTGTCTTGAAGGTTGGCTGGCTGGGGACTGTCACTATATTTAAATGATCACTTTCTTTGGGATGATGAGATTGGTGATGGAGCTTAAGGAGAGTCCTAATGCCCCCAAACTACTCTTGGCTCTGGCTGTCTCTCCCTCTGAACTCCATCTACCTCCTGGTATTTCCCTCTAAATGTGAGGCTCCCAAGCCAGGCACGGTGGCTCACGCCTGTAATCCCAACAGTTTGAGAGGCTGAGGCGGGCAGATCACTTGAAGTCAGGAGTTCAAGACCAGCCTGGCCTACATGGTGAAACCCCATCTCTACTAAAAATACAAAAATTAGCTGGATGTGGTGGTATGCGCCTGTAGTCCTAGCTACTTGGGAGGCTGAGGCAGGAGAATCTCTTGAACCCGGGAGGCAGAGTTTGTAGTGAGCCAAAATTGTGCCACTGCACTCCAGACTGGGTAACAGAGCGAGACTCTGTCAAAAACATAAATAAATAAACAAACAAACAAATCTGAGGCTCCCACCTCCATCTGAAACTCAGTTGTCACCCCCAAAAATTCTGGGACCCTGAGCATCTCATGAAATCATGAGAGGCAGTAGAGCTTAATAGTTAAAATCCCATAATCTAGACCCAGACACCCTAGGTTCGAATCCAAACCCTACAACTTATATTGTGTGTGACCTTCGGCAGGATATTTGACCTCTCTGGGCCTCAGTCTCCCCATCTTTAACATAGGGATAGCAAGCCAGGCATGTTGGCTCATGCCTGTAATCCCAGCACTTGGGGAGGCTGAGGCAGGAGGATCACTTGAGGCCAGGAGTTCCAAACCAGTCTGGGCAACATAGCAGAAATCTGTCTCTACAAAAAAAAAAAAAGAAAAAGCAAAAATTAGCCAGGCATGGGTGGCATGTACCTGTTGTCCCAACTACTCAGGAGGCTGAGATGGGAGGATTGCTTAAGCCCAGGAGGTCAAGGCTGTAAGTGAGCCATGATTGCTCCACTGCACTCAGCCTGGACCATCGAGAGAGACCTTGACTCAAAAAAAAAAAAAAAAAGGCCGAAAGAAAAAAACGGACCAAGCACGGTGACTCATGCCTGTAATCCCAGCACTTTGGGAGGCCGAGGTGGTTAGGTCACCTGAGGTCAGGAGTTCGAGACCAGCCTGACCTATATGATGAAACCCCATCTCTACTAAAAATACAAAAAATTAGCCGGGCATGGTGGCACGTGCCTGTAATCCCAGCTACTTGGGAGGCTGAGACAGGAGAATCACTTGAACCCGGGAGGCGGAGGTTGCAGCGAGCCGAGATCGTGCCATTGCACTCCAGCCTGGGCAACAAGAGTGAAACTCCGTCTCAAAGAACAAAAAAAAAAAAAAAAAAAGGTATAATAATACCTACCACCCTTGTTACAGGAATTACAGGAGTTAATACCCTTTACATTCAAAGCAGTGCTTGACATACAGTAAGGGCTACACACGTGTGTCTGCTACATCTATTATTCAGTCCCCAGACCCCACATTCAGCTCTACTTTGCCTCTCTCTGGGGTCCTGGCCCTTCTACCTCCCCAAGCCTTTTTTTTTTGAGACATGATCTCACTCTGTCACCCATGCTGGAGTGTGATGGCTCCATCTCGGCTCACTGCAACCTCTGCCTCCTGGGTTCAAGCGATTCTCCCACCTCAGCCTCCTGAGTAGCTGGAATGACAGGTGCACATCACCACGCCCAGCTAATTTTTATATTTTTTGGTAGAGACAGGGTTTTGCCATGTTGCCCAGGCTGGTCTCAAACTCCTGATCTCAAGTGATCGGCCTACCTCAGCCTCCCAAAGTGCTGGGATTACAGGTGTGAGCCACTGTGCCCCACCCTTCCTACCCTATTTTGACACCAGCCACCACAGCTGGCATAAGACTGCTTGCAAATGTTTATAAAAGAGGGGGCCCCAATCTGGAAGCATCCAGCTAATGGCTTCTCTTGAAGCCACATTTGTGTAACAAGCCCAGTGCATTTACCAAATTAGATGTTGCATTGGTCAGCATCAGCTAGTGGCTGTAACAAACATTCCCAAGATATCACCAGCTAAACACAGTCAACATGTTAATGTCATAGTCCAAGGTGGTTGAGAAGCGGAGATGCAAAGCTCCATAAATCAATCGGGAGCCAAGTGCATCTTGTAGCTCTGTCATCCCTCTGGGCTTTGGGGGATATCAGCTGACAGCTAGGGGACACAACCTATAAGATTGTGCAGCAGGGTTTTATGGGCCAGGTCTGGATATTTCCCATAGCCCTTCTACCCCACATCCCATTGGCCAGTTCTCATCACATGACAACCCTAGCTGCAAGGGAGCCTGGGAAATATAGTCTACTTAGGTGCCAAGATAAAGGGGGACAGAACTTAGTGTGAAAGTTCCCAGTCTTTGCCTGCCACAGAAGTTTCACTGGGGTAGCTGTTCTTGGGTGGTGGGGGCGATGGTTGGGGGAGCCACCATAACCACTGCTCTGGACTCATTCCTAATTCCCCTGCCCCCTGACCTCCATCCATAGAAGGCTGAAGCTCTTCTTCAGCAAGATGGTGACTTCCTGGTTCGTGCCTCTGGGTCCCGTGGGGGCCACCCCGTGATCTCCTGCCGCTGGCGGGGCTCAGCCCTCCATTTTGAGGTGCTCCGTGTGGCCCTGCGTCCCCGGCCAGGCAGACCCACAGCCCTCTTTCAACTGGAGGATGAGCAATTCCCCAGCATACCCGCTCTGGTTCACAGTTATATGACAGGCAGGCGCCCACTGTCCCAGGCCACAGGGGCTGTGGTCTCCAGGCCTGTGACTTGGCAGGGGCCTCTGCGACGCAGCTTTAGCGAGGACACCCTGATGGATGGCCCAGCTCGGATACAGCCTCTCAGGTACTCACAGTCTCCCTGCCTCCTTGAGAACACCTAACACTCCCAGGGTTTTCCAACTCAATGGTTGACTTTTTTTTTTTTTTTTTTGACTGAGTCTCACTCTGTTGCCCAGGCTGGAGTGCAGTGGCATGATCTCAGCTCACTGCAACCTCCACCTCTCAGGTTCAAGCAATTCTCCTGCCTCAGCCTCCAGAGTAGCTGGGATTACAGGAGTGCACCACCATGCCCAGCTAATTTTTTTACTTTTTTATTTCTATTTTTTTCTTGAGTGGAAGTCTCACTCTGTTGCCCAGGCTGGAGTGCAATGGCACAATCTCAGCTCACTGCAACCTCCGCCTCCCGGGTTCAAGCAATTCTCCTATCTCAGCTTCCCGAGTAGCTGGGATTACAGGGGTGCACCATGCCTGGCTAATTTTTGTATTTTTAGTAGAGACAGGGTTTCACCATGTTGGCCAGGCTGGTCTCAAACTCCTGACCTCAAGTGATCCACCCGCCTCGGCCTCCCATAGTGCTGGGATTACAGGTGTGAGCCACTGCACCCGGCCTTGGTTGACTTTTGAGGCCCGAACATTCTTGGTTGTGGGGGAGGAGGTGGAGATATCCTGTGCATCGTAGGATGCTGAGCAGCATTCCTGAGCTCCATCCAACTAGATGCTACTAGTCGTGACAACTAAAGATGTCTCCACACGTTGCTAAGAGTCCCCTGGACGTAGGTCACCTTGGTTGGTTGAGACTTACTGGTACAAAGTAACTGGACACAGGGTTTTCCAGATATTGGTGGGGGACACTGCTTAGGTGGGGACTACAGGTCTCTCCCACTTCTGTCCCCCAGGGCAAGGAAGTGGAGCAACAGTCAGCCTGCAGATTTGGCACATATGGGGCAGTCAAGAGAAGACCCCGCTGGGATGGGTGAGTGTCTGCCAGAATGGCCTGTGGCTCAGGGATTGGCTCTGCCACTCACCACCTAAGAGAGCTTGGTCAGGTGCAAGAACCTCTTGGAGCCTCAATTTCTTGCTTTAGAAAATGATGACAATCACGATGACTTAAAACACGCAGGCACTTTGTGGGTGCTTAAAATGTGTGTTTACAAGGCTGAGCGCGGTGGCTCACGCCTGTAATCCCAGCACTTTGGGAGGCCAAGGCCGGTGGATCACTTGAGGTCAGGAATTCGAGACCAGCCTGGCCAACATGGTGAAACCCCATCTCCACTAAAAACGCAAAATTAGCCGAGCGTGGTGGCACGCACCTGTAATCCCAGCTACTCTGGAGGCTGCGGCAGGAGAATCGCTTGAACCTGGGAGGCGGAGGTTGCAGTGAGCCGAGATGGCACCACTGCACTCCAGACTGGATGACAGAACAAAACTCCATCTCAAAAAAAAAAAAAAAAAGTGTGTTTACAATTATTCCAAGGAGCTGTACCTGTCCTGACCACAGCTTACCTTGCTAACAACTTCTGCTACATACCCTCCTCATGCTGGTCACGCAGCCCTCCTTGCAGTTGTTCGAACCCTCAGGCTTTTATTCCCGCCTCGGGGCCTTTGCACTTTACATTTCCACCAGTGATGGGAACATTCGCATTCCCCTATTTTTTTCCTGAGTGGCTCCTCTCCATCCAGGGTAAGTTCCTCAAAGCAGTTGAGTCTGACGGTCTTACCTAAAGGAGGACTCAACTGAATGCCCCCTCATGCCCCTTTTTTCCCATCCTTCTCCCAACCCCATTCAACATGAGCCCTCTCTGCATCCCAGGCCCTGCACAGAGTGCTAGGATACATCAATGAACCAGAAAGAGACAAAGATCCCTGCCCGATGGGAGCCAACAGTCTATGGGAGGACAACAAACCATGAACCACAAAAATAAGGCAATTTTGTTTGCTTCAAGATGAAAATTAAAACACAGTAAGGCAAGGCCAGGCGCAGTGGCTCAGGCCTGTAATCCCAGCACTTTGGGAGGCCGAGGTGGGTGGATCACCTGAAGTCAGGAGTTCAAGACCAGCCTGGCCAACATGGTGAAACCCCGTCGCTACTAAAACTACAAAAATTAGCCGGGCGTGGTGGCGCATGCCTGTAATCCCAGCTACTCGGGAGGCTGAGGCATGAGAATTGCTTGAACCCAGGAGGCAGAGGTTGCAGTGAGCCGAGATCACACCACTGCACTCCAGCCTGGACAACAGAGTAAGACTCTGTCTCAAAAAAACAAAACAAAACAAAAAAAACAGTAAGGGAAGGGTGAGGTGGCTCGGGTCTGTAATCCTAGCACTTTGGGAGGCCCAGGTGGGTGGATCACTTGAGGTCAGGAGTTCGAGACCAGCCTGGCCAACATGGTGAAAACCCATCTCTACTGAAGAAAAAAACAAAAAACAAAAATTAGCCAGGTGTGGTGGCTTATGCCTGTAATCCCAGCTACTTGGGACGCTGAGGCAGGAGAATTGCTTGAACCCAGGAGGTGGAGGTTGCAGTGAGCCAAGATTGCGCCACCACACTCCAGCCTGGGCGACAGAGTGAGACTCTGTCTCAAAAAAACCAAAAAAACAAAAAACAAAAACAAAACAAAAAAACAAACAAACAAAAAAACAGAGTAAGGGAGATAGAGACTATAAAGATGGAGATGTATATTGCAATTTTATTTTATTTTTAATTATTTATTTTTGAGATAGAGTTGTGCTCTTGTTGCCCAGGATGGAGTGCAATGGCGTGATATCGGCTCACTGCAACCTCCACCTTCTGGGTTCAAGCGATTTTCCTGCCTCAGCCTCCTGAGTAGCTGGGATTACAGGCACATGCATCACACCCTGCTAATTTTGTATTTTTAGTAGAGATGGGGTTTCACGACATTGATCAGGCTGGTCTCGAACTCCTGACCTCAGGTGATCCACCCACCTCGACCTCCCAAAGTGCTGGGATTACAGGCGTGAGCCATTGTACCTGGGTAAGCAATTTTAAATAGTATTCAGGAAAGGCCCCATTGCAGAAAAAAATAAAATAAAATTGAAGGAAATGAGGGAGGTAACAAGGTGGATAACTGGGGGATAAGCAGGCAGGAAGAAGAGGCAGTGCAAAGGCTCTTGGGTCAGAACAAGAATTTAAGCTGTTCATTCAACCAAAAAATGAGTGGGCAGCTGGGTGTGGTGTTGCACGCCTGTGGTCTTAGCCACTTGGGAGGTTGAAGCAGGAGGACTCCTTGAACCCAGGAAGTCAAGGCTGCAGTGAGCCGTGATTGTACCATTGCACTCCAGCCTGGGCCACAGAGTGAGACCCTGTCTCAAATAAAAAAAAAAAAAAAAGAAGAAGAAAAGGAAGGGCTGGGTGCAGTGGCTCAAGCCTGTAATCCCAGCACTTTGGGAGGCCGAAGCAGGCGGATCACGAGGTCAAGAGATCAAGACCATCCTGGCCAACATGGTGAAACCCCGTCTCTACTAAAAATACAAAAATTAGCTGGGTGTGGTGGTGCCTGTGGTCCCAGCTACTCGGGAGGCTGAAGCAGGAGAATCACTTGAACACAGGAGGCAGAGGTTGCAAAAAGCCGAGATGGCGTGACTGCACTCCAGCCTGGTGACAGAGTGAGACTCCGTCAAGAAAGAAAAGAAAGGAAGGAAGGAAGGAAGGGAGGGAGGGAGGGAAGGAGGGACAGATGAGTGTAGCTGAAGCAGAGGGAATGAGGGGAGAGTCAGAGAGGGAGACCCTGGGGCTCAGATTGTGAGGATTTTTCAGCTACTGTGAGCACTTTGGACCTTAACTCAGAGTGAGCCAGGCACTGTTGGATGATTTCAAGTTCCTAGAAAAGAGCCTATTCAAAGGCCTGGTAAATACAGTCTCCCAAAAGTCTTAGTACAGTTTTAAGTACTAATAGTCCAGGAGGTCAACATGCCACCAACTTACAAAGGACATCATTTGAAAGTTTAGGGTGAGGGGAGGGAACTTAGAGGAGGCGTCAGTAGGTGCAGCAAACCACCATGGCACACGGATACTCAACCTCCACATTCTGCATGTGTATCTTGTTTTATTTTATTTTTTTAGAGGAAATAAAAAAAAAAGAAAAAGTTTAATAAGCTTGGTTTCTTTGACACTTATCTGAGTGTCATACCATACATAGCTTTGTGAATTTTTTATACTTTGTCTCTCTATAGATATCTATATTAATTATATATATATTTTATATAGATATATCTATGGAGAGATATAATATATATTATCACAAAAAAGTAAAATATCTATCATATATAAATGTAATTATATATAGTATATAGGGCAACATTATACATTTAATGTTAATTTTATTTAACATATACTTAATTTTAATATATATTATATATTTATATAATATAGATATCTATCTCTATAGATATGATATAGAGAGATATATCTATACTTAATTGTAGATAGATATCTTTTTTTTTTTTTTCGAGACAGGGTCTCACTCTGTCATCCAAGCTGGAGTGCAGTGTTGCAGTCATACCTCACTGCAGCCTCTGGCTCAAGTGATCCTCCCACGTCTGCCTCCCAAGACGGCTGGGCATGCCACCATGCCCAGCTAATTTTCTAACTTTTTGTAGAGACAAGATCTTGCTATGTTTGCCAGGCTGGTCTGGAATCCCTAGCCTCAAGCGATCCTCTCACCTTGGCCTCCCAAAATGCTGAGATTACAGGCGTCAGCCACCACGCTCATCCTTTTTTAAAAAAAATTTTTAATTTCTTTGGGTCACTGCTTACCATCTTTCAGTCAGAGGGGCAAAAACAAAGAATTCAAATTTAGAATGTAGTATTCAGAATTCATAGGGTCAGGCAAGGTGGCTCATGCCTGTGATCCCAGCACCTTGGGAGGACGAGGAGGGAGGATTGCTTGAGACTAGGAATTCCAGACCAGCCTGGGCAACACAGTGAGATCCCATCTCCATAAAATAAAATAAAATATTTAAAAAATAATTTACAGAACTATAGAGATGCCAAAGTTTTCCAACCATGTGTAAGCATGTAGCATTTCTACTGTCAAGGTGGTTGAAATTCAAAACTGCACCCAGATAGGTTGTTATACCCCATTATTGGAATGAGTGGATAAATCAGGTGGGTGGTAGCCGATGAAGCTCTCACCCCCGCCCATTCAGCAGTCTTCTCCGTGTATTCCCATTGACCCCTCTTGTATGACCTCTAGGAGCCTCCACCATGCCCGTATCTGCCTTGCCCCGAACGGGCAGTGACCCCGTGTTGCTGAAGGCCCCCGCTCCCCTAGGAACTGTTGCCGACAGTCTCAGGGCCTCCGATGGGCAGCTTCAAGCCAAGGCACCAACAAAGCCCCCCCGGACACCCTCCTTCGAACTGCCTGATGCCTCTGAACGTCCCCCAACGTACTGCGAGCTGGTGCCCCGAGTGCCCAGTGTCCAGGGAACATCCCCGAGGCAAAGCTGCCCAGAGCCAGAGGCCCCATGGTGGGAGGCCGAGGAGGATGAGGAGGAAGAGAATAGATGTTTTACAAGACCACAGGCTGAGATCTCTCTCTGCCCCCCTGATGCCCCCTCCTGCCTGCTGGGCCCCCAGAATCGGCCCCTGGAACCCCAAGTCCTGAATACTCTCCGTGGCCTGTTCCTGGAGCACCATCCTGGGAGCACCGCCCTTCACCTGCTATTGGTAGACTGCCAGGTGGGTCACCTTCTGGGATGCTCCTCCCCAGGCCCAGGGCAAGACCCAAACATACCTACATAATCACTCTTCACCTGACTTCCCCATTCCCTTCTGCAGGCCACAGGCCTCCTGGGAGTGACCAGGGATCAGCGGGGCAACATGGGAGTCTCATCTGGCCTGGAGCTGCTCACTCTTCCCCATGGACACCGCTTGAGGTTGGAACTGCTGGAGAGGTGAGCCAGCAGCTTGGAATCTTGGTTGGGGGAGGCCAATTCCCCCCACTTCCCAAGGTCTCCAAACAGCTCCCCACTCATGGCTCCCCAGGGAAGAAGGGAGATGGGGCAATGCCACCTCCTGTCCCCCCTCACCCCTGCATTACAAACCTCCCCACTTCCCCCAGACCCTTGCCCTCCGCCTCTGCAGGCATGAGACACTGGCGCTGGCCGGGGCGCTGGCGGTGCTGGGCTGCTCGGGGCCGCTGGAGGAGCGCGCAGCCGCACTGAGGGGCCTGGTAGAGCTGGCGCTGGCGCTGCGGCCAGGGGCGGCGGGGGACCTGCCCGGGCTGGCTGCGGTCATGGGCGCCCTGCTCATGCCCCAGGTTCGTGGGGAGCAGGGACTGGAGGAAGCTGGAGTGCGGGTTACTGGGAAGACTGGAAAGGAGGCATGCGCAGGTCTCTTCTCTCAGGTGTCCCGGTTGGAGCACACGTGGCGCCAGCTCCGAAGGAGCCACACGGAGGCTGCGCTGGCCTTTGAGCAGGAGCTAAAGCCGCTGATGCGGGCTCTGGACGAGGGCGCTGGTGAGTGAAGGTCTGGGGCTTGGCATCCCTGGGGGCCCAGACCAAATTTAACAGGACTCAATCTAGTCCTATGCCCAGTCCCTGCATCTGTTCTAGGCCCGGTCCCTTCACCATAGGCCCCGCCCTCCACATGAGGGTTGGTCCTGGCCCTTTCCCTAGGCCCCGCCCTCCACACGAGACTTGTTCCTAGGCCACGCCCCCACCAGCCTTTGTCCCCGCCCCTTTCCCTAGGCCACGCCCCTTCGCCATAGACCCCCGCCCTCCATACGGGGCGTCTGGTCCTGGCCCCTTTCCACAGACCCCGCTGTCGCTCAGTCCTAAGCCCCGCCCCTGCATTTGTCCTAGGTTCCACCTCCGCGCTATGCCCCATCTACAGCCCCAAACCCTGATCAGACCCTCCACCTCCGCAGGACCTTGCGACCCCGGCGAGGTGGCGCTGCCGCACGTGGCGCCCATGGTGCGCCTGCTGGAGGGCGAGGAAGTCGCGGGGCCGCTGGACGAGAGCTGTGAGCGGTTGTTGCGCACCCTGCACGGGGCTCGTCACATGGCCCGGGACGCACCCAAATTCCGCAAGGTGGCAGCCCAGCGCCTGCGAGGTGAGCGTTCCCTCTGCGCTGGACTGCAGACTTCAGAGCACCCTGCAAGTTCTAACCGGATCCCCCAAACCCAGCCTGTCCCAGGAGGGGAGCCTCTCGCCACGCCTCCCGGAGCCCCACCCAAACTGGGATGGCTACACTCCAGGAAGGTTCTCACCCCAAGCAAACGCTGCATCCAGCGGTGTTGATAGGAACAGGGCCTTCCACCTCAAAACGGGCTGCCCTGCCCCCAGAGCCACCTCCGCGGGTCCCCACTCCCCCTTCCCACCTAAGACGATCCCGCCCCCCAGGGATCTCGATCCCCAAGAACGCCCTGCTCCCTCCAAAACGACTCCTCCCTCTTATCCTAGGGCAGCCCACCCGGCAAGATCCCCCACCTTCCCCGACAACCTGGGATCCCGTCCCCGGGGCAGCCCCACGTCCAGCCACAGCCCCTAAGGCGGGACCCCCAGGATCTGGCACCTGGAACAGGCCGCCCCCTTGCACTGCAGTAGAGCCCCTCAGGCACCCCACCCCCATTCCTGCAGAGAGCTGGAAGCCCCCTCCCCTCTGACCCCGCCTAGTCATCCCGCAGGTGGGGCAGGTCCCTCCCGGGCCCCTGTTGGGTCAAAGTCCTCTGGGGAAAGGAAGGTGCGGGGAGGTTGGGAGGGGCAAGGCGGGCGCCTGGGCCCAGCCCCCAGCCCACCTGACCTTGCTTCCAGGATTCCGGCCTAACCCGGAGCTGAGGGAGGCCCTGACCACCGACTTCGTGCGGAGGCTGCTCTGGGGTAGCCGGGGCGCGGGAGCTCCGCGCGCTGAACGCTTTGAGAAGTTCCAGCGCGTCCTCGGCGTCCTGTCGCAGCGCCTGGAGCCTGACCGCTGAGAGCGCAGATACCCTTCTTCACACCCGGGACCCCCAGGTTTTTGCGAACCCCAGAAGAGACCAAAGAAGTAGTCCCAGGCTCCTCACACCTCAGGTGGAATCCTGCCCTGTGCCTCACAGAAGAGGTGGGGAGCGCAGTCAGGGTCATCTGGGTCATGGTGAACATGTGACCTGCAGATCTGGCATCAGAGGCCAGAGTTCGAATGTGACTCCACCTCTTAAAAGCCGTGATTTCTAGCAGATGACTTCACCTCTCTGTGTCTGCCTTTAACAAAATCATAGCCGTACAGCAGCTCAGGCCCATAATCTCAGCACCTTGGGAGGCCGAGGCGGAAGGAAGGCTTGAGGCCAGGAGTTCAAGACCAGCCAGGGCAACATGGTGAGACCTCATCTCTACAAAAACTGAAAAATAAAAAACTTTTAAAAAATGTAAAAGTTGAGGCTGTGTACTTTCTAAGAATTGTGGCCGGGAATGAGACAGCAGGTGGAGAATGCCTGGCACACAGTAGGTCTTCAATAAGTGCTACCCATTCTCAGAAGCTGCAGTGCATTCAGAAGGGATGAAACTTGGTGTCCTGGCCAGGCGCGGTGGCTCACGCCCATAATCCCAGCACTTTAGGAGGCCGAGGCAGATGGATCACTTGAGGTCAGGAGTTCGAGACCAGCCTGGCCGACATGGCAAAACCCTATCTCTACAAAAAATTAGCTGGGCATGATGGTGTGTGCCTGTAATCCCAGCCACTTGGGAGGCTGAGGCAGAATTGCTTGAACTCGGGAGATGGAGTCTGCAGTGAGCTGAGATCATGCACACCACTGCACTCCAGCCTGGGCAACTGGGTGAGACTGTCTCAGAAAGAAAAAAAAACTTGGTATCCTTCTCCAGACCTGAGTCACAAGCAGACACCCACTGACAATGGCATAGGCCAACTTCCAGAAAGGGGCAGGGTTGACTCAAGGTGTGCCCAAGATCACCTCCCCTTCCTCATTCCCTGTGTGGCCTGTAAGAAACGTGGCGTTAGGTACTTCCAGTCCCAGTATTTAAATCCTCTAATAAGACACCGACTCCAGGAACTTGATATGATTTCTTTTTTTTTTTTCCATTTTTGTATAAAACAAAATGGCCGGAGCCGAGCGGCAGGAAGAAAAGATGTAAAACATGAGTATGTACATCAATGGTGGAACGATGGTAGAAGGCACAGCGGGTCCGTCCAGAGTGACAGGTGGGATTGGGTTGGGGGTGGAGGGGGCAGCAGGTTACACAGGTCTCAGCCGAAGCCACGGGGTCAGAAATAAAGTGCATAGGTCCTGGGGCCCCCCGTGGCCCAGAAGCAGCAGCCGACAGCCCCCCTCTTCCCATCTCTGGCAGGGTTCAATTGAGCGTGACTCGGAGGTAGGAGGTGGGCACGTAGCCCTCGCCTCCCTCTTTCCGCCTGACCCGGGTCCAGCCGTCCCCTTTGTCTTCTTCCATAAGACTGAGGTCTTCACCCTCGGCCATAGAGATGGTGCCCTCGCTGGACCCTGTGATGGGGGTGGGGGTGGGCCCAGATCTGCTTTAGGCAAATTTATTATTTTTGAGACAGGGTCTCGCTCTGTCACCCAGGCTGGCGTGCAATGGCGCGATCTCGGATCCCTGCAACCTCCGCCTCCCGGGTTCAAGGGATTCTCCTGCCTCAGCCTGCCGAGTAGCTGGGATCACAGGCGTGCGCCACCACACCTGGCTAATTTTTGTATTTTCAGTAGAGATGGGGTTTCACTGTGTTCGCCAGGCTGGTCTGGAATTCTTGACCTCAAGTGATCTGTCTGCCTCAGCCTCCCAAAGTGCTGGGATTACAAGCCTGAGCCACCCGCCCAGCCCTGCTTTAGGCGAATTTAAACTGAACCTAGCCAGAGACACTGCCGCCCATCCCCCACCAAGCCCACTCTGGCCGTTCTCACCTTCAAAGTGGTAGATGGCCACGCAGTGACCTATGGGGGATGTGGGTTCCTCCTCGAAATCCTCATCAAACTCCGTGTAAATGGGGGTGTCCTGGCTCTCTTCTGAGGGAGGCTCTTCAGAGCTGTTTGGGGAGAATTCGGCAGATAAAGACAGGCTCTCCTGGGACACTGGGAACAGACCCACTCTGGCGTCACCCCTCACCTCTCCTTGGTGTCCTGTGATGCGCTGTTGCTGCTGCTGTCTGGCGGGGCGCTAGCGGGGGGGTCGGGAGGCCGGGCGTGCCGGCTCAGGCTGTCTCCCCGGTTGCTAAGGACTCGACTTTCAGCTTCTGCCAGCCACGCCTGGGAGGAGGGGACAGGAAAATCGTTCCAGGGCAGAGCCCTGGGGTCAGCCCACTCTGGACCCAGAGATTCCCTGAGATCACCCACGCACAGCCAAGGCTGTGATGGAAAACAGCTGGAGACCCCCAGCTCCGAACACCTCCCCTGTCCCCGACCCCCCGCCACCCCACCCAGCAGTGACTCAGCCAGGCCCGCTGGCTCCCGCCCCTCCCCAGGGTCTTTCCTGACCTCATACTTCTGCACTTCCAATTTCAGCCGTTCAATGTTGCTCAGGGTTTCAGCGATCTGGGGCTCCAAGCTGGCGGGGTCCCCCATCTGGGGTGTCTTCTCATAGACATCCTTCATTTTCTTTAGGGCTTCCCTATGACAAGGGAGACAGGTAGACAGGAAAACATAGTTCCGTGTGAGTTTTTTTGTTGCTGTTGTTTTGTTTGAGTCAGGGTCTCGATCTGACTCTTTACCCAGGCTGGTGTGCAGTGGTGCAATCATGGCTCACTGCAACCTTGACCTCCCAGGCTCAAGCGATACTCCTGCCTCAGCCTCCTGAGTAACTGGGACGATAGACCCGCATCATCACACTCGCCTGATTTTTCAAAAATTTTTAGTAGAGATGGGGTCTGGCTATGTTGCCCAGGCTGGTCTCAAACTTCTGAGTTCAAGGGATCCTCCTGCCTCAGCCTCCCAAAGTGCTGGGATTAGAGGCATGAGCCACAGCACCAGGCTCCATGTGATTTAACAAGCAAAACACACGGGTTTTGCATCAGGGAGCAAATAGCAAGGCAGGACAACTGTTAAGGATGCAAATACTAGTGCCCGACTGCCTGGGCTCGAATCTCAGTTTGAATATTTCCTAGTTGTGTGAGCTTGGCTTAAATCATTGAACCCCCACTGCTGTTTGCTTATTTTGGAAAGGGAGATAATGATCCTAATATCTCATGTGGGTCACTGTGAGGATTAATACAATGCCTGATACCTAGGAAGTCCTCACTATCACTCATATACATATTGAGTACCTACTGCATACAGATCCTATTCCAAGCATCAGAAATATAACACTGGGCTGGCCATGGTGGCTCACATCTGTAATCCCAGTATTATTTTGAGAGGCTGAGGTGGAAGGATCACTTGAGGCCAGGAGTTCAAGACCAGCCTGGGCAACAGTGTGAGACCTTGTCCCTAGTAAAAAATCAAAACAATTTTTAAAAAATAAAAAAAGGGGGGGCGGGATGGGGAAAAAATAAATAAAGATAAATATAACACTAAACAAGACAGGATCTTAAGTCTGCATACAATCCCTCAGGAAAACTTGAAAATTCGAATAAATCCATGTACACTGTTTAGAATAGTGCCTAGAATGCAGTAAGTGACTAATAAATACTGTTATCATTATCATTAGTTTCTCATCCCTGTCTCCTCTATATCTATATATACAGGTAGTCACGACTATAATAGACCTTTGGAAAAGACCAGATCTGAGCTCAACTTCCTTCCAGTTATTTTTTATCTTTTTTTGAGACACAGTCTCACTCTGTCGCCCAGGCTGGAACGCAGTGGCGCAATCTCGGCTCACAGCAACCTGTGCCTCCTGGGATCAAGTGATTCTCGTGCCTCAGCCTCCAGAGTAGCTGGGACTACAGGCACACGCCACCATGCCTGGCTAATTTTTATATTTTTAGTAAGGACAGGATTTCCATACGTTGGCCAAGCTGGTCTCAAACTCCTGGCCTCAAGCCATCTGCCTGCCTCAGCCTCCCAAAGTGCTTGGATTACAGGTGTAAACCACTGCACCTGGCCAACTTCATTCCAGTTCTAATACCTGATCCACTTTACAGATGAAGAAACTGAGGAATTAAAAGGTGAAACAAGCTTCCCAAGACCTGAGATGAACCTGGAAATCAAGTCCAGTTTGTCGTGACTCCAGAACATGCACCCTTAACCCCTCCACCATAGAAACCCAGGAACTAGAGAGTTCTGAATGGAACTTTACACCAATAAAAGCCATTCTGTCCAAGAGGTTACATGCAAATGGCAAAATATAATTTGGCTGCCTGTTTGCAAGTGGCAAACATCATTCCTATTATGTAACAGGACTGGGAAGAGGATTTGGTTGCTTGGAAAGAGTGAGTAAAGATTTTTTTTTTTAATCTGGCAGATTTTTTTATTGTCAATATTTTAAGTGTTTGAGCTGTTAAACAGATAACCATATGCTGCTTTTTTTTCTTTTAGCCAATTAACGTGGTGAACTAGATTGATATATTTTTTGATATTGAACTATCTTTGCATTATTGGGATAAAACCCAACCAATGGTGGATTTTTTTTTTTTTTAGTTTTAAAAAAAAAATTTATTTGGGTTTTTCTTCTTTCCTCTTCTTCTCCTTCTCCTTCTCCTTCTCCTTCTCCTTCTTCTTCTCCTTCTCTCTTCTTTCTTTCTTTCTTCTTCTTCGAGATGGGGTTTTGCTATGTTGCCCAGGCTGGCCTTGAACTCCTAGGCTCAAGTGATCCATCTACCCAGCCTCCCAAAGTGCTGGGCTTATAGGCATGAGCCACTGCGCTCAGCTAATGTATTATTATTATTATTATTATTTGAGGTAGAGACTCGCTGTGTTGCCCAGGCTGGAGTGCAATGGTGCAATCTTGACTCACTGCAACCTCCGCCTCCCAGGTTCAAGCGATTCTCCTGCCTCAGCCTCTTGAGTAGCTGGAATTACAGGCGCGTGCCAGAATGCCCAGCTAGTTTTTGTATTTTTAGTAGAGATGGGGGTTCACCATGTTGGTCAGGCTGGTCTCAAACTCCTGACCTCACATGATCTGCCTGCCTTGGCCTCCCAAAGTGATGTATTATTTTTTAAACACTGGATTTGCTTGGCTAGGATTTTGCCTCTATGATCATAAATAAGGTAAAATGAGCCCTCAATTTTATCTTATTGAATTCTTGGCCACTGATTTGGGAATCTGGATTCTTCAGCCTAAAGAGGTTGACAGCTTTCACTCTTTTTCTGTTTCCTGGAATGACTTGTATAAGACAAGAAGTAACTGTTTCTTCTTTTCTTTTTGAGACAGGGTCTCACTCTGACACCCAGGCTGAAGTGCAAGTGGTGCAGTCACAGCTCACTGCAGTGTCAATTTCCCAGGTTTACTGTCCTCCCACCTCAGCCTCCCAAGTGGCTGGGACTACAGACACAAACCACCACACCCAGCTAATTTTTTTATTTTTGCTAGAAATGGGGTCTCACTCTGTTGCCCAGGCAGGTCTCAAACTCCTAGGCTCAGATGATCCTCCTGCCTCAACCTCCCAAAATGCTGGGATTGCAGGCATGAGCCACTGCACCTGGCCAAGAAGTAGTAACTGTCTAAGTGTGGTAGGAATCACCTGTAAAACCGTCGGGGCCTTGGGATTATTGGGGAGATCTTTGAGCACCATTTAAATGTCATTCATTTACAGACCAGGGCAGTGGCTCATGCCTATAACCCCAGCACTATGGGAGGCTGAGGCAGGCAGATCAACTGAGGCCAGGAGTTCAAGACAGCCTGGCCAATATAGGGAAACCCTGCCTCTACTAAAAATACAAAAATTAGCTGGTGCATGCCTGTGGTCCTCGCTAATTGGCAGGCTGAGGCACAAGAATCGCTTGAACCTGGGATGTGGAGATTGCAGTGAGCTAAGATCACGGCACTGCACTCCAGCCTGGGCAACAGAGTAAGACCCTGTCACAAAATAAAATATAATCAAATCAAATCAAATAATAAACAAATAAATGAAATTCATTTACTATTTTATCATGTTCCTTGCCTGTCCTCCCCTACCCCACCACCTTACCTCTGGTCAACCTCCTTCTGAAGTTCACGACTGCGTTCTTCCAACTGCTGTTGAAGCCGCTTTCGCTGCTGCTCTGGGGGCAAGTGGCTAAAATCCTCGGTCACCACTGTCTGCAAGGTGGGTAGAGGGCTGAATTTGGGACCAAGGAGTCTAGGCTGCCAGACTCTGCACCCTTCTGAGATATTTCACTCCCTTCCCCAGCCATGGTTCTTGGCAGCGAGGCCATGCACAGAGCAAAGCAGGTCTGGGTTGGGCAACCAGGGAAGTGGGGCCCAGCCAGCGGCAGGAAGCGAGCCCAGGGTCCCGCCACCCGCCGCTGGGCAGGCTAGGGCCACCACCTCCTCCTGCCCCGAGGCCTCACTTACCCCACGGCTGCCTCGAAGGCTGCGGAAGGATGCTAGCCTCGGTTTGACCGACTTACTGATCTCGCTCAGTATGGCCAAGGGGTCACGGCCGGAGCGGGGGGACGGGGGTCCGTTAGGCAATGCCGAGGGTACGGGGCCCCCCAGGGGGGAGAGGGGTGGGGGGCGAGGCTACCGGCGGGGGCCGGGGAGGGGGACAGGTTGAAGGGGTCGGGGGGCATAGGAGGATGTAGAGAATGAGGACGAATGGACGGAGGGATGGACGCATGGATGGACGGATGGACGCAAAAAAGAAAAAAGGAAAAACAAAATGGAGAAAGAAAAAAACGGTAAGAAAACCACAACTCAAGATGCACAACCACACAGAGAAAACGCATGCAGGAGCGACACAAAAAAATCTGGAAGGTGGCGGGGAGGATGTTGAACTGTAAGCCCGAAAGCCAGAACTCTCACTCCCCCGGTATCTCCTAGGTCTCTGGAATGTTATGTCCGGGAGCAAGCATGGGTCCAGGAGGCAGGGAGGCCCATGTCTCTCTGTCCACTTAGCTTTCTGGGCTGACAGTCTAGAAGACGCATGCAGGAATCAAGGTCTCAGACAGGTATGAGGCCACAGAGGACAAAAATAAATAAACAAAAATAAAACCACAAGCTGAGAAGGAGTAGAAGGCAGGAAAATGAGAGGGGTTAGGGGCATCAGAGGTTTAAGCTCGGGGATCACAGGTGTAAGTCAAGGAGAGGTATGAGAGTGTAAGTCAAGCGGGACCCAAAGTATAAATCAAAGGTATAAACCAAGGGTGCTAAGGTATATTAAAATCCAAAACCCCAAGAAAACAGGACGTGCAGGGTGGCTCCCAGAGTCCCATCAGCAGGATGGAGAGAGAAACTCGGGGAGTCCCCAGGGATGGTGTCACCAGCCCTCAGGCCAGCCCTGAATTCCACCAGCAGGTTTTCTCCCAGCATCCCGAGAAGCAGCAGACAAACGCCACAGACCTCCCCACCCTGCCCCCGCCTTCGCCTCCGGGGACTCCCAGGCCAATCGGCCCGCCCGCCTTCCTTCCCTCCAGCCCGGGCTGGCAGCCAAGAGGAAAATTCCTGCCCAGGACTCGGCGTTCAGGCGGCTGGGGCTGACTCAATAGGGGCCCCACTGTCCCCACCTCACTGTCCTTCTCCCCCACCATCCCAAGGGTCCCGGCCCCCACCTTGTTTTTCTTGCCAAAAGGCCAGCGCTTGGTGCGGCTGCGGCCTGGGCCTCGGAGTTCAGGCCGTCCATCCGAGGGGGTGCCCAGACTGCTGTCCGAGGGTGCACGGTTCATGGGCTGGCTGAAGTCCTCGAATTCCACGTCGCCCGGGCGGGCAAAACCTGACTTGTGCAGCTCTATAAGGACTTGGGAGTCCTGGGGGAGGGGGACAGTGGATGAGTAGTCAGGTGCCTAGCCTATGGAGACCTCCCTCTGCCCTTCCCATAGCCCAGTGGATCCAGACCAGGCACCCACGTTCTTGGGATCCACAGCATTTGCAGCCACCTTCATGCCCTCCAAGCACTTGGCTATGATGGGCACCACCTCCAGCTCGGCCTCCGACAGGAGTCCATACCCAGCACCCAGGCGGGTGGCCCTGCGTTCATCCATGTCTTGGAGCTTCTGTAAGGACGGGGACAAGGGTGGCTCAGGGGTGCTAACAGAGGGACTAGAAGCACAGTGATTCACTCTGCAAATATGATCGCGCTCCACGCTGGCCCCAGCCCCAAGCCAGTCTGGAGGGGAAGACAGAGTCGGGAAGAGAGACTCCAGCCCAGTGTGATTGGGGAAGAGACACAGGGCCAGGGGCATCTCAGAGGGGGACGCCTGCCTAGGGGGTCAGCAAAGGCTTCTCAAAGGAGGAGACAAGGGAGCAGGGATTTGAAGGAAAAGCAGAACCAGCCCTGATACTCCCAGGGCCAGGGATGGGACAGAGAGTGGAGCGCTAGATTGAAACAGGAGAGGGGAAATTTGAGACCTTTCAGAGGGGCTGTTAGAGGTAGAGCTTAGAATAAGTAGGAATTTCAAAAGGAAAGAAAGGTCACTTGAGCACAGGGGTTCCAGGCTGCAGTGAGCTGTGATTACGCCACTGCACTCCTGCCTGGGTGACAGAGCCAGGCCCCATCTCTCTATAGAAGTAAATAAACAAACAAGTAAAAGGCATGCCCAGCAGGAAGAACAGCCGACTAAAAGCACAGCTCACTGTTACTATAGGTTTCTGATTCCCTTTCAATCCAGGGACTGGGACATTACAGCTGGGGTTCTGATGAATGAGTAGGAGTTGGCTAACATTTAGAGGCTTTCAGGAAGGTAGATCTGAGAACTGGGAGTACTCACATCGAATATCTGGGGCATCTGTGAAAAATAGAAGTGGGCTTGGTCTCGGTTGAAGCGCTGCAGTTGAGCCGCATATTCGTTTTTGCTTTCTTCGGCCATATGACTCCGAAGGTGGGCTTGCTGCTTGGCCTGAGGAATGCAGAGGTGGGAGGTACTGCCAGGTTCTGGTCACGTCCCACTCGGACCCCCCAAAGCTTGTCCCAGACCCCACCCCCCCGCCACACACACCTTCTCCACATCAGCCTTGGTGGCGTTGATATCCTGGTCTAGCCGTTCAGCAGTCTGGGCTGCCTTCTCTGCCTCCCGGCAGTCCCGCTCAAATTTACGCTTACTCTGTGTAGGGCACAGAACCGGAGTGAGGGAGCCACCATCCCGAAGACAGCAGGGTGGGAAACCAAGGTATCGGGGATTATTTGGATGTCATCCAGTAAGTAGGGGACAAGGGCGTACTGGAAGCCTATGGGGGAGGGAAGGTCCAGGTCTGACAAAGAGGGCAGCTCCCTAACTCCGGGATCCGCAACCCTGCCCCCGTGCCTCCGGGCCACAGTCACTGCCACCTCTGCAAACTCACATTCTCCAGCTGTTTGAAGCCGTTTTCCAGCTGCTGCTGGGCCCGCCGCCCTTCTTGGAAGTGCTACAGAAAGAAGAGTGGTAAGGCTCGCCAGGGTTCCAGCAGGAGCCCTTTGCAAAACCTGAATCGGGGGATCCTCACCATTTTCCTCTCCTGTTTCATCTCTTGTGAGTACTTGGTCAGCTCAAGACATACACGGACACTGAGGTTCTCGGCCACGAGCTCCCGCTGGCCTGCAAAGTCATTCACCTCCTGGAGAATCTGTACGAAGGACTGTTGCTGGCTGAATCTGGGGTCGGATGAGAATCAGGGAACAGGGAGTCAGGCCCCCTCCCCCCGCCCCCGAGCAGGCTGATGCCCCAGGACACACCTCCAGGTGGAAAAGGGTTAAGCCCCAAGAATTTCATCCTTGAAGTGATGACAAATTCTGGTCCATATTCCTTAACCCCAACCCTTGAGTAGAATGTATTTTTTTTTTTTTTGAGACAGGGTCTTGCTGTCACCTAGGCTGCAGCGCAGCAGCATGATCACATCTCACTGCAGCCTCAAACTCCTGGGCTCAAGTGATCCTCCACCTCAGGCTCCCAAATAGCTGGGACCACAGGCACACGCCACCACACCTGGCTATGTTTTTTTTTTTTCCCAGATGAGGTCTCAAACTCCAATCCCCCCGAGCTCTGCATCTTCCTGCCTGGCCCTCCCAAAGTGCTAGGAGTACAGGTGTGAGCCACCACACAGGACCTTGAATGTATATTGGAACACAGAATGTTCCAGTTTTTAAAGATGGTGTACAAGGCTTATACCACCTTTTATGCATCATCTCAGTGGGGTTGGGGGCATCATTTTGTAATCAAACACCATATCTTTTTTTTTTTTTTTTTGGAGACAGAGTCTCCCTCTGTCGCCCAGGCT
Organism: Nomascus leucogenys; assembly: GCF_006542625.1. Taxonomy (NCBI): domain Eukaryota; kingdom Metazoa; phylum Chordata; class Mammalia; order Primates; family Hylobatidae; genus Nomascus; species Nomascus leucogenys. Next base: position 1,925,894 of record NW_022095767.1, on the reverse strand, counting down.
GGAGTGCAGTGGTGCGATCTTGGCTCACTGCAACCTCCACCTCCCGGGTTCAAGCGATTCTCACGCCTTAGCCTCCTGAGTAGCTGGGATTACAGGCGCGCACCACAACGCCTGGCTAATTTTTGTATTTTTAGAAGAGACAAGGTTTCACCACGTTGGCCAGGCTGCTCTCGAACTCCTGACCTCAAGTGCCCGCCCTCCCAAGGTGCTGGGATTACAGGTGTGAGCCACCGCGCCCAACCCTTTTTTTTTTTTTTAATTTACAATGAGAGGTGTTAACATTGTAACACTAAGTGGGATAAAAGTCAAAACTACAATTACCAGCCTGGCTAACATGGTGAAACCCTGTCTCTATTAAATATAAAAATTAGCTGGGCATGGTGGCAGGTGACTGTAATCCCAGCTACTAGGGAGGCTGAGGCAGGAGAATAGCTTGAACCTGGGAGGCGGAAGTTGCAGTGAGCTGAGATGGCGCGCCTGGGCAACAGAGTGAAACTTTGTCAAACAAACAAAAAAAAACTACAATTAACAAAAAGTTAGTTCACGTCAGACATTGCCTCCAAACAAGTGACCAAAACAACTTGATTTCCAAGGCTTTTTTGGATTTTGGAATTGAGGACTCAAAGTCAAATGCACCTTACGGCGTTTAATATGGACTGCACACTGTTTTAATACATTAACCCAGCTCATGTTCATGAAAGCCCTACAAAGCTGGAGGAATCGTCATCATTCCATTTCACAGATGAGGAAAACAAAGGCGCAAAACTTTAAGTCATCTGCCCAAAGTTACCGCTTTTGTAACTGCTGGGGCCTCTGTATTTAAGTTAAGGAAAATAGTGGCAGAAAACCTGAGTCACAAGCCCAAGGCAATTCATCTACATAGCAGTGGACTCAGGATTCCAAGCCAGATAATCCCGCATCTTGCATCCATGCCCTCACCTCTAGAGGGGGAAGTGAGAGGAGCGGTGGGGTGTCCCAGCTGAGGGAGGGGAAGTGAGACCCACGCACCGCCTTCCCCCACAAATCTAGCCCTGCAGCCCCTCTCCAACCTTACTTGGACTCAGGATCATCCTTGGCAGGTCTCTTGGGCAGATATTTTTTCACCAGGCTCCTAAGGGGAGACAGAGGTAGGAGGGCTGAGCCCGCAGCCCTCCCGCCGCTCCCCGTCGCCCTAGGCGCGTCCTCCGTAGCGTCCACCCCAGGGTCTCACCGCAGTTGTTTGGCGTAAGCCTGTTCCACTTCGGTGCGTTCTTTCACGAACTTTACATATCTGTCCAACAGGTCCAGCCCCCACTGCGTATGGCGCTCGAGCACCTCGAACTGATCCTGACATGGGACATGGTGGGGGAGGAGGGGAGAGGCTGGGGTCACGATTTTGGGACCCCACAGCCCGCCGACCAGACTCCCAGGGCGCGCCAAGGCTCTGCGTTCCTAGAAGGAGTGGCTTCCCGGCGCCGCCCCGGCGTGGCGCGGGGGGAGGCAGGAAACTGGCGGGAACCCCCTCCCCTTCCCGGGAAGGGCCGGAGAAGAGCGCCCAGGCCCCAGCCACCCCGGCCGGGAGATGGAGGTCTCCGACATAGGACCGCCAAGAGGGGCGTGGAAGGGGACAGGGCCACTCCCCCAGCTCGGGCTCCCCTAATCCCCCCGGATTCCGGAAAATCCGGCCGGCCCGGCGTGAGTCAAGGCCAGAGGAGCAGGGTTCCTGGCAGATTGGGGGCCCCTGAGTGGCCAGGGGGCAGGCACCAGGTTCCCTGGATCTCCCTGCTTCCAGGGATCCCCCAATGGGTGACTCAATTTACCCCACTGACCCCACTACACATCCAAAAGAAATCGCAGAGGTGGAGGAGGGGGTGGCAGTCTAGTTACCCCCGCTGCACTAAGAACTCAGGGATTCCACCGCCCCCAGGAAGGGGAGGGGTCAGAGGTCCGGCTAGGATGGGGGAAATTTCTGGGGCTTCCAGGGCTGAGGTTATAAGCGACCAGGGGGCGGTCGCGCCCTGGGCCTGGGGTGAGCAGGGGGAAGCCAGGGAGGGGGATCAGGCCGAGCTTAGCATCCCCCTTCCCCTCCATGAGCGTCCCCAGCCCCTAGGTGTTGATTAAAGGCGAGGGAAAGGGCGGTCAGGACTTCTAGGTCCCACGTGGGTGGGGATGAGGGTGACCAGAGGGTCCCCTCCCCCCTCCCAGCCGGACAGGCGGACGACGGGCAGGGACCCAGGGGCCGTAAGATAAGCCGCCTGCCCGACCAGAGCGCCCAAAATAGGTGACCTCTCTCAGCCGCCCCGGCCTGGCCCCAGGATTCCTTCTGCCCGCCTCATTCTCAACCCTGTGCCTCAGTTTCCCCACGCCGGTCCGGCAAAGTCGCCCTTCGCCCCTGAGCGTGCTGAAACTCCCAGATAAACTTCGAGAGAGGGCGGAGGGTGGAGGGCGGGGACCCAGAGGTCGGTGGAAAGGAAAGGCGCGGAGCCCCCTCTAAGATACATTGGGGACAAAAGGGGGGTGCCTGGACCCCAGCAAAGGGGAACTTATAGGCGGGCCGATTGGACTTACCCACAGCTCAGTGCCCCAATCCATGCTGCTCCCGCCGCCGCAGCCACCACCGCACCCGGTCCCCGCCGCCCGCTGCCCGCCGCCCTCCGCCCTCCCCGGGGAGACTCAGCCGAGGGCGGTGCGCCTGCCCCCGCCCCACCCCGCCCGGCCCCCGCCCACCCCAGACTCTTCCACGCCCCCCTGCACGCTCTGCCACGCCCCCACCCGCGCGGAGCCCTAGCCCTGCGCTTCGGGGGCGGGGTCGAACGGACGCCCCGCCCCCTTTTAAAGCAACGTTGCCACTCGACTCCGCTGGACCGACCCCTTAAAAAACCCGCACCCATTTTTTCCAAATCCCCGGGGTCCCTCTCGTCCTCTCATCTTCCTTAACCGCTCCAAACGGTTCTTCCTATCTCCTTTTCCCCTTTCCCCGCAATTATTCCTTAAAGGGCCAAGACACTAAAACCCCAAACTCAAGAAGTCCTTCCTCAACCCCATTTCAGGGGCAACCTGAGGTCACCCCGTTCTTGCGAGCCGGCCCGGCTCCAGGCGTCTAGGTTCGTCCCACTAATGGTCTGGTCCCTCCGGCCACAGGGCGGATGAGAGGGCTTCGATCCAACCCAGGACGCGCTTCCGCCAAGGCCGGGTCCATTAGCTCCCGCACCGCATCCTGCCTTCCCTCCCCCAGAGTCTCCGCTGGGAAACTGAGGACAGGCTGTCCTTGGGGCGCCAGGCCCAGGCCCTTCCCCAGCTGCCTTCCAGTTCGCGCCTGCATCTGCCCATTTTCCAGTTTAACCTGGTTTCATTCTCAGTACTGCCCCTGAGATTCTGACTCCGCCCCTCCTCCAGACATCTGGGCCATCTGGGCCCTGGAGAAGGGAAGTCTGTCACCTCTCCCATAAAAGTCTGTTCACACCTTGTAAATCCCTTTGAGGTGCTGGGATGAAAGAGGAGAGGAGGCACTGGGGATTCCCACTCCCATTCTCTCCGGCCTTTGGCGCTTTCTCTGCAGCCTCAGACAAGGCGGGGCGTCTTGCAGGGGGGCCCTTGGGGATATGTTGCCCTTACACAGAGCACCCAGGCTCCCAGAACAGAGAGATACGGCTGAGCCCAGGAGGAGAGCTTTGGGAGCCCACACTGGGACTGATGTCTCTGCTGAGACCTGGCCCCACCTGCCGGTGGCTTCTGAGCTAGAAAATGTGATTGCAGTTGGGCAACTGAACCCAGTGACTTCAGTGGCTCGTCTCAAATGGGGGCTCAGCCTAGCAAAGTTCTGAGTTCACCTCTGCTCAGAGACTCAAACTGGAATTGGGGTTCAGCCCAGGTCAGCACCACCGTGGGGATAGGGTCTCAAACTGAGGCCAGAGGCTTAACCAGAAGGATTAGCAACCCGGTAAGGGGTCAGGTCCAATCTGGAGTCAGGGCTAGTCCAGATCGGTGGCCTAAACCAGAGATTAAGCCTCAGTGTGTGGTGTGGGGGACAAGGGGGTGTCAGAGTTTCAGGATGAAGTTAGGACTCAACTTGCAGAGAGGGAGTTCACCTGGGGTCAGGGTTCAGCCTGGAGTCCGGTCTAGCCTGGAATCTGGGGGTGGGGCTCCAATTGCCTCACTCTGGAATAAAGGGCTTAGCCTAAGGCTGGGGTCTCAGCCTGGGGTCATAGGTCATCCTAGGGTCAAACTTTAACCTGAGGCCAGCTTTAGGCCTCTCTGTGGACCAGGAAGATTAGGAAAACAGGTCAGGCCTGAACAGATGCGTGTGTTTACCAAAAGCCTGAGCTCTGGCTGGGAGCCACATCCCTGGGGCAAGAAGAGGAAGTCCGTCCTTGGGGATACTGGGAAATGTAGTTTATTTACTGCTTTGTGGACCTTGTCTGAGGCCGCTGCACTCTGGGTAATGTAGTTCCAGACCGTTAAGAGTGGGTGGAGAAATTCCGCTTCAAGGGCCGGATATCAGATCCATGACAATTGGTTAGATAAACTGCTCATTAAATCACATCCGGACAATCTTTATTGCGATTGGTAAGAGTGAGCTCGGCGGTTAAGCGTTATCGGCACTCCCATTCGGAACCGGTGCTGTCCATCGGGTGACGTAAGCAGGCGGGCTTGCGGAGAGGCAATTGCTGACTGGTTGGCGGACTGGAAATCCCGAAGCGCCGGGCCCCGCCGTGCTGCGATTGGCTCATCGGTGGGCGGGCTTGGGCGCCAGAGGCGGGGTCGGGGAGGCGGTGGCTCCAGAGATGGCAGTGAGCGAGAGGAGGGGGCTCGGCCGCGGGAGCCCCGCGGAGTGGGGGCAGCGGCTACTTCTGCTGCTGCTGTTGGGTGGCTGCTCCGGGCGCATCCACCGGCTGGCGCTGACGGTGAGGCCCGCCGCGCGAGGGTCTGGGGTCGGGGGCGCAACTTTGTCTCGGAGAAGCCCCCTGGCTTGGAGTGGTCTCGTCCGCCCTCCCCCGCCCCCGACGCGGTGGAGTGGTCCGGCGCCCCCCGTTTCCGGGCCGGGAGTGGTCTAGTCCCGGGATCCCCTTCGGTCCTCCGGATGGAGTTGCCGGGCCAGCCTCGCTGGGGTCGGCCCCCTCCCTTCGGGGGCGGGGCTCCATCTCTTGGGGACTACACCCCTCTCCCCCCACTGGGTCTTAGTCCTTTAAATTCTTGGAATCACTTTTGGGGCGCTAGAGACCCTTGGAGCCGCACAGCGGGGTCCTGGGGGGCTATAGAGTGGGGTCCTCTGGGCACGTAATGGGATTTGGGGGGTTCCGTTGAAATGTTGCTGGGAGCTCAACTGGAATCTAAAAGTTCTTCGGGGAGGTGAAGGCCAGGCACGCCGAGGTGAATAACTGTTCTCCGGGTGGTGCTCACCCCAGTAGGGAGACTTCCAGGTGCCCCGGGATCTCTGTTCCTGGGCTGTCAGAACAGAGGTCGCAGAATGCAGGGTCACCCTTTCCCTGCAGGGAGGAAGTCTCTCTCAACTTTCTCTTGTCATCCTCTGGGCCTGTCCTAAATAGAGGGGTACCAGGAGGCCCTTCTGGAGGTCCTCGTGCCAGACCCCTGGGGCTGGGCAGGCGGAAAGAGGTCTGAACTGCCTCTGCCTCCTTGGTCTTCGGCAGGGGGAGAAGCGAGCAGACATCCAGCTGAACAGCTTCGGTTTCTACACCAATGGCTCCCTGGAGGTGGAGTTGAGCCTCCTGCGGCTGGGCCTCCGGGAGGCAGAAGAGAAGTCCCTGCTGGTGAGGGACCTTGAGGAGTTTGCTGGAGGAGAGCAGGGTGCAATCCCCCGGTTCTGGGTTCCCAGCTCTGCCGCTACCCATGTGATCTTGTACAAGTCCCGTGATCTCTCTGAGCCTGTTTCGTCCTCTGTAACTGGGAGTAATGATGTCTTACACAGGATGTGCTAGGCACTTTTCTTAAGACTTGGGGGACAGGCGGGGCGCGGTGGCTCAGGCTTTGTAGTCCTAGCACTTTGGGAGGCCAAGGTGGGAGGATTGCCTGAGGCCAGGAGTTCACGACCAGCCTGGGCAACGTAGTGAGAACCCCCGTCTCTACAAAAAGTTTTTAAAATTAGCCGGGCGTGGTGAGGTGTGCCTGTAGTCCCAGCCAGTCGGGAGGCTGAGGTGAGAGGATCGTTTGAACCCGGGAGTTCGAGGCTGTAGTGAGCTATGATCCTGCCACTGTATTCCAGCTTGAGAAACAGAATGAGGTCCACCCACCACCCCAACTGTAAAAAAGAAAAAGAGAGAGCGTGTGGGATCTAGCACATGTTAGGTGTTCAGTAAATGTGAGGTGAGGTTTCTATTGCTACTGAAAGGGATAGCTGGGAGGTCTCTACTGTCCCTCACACCCTCCCCCCTTTTTTTTTTCCACCCACCAGGTGGGGTTCAGTCTCAGCCGGGTTCGATCTGGCAGAGTTCACTCCTATTCAGTGAGTGGAGGGAATGGGGAAGACGGGAGAAGGGGCTGGAGGGAGGGGGTAGGGTCTGTCCTCTGCACCTGTAACCCAAGGGCCCCTGTTCTTTGTCAGAGGCAGGAGCCAGAAGATCCCGTGGGTGGACAGGGAGGGAGACAGGGTGGAGCTGGACCAGGAGAGGAGTAACCAAGACTGCCTCCTGCCCACCCCCCAGACCCGGGATTTCCAGGACTGCCCTCTCCAGAAAAACAGTAGCAGTTTCCTGGTCCTGTTTCTCATCAACACGAAGGATCTGCAGTGAGTTGGGGACCGGGGGTCGCTCAGATCCTTCATCTGCGTTTCCCTGGTGTGATGCCCACAGGCACCTGGGCTTATCAGGTGGGATGAGAAGCAGAGAGAGAAAGCCACTTACTTTTTAGTTTTGCCTTCAAGTCTTCTGATTGTTGGAAGGAAGGAGAGAGGGACTCAGCGGGTGTTGGTGTCTCAGGGCAGAAGACCCGGATACAGAGGGTTGTTGTGAGAATGAATAACAATTGTTCACACATATTGAGTGCTTCCGGTGTCCCGGAGCTTTAACACATTAACTCATCCATTCCTTATCCTGTGATCATCTCGGCTCTTCAGACAAGAAAACTGAGTCCCAGGAATTGGGATTCTGGGGCCAGAGTGACAAAACCATGTTGCTTTTCTGTAGATAAAATGTTTGCTTTTTAAATAATATACTTAGGGCCAGGCAGTGGCTTATGCCTGTAATTCCAGTACTTTGGGAGGCTGAGGCAAACGGATTGCTTGGGCTCAGGAATTGTAGACCAGCCTGGGCAACATGGCAAAACCTTGTCTTTACTAAAAACACAAAAAATGTGCAGGAATTAGCCAGGCATGGTGGTGCACGCCTGTAGTCCCAGCTACTCTGGAAGCTGAGGTGAGAGGATCTCCTGAGCTGGGGAGGTAGAGGTTGCAGTGAGCCAAGTTTGCACTGCTGCACTCCAGCCTGGACGACAGATCAAGAGCCTGTCTCAAAATAATAATAATAATAATAATAATAATAATAAAGCAGGGCTGGCCACGGTGGCTCATGCCATTAATTCCAGTGCTTTGGGAGGCTGGCTGAGCCAGGAGGATCACTTGAAGCCAAGAGTTCGAGACCAGCCTGGGCAACATAGGGAGACCCCTGTCTCTATAGAAAATTTAAAAATTAGCCAAGTGTGGTGTGCGCCTGTGGTCCCATCTACTCCGGAGGCTGAGGTGGGAGGATTGCCCGATCCCAGGAATTTGAGGCTGCAGTGAGCTGTGATTGCACCACAGCACTCCAGCTTGGGCGACAGAGCAAGACCCTGTCTCTAAAGAAAAGAGAAAAAGAGTAGATTAATGTCATGGGAAATGACAAATAATTGCTGATGCAGGCAGCACAGGAAGGCGGCAGCCGCCTTGACCGGTGGGAACCAAAGGCTGAAACTCAGTGATAACTGACTCAGCTGGACCCCGCCCCTCAGGGAGGACACGCAGAGGGTCCCAGAGGCCACTGAGTCCTTTGCGAGTACCTGAGCCAGGTTCAGAACCCCAGCCTCATGCCCCACTCCAACCTCACCCCAGGGTCCAGGTGCGGAAGTATGGAGAGCAGAAGACGTTGTTTATCTTTCCCGGGCTCCTCCCGGAAGCACCCTCTGAACCAGGGCTCCCGAAGCCACAGGCCACAGTCCCCCGCAAGGTGGATGGCGGTGAGTCAGGCTGGCTGTGCAGACGGGGGTGGATGGGCAGGTCTGCCCTTTGCACCCTCCATCCCATTTTCCCACTGCCCCTCTATCCATCCATCTCTTAAAATCACTGCCCGGTCTCTTACAGGAGGGGCCTCTGCAGCCAGCAAGCCCAAGTCAACACCCGCAGTGATTCAGGTTTCAGGGAGGCAGGGCAGGAGGGAAGACGCACACCCCAGGGCCCTGCGGGGACCCAGAACCAGCTGATGGAGGGGCTCTGTCCCTTCAGGGTCCTAGTGGGAAGGACAAGGACCTCGTGTTGGGCCTGAGCCACCTCAACAACTCCTACAACTTCAGTGTGAGTGTTTGCACCGCCTGCGGCCCTACCGTCACCCCAGAGCACGGGACCCCAAGCTGAGCCTTCCTGTGGCCCTACCGTCACCCCAGAGCACGGAACCCCAAGCTGAGCCTTCCTGTGGCCCTACCGTCACCCCAGAGCACGGGACCCCAAGCTGAGCCTTCCTGTGGCCCTACCGTCACCCCAGAGCACGGGACCCCAAGCTGAGCCTTCCTGTGGCCCTACCGTCACCCCAGAGCACGGGACCCCAAGCTGAGCCTTCCTGTGGCCCTACCGTCACCCCAGAGCACGGGACCCGCAAGCTGAGCCCTCCTGCAGCCCTACCGTCACCCCAGACCACGGGACCCCCAAGCTGATTGTCGCCCCAGAACACGGGTCCCCCAGGCTGAGCCCTCCTCTCTCCCCCCGCCCAGTTCCACGTGGTGATCGGCTCTCAGGCGGAAGAAGGCCAGTACAGCCTGAACTTCCACAACTGCAACAATTCAGTGCCAGGAAAGGAGCATCCATTCGACATCACGGTGAGCGGAGGAGAGGGCAGCAGGGCCAGGGAGCGCCCCCTGCAGGCCACTGCGGGCCCGGAGCGCCTCGCCCCGCTTAGCTTCTCCCAGCCCTCCCGGGTGTGAAGTAGGAGCTGTTAACACCCATTTGAGAGATGGGGCCAACTGAGGCTCAGAGTGGATGAGTGGCCCAGTAGAAAGTGAGAGAGCTGGAGACCCCCACTCGCTGCTCTCCCAGGCCAGCGGTCAGGCTGTGCCCCTGCCACTGCCGCCCACCACTGCCCCCTCCGCAGGTGATGATCCGGGAGAAGAACCCCAATGGCTTCCTGTCGGCGGCGGAGATGCCCCTTTTCAAGCTCTACATGGTCATGTCCGCCTGCTTCCTGGCCGCCGGCATCTTCTGGGTGTCCATCCTCTGCAGGAACACGTAATGCCCCTGCCCCTGGGTGTCCCCCACGTCCCTTCACCAGACCCCCATCCCTATGCCCTGCTGATGCCCCTCACCCCCATCTCTCCCTGACCCTCCCACCAGGTACAGCGTCTTCAAGATCCACTGGCTCATGGCGGCCTTGGCCTTCACCAAGAGCATCTCTCTCCTCTTCCACAGCGTGAGAGTCTTGGACCGGGGAGCAGCGGGGGGTGGGCTGAAAGGAAGAGACCATCCAGGCCATCCCCCAAATCTCCGCAGACCCTGGGCTTGTGGGAGGGCCATCCGCCAGCTATCCACGTGTCCACCCATTTTACCAGTGTGGCCAGCCGCCCGTCCCCTCTGTCCGCCAGTCCTGCTGGGCAGCTCTGTCCACCACTGTCCCTTGGTTCAGCTGTGACTGTCCGTCTCATTGATTGTCCAACCACTCACCCCTCCAACTGTGACTTCCCTCCATTTTTTCAGCCCCAATTACCAGTTTTGAGTCCCACCTACCGTCCTCATTATTCAACTTTCTGACCACCCATCTGATGGTGACGGTCCGTGTTCCTAATCCCCCCCCCACCACCAGCCTTCCACCCCTCTGTGCGCCTCACTGTCCGTCTGTCCGTCCACCCCCAGATCAACTACTACTTCATCAACAGCCAGGGCCACCCCATCGAAGGCCTTGCCATCATGTACTACATCGCACACCTGTGAGTGTTCCCCACTCTGCTGGGCAGCTGGGGGGAGGCGGGCAGGGGAGGGTGGGCCCCCACCTCATCATCACGCCCTACCCTGCTCCTTCAGGCTGAAGGGCGCCCTCCTCTTCATCACCATTGCTCTGATCGGCTCAGGCTGGGCCTTCATCAAGTACGTCCTGTCGGATAAGGAGAAGAGGGTCTTTGGGATTGTGATCCCCATGCAGGTGCGTGTGGAGCAGCCTCCGGAGCAGGGCGGGGAGGGCGGCACAGGGCGCTGGGGGCAGAGGGGAGCGTGCCAGGCAGTGCCCACCCACCCCCGCCGCCTGCACAGGTCCTGGCCAACGTGGCCTACATCGTCATCGAGTCCCGCGAGGAGGGCGCCAGCGACTATGTGCTGTGGAAGGAGATTTTGTTCCTGGTGGACCTCATCTGCTGCGGCGCCATCCTGTTCCCCGTAGTCTGGTGAGGACCCTGCCCCCGGGCTGAGGCTCTGCCCTGTGCACGTGGGCGATGTCCGCGCTGACCGCACCCTGTGTCCTCCACTTGTCCCAGGTCCATCCGGCATCTCCAGGACGCGTCTGGCACAGACGGGAAGGGTGAGGCCCTGCGCCTGCGGGTCCTCTGCTCATGGCCCCCTTCCTGCCCCGGGCCCTTCTTTCTGCCCCTTAGATGCCCCTCCTGGCCTCTCTGCCCAGCCCCCAGGCCTCTGCCTCCCTGCACGGCCCAGTCTGTCCTCTCTTTCCCCCGAATGCCTCTATCTGGCCTCTCTGCCCTGTTGGGTGGCCCTTCCCTCCTCTGATCTCCCCCTTCGGCCTTTCTGCCCCACCTAATGTCCCCTCCAGACTTTCTGCTCCTTGGACACTCCCTCAGATATTCTGTTTGTCGCCTCTCCCAGCCCCCAGCCCCCTCCCCTTCCTCCCACCCTCAGTCTCCCCTGACCGCCCTCTCTGTGCCCACCCTCAGTGGCGGTGAACCTGGCCAAGCTGAAGCTGTTCCGGCATTACTATGTCATGGTAGGAGCCCGCCTCGCTCACAGCGGGTTTGGGGGGGATTACTGGCCTGCTGCACACCCACCCCAGCCCCTCAGCTGCTGCCCCATCCCAAGGCCCCCATCCAGGCTCCCCAGCCCGCAGTCCTGCAGTCCAGCCACATGCCTGCCCGTGCCCCTACAGTCCTGGCCCCACGCCTGCTCGCACCCCTGCAGGTCATCTGCTACGTCTACTTCACCCGCATCATCGCCATCCTGCTGCAGGTGGCTGTACCCTTTCAGTGGCAGTGGCTGTACCAGGTGAGCCCGAGGCCCAGGTGGGACGGGAGGGCGGCCACGGTGGAGGTAGGGGTGCGCCTGACGCCCCCACTCTGCCCTGTTCCCCAGCTCTTGGTGGAGGGCTCCACCCTGGCCTTCTTCGTGCTCACGGGCTACAAGTTCCAGCCCACAGGGAACAACCCGTACCTGCAGCTGTCCCAGGAGGACGAGGAGGATGTTCAGATGGAGCAAATGTGAGCCGGGCACCATGGGCAGGGCCGGCGGCTCTGGGGATGGAGTAGGGGGTGGGCAGCTCTAAGGGCAGGGTGGGCAGGGGGGAGGGACTGTAGCAGCCCTGGGGGCAGTGTTAGGGCAGAGCCTGCTGTTGAGGAGGGATGGAGGGGAGATGGGGGGCAGCCAGGGCAGCTGTGGAGTACCTAAGGCCAGGCTGAGCTAGGGGTGGGGTTAGGGCCGCTAGGGAGACACCCAGGGCTGCTCTGGGGGCGGGGGTGGGCGGGGCCTAGGTAGTTCGGGTAGAACGGGTGGGGCCTGGGCTGCTGTGGGCGTAAGGTGGGCGGGGCTGAGTGGTTACGGGTAGAGTGGGTGGGGCCAGGGCTGCTGGGGGCGGGGCCTAGGTGGTTGGGGTAGAAGGGTAGGGCCAGCGCTGCCTTGGGAGTGAGGTGGGTGCGGCCTGGGTGAGTCTAGGGTAGAGTGGGCAAGGCCAGGGCTGCTGTGGTTGGGGGGGCGGGGCCTGAGTGGTTCCGGGTAGAGTGGGTGGGGCCTGCTGCCCTGCAACGCTGGACGCCTCCTTGCTGTCTGCCCCCAGAATGACGGACTCTGGGTTCCGGGAAGGCCTCTCCAAAGTCAACAAAACAGCCAGCGGGCGGGAACTGTTATGATCACCTCCACATCTCAGACCAAAGGGTCCTCCTCCCCCAGCATTTCTCACTCCTACCCTTCTTCCACAGCGTATGTGGGGAGGTGGAGGGGGTCCATGTGGACCAGGCGCCCAGCTCCCCGGGACCCCAGTTCCCGGACAAGCCCATTTGGAAGAAGAGCCCCTTCCTCCCCCAAGTATTGGGCAGCCCTGTCCTCACCCTGGGACCACCCCTCCCTTCCAGCTATGTGTACAATAATGACCAATCTGTTTGGCTACGCCGGTGTCTTGCCTTTTTGGGGTTGGGGTGTACACGGAGGTTGTGTTTACAATGTAGAAACCTGTTTTCGCTGTGTGTGGGGGGGGGGGCGGGCACAGGGTCCGTGTCTTTGCATATTCAATAAATGTTCAGCAACCGCTGCATGCAGGGCCCAAAGCCAGGCTCTGGGACGGAGCGGTCACCAAGACCCACCTGGTCACAGCCCTCAAGGGGCTCCCAGTGCCCAGGGTGGGGGTCAGGCAGAGGGACATGTCACCTGGCAGTACCATCACTGGGTCGTCAGCACCGTGACGGGAACTGCGCAGGGTTCTGACCCAGCCTTGGGGGCCAGGACAGGTCTGTAGAAACATGGCGGAAGAACTCATTCCCAGATGAGGGAACTGTCAGCATGAAAACTGGGGGCGAGGGGACAACGGGGATTTGAAGGCCCCGAAGTGGCTCAGGCTACAGAGAAAAAGAAAGAATAGGCTGGGCGTGGTGGTTCACGCTTGTAATCCCTAGCACTTTGGGAGGCCAAGGCGGACGGGTCGTTTGAGCTCAAGAGTTTGAAACCAGCCTGGTCAACATGGGGAAACCCTGTCTCTACTAAAAATATAAAAATTTGCTCGGTGTGGTGGCAGGTGCCTGTAATCCCAGCTACTCAGGAGGCTGAAATGGGAGAATTGCTTGAGCCAGGGAGGCAGAGGTTGCAGTGAGCAGAGATTGTACCATTGCACTCCAGCCTGGGCAACAGAGCAAGACTCCATCTCAAAAACAAATAATAATAATAGAAGCTAACCATTGCTACGCCACACTGTATATTAAGGTTTCTGTGGATTTTGATTTGTTAAAAAGCCTGTGAGGCACAGAGAGGGTAAGAAACCTCCTTGAGGTCACACAGCTAATGAGTGAGTGGGAGACTCGGCTTACAGCCAGACACTGACTATATGCATTGCTGCTCCATAGCTAGACTCCCTGGGACCAAATCTCTCAGCCTGTTGCCATTTGCTGTGTGACCCTGGATCACTGACTTACTGTCTCTGTTTCCTTGCATATACCATGGGGCCTCCTAAGTTTGTTGAGTATCACATACAATAGCAGGTGTCAGTGGCTTGGCACAGCACCCAGCTGCACAGCCTCGACCTGACTTCTAGGAAACGAGCCCTGAATCTTGACAGGCGACTGAGGAATTGGAGATCTGCTTGTGTGCACGCTTAAGGGCAGGTTCCCAAGATGGGTCTCCACCCCCCACCCACCTGCCCTTCAACTAGAGCACCCAGAATGCCTTTTGGAGCTCGGAGAAGCCTTCCTCGCTGGAGACCACAAGCATGGGACAGCGGCAGGGAACAGGGCTGGGGTGAAGGCTTCCTGTAAGCAGAAACAAATATAGCTGGGGCCCAGATGAATAAATAGCCCAGTCAGACAAAGAAGGAAGTGGGAGGCATTGCAGACTGGGGAAGTTACATTAACATGGCGGGGAAGGCTGGGATGGCCCGCAAGGCTGGAGGGGGCAGGAGGAGGATGAGAGAAGCTGGCAGAGGCCTAAGGACAGGCAGGCACATGGGGCTTCATCCAGGGGTCCACAGGAGCCATAGAGGAATTTAAAGCAAGGAGGAGCATGGCCAGAGAGACTGCATGTGCATGCTGCAGTCGGCTGAGTCATGGTCCCCTCAAAGATGGGCACATCCAGCCAGCGTGGTGGCTCACACCTGTCATCCCAGCACTTTGGGAGGCCGAGGCAGACGGATCACTTGTCAGGAGTTCGAGACCAGCCTGGCCAACCTGGCAAAACCCCATCTCTACTAAAAATACAAAAATTAGCTGGGCGTGTTGGTGGGAACCTGTAATTCCAGCTACTCGGGAGGCTGAGGCAGGAGAATCACTTGAACCCCGGAGGTGGAGGTTGTAGTAAGCTGAGATCGCACCACTGCACTCCAGCCTCGGTGACAGAGCGAGAGACCTGTCTCAAAAAAAAAAAAAAAAAAAAAAAAAAAAGATATGCACATCCGAATCCTCAAGACCTGTGGATGTGATATGTTCTGTCACACGGCAAAAGGGACTTTGTGCGTGGGATTAAGGCTCTTAAAATGGGGGAGATTATCTCGGATTATCTGGATATGCCCAATATCGTCACAGGGGTCTTTATAAGAGAGAGGTGGGAGGGTCAGAGTTAGAGAAGGAGATGCAGTGACAAAGGCAGAGACTGCAGTGATTCCAAGAAAGGGGCCACAAGCCAAGGAATGCAGGCGGCTCCTAGACACTGAAAAAGGCAAGGAAATGGGTTCATCTGCTTCCTCCAGAAGGGAACACAGTCCTGTTGACACCTTGATTTTAGACATCTGATCTCCAGAACTGTAAGATAATAAATATGTTGTTTTAACGCACTGAGTTTGCAGTCATCTTTTGCTGCAGCAGTTAAGAACTCATGCAGTTTAAGAGCACGTACTCTATAGGGCCCAGCTGAGTTCAGATTCCGGCACTTACCAGCCGCAGGATCTCGGGCAAGTGGTCAAAGCCTCTGTTTCTTCATCTGTAAAATGGGGCAATGATAGCACCTACGGCGTGTGGCATAAACAAGGGTTAAAATACATGAAATAGATAAGTCGCTGCCACCCGCATCTCATAGGTGTTTGTGAGCATAAGTGTGCATTCCTGTGTTATACATCATGATCGGTCAAAGGAATACAAAGGCAGGGGTTTTGTTGTTGTTGTTATTTGAGACAGTCTCGCCCTGTTGCCCAGGCTGAAGTGCAATAGTGCGATCTCGGCTCACTGCAACCTCCACCTCCTGGGTTCAAGTGATTCTCCCGCCTCAGCCTCCCGAGTAGCTGGGATTACAGGCATGTGCCACCACGCCCGGCTAATTTTATATTTTTAGTAGAGACGGGGTTTCACCCTGTTGGCCAGGCTGGTCTCAAAATCCTGGCCACAAGTGATCCACCCATCTCGGCCTCCCAAAGTGCTGGGATTATAGGCATGAGCCACCACGCCCAGCCCAAAGGTGGATTTTAGAAAGGAAGGAGTCCCCAAGCCAGGCATGGTGACGTGTACCTTGTCCCAGCTACTCAGGAGGCTGAGGCGGGAGGATTGCTTGAGCCCAGGAGTTTGAGGCCAGAGTGGGCTATGATTGCACCACTATACTCCAGCCTGGGCGACAGGGCCAGAGCCTGCTTTTAAAAGAATAAAATAAGGCCAGGCGCGGTGGCTCACGCCTGTAATCCCAGCACTTTGGAAGGCCCAGGTGGGCAGATCATTTGAGGTCAGGAGTTCAAGACCAGCCTGGCCAACATGGTGAAACCCCATCTCTACTAAAAATACAAAAAATTAGCCAGGTGTGGTGGCTGGCACCTGTAATCCCAGCTACTCGGGAGGCTGAGGCAGTAGAATTGTTTGAAACCGGGAGGCAGAGGTTGCAGTGAGCCGAGATCGCACCATTGCACTCCAGCCTGGGTGACAGAGCGAGACTCCGTCTCACAAATAAATAAATAAATAAAATTAAAAAAATAAATAAATAAAAGTAAAGAGTCCCCAGCTGCTGCAGAATAAATGGGGTGGTAGGGAGGAGGCTGGGGCAGAGGTGAGGGCAGAGATCACAGGTGTGGAGAGGGAGGATAAGCTGGGAGACTCCAGGCAGGGGCTTGGCCAGCAGGTGAATTCTGCGAATGAGAGGAAGGGAGGAGTCCAGTGTGGAAGCCTGGTGGGGCCATCACCCAAGCAAGGCTGGGATAGAAGACATGGGTGTTAGCAAAAATAAAAATACAGTTCATCAGGAGTTCGAGGTCAGCCTGGCCAGCATGGTGAAACCCTGTCTCTACTAAAAATATAAAAATTAGCCGGGTGCGGTGGCAGGCGCCTGTAATCTCAGCTACTTGGGAGGCTGAGGCAGGAGAATTGCTGGAACCCGGGCGGCAGAGGTTGCAGTGAGCCAAGATCGTGCCATTGCACTCCAGCCCGGGCCGACAACAGCGAGACTCTGTCTCAAAAAACAAAAACAAAAAATACAGTTCAAGTGTACTGAGCGCTCAGTATGCACAGGGCGCTAGGCTAAGGATTGTTTCCTGGGTGCCGCTTGGGACTTCCACTCCAAGACTAGAAAGGAGGCTCTAGGCTGTGGATCTCCAGTTGACAGATTAGGAACCGAAGCTGGGAGGAGGGGTTGGACCTTCCCAAGGGCCCTGCAGAGCTGGAATCAAAACCCACTGCTCTCCATTTTCCCAGGGCGGGAGTCTACAGCGCCCCAGCTTGTTTCTGCTGAGTGTACCAGAGGGAGAGGAGGGAAAGAGCCATTGTTGCCAGGCAGATAGATTGATTCAGTCAGGTCAAGGTTAACTTGAATTAATCAGTAATAGGGTGGGAGAAGGGGATGGCCTGGCTGTGGGTCCTGGAGAAAAATTCTAGGAAAGCAGGCACCTCAACCTGGAATTAGACGATGGGATAGGGGGTTTCCCAGCTGCTCCCAGGCCTGGCTGCCCCTTTGTTGGGGAAGGGGAGGGATGGGATATAGGGGACAGTGAGTGAACTCAGGCAGGTGTGAGCCGGGAGCACCTGGGTCCCCCACTCAGAAATCATTCCCACTTCCTTCCTCTCATTTTCTTTCTTTCTCCTTTGTCTTGCTCTGCCATCCAGGCTGGGGGCCAGTGGTGCAGTCATAACTCAGTGCAGCCTCTAACTCCTCCTGCATTAGCCTCCTGAGGAGCTGGGACTGCAGGCACGCCACCATGCCCTGCTAATTTTTTTTTTTTTTTCAATTGTAGAGACGAAGTCTCACTGTATTTCTCAGGCTGGTCTCGAACTCCTGGACTCAAACGATGCTCTCACCTCAGCCTCAACTCAAACGATGCTCTCACCTCGGCCTCCCGAAAGTGCTGGGATTACAAGCACGAGCCACCGCACCCTGGCCCCTTCTCATTTTCCCCTTGCACCCCAGCTAGGATTGCCAAACAGAATACAGGACGCTCAGTTACATTTGAATTTCAGATAAATAACAACTACTTTTTCAGTATATGTAGCTTCCAGATAACCCACGAATAGTCAGCCCAGGTGGCCAAACTCTCCCTCCTTGATTCTGGGAATGCTGGGCTGGGTGGGCCTGCAAATGGAAAGTACCCCAACACACACCCAGACCTCCTTCTCTCCCTCCCCTGCTGGCTCATCTTTGTGTACCATCCCCCTCCCAAACCTCTGGACACCAATGCACATCTCCCAGAAAAAAGTCACGAGGTTCTGAAGAATTCCCCGTCTCATCTCCCTCCCTCCCTCCCTCCCTCCCTCCCAGCAGGCTACCATCCGCCCCAGCCTCCAACTCCCTCACTTCTCATCCTGCCCCTCCCCTCTGGTCACTTCTTGGAGGTCAGTGTAGGGCCAGACCCTTTCCAGGTTCAAGTGATTCTCCTGCCTCAGCCTCCCGAGTAGCTGGGATTATAGGTACCTGCCACCATGCCCAGCTAATTTTTTGTTGTTGTTGTTTGTTTTGTTTTGTTTTGTTTTGTTTTGAGACAGAGTCTCGCTCTTGTCACCCAGGCTAGAGTGCAGTGGCACGATCTCGGCTCACTGCAACCTCCGCCTCCCAGGTTCAAGTGATTCTCCTGCCTCGGCCTCCCCAGTAGCTGGGATTACAGGTGCCCGCCACCACGCCTGGTTAATTTTTGTATTTTTAGTAGAGATGGGGTTTCACCATGTTGGCCAGGCTGGTCTTGAACTCCTGACCTCAGGTGATCCGCCCACCTCGGCCTTCCAAGGTGCTGGGATGACAGGTGTGAGCCACCGTGCCTCGCCAGCTAATTTTTGTATTTTTTAGTAGAAACAGGGTTTCACCATGTTGGCCAGGCTGGTCTCAAACCCCTGACCTCCAGTGATCCCCCAGCCTCAGCCTCCCAAAGTGTTGGGATGACAGGCGTGAGCCACCGCACCTGGCCCCTCTGAGCCTGGTGGCTTCTAGGCATCCTGTTTTCTTTAATTGTCACAACAACCAGAACTATCTTCAGTCGCATTGTTTAGTTGGATTAACCGAGGCTCGGAGAAAAGAGGAACCCAGGCTTGCCGCTAGACAGAGGCCAGACAGGAATTCCTTCTCAAGGTTGTCAAACCACAGGGCCGAATGCTTGAGTCTAGAATGACACCAGGAAATGGGGTGGCTTGAGGAGAAAGTGGGGGATAGAAGATGGAATGGGGCAATTGGGAGATCCAGTTTCTTTCCTTTTTTTTTATTTTTTAATTTTTTGGCAACAGGGTCTCTCTCTGTCACCCAGGCTGGAGTGCAGTGGTGCAATCTCAGCTCACTGCAACCTCTGCCTCCCGGGTTCAAGCGATTCTCCTGCCTCAGCCTCCCGAGTAGCTGGGATTACAGGCATGCGCCACCACGCCCAGTTAATTTTTGTATTTTTAGTAAAGACAAGGTTTCACCATGTTGGCCAGGCTGGTCTCCATCTCCTGGCCTCAAGTGATCTGCCTGCCTCGGTCTCCCAAAGTGCTGGGATTACAGACGTGAGCCACTGCACCTGGCAAGGGGATGCAGTTTCAAAAGCTGAACCCCAATTCTGGAGAGCAAGCAGGTGTTTTCATTCTCTCTCCTCCTCCTCCTCCTCCTCTTCCAAAGAGTGTGTCGAAATCATTGCAGACAGACGCCAGGTTTGTTCTCATGCTCCACGCCTCCCCCTACCCCTGGCACGGAAAAGAATGTGGTTTACAGGAAATCAGAGAAAACTCCCCATTAACCCCTTCAGTGGAGTTTCAGAAACCGCCTCTCCAGGGATAAGGGGGCCCCACCCACAGACCCTTCTCCTGCCTTCACCTGCCTTCACCATCTACCTCCTATGCCTGGACAGCAATGCTGCAGAACATCAGAGGAATGCCAGTTAAAATGACACCAGCTGCCGGGGTGTGGTGGCTCACATTTGTAATCCCAGCACTCTGGGAGGCCGAGGTGGGCGGATCACCTGAGGTCAGGAGTTTGAGACCAGCCTGGCCAACATGGCGAAACCCTTTCTCTACGAAAAATACAAAAAATAAAAAATAAAAATAAAATTAGCCAGGTGTAGTGGCGCATGCCTGTGATCCCAGCTCTTTGGGAGGCTGAGGCAGGAGAATCACTTGAACCCGGGAGGCAGAGGTTGCAGTGAGCCGAGATGGCGCCACTGCACTCCACCCTGGGTGACAGCGCAAGACTCCATTAAAAAAAAAAAACAAAAAAATGACACCAGGGTACCAGTTTTCACCCATAAGGCTGGCAAAAATCTTCAAGTTTATCAACATGCCCTTGTGATGAGGCAGTGGAGGAAACTGACAATTCATTTCATGCAGGGCTCATAAGTGTGTAAATCAATACAACTTCTGTGCAGGGGAATTTGGTGATATCTAGCAAGATTACCAATGTATTCAGAGATTGACCCTACGTATTTCCTTTCATTGCAACAACAACTCAATGAAGTAGGTGGTAAGGGTTTCCTTTTCCATGAACAAACAGGCTCAGGGCGGTAATCAGTAGCTTGCCCAAAGATCACAGCTAGTTTCAGAGCTAGAAAATAATGCAGGTTCAAGCTTATTCTTA
Source organism: Nomascus leucogenys (assembly GCF_006542625.1). NCBI lineage: Eukaryota > Metazoa > Chordata > Mammalia > Primates > Hylobatidae > Nomascus > Nomascus leucogenys. The sequence goes on along the minus strand of NW_022095767.1, from coordinate 1,905,883 downwards.
TTCTCACTGCAAAGAGCCTGGTGTGAAGCCACAGATGTCAGTCTGTCCATCAATAAGAGGCTGGTGGCTGGACACAGAGGCTCACGCCTGTAATTCCAACACCTTGGGAGGCCGAGGTAGGTGGATCACTTGAAGTCAGGAGTTCGAGACCAGCCTGGCCAACATGGTGAAACCCCGTGTCCACTAAAAATACAAAAATTGCCAGATGTGGTGGTGCTCATCTATAATTTCAGCCATTCCGGAGGCTGAGGCAGGAGAATTGTTTGAACCCGGGAGGTGGAGTGTGCAGTGAGCTGAGATAGCGCCACTGCCCTCCCGCCTGGGTGACAGAGCAAGACTCTAAAAAAAAAAAAAAAAAAAAAAAACCCAAACAAACAAAATATCCCCCCCAAAATAGCAGGCTGGTTACTTTCTCACAATATAACAAGAGGCCCGTAACCTGTAAGAATGAGGAAGTTCTTTGCGCACTGAGGTGAAATAGCCTCTGAGGTATATTGTTCATGAAAAAACAAAACAAAACGAAACCCAAGATTTAACTGAAGAGACCAGGCAGAATAGTATGTGCTATGTGCTGTCCACAGGGCACAGTGGTTCACACCAGCACTTTGTGAGGCTGCTACGGGATGATCACTTGACCCCAGGAGGTTGAGGCTGCAGTGAGCTGTGATTGCACCGCTGCGATTTAGCCTGAGTGACAGAATGAAAAAAAAATTTTAAAAAGGAAAACACAAAAAGAATATGCTGTCAACAGGGATGGGAGGAAGACTACCTTTCCCTCTACACACATTTGTACATTTTAGATGTTAATCAATATGAATGTATTATACACACAGACACACACACACACACACAATACGATTTAATATCCTAAGAGGATGTTGACATAAGACAGGTACAAAAGCTCTGGAAATGAGGACTTTCCTCAGTGATAACTTTTTTCACCACCAAAGTCACTCAGGCATCCTGACAAGGGTAAGTGAGGGGAGCTTCCTTGGAAAATAAACTCACTTGGATAGTGAACTCCTACACGTACCTCAAAGCCCATCTGAAATGTCCCCTCCTACAGGAAGTTTTCCCTGACTCTCCAAGAAGCAGAGTTCTATTTCACTGGGGAAAACATTTCTCCTTCTTCTTCTTTTTTTTTCCCTGCCCTGCACATGAGCTAGAAAACATTTCATGAGACTGGGAGTTTCTGTGCTGGGCTCTGTCCCTCCCCCATTCTACTTCCCCTCCCTCAGCATGGAAACCTCTGGAAGTGGGACTCTGACTCCCAGCCTACAGAGAGATTCCTAGGAAGGGTTTGACTGATAAACGCATGGCCAAAAGTGAACTGGGGATGAGGTCCAAGACATCTGCGGTTGGGGGTTCTCCAGACCTTAGTGTTCTTCCACTACAAAGTGGGTCCAACAGAGAAAGGTCTGTGTTCACCAGGTGGCCCTGACCCTGGGAGAGTCCAGGGCAGGGTGCAGCTACATTCATGCTGCTGGGGAACATGCCCTCAGGTTACTCACCCCACGGACATGTTGGCCCCAGGGACTGAAAAACTTAGGAAATGGTATTGAGAAATCTGGGGCAGCCCCAAAAGGGGAGAGGCCCTGGGGAGGAGGGGGGGCTGAGTGGGGGAAAGGCAGGAGCCAGATAAAAAGCCAGCTCCAGCAGGCACTGCTCACTCCTCCCCTTCCTCTCCCTCTGTCCCTCTGTCCCTCTGACCCTGCACTGTCCCAGCACCATGGGACCCACCTCAGGTCCCAGCCTGCTGCTCCTGCTACTAACCCACCTCCCCCTGGCTCTGGGGAGTCCCATGTGAGTGGTTATGACTCTACCCACAAACAGGGCTGCTTCTGGGGTGGAAGCAGGCATTGGGGGTCCAGGTCCCTGTAGAGTTCAGGATGCATTTGGATGTTTGTGGATTCAGGGGTTAGCAGGTTGGGAATGTTTATATACATTTGGGCTGCCTGTGAGTTTCGGTGTTTGTGGTTGGGTGTTTGTGGAATCCAGGTATCGTGGAATTGGAGTTTATATACATTTGGGCTGCCTGAGAGTTTGGGTGTTTATGGGTTGGGTGTTTGTGGATTCAGGGGTTAGCAGGTTGGGAATATTTATATAAATTTGGGCTGCCTGTGAGTTTGGGTGTTTATGGGTTGGGTGTTTGTAGAATCCAGGTATGGTGGAATTGGAGTTTGGGATGTTTCTAGAATCGAGGTCATCTGTTGGTTTAGGGTGTACGTGGTGTTCAGTGATGGTGCGGTTGGGGTGATTTGGAGACTCGGAGGTTTGGACTTTACAAGATTTGGGAGTTTGCAGCTTGGGGACTTACAATTTTCAGTGTGGGTTTAAAGATTGGCTACTTCGGGTTCATGTATAGTTGGGGCATTTGGAATTGATTGTATTTATTAGGACTGGGTGTTGGAGGTTTAGGCTGGGTTTGGGTGCTCTAAGATTTGAGGTTTAGAGGTTTTGGTGTATGTGGGTTTGGGTATGTAGAGTTTAGGGTGTCTGGGAGTTTGAGTGTTTAGAGAGGTAGGTTTAGGGTTTGGGGCATGTGTGGGTTTAGGTGATTGTGGGTCTGGAAGTCCAGAGACTTGGAGGAGTGGCTGACGCTGGTTTGGAGGTTCAGGGGTTGGTGGGATGCATGGCCCCTCGTTGCCCAGGCTTTCAAAGGCCAGGCCCAGCTGGCTGAGAGTGGGAGTCATGGTGGCTGCTGTCCTGCCCATGTGGTTGAGACGGTGGCAGTGCCCAGAGAAGATATTGGCATTGGCAAGTGCGCCGGCAGTCACTGGATCCTCTCCAGGACCAGGGGCTGGGGCACACAGCCTGCCAGGCGCTGACTCCAGTGAGGACTGGCGTCTCACATCCCTGGAATGACAGCCCCACTCCCGTGCCCCACTCCGACAGGTACTCTGTCATCACCCCCAACATCTTGCGGCTGGAGAGCGAGGAGACCGTGGTGCTGGAGGCCCACGACGCGCAAGGGGATGTTCCGGTCACTGTCACTGTCCACGACTTCCCAGGCAAAAAACTAGTGCTGTCCAGTGAGAAGACCGTGCTGACCCCTGCCACCAGCCACATGGGCAACGTCACCATCAGGGTGAGTGCAGACTGGCGCAGGACCCTGCTGACACCCACAGCCACGCCCACTCCCCCTCCTTCTGAGCCCCTCCCCTTCTGTCTTCTCCCTTTCTAAGCCCTGCCTTTCCCTGAGTCTCCACTCCTTTTGAGGCTCCTTCTCTTCTAAGCCCCTCCCTTCTCTGAGCTCCTCCCCTTCTGTCTCCTCCCCTTCTAAGTCTTCATTCCCTGAGTCTCCACCGTTTTTGAGACTCCTTCCCATCTAAGCCCTGCCCTTCCCTGAGACTCCACCCCTTCGGAGTCGCCTCTCCTTCTAAGCCCCTCCCTTCTCTGAGACTCCACTCCGAGTCTCCTCCCCTTATAAGCCCCTCCCTTTTCTGAGACCCCACCGCTTCTGAATCTCTTCCCCTTCGAGACCCCACCCCTTATGAGTCTCCTCCCCTTCTAAGCCCCTCCCTTCTCTGAGACTCCACCCCTTCTGAGTCTCCTCCCCCTCTAAGTCCCTCCCACTGAATTGCTTCCTTTTCCAAGCCCCTCCCCCTCGAAGTCTCCTCTTCGGAACTCCTCCCCTCTTAGTCTCCATCACTTTCTAAGTTCCCTCACCTGAGTCCCTCCCCCTTTCTGAACCCCTGCCCCTTCTGAGCCCCTTCTCCTGTAAGCTCTCTCCTTGTGACCTCTTCCGAGTCCCCTCCCTGGTCCCCCCTCTCCCCTCGCACCTCCTTCACATGTCCCTCCCTCCCCAAAATGGCCACTCCGGGAGACCAAGAATAATGGGCAGGCAAGGAGGGACCCAGCCCAAGATCCAGAAGCTGGATCGTGGGTACGGGGCCTTAGAACAGACCCCTGACGATGCCCTGCCCACGCCTAGATCCCAGCCAACAAGGAGTTCAAGTCAGAAAAGGGGCACAACAAGTTCGTGACCGTGCAGGCCGCCTTTGGGGCCCAAGTGGTGGAGAAGCTGGTGCTGGTCAGCCTTCAGAGCGGGTACCTCTTCATCCAGACAGACAAGACCATCTACACCCCCGGCTCCACAGGTGAGGCTGGGGGCGGCTGGAGAGGGCGGGGCACCGGCGTGGGTGGGCCAGGGTCTCACCAGGCTTCCTTGTCTCTCCCCAGTTCTCTATCGGATCTTCACCGTCAACCACAAGCTGCTACCCGTGGGCCGGACGGTCGTGGTCAACATTGAGGTACCAGCCAGAGGGGGCCCCAGGGGTAGCAGGGTCACAGGCTTAGGAGAGACAAAGAGATCGAGAGAGACAGAGAAAGACACACCGGAAGAAGTGCAGTGGCAGAGGCGCAGAGGCACAGAGGCAGAGAGATATGCAGACACACACCCACACAACACACACACCCACACAACACACACATACAGCACACAATGCGCACACACACAGCACACAACACACACACACAGAGGCAAAGATATGCAGACACATGTGCACACACACAGTGCAACACACAACACACAAACACAACATACACGACCACACAACACAACACACAACACAATACACACAACACAACGTGCATAACCACACCACACGCAACACACAACACAACACACACAACACAATACACACAACATACACAACCATGCAATACACACAAAACACACACAACACAACATACATAACCACACCACACACAACACACAACCACACAACACAACATACATAACCACACAATCACACACCACACACAACACACAACCACACAACACAACATACATAACCACACAATCACACACCACACACACAACACACACAAAACACAACACACACAACACAATACACACAACACAACGTGCATAACCACACCACACGCAACACACAACACAACACACACAATACACACAACATACACAACCACACAATACACACAAAACACACACAACACAACATACATAACCACACCACACACAACACACAACCACACAACACAACATACATAACCACACAATCACACACCACACACACACAACACACACAAAACACAACACACACAGCAAACAACCACACCACACACAACCACACAACATACACAACCACACAACACAATGCACACAAACATAGCACACACAACACACAACCCAACACACAACCACACAATACACCATACGGCACACACACACACACACACACACACACACACACACACACAGGTCGGAAGACAAGGTGGAGATCCAGGGAGACCCCAGGGAGCAGTGCAGGTGTCTGTGGATTCTGCTTTCAGTTAAACCCCTGATCACTTCACCTCCCTGAGCCTGTTACCTTATCTGAATATTGGGATCATGACAGATAATTCTATGTCATCTATTCTGCCGACGGCAGCCAGGGGACGCCTGTGAGCACCTGAGTCAGGGCCCATCCCTCCTCTGCCTACAGCCCTCCATGGCTCCCACCTTCCTATGGGTCAAAGCCCAAGTCCTCCCTGCAGCCCACAAGGCCCTGCACACCCTGCTCTGTCCCTTCCCTGCCCTCCCCTCTTCCCTGTGTCCCCTTTGCTCACTCTGCTGCAGCCACACGGGCCTCCTCCCTGTTCCTCCAACACCCAGGTGCAGTCCTGCCTTGGGGCCTTGGCACCTGCCGTGCCCTCTTCTCAAGAAAACCCTCTTCTTCCAAATATCCACACAGCTCGTCATCCCTCCTCCTCTAAGTCTTTGCTCGAATGTCACCAATGTCTCCATTTTACAATGAAGTCTCTCTGAGTAACCTATAAAGTCGCAAATACCCACCCTGAGCGTCCCCCCTCCCCGCCCACACACACTCCTCCTTCCTACCATGTCCTGCAAATGAGATGTATTCATTTGATAATTGCTTCTCCACTCGCCTCACCCTCTATTGAACCTAAATCCACCCAGGAAGGAATTGTTACGTTTGTTCAAGGGTTTTGTCACCTGAACTTAGCACAATGCTGGTATACAGTTGGGCTGAATAAAAAACTTACCGGAAGAAGCGAGAAGGATGGGAGGAGAGAAGGGGAAGGAGGGTGTTCTCATAGAATTATCATGAGGATGTATTGAAATCATACAAGGCTAGGTGCAGTGGCTCACACTTGTAATCCCAGCTCTTTGGGAGGCCAAGGCGGGAGGATCGCTTGAGCCCAAGAGTCCGAGACCAGCATGGGCAACATAGCCAGACCTTGTCTCTACAAAAAAGAAAAGTTAAAACAAAAAAACAGCTGTGTGTGGTGGTGCATGCCTGTGGTCGCAGCTACCCTAGGAGGCTAAGGCAGGAGGATCACTTGAGCCCAGGAATTCCAGGCTGCAGCGAGCCATGATCCCACCACTGCACTCCAGTGTGGGTGGCAGAGTGAGACTGTGTCTCAAAAAATAACTGGGGTAAATGCAATGGCTCAAGCCTGTAATTCCAACACTTTGGGAGGCAGAGATGGGAAGACTGTTCGAGGCCAAGAGTTCAAGACCAGCCTGGGAAAGGTAGGGAGACTGCATCTCTACAAAAAAAATTTTTAAATTATCTAGATTTAGGGATTGATGTGGTCTGTGGGGAACAGAGACCACACACCTCTTTTAAAGGCACAACAGTTGCCCAACTCCAGTTAGATGTCTCCTGCTAACCAGAGTACACTATCCACAGAAATGTCCTTGTTTCCAACAGAAGCTAGAAAAACAGACTTTTGGCCAGGTGCGGTGGCTCACTCCTGTAATCCCAGCACTTTGGGAGGCCGAGGCAGGCAGATCACGAGGTTAGGAGATCGAGAACATTCTGGCTAACATGGTGAAACCCCGTCTCTACTAAAAGTACAAAAAAATTAGCTGGGCGTGGTGGCGGGCGCCTGTAATCCCAGCTACTCGGGAAGCTGAGGCAGGAGAATGGTGTGAACCTGGGAGGCGGAGCCTGCAGTGAGCCAAGATCTCGCCACTGCACTCCAGCCTGGGTGACAGAGCAAGATTCTGTCTCAAAAAAGAAAAACAGATTTTTATGTGTTTTAATTCCTAAAGCCAGCTCATGGACTTCAGACATGCCACTTGCCTGATCCCTGTTACCTCTCTACAATTTCTTTTAAACTATTTACTCATTCATTCATTGTTATTATTTTTGAGACAGGATCTCTTCTGTTGCCCAGGCTGGAGTGCAGTGGCACAATCACAGCTCACTGCAGCATTGACCTCCTGGGCCCATGTGATCCTCCTGTCTCAGCCTCCAGGGTAGCTGGGACCACAGACGTGCGCCACCACATCCAGCTAATTTTAAAAATATTTTGTGGAGATGGAGTCTCCCTATGTTTCCCAGGCTGGTCTTGAACCCTTGACCTTGAGCAGCCTTCCCACCTCTGCCTCTCAAAGTGCTGGGATTACAGGCTTGAGCCATTGCGCTCGCCCTAATAAATTACTTTTTGAGATGGGGTCTCGCTCTTTCACCCAGGCTGGAGTGCTGTGGTGCAGTGATGCCTCATGATGTTTAAATGTTGGCAGCAGATGAAATGACACTACTAGTTATTAGTATTCAGAGAGACACTGAAAAAACGAGCCCCTACTCATGCGAACTATGTCCCAAGCCAATACAGTAGGTGCCATTATTATCTCCTGTTTCTAGATTTGCACATTGAGCACAGAGAGGTTAGGTAACTTGCCCAGGGTCACACAGCTTGTAAGTGGCACAGCAGGGATTCAAACCTAAGGTTGACTGACTCCGGTCCTTGTTTTTTTTGTTTGTTTGTTTGTTTTTTGAGACAGAGTGAGACTCTGTCTCCCAGGCTGGAGTGCAGTGAAGTGATCTTGGCTCACTGCAATCTCCACCTCCCGGGTTCAAGCGATTCTCCTGCCTCAGCCTCCTGAGTAGCTGGGATTACAGGTGCCTACCACCATGCCTGGCTACTTTTTGTATTTTTAGTAGAGACAGAGTTTCACCATGTTGGCCAGGCTGGTCTTGAACTCCTGACCTCAGGTGATCCGCCTGCCTCAACCTCCCAGAGTGCTGGGATGACAGGCGTGAGCCGCTGTGCCCACCCAGGTCCCTGTTCTTAACCACAGTAGACACTGTGCACAGAGAATGTCCAGACACAGAGAGGTCAGGGAGAGCTGAGAGGCTAAGCCCAGCCTCTGAAGAGCCACTTTATCCTGTATCCTTCCCTCCTGCCTCCCACAGAACCCGGAAGGCATCCCCGTCAAGCAGGACTCCTTGTCTTCTCAGAACCAGTTTGGCATCTTGCCTTTGTCTTGGGACATTCCGGAACTCGTCAAGTATGTCGGGTTCTTGAGGAGGGGGCTCAGGGCTCCCCTATCCCAGGAGAGGGAGCGGGGGTGCTCCGAGGCCTGAGCAGATCACTCATCCGCCCTCCTCACAGCATGGGCCAGTGGAAGATCCGAGCCTACTATGAAAATTCACCACAGCAGGTCTTCTCCGCTGAGTTTGAGGTGAAGGAGTACGGTAAGAGGAGGAGGGGCTGGGGGGAGGCAGCGCCCGGAACGCCTGGCCCAGCGCCGGCCCCACCAGCGCCGTCTCTCCCCCAGTGCTGCCCAGTTTCGAGGTCATAGTGGAGCCTACAGAGAAATTCTACTACATCTATAATGAGAAGGGCCTGGAGGTCACCATCACCGCCAGGTGAGGGACTGGGTGTGGGGCCAGGTAAGGGCCAGGTGAGGGACCAGGTGAAGACCAAGTGGGGGACTCGGGGGTGGGACCAGGTGGGAGGCTGCAGGTGGGGTAAGGTGAGGGGCTGGGGGTGGAGTCAGGTGAGGGGCTGGGGGTGGACTCAGGTGAGGGACTGGGGGTGGGGCAAGGTGAGGGGCTGGGGGTGGAGTCAGGTGGGGGGCTGGGGGTGGGGCCAGGTGAGAGGCCAGCAGTGGGTTGGGGGCTCCAGTCTTCAGCACAGGCAGGAGAAGCTGGGGGAGATCCCGTTCTCCAGGAGGGACGGACCTGAAGCCCTCCCAATCTGCCCCGTAGGTTCCTCTACGGGAAGAAAGTGGAGGGAACTGCCTTTGTCATCTTCGGGATCCAGGATGGCGAACAGAGGATTTCCCTGCCTGAATCCCTCAAGCGCATTCCGGTACCACAGACAGAAGCCGCTTTGATCCCTGCCCCAGTTCCCGCCTCCTCTGAGCCTGCTCCCCTCTCTGAGGCCTCCTCTCCCTTCCCAGATTGAGGATGGCTCAGGGGACACCGTGCTGAGCCGGAAGGTACTGCTGGACGGGGTGCAGAACCCCCGAGCGGAAGACCTGGTGGGGAAGTCTTTGTACGTGTCTGTCACCGTCATCTTGCACTCAGGTGAGGCCCAGTCTGAAGGTCAGGCTCAGGACCACCAGGTGGGCCGGTCTGAGAGGGGAGACCAGGTCAGAAGAGAAAGCCTAGTCTAAGGAGGGAGGCTCAGAGTGAAAGTGGGGTCCAGTCTGATGGGGTAGGCCCAGTCTGAGAGGGCAGGCTGAGTATGAAGGTGGAGTCCAGTCTGATAGGGGAGGCCTGGCCAGTATAAAGGTGGGGTCTGGGCTGATGGGGGCACAGGCCCAGTATGAAGTCTGTGTCCAGTCTGATGAGGGAGGCAGGGCCAGTATAAAGATGGGTCCAGTCTGATGGGGGAGGCAGGGCCAGTATAAAGGTGGGTCCAGGCTGATGGGGGGCACAGGCCCAGTATGAAGCCTGTGCCTAGTCTGATGGAGTAGACAAGGCCAGTATAAAGGTGGAGTCCAGTCTGATGGGGGGCACAGGGCCAGTATGAAAGTGGACTCTACTCTGAGGGGCGAGGCCTAGTCTGATGGTGGGGTCCATTCTGAGGGAGGAGGTCTAATCCTGAGGGGTGGCCCAGTAGCCTACACTCACAGCTGGTCCCCTCAGGCAGTGACATGGTGCAGGCGGAGCGCAGCGGGATCCCCATCGTGACCTCTCCCTACCAGATCCACTTCACCAAGACACCCAAGTACTTCAAACCAGGAATGCCCTTTGACCTCATGGTGAGACCCAGGGCGAGAAGGGGTCCCACTCCTCCCTCCGAGATCACCAGCCACACCCCTAAACTTCCCCCACCTGCACCCCACATCACAGGTGTTCGTGACGAACCCCGATGGCTCTCCAGCCTACCGAGTCCCTGTGGCAGTCCAGGGCGAGGACGCTGTGCAGTCTCTAACCCAGGGAGACGGTGTGGCCAAACTCAGCATCAACACACACCCCAGCCAGAAGCCCTTGAGCATCACGGTGCGTCTGGGCCCAGCCTCAGAATCGCATCACTGGGAAGACGCTACAGGGGTCCTGGTGTTGGCACAGTGGGGTCCTGCCATTTGCATAGAGATATTCTCATCTGCATAGAGGGGTTCTCTCCTGCGCCGTGGGGTCCTGTCATTTGCATAGAGATATTCTCATCTGTATAGAGTTTCTCTCTTGCAGAGTGGGATCCTGCCATTTGCACAGAGATATTCTCATCTGCATAGAGGGGTTCTCTCCTGCACAGTGGGATCCTGCCATTTGCACAGAGATATTCTCATTTGCATAGAGGGGTTCTCTGCTGCACGGTGGGATCTTTCCATTTGCATAGAGATATTCTCATCTGCATAGAGGGGTTCTCTCCTGCACAGTGGGGTCCTGCCATTTGCATAGACATTCTCATTTGCCTAGGGAGGTTCTGTCCTGCACAGTGGGGTCCTGCTGTCTGCATAGAGGGGTCCACAGTTTGAGGAAACAGGAATCTTCCTCTTGCATGCCCTGCTCCTTCCACTTACATGGAGAGGCGCTCCATCCACGCACGGTCTTTCCACTCCCACGGGGGAAGGAGCCTGAATCTCACAAGGAGGGTTGTGTAGTGTTTGGGACAGGCCCATTGTTGTGAGGTGCTCTCAGTTCTCCTGGCTTCTGTGCACGTGGCTCTGTTGCCCCTCACTGGGAGGGAAGCAAGTCTCATGACAGCTGCAGAGGTTACAGATGGCCTCCCAGTCCCTCTGCAGCTCCCAGGCTGGGTACCCCACTTACCCCTTGCTGTGCTCAGCCTATGCATGAATTTCCGGTGGCTGCCATAAAAATGGCCACAGCCTACTGATCTAAAGCAACACACATTTATGGGTCTATAGTTTGAGAGGTCAGAAGTCCTGGCTCTGGGGGAAAGTTCGCTCCCTTGCTTTTTCCAGTGTCATGAGGGCGCCCTAAAGGCCTGGTTCATGGCCCCTTCCTCCACCTTTAAAGGCAGCAGCATAGCATCTTCCAGTGTCTCTCTTTTTCTCTGTCTCTGTCTCTCCTTTCTCCCCTGGCCCCGCTTAATAAAGACCCTTATGATTACATTAGCTCCACCTACATAATCCAGGATAATGATTCCGTCTCCAGATCCCTAACTTAATCCCATCTGCAAAGCCCCTTTTGTCAAGAAAGGCCACCAATTCCCAGGTCTCAGGGATTCGAGTGCGGGTATTCTTGGGCGGCCACCAGCATGCATCCCTCTTTCCCCACCCAGGTGCGCACGAAGAAGCAGGAGCTCTCCGAGGCAGAGCAGGCTACCAGGACCATGCAGGCTGAGCCCTACAGCACCGTGGGCAACTCCAAAAATTACCTGCATCTCTCAGTGTCACGTACAGAGCTCAGACCCGGGGAGACCCTCAATGTCAACTTCCTCCTGCGAATAGACCGCGCCCATGAGGCCAAGATCCGCTACTACACCTACCTGGTCCGTGGCCACCTGGAAACCTCAGCCCCCGCCTCCTCCTTGCTTCTTCTGTAGTCCCGGGACCCCTTCCCCCATCCCGGATCCCTCCCTGCGTTCCCTCCCACTCACCCTCCCTAGCCTGATGCCAGCCTGTCCCCCCAGATCATGAACAAGGGCAAGCTGTTGAAGGCGGGACGCCAGGTGCGAGAGCCCGGCCAGGAGCTGGTGGTGCTGCCCCTATCCATCACCACCGACTTCATCCCTTCCTTCCGCCTGGTGGCGTACTACACGCTGATCGGCGCCAGCGGCCAGAGGGAGGTGGTGGCCGACTCCGTGTGGGTGGACGTCAAGGACTCCTGCGTGGGCTCGGTGTGTCCTGGGCTCGCTCGCCCCCTCTCTCCCTCTCTCCTCTTTCTCTCTCCCTTTCTCCTTTTCTCTCTACTTTCTCTCTCTCCTTTCCTCTCCCTTTCTCTGCTTCCTCTCTGTCTCCCTTTTTATCTCTCTTCCCCTCTCTCTTTATTTCTCTTTCCTTCTCTCTTTCCCTCTCTCTTCCTCTCTCTCCCTCACTCGCTCTCTCTTTCTCTCTTTATCTCTCTCCTTTTCTCTCTCCCTCTCTCCTTTTCTCTCCCTGTCTCTTTCCCTTTCCCTCTCTCTCCCCTCTCTTTCTCTCCCTCTCTTTCCCTCTTTCTCCCTCTCTCTCCCTTTCTCTCCCTCCCTCTCTCCTTCTCTCTCCCTCTTTCTCTCTCCTTCTCTCTTTCCCTCTCTCTCCCTCTCCCCTTCTCTCTCTCTTTCTCTCCCTCTCTCTTTCCCTCTCCCTCTCTCCCCCTCACTCTCCCTCTCCGTCTCTCCCTTTCTCTCTCTCTCTCTCCCTGTCTCTCCCTTTCTCTCTCTCTCTCTCTCCCTGTCTCTCCCTTTCTCTCTCTCTCCCTCCCTCTCTCCCTTTCTCTCTCTCTCTCCCCCTCCCCACCCCCAAGGCTCCCCCCAACCTTTCTGTCTTTCCACTGTAGCCCAGCACCCCCTCCATCCCAGGCACTCCTCTCTCCCAAAGCTGACTTCTTTCTGCGTCTCCGCCCCTCCCCACAGCTGGTGGTAAAAAGTGGCCAGTCAGAAGACCGGCAGCCTTTACCTGGGCAGCAGATGACCCTGAAGATAGAGGGTGACCACGGGGCCCGGGTGGGTCTGGTGGCCGTGGACAAGGGCGTGTTCGTGCTGAATAAGAAGAACAAACTGACACAGAGTAAGGTAAAGGCCAGTGTCCCAAGGCTGCTGAGAAGAGGCGGAGGCACAGAGCGGGGCTGGGGGAGGTGGGTGGGACTGGAGAGGGCAGTGCAGTGGGGGCGTGGCTGAAAGCAGAGATCGGAGCAGACCAGACACAGGGATGGTTGAGGCTGAAGATGGGAATGAGGTTGGACATGGGTTCCAATTGGGGATGGTCATGAGAATTGGACTTTTTTTTCTGTTTGTTTGTTTGTTTGTTTTTGAGACAGAGTCTCTCTCTGTCACCAGGCTGGAGTGCAGTGGCACAATCTCGGCTCACTGCAACCTCTGCCTCCCAGGTTCAAGCGATTCTCCTGCCTCAGCTTCCCTAGTAGCTGGGACTACAGGCGCCCATCACCACGCCAGGCTAATTTTTGTATTTTTAGTGAAGACGGGGTTTCACCATGTTGGCCAGGATGGTCTCGATCTCTTAACCTTGTGATCCACCCGCCTCGACCTCCCAAAGTGTTGGGATTACATACGTGAGCCACTGCACCTGGCTGAGAATTGCACACTTTCAACTGGGGCTTTGAGAGGCTGGTGGCAGCACACCCAGGGTCATCCAGTGGGGAAGGTTTCCGGAGTAGGGACGAAGACGGAGGTGGGGTTGGCTTGGGATCAGGAGTGAGGATGGGAATGCAGATGGAATCAGAGGGGGAATGGAGATAAGATTTGGAATGGAGGCCGGATGCGGTGGCTCACGTCTGGAATCCCAGCACTTTGGGAGGTCAAGGTGGGAGGATCACTTGAGGCCAGGAGTTCCAGATCAGCTTGGGCAACATGGCAAGACCCCGTCTCTACAGAAAAATTTTAAAATAGCTGGGCATGATGGCGCATGCCTGTAGTCCCATCTGCTTAGGAGGCAGAGGTGTGAGGATTGCTTGAGCCCAGGAATTTGAGGCTGCAGTGAGCTATGCTTGCACCACTGCACTCCAGCCTGGGAGACAGGGGAAAATCCCAACTTAAAAAAAAAAAAAAGAATGGAAAGAAAGGAGAAAAAAAAAGAAGAGAGAGAGAAACAGAGAAAGAAAATGAAAAGAGATAAAGAGGAAGGGAGGGAGGGAGTGAAGAATGAAGGAAGGAAGGAAAGAAGGAAGGAAGGAGGGAAGGAGGGAAGGAAAGGGGGAGCAAAGGAAGGAGGAAAGGAGGAATGGAGGGAGGAAGGGAGGGAGAGGAAGGAAGGGAAAGAAAGAAGACAGAAAGAAAGAAAAGAAAAAGAAGGCCAGGCATGGTGGCTCACTCCTGTAATCCCAGCACTTTGGGAGGCCAAGACAAGCGAATCATTTCAGGTCAGGAATTCGAGACCAGCCTGGCCAACATGGTGAAACCCCGTCTCTACTAAATACACAAAAATTAGCCGGGCATGGTGGCCTGCACCTGTAGTCCCAGATACTCGGGAGGCTGAGGCAGGAGAATCACCTGAACCTGGGAGTTGGAGGTTACAGTGAGCAGAGATCACACCACTGCACTCCAGCCTGGGTGACAGAGCAAGACGCCATCTCGAAAGAAAGAAAAAAAGAGAGAGAGAGAAAGAGAAGGAAGGAGAGAGAGGAAGGAAGGAAGGAAGGAAGGAAGGAAGGAAGGAAGGAAGGAAGGAAGGAAGGAGAGAGAAAGGAAAGTCAGAAGCAGGAATGAGGGAGATGAGAGCGGGACGGGGTGGGGTCATTTGGGAAGAGATACACAGGTGCATATGTGGGGGATCCCAATTGTCAGCCTGGCCTCCCTGCGTCCTGCCACCCCTATGCCCCCCGCAGATCTGGGACGTGGTGGAGAAGGCAGACATCGGCTGCACCCCAGGCAGTGGGAAGGATTACGCCGGTGTCTTCTCGGATGCAGGGCTGACCTTCACGAGCAGCAGTGGCCAGCAGACCGCCCAGAGGGCAGGTGAGGTCGCCACCAGGGGCCGGAATGGGGACAGACAGCACCTCCACCTCCCAGATGCTGGGAGCAGAGCTCTGGAATCCGGGGTCCTGGGTTCAAGCCCCGCCTCCACCACCACCTAGTAAATCCCTCCCCTCTGAGCCTCAGTTTGCTCTTCCATCAAATGGGAGCAGGAACAACCCCACCTCACACGATCGTGAGGGGTGAACCGAGGACACCTAGTAGGTGCCTCATCCATCTTCTCCTCGGTCCTCCTGCCCTGCAGAACTTCAGTGCCCACAGCCAGCCGCCCGCCGACGCCGTTCCGTGCAGCTCACGGAGAAGAGAATGGACAAAGGTGGGAGCCTTTCCTACCCACTCCTGCCGCTGAGCCCCACCCTAGGAGACCCCAGCCTGGCCATGTAGGAGCCAGGGAGGGAGGAGGGGAGGCCCTGGCGGCGGGGAAGTCCTCCCTGGGGTCTGTCCCTCGTCCCTCCTGCTGCCGGCCCCCGGCTGAGGGTGTGGCCTGGGGGAATGTGCTCCCGCAGTCGGCAAGTACCCCAAGGAGCTGCGCAAGTGCTGCGAGGACGGCATGCGGGAGAACCCCATGAGATTCTCGTGCCAGCGCCGGACCCGTTTCATCTCCCTGGGCGAGGCGTGCAAGAAGGTCTTCCTGGACTGCTGCAACTACATCACAGAGCTGCGGCGGCAGCACGCGCGGGCCAGCCACCTGGGCCTGGCCAGGAGTAGGTCCCACCGGGTGGGGCGGGGGGGCATCTGATGGGGGAGGAGACTCCTGTCTGAGGAGGGAGGATGCCCTGTCTGGCGGGGTGGGGCTGGAGGAGGCCTCTATCTGAGCGGGGAGGAGGCCTCTGTCTGAGGAGGGAGGAAACCTCTGTCGGAGAGGGGAGGAGGTCCCTGTCTGAGGAGGGAGGAAACCTCTGTCTGAGGGAGGAGGAGGCCTCTGTCTGAGGAGGGAGGAAACCTCTGTCGGAGGGGGGAGGAGGTCCCTGTCTGAGGAGGGAGGAAACCTCTATCTGAGGGGGGAGGAGGCCTCTATCTGAGGGGGGAGGAGGCCTCTGTCTGAGGAGGGAGGAAACCTCTGTCTGAGGGGAGAGGAGGTCCCTGTCTGAGGAGGGAGGAAACCTCTGTCTGAGGGGGGAGGAGGCCTCTATCTGAGAGGGGAGGAGGCCTCTGTCTGAGGAGGGAGGAAACCTCTGTCTGAGGGGGGAGGAGGCCTCTGTCTGAGGGGGGAGGAGGCCTCTGTCTGAGGAGAGAGGAGGTACCTGTCTGAGGGGGGAGGAAACTTCTGTCTGATGGGGGAGGAGGCCTCTGTTTGAAGGGGGGAGGAGGCCTCTGTCTGAGGAGGGAGGATGCCCCTGTCTGAGGGGTGGGCCGAGGCCCCTGTCAGTTGGGAGAGGAGGCCCCTGTCTGAGGGTGATGCAGATGAGGTGATGCCCTGCCAGTGTGAAGTAGAGAAGACCCAGGTCTGAAGAGGGGAGGATCAAGTCGGAGAAGCATAGATGCCCATCTGAGATGGAGGAGGCTCCCGTCTGAGGGGAGGGGACACTCCTGTCTGGAAGGGACAGAGGCCTTCAGATGAGGAGCCAGGAGGCCCAGGCCTGAGGGAGGAGAAGAGCCTAGTCTGATGGGGAGAAGGGCCCTTGCCTGAAGGCAGAGCAGTTTCCTGCCTGGGAAGGTCATCCCAGCCCCACCCATCAGTCTGAATTTGACATCACCAGTGCCCAGGACACTTGAGGTCTGTGGGAAAAGTCTAGAAAGATGATGGGGCTGGTCACACACTAATTACCAATGGGAAGGCTTAGGTGAGTTCCAAGTTTGGCTTCACCAGAGAAAACTAATTTGTGTGGCCTTCCAGAAAGAACTGCCAGACTCGATGAGTTAACAGGCAGCCCTTCTTTATTCATTCATGCATTCAGTTTTGAATAAGATGAGACTTCAGATCTCGTATCAAATAAGTCTTAAGGGAAGCAAAGAGAAATTTATCTTATAATAAGAGAAAATTGGCTGGGCATGGTGGCTCATACCAGCAATCCCAGCACTTTGGGAGGCCGAGGTGGGTGGATCACTTGAGGTCAGGAGTTCAAGACCAGTGTGGCCAACGTGGTGAAACCCCATCTCTACTAAAAATGCAAAAATTAGCCTGGCGAGGTGGCGGGCGCCTGTAATCCCAGCTAATCAGGAGGCTGAGGTGGGAGAATCGCTTTAACGTGGTAGGTTTAGGTTGCAGTGAGCTGAGATTGTGCCACTGCACTCCAGCCTGGGCAACAGAGCAAGACTCCGTCTCAAAAACAAAACAAAACAAAACAAAAAAAGAAAGGAAAAAGAAAATTGGCCAGGCACGGTGGCTCACACCTGTAATGCCTGCACTTTGGGAGGCCGAGTTGGATGGATTGCTTGAGTCCGGGAATTTGAGACCAGCCTGGGCAACATGGGAGAACCCCATGTCTACAAAAATAAAATAAAATAATTAGCCAGGTGTGGTGGTGCACACCTGTAGTCCCAGCTACTCAGGAGGCTGAGGTGGGAGGATCGTTTGAACCCAGGAGATGGAGGCTTCAGTGAGCCAAAATCACACCACTGCACTCCAGCCTGGGCGACAGGGCAAGACCCTGTCTCAAAAAAAAAAAAAAAAAAAAAAAAAAAAGAAAAGAAAAGAAAAAGAAAATGAAAATGAAAAGAAAAAAATTCAAGCAAATTTAGAATGATCTCCTTCACAAAGAGGCGATAGTGTGAGGGCCACTGGGAAAATTAGACAAAAAGTCTGGTCTACTGAAATATGGTTTACATCCACATGGATGGTGGGTTCTATTTTTCCCCAGAATTGTGTAATTCCTTTAGCCCATTGGGGGTCAGAAAAAGAATGGCTAAATGTTACTATCCCAAGGCACTCGGATTGATTATTCCAGGGTATGAGTAAATTCAGGTATCTCTTTAGGAATTCCACCGACTGTGGGCTGGGCTTAGTGGCTCACTCCTGTGATCCCAGCACTTTGGGAGGCTGAGGCAGCAGGATCGCTTGAGTTCTGGAGTTCGAGAGCAGTCTGGGCAATATAGTGAGACTTCGTATGGACGAAAACTTTTTTTTTTTTTTGAGATGGAGTCTTGCTGTGTTGCCCAGGCTGAAGTACAGTGGCACAACCTCGGCTCACTGCAACCTCCACCTCATGGGTTCAAGCGATTCTCCTGTCTCAGCCTCCTGAGTAGCTGAGATTTTTTTTTTTTTTTTGAGACAGAGTCTCACTCTGTCACACAGGCTGCAGTACAGTGGTGCAATCTTGGCTCACTGCAACCTCTGCCTCCTGGGTTCAAGTCATTCTCCTGCCTCAGCCTCCCAAGTAGCTGGGATTACAGGCACCCGCCACCAAACCCAGCTAATTTTTGTATTTTTAGTAGAGAAGAGGTTTTACCGTGTTGGCCAGGCTGGTGTCGAACTCCCGACCTTAGGTGATCCACCCGCCTTAGCCTCCCAAAGTGCTGGGATCACAGGCGTGAGCCACCGCGCCTGGCGGATTTCTGTATTTTTAGTAGAGATGGGGTTTCACCATGTTGGTCAGGCTGGTCTTGAACTCCTGACCTCAGGTGATCCGCCCACCTCTGCCTCCTAGAGTGCTGAGATTACAGGTGTGAGCCACTGTGCCTGGCTGAAAAATATTAAAATATATATATGTATTTTAAGGGATTCCAGCTACTTTGTTGTTATGGAGAACCAGAACCCAATTAAAGCCCGTCTATCATGTTTGAGGAAAGTGCAATTTGAATCAAAGCCTAGTCCAGTACAATTTCATTTACTTGCTGGTAGTGTCAAGCTGTTTTTGTTTATTTATATATTTATTTCAAGGCAGGGTCTCGCTCTTTCGCCCAGGCTGGAGTGCAGTGGTGCGATCACAGCTCACTGCAGCGTCAACCTCTTGGACTCAAGGGGTCCTTCTGTCTCATCCTCGGCCTTCTGAGTAGCTAGGACTACAGGTGCATGCCAGCATGCCAGCTAATTTTTAAATTATTATTTGTAGAGAGAGGGTCTCAATGTGTTGCCCAGGCTGGTCTCCCAACTCCTGGGCTCAAGCCATCCTCCCACCTTAGCCTGTCAGAGCGCTGGGATGATAGCACCACAACCAGCCTACCAAGATGTTTTTTTGTGCGTGTTTTTTTTTTTTTTTTTTAGTTTGAGTGGGAGTCTCACTCCATCGCCAGGCTGGAATGCAGTTGCACAGTCTCGGCTCACTGTAACCTCCACCTCCTGGGTTCAAGCGATTCTCATCCCTCAGCCTCCCGAGTAGCTGGGATTACAGGTGCATGCCATCACACCTGGCTAATTTTTGTATTAGATGGTTTTTAAAGGCCACTGCTTCTTCAGTGTTCTGCACCAGGTCTGGGAATGTTCTCAGCTCACCTCGTCATGTTCAGAATGGACAAATCCCTCAGAGGAAGCAGACACAGTTTCTCAGGACCGTGATCCTTTAGAGGCACATATGTACGTGCTTGCTTTCTTTTATTATTATCTTTTTTTGAGATGGAGTCTCACTCCATCACCGAGGCTGGAGTGCAGTGACACAATCTTGGCTCACTACAACCTCTGCCTCCCAGGTTCAAGCCATTCTCCTGCCTCAGCCTCCCGAGTATCTGGGACTACAGGTGCCTGCTGCCACGCCTAGCTAATTTTCATATTTTTAGTAGAGGCGCAGTTTTGCCATGTTGGCCAGGCTGGTCTCGAACTCCTGACCTCAAGTGATCCACCCGCCTTGGCCTCCCAAAGTGCTAGGATTACAGATGTGAGCCACTGTGCCTGGCCAAATGCTTTCATTTCTTTAAAAATCAAAGGGAAAGGAATGACTATAATCCAGTCTGCATTGTATATATCCTTATATCAGTACATTTGTGGGATGTAATTTTTAGGTTTTTTTTATGGAGAAGAAGTTCCCAAGGCAGATGTGTCTGGGGCTCGTGAGAATTCATCCTGCAGTCCTCCATGTCCGGGATGTATTTCACTGCTAGGAATCCCTCCTGGGCAGAGGTAGGATCTAAAGGTGTGACCGCTGAGGAAGTAGGTCGGCTCTTTTTTTGTTTGTTTTTTGTTTTTTTTGTTTGTTCGTTTCTTGTTTTTGTTTTCAGATGGAGTCTGTCTCTGTTGCCCGGGTTGGAGTGCAGTTGTGTGATCTCGGCTCACTGCAACCTCCACCTCCTGGGTTCAAGTGATTCTGCTGTCTCGGCCTCCAAAGTAGCTGGGATCACAGGCATGCGCCACCACGCCCAGCTAATTTTTGTATTTCTAGTAGAGATGGGGTTTCACCATGTTGTCCAGGCTGGTCTCAAAAGTCCTGACCTCAAGTGATCCACCCACCTCAGCTTCCCAAAGTGCTGGGATTACAGGGGTGAGCCACCGTGCCCAGCCTTAATTTTTGTATTTTTAGTAGAGATGGGTTTCACCATGTTAGCTAGGCTGGTCTCCAGCTCCTGGCCTCAAGTGATCCACCTGCCTTGGCCTCCCTAAGTGCTGGGATTTCAGGCATGAGCCATGGTGCCTGGCCTGCTCTGTTCTAAATGCAGATCTAAACCCCCTGCAGGTAACCTGGATGAGGACATCATTGCAGAAGAGAACATCGTTTCCCGAAGCCAGTTCCCAGAGAGCTGGCTGTGGAAGATTGACGAGTTGAAAGAGCCACCGAAAAATGGGTAAGGCTGGGGTACCCCCCATGCAACCCACCCCAGAGCCAGACCATTTAATTTGCATGCACCTGCTACCTCTCGTCTTCTCTGGAATCACAGTGCAACCCCACAGCCCAGCCTAGAAAAATCAGGAATTGGGTGACCTACATGGAGGCACCCCCAGACCCTTCCAGCCTGTCCCTCGGGGTCCCTGTGCACCAGCTCTCCCCCTCTACCCCCCTGCTAGATGATATCTCCTAATGCCCCAACCTCTTCTCCATCCAGAATCTCCACGAAGCTCATGAATATATTTTTGAAAGACTCCATCACCACGTGGGAGATTCTGGCTGTGAGCTTGTCGGACAAGAAAGGTGAGAGAGGATGCTGGCTGGTCCCCGGGAGGCAGGGACCCCAGGGTGCCTGAGTGTCATCTCATTTTATCCAAACTCAATCAACCCTATGTTTCTTGGCACTTTATTCTCTGCCCTGGTTACCACAGAGGTGGTGTTACCAGGAACTGCGGGAATCCTTAGTTCTCGTCTAACTTGGAAGAAAGAATTCAGCCAAGAAACACATAGCAAGGGTTAAGTAGCAGAGTTTATTGAAGGAAGAAACAGCTCTGGGCTGGTCCCCCTGGAAAAATAGTAGTAGCAATGCTTATTTAAAGAGACAGGGCCAGCCTCGGTGGCTCACACCTGTAATCCCAGCACTTTGGGAGGCCAAGGCAGGAGAATCACTTCAGGTCAGGAATTCAAGACCAGCCTGGTCAACATGGTGAAACCCCATCTCTACTAAAAGTACAAAACAATTAGCCAGGCAGGGGGTGGCAGGCACTTGTAATCCCAGCTACTTGGGAGGCTGAGGCAGGAGATTCGGTTGAACCTGGGAGGTGGAGGTTGCGGTGAGCTGAGATTGTGCCACTGCACTCCAGCCTGGGCAACAAGAGCAAAACTCCTTCTCTAAATAAATAAAAAGTGACAGTATACTCTGAAAGATGACACAGACATGGCTGCTCAAGAGAATGAGCCAGCAGCAGATACTGCTGGTGGACTCTTTTTATGAGACTCTTACATGATTTTTCGTGAAGGGGCGTGAGCGGGTGTCACTTGTAAGCATGTTTTGGGAGGTCTCTTTGGGCGAGCAGACTCTGTGGCTGTATGTACTAGCATGCACGTGGCATGTCTCATTAGCATCTAAAATCTCCACCCACGGGTGTGTTTTTTACTATGATAATGAGCAAAAGACAACTCTAGGGTGTTTTCAGAGCGGTGCACATGCTCATCATCGGGGAAATTCCCTAGCAAAGTTACTTCCAGCTAGGACCTGATAAGTCCCCTTCAGGGCCAGAGGACCCCAACCACAAGGCCACGTGTAGCTAACATAGCCGTCGTCCTTTTCGCTGACTGCCAGTGAGCAGCGCTATCAGTAGGCAGCCTGTCTGGGACTTCTTTTCCCAGAAAGCTCCCCTGCCTGCTCATTTCCGCCTATCTGCCTACTCTAACAGTGTCAAAAGCTAGACGGGGTGGGGGTACAGTCTCTAAAATTGATGCTTTTCTTTCTTTCTTTTTTTTTTTGAGAAGGAGTCTCGCTCTGTCATCCAGCCGTAATTTATATGGTTTATTATAATTTATAATACATTTAATTATAATATTTATTTATATATTTATTAATTATAATATATGTTTATAATAGTTAATTATAATGTAATATATAATTATATATTACATAATATATTTCATATCTACATATTACATATATATTACGTATATACGTATTACATATGTAATATATAAACATGTATTATAATTTATACATTATAATACATTATAATAAATTTAATTATAATATAATTTAATGAATTATAATAAACCATAATTCATTATAATTTAATACATTATAATAAACCATAATTTATTATAATTTAATTTAGTTATAATACATAATTATAATTTACTATTAATATGTCACTTGTTATTGTTGACATATTAGCATATATAACGTATATTTTATTAGATATATAATATAAATGATGTATCATTTATTATTGATTACATATCTATAATTATACCATATCATAACTTATTACAAAACATTCCATTTAATTTAAATATACTCAAAATAGTATCATTTCAACATTTTGTAAAAAGTTGCAAAACCACAACCCACTAATAATGTGACTATAAGCTTTTAATATTTGATAATAATCTACTAGTATATCAAAATTGCTGATGATATATTTTACTTCTGTTTGCACTAAGTCTTCAAAATCCAGCATATATTTTACAATTCAGTGCATCTCATTTAGGATACTAGATTTTCTTTCTTTTTTTTTTTTTTGAGACAGGATCTTGCTCTGTCACCTAGGCTGGAGTGCAGTGGCATAAACAGGATGCTAAGTTTTCTTTTTTTAGTAGAGACAGGGTGTCGCCATGTTGGCCAGGCTGGTCTCAAACTCCTGGCCTCAAGCGATCTGCCTTCCTCAGCCTCCCAAAGTGCTGGGATTACAGGCGTGAGCCACCGTGCCTGGCCCAGGATGCTAGGTTTTCATTGGAAATACTTTGATCTGTATTTTAGGTTTCATAAAATTTACAGTTGAAAAGGTAGATTCTCAGGCCGGGTGCAATGGCTCACGCCTGTAATCTCATTACTTTGAGAGGCTGAGGCGGGTAAATCATTTGAGGTCAGGAGTTGGAGACCAGCCTGGGCAACATGGCAAAGCCCCGTCTCTACAAAAAAAAAAAAGAAAAGAAAAGAGAAAGTAAAGGTAGATCCTCATACTCAGAAATTGTTGCAAAAATACTTAAACGTTTTCCACTCATCATTTTTAAAAAATTAAGATTTAATTCACGTACTATATGTCACCCTTTTAAAATGTACAATTCAGGTCGGGCACAGTGGCTCACACCTGTAATCCCAGCACTTTGGGAGGCCGAGGCAGGCAGATCACCTGAGGTCAGGAGATCGAGACCAGCCTGGCCAACATGGTGAAACCCTGTTTCTACTAAAAATACAAAATATTAGCAGGACGTGGGGGCAGGTGCCTGTAATCCCAGCTACTCAGGAGGCTGAGGCAGGAGAATTGCTTGAACCCAGGATATGGAGGTTGTAGTGAGCCAAGATCGTGCCACTGCACTCCAGCCTAGGTGACAGAGCGAGACCCCATCTCAAAAAATAAATAAATAAAGAATAATAAAATATATAATTCAGTGGTGTTTCATATATTTACAGTGAGCACCAGTTGTTTGTTTTGTTTCGTAGGGTTTGGTTTTAGAGACAGGATCTCACTCCGTTGCCCAGGCTGGAGCACAGTGGTGTGATCATAGCTCACTGTAGCCTTGAACTCTTGGGCTCAAGCAATCCTCCCGCCTCAGCTTCCCAAAGTGCTGTGATTACAGCCATGGCCACCGCACCTGGCTAGATCATCAGGTTTAAAGTTTAAGTCTGAATTAAGTTAAATACATTTAAATACAAGTACATCAAATAAAAGTACAAATCCAGTTTCTCACTCAGGCAAACCCCATTTCGAGTGCTCAGCGCTCCCCCACGGCTTGGGGCTACCATTTCAGACATGCAGATATATTTTGGAGATTTCTCTTCCTCCCTACACGTAGATCTCTGAGTCAAACTACAAACGGAATGTAAATCATTAAATAATGGTAACTCCGGCCAGGCGCAGTGGCTCAAGCCTGTAATCTCAGCACTTGGGAGGCTGAGGCGGGTGGATCATGAGGTCAAGAGATCGAGACCATCCTGGCCAACATGGTGAAACCCCATCTCTACGAAATACACAAAAATTAGCTGGGCATGATAGTGCGTGCCTGCAGTCCCAGCTACTGGAGAGGCTGAGGCAGGAGAATCTCTTGAACCCAGGAGGCGGAGGTTGCATTCAGCCGAGATGGCACCACTGCACTCCAGCCTGGTGACAGAGTCTTGCTCTGTCTCAAATAATAATAATAATAATAATAAGAAGAAGAAGAAGAAGAAGAAGAAGAAGAAGAAATAATCCTGGTGACAGAGTCTTGCTCTGTCTTGAAGAAGAAGAAGAAGAAGAAGAAGGAGGAGGAGGAGGAGGAGGAGGAAGAGGAGGAAGAGGAAGAGGAAGGAGAAGGGAAGAGGAAGGAGAAGGGGAAGGGGAAGGGGAAGGGGAAGAAAAGAAGAAGGAAGAAGAAAAGAAGAAGAAGAAGAAGAAAGAAGAAGAAGAAGAAGAAGAAGAAGAAGAAGAAGAAGAAGAAGAAGAAGAAGAAGAAGGAAGAAGAAGAAGAAGAAGAGGAAGAAGAAGAAGAAGAAGAAGAAAAGAAATAATATTGGTAACTCCCAGCCACCACCTTCATCATCTGTCATTTGTTACTATTGACAGTATTGACAGCATTTAGTTCACGGGCTTCAGCAAAGACAGGCTGAGTTAGGGAGAGCTCCTGCGGTGTGGACTAAGAACTGAGACCCAGGAGCCTGGCCTTGTCCACTCCCCGACCTTGACACTCCGTGTTCTGTCTCTGCCCGGGCAGGGATCTGTGTGGCAGACCCCTTCGAGGTCACAGTAATGCAAGACTTCTTCATTGACCTGCGGCTACCCTACTCTGTTGTTCGAAACGAGCAGGTGGAAATCCGAGCCGTTCTCTACAATTACCGGCAGAACGAAGAGCTCAAGGTGGGTCCCGGGGTGGCAGAGGCTTCTTGGAGGCTGCAAGGGGGTACGTAGCCTGTTGCACACACACTTGCCCTGATACTTTCTCTCCCTGGCAGGTGAGGGTGGAACTACTCCACAATCCAGCCTTCTGCAGCCTGGCCACCGCCAAGAGGCGTCACCAGCAGACCGTAACCATCCCCCCCAAGTCTTCGCTGTCCATTCCTTATGTCATCGTGCCCCTAAAGACCGGCCTGCAGGAAGTGGAAGTCAAGGCTGCCGTCTACCACTATTTCATCAGTGACGGTGTCAGGAAGTCCCTGAAGGTCGTGGTGAGTGCTTGGGGCACCCACAAACCCTTGTCCTTCAGAGAGGGCTCCTGGTCTTCATACTATTGACTCAGGTTGGAGATACAGGCTCTGAGACACTAAGAATCATAGTGTCCAGCTTAGGAAATTTGGAAGTCCCAGAATTTCAGAAGCAGAGCCAGGATTGGGGTAAAGTGAGTGAGATGACCCCAGGCATAGAATTTTAGGGGGTGCCAAAAAGCTCATCAACCATCACCAATCAATAATTTTTTTATACTCAATTTAAAAATATTTATTTATTTATTTATTTATTTTTTGAGACAGAGTCTCACTCTGTTGCCCAGGCTGGAGTGCAGTGGCGCGATCTCAGCTCACTGCAATCTCCGCCTCCTGGGTTCACACCATTCTCCTGCCTCAGCCTCCCAAGTAGCTGGGACTACAGGCGCCCACGACCACGCCCGGCTAATTTTTTTGTATTTTTAGTAGAGACAGGGTTTCACTGTGTTAGGCAGGATGGTCTCGATCTCCTGATCTCGTGATCCACCCGCCTCGGCCTCCCAAAGTGGTGGGATTACAGGCGTGAGCCACTGCGCCTGGCAATGCTAGGGTAATTCTAAGGACAGTGCCCTGCTGACCATCTGTGTGTCGGTCTGTTCTTTTATTCATCCAACGACTCCCCCCACCTCCAACACTGCGTAGCCGGAAGGAATCAGAATGAACAAAACTGTGGCTGTTCGCACCCTGGATCCAGAACGCCTGGGCCATAGTGAGTCAGCTGCAGGGGGAGGGGCTGAGGGGCTGGTGGGGTGAGGGGAGGAAACGACCTGGGCTTAGTGAGGTAGGATAGGGCGGGAGGGAGCTAGAGCCATCGGTGCCTCTCACTCACCCTGCAGAAGGAGTGCAGAAAGAGGATGTCCCACCTGCAGACCTCAGTGACCAAGTCCCGGACACCGAGTCTGAGACCAGAATTCTCCTGCAAGGTGAGATACCCTTGACCCCGACCCCGTGGGTCCCAGGAAGGCATGGAGGGAGCCAAATTCCGTCTCATTCTGGAGGTGTTTATCCCGCACCTTTCTATTCCCCTTCAGCTAGAACAGCCCATCTGTGATGTTTTCCCTCTTTTAAATTTTTTTTTTTTTTTTTTTTTTTTGAGACAGAGTCTGACTCTGTCGCCCAGGCTGGAGTGCAGTGGTGCGATCTCAGCTCACTGCAAGCTCCGCCTCCCGGGATCATGCCATTCTCCTGCGTCAGCCTCCCGAGTAGCTGGGACTACAGGCGCCCGCCACCACGCCTGGCTAATTTTTTTTGTATTTTTAGTAGAGACAGGGTTTCACGAAGTTGTCCAGCATGGTCTTGATCTCCTGACCTCGTGATCCACCCGCCTCAGCCTCCCAAAGTGCTGGGATTACAGGCGTGAGCCATCGTGCCTGGCCTAAAAATTTTTTTAGCCATACAGATATTATTTGCTATGATTGGTTTTATAGAAGCCTCCAGATAGCATTTAGTTCAGCAAAGAGCTTTTGCTGATACATCAGTTTATTTATTTTAATTTTTTCTAGAACTTCTGTGCTTCTTAGATGGGAATTCAGCTTAAATGAGAAGCAATAGCCTGTAATCCCAGCACTTTGGGAGGCCGAGGCAGGCAGACCACCTGAGGTAGGAGTTTGAGACCAGCCTGGCCAACATGGTGAAACCCTGTCTCTACTAAAAGTACAAAAATTAGCCGGGCATGGTGGCACATGCCTGTAATCCCAGCTACTCGGGAGGCTGAAGCAGGATAATCGATTGAACGTAGGAGGCGTAGGTTGCAGTGAGCCGAGATCACCGCCACTGCACTCCAGCCTGGGCGGCAGAGCAAGACTCCGTCTCAAACAAAAACAAACAAACAAACAAACAAAAAGACAAGCAACATAGTACAAGAGCAGAAATTCTGGAGCTCATTTCTTGCCCCAGGAGGGAAGACTGGAGAAAGAAAGGGCCTTGCAACCTGTAAGCTATAAGGCTTTGGGGCAAGAGCCTTGGTTTTTTCACCTTTGGTAGGGGAAGAATAATAGTATCTACCTCCAAGGGTTGGTGTGACGATTTTTTTTTTTTTTTTTTGAGGTGGAGTCTCACTCTGTCGCCAGGCTAGAGTGCAGTGGCGCGATCTCGGCTCACTGCAACCCCTGCCTCTCGGGTTCAAGTGATTCTCGTGCCTCAGCCTCCCGAGTAGCTGGGACTACAGGCACCTGCCACCATGCCCAGCTAATTTTTGTGTTTTTAGTAGAGACGGTGTTTCACCATATTGGTCAGGCTGGTCTCGACCTCCTGAGCTCAGGTGATCCACCTACCCCGGCCTCCCAAGGTGCTGAGATTACAGGCTTCAGCCACCTCGCCCAGCCTGGTGTGACGATTAAATGAGATACTCCATGGTGTTCTCTTAGAACAGTCTGGGAAGTAACATTAAGTGCGATATAAGTATTCCTGAATATTGTTACTGGAATTATTTTACTACTGGTGAAACGAGACCCAAGGACCAGGGTGCCCCTGTGAAGCACGTCCCACTCCTAACAGTGCAGACCCCCGAACAGCCACTCAGCCACGCAGCCTCCCCTCCCCGCAGTCACATCCTCCCAGCCCTCGCCTGGCCCTAACCCCTTGGCCCTGGCTGGTTGGGAGGCTGGAACCCTTTTCACCCCATCCCAAGGTGGGTCACCCACCCGGCTTGAGCAACGTTCTCTTCCCACCTGCTGCAGGGACCCCAGTGGCCCAGATGACAGAGGATGCCATCGACGCGGAACGGCTGAAGCACCTCATTGTGACCCCCTCGGGTTGCGGGGAACAGAACATGATCGGCATGACGCCCACGGTCATCGCTGTGCATTACCTGGATGAAACGGAACAGTGGGAGAAGTTCGGCCTAGAGAAGCGGCAGGGGGCCTTGGAGCTCATCAAGAAGGGTGGGCTCCATGCCCCTCTTGGAGACCCCAGGGACCCCTTTCCGAGCGCCCCCCTCCCCTAAGACCCCACCTCATCGCAAGACCATGCCCTCCCCTGAGGCTCCACCTCCTCTCCTAGCCACTCCCCTCATTTGAGGCTCCACCTCTTCTCAAGGCTACGCCCTCTGAGGCCCTGACTACTCCCAGGCCAGGCTCTTCATGAGACCCCGCCTCTTCTCAAGGCCACGCCTATCCCCTGAGGGCCCCCACCTCTTCAAGGCCACGCCCTCTGAGGCCCTGCCTCCTCCCAGGCCAGAATCATGAGACCCTGCCTCTTTTCAAGGCCACGCCCATCCCCTGAGTCCCCCACATCTTCTCAAGGCCACACCCTCCTGTGAGGCCCCACCTCCTCTCCCAGCCACTCTCGTCTGAGGCCCCACGTCCTCCCCAGGCCATGCCTCTTCCCTGAGACTCCACCCCCTCTCTGAGAGCCCTCCCCTCCCTGAAAGCTCCCCACCCTCAAGATCCTTCCCCTGTCTGAATCCCTTGTCCTCTGAGAACTCTTCCACCTCCTCGTTCTGATCCCCCACCCTCTTTGAGTCCTTCCCTCTTTAAGGTCCCCTCCTCCCAGAACCCCTCCGCCACTCTGAGGCCCTGTCCCCTCTTTGCACCCCGCCTCTGCCCTTTCTGGCCTGCCCCCTCTGCTCATCCTGGGCTCTTTTGGGGGTTCCTCTCTCTTCCCTGCAGGGTACACCCAGCAGCTGGCCTTCAGACAACCCAGCTCTGCCTATGCGGCCTTCCTGAATCGGGCACCCAGCACCTGGTGAGTCCCAACAGCCAGCTCAGGCCATGCATACTCCCCACCCTCAACCCCCAGCAGGGCCCGGACCCTGGCCAAGGGTGGTCCCCTAGGCCAGCCTTGCCCAAACAGCCCTGGACTTGCAGAGTCCAGGCAAGCACTGGCTGAGTGGCCAGCAGTCATTAAGCATCCTTAAGCACGGACCGCATGCAACAGCTGGGTCCTGGGTCCTGGGAAGGCAAACCAGGCAAACTGGGCCAGGCCCTGGTCCCTCCCCACCCGCTCATTGGCTGGTTGACATGGCAGTCTCTGGATCTCAGAGCCGACTGGCTCATGCTCTGTGCCCACTCCAGGCTGACCGCCTACGTGGTCAAGGTCTTCTCTCTGGCTGTCAACCTCATTGCCATCGACTCCCAAGTCCTCTGCGGGGCTGTTAAATGGCTGATCCTGGAGAAGCAGAAGCCCGACGGGGTCTTCCAGGAGGATGCACCCGTGATACACCAAGAAATGATTGTAAGAGGCTGGGATTTAGGGCAAAATGGAAGAGAAGGGCTCCTGAGTCTCACAGGATGAACATGAGAGAGAGGCCCACCTCCCTGTGCCGACTGCCCAATTCCCTTTACAAAGATTGGGCTGGGGGATGGGGGCAGGGAGACAAATGAGCCAGAGGCGTCACTCCAGCATTGCAAAACCAGAGACCTGCGAAGCCCAGTGCGAAATGAAGATGCACGGCCCCTCGCTCAGAAATTATTAAGAATTTCATTAAACCAAGTGCAGGGATCCTGCCTGGGAATCCCTTTCTCACAGTCAATCCATCAACACCTGCATTCTCCCATGATGTTACAGGAATCACCCCCTTCTCTCCATCCTCATGGCCAGCCCCTGGTCCAAGCAACACTCTCCCCGCCCCTCCTTATTTGGAGACCTTGTAGAAGCCACCTCCTGGTCATCATCCTGGTGGCCTCCCACTTTTGTTGGCTCTCAGACACTCACCACATAGCAGCTGGGGTGATTTTTTCAAATCCAGCTGGATCAGTTCTTAGAAAGTCCCGTGGCTCCCCCTATGGCTCTTAAACACAAAACTCCTTCGAGCACTGTTTCTCGAAGTGTAATCCTCAGACCAGCAGCAGCAGCAGCACCCATGACTTACTAAAACTGTGCATTCTGTGGCTGGGCTCGACGGCCCATGCCTGTAATCCCAGCGCTTTGGGACGCCGAGGCAGATGGATGGCTTGAGCCCAGGAGGTCGAGGCTGCAGTGAGCCATGATCGTGCCACTGCACTCCAGGCTGGTAACAGAGCGAGACCCTGTCTCAAAAACAAGACATATTCTGAGACCGGACCCCAGACTCACTGAATCAGAATTCTAGGGGCAAGACCCAGGAATCTGAGGGGTGTGTGTGTGTGTTTGAGATGGAGTTTTGCTCTTGTCACCCAGGCTGGAGTGCAATGGCCCGATCTTGGCTCACTGCAAACTCCACCTCCCAGGTTCAAGCAATTCTCCTGCCTCAGCCTCCTGAGTAGCTGGGATTACAGGCGCCCGCTCCACCATGCCTGGCTAATTTTTGTATTTTTAGTAGAGATGGGGGTTCACCATGTTGGCCAGGCTGGTCTCGAACTCCTGACCTCAGGTGATCCGCCCACCTTGGCCTCCCAAAGTGCTGGGATTACAGGCATGAGCCACCGCACCTGGCCTAGGAATCTGAGTTTTTAAAAGTGCCCCCATTCCTCCAGGTGATGCTAATGTGTGCTGGAGATGGAAAATCACTGCCTCAGTCTCACCTTTCAGGCTTCCAGACTTCCAGCCTTTCTTTTCTTTCCAGGCTCCATCCATTGATAGGAACCTTGCTCTATTGTTCTACAGGGCCTTTGCACATGCTGTTTCTGCCACCTAGTATGCTAATCCCTGCCCTCTGTGAGAGTTGACTCCCTCAGGTACACTTTTTCCGACCTCCCCAACTGGGTCACACTCCCACAGTTCATTCTCGCTGCTATTTCCTCTTCCCTTGCACAGAACTCATCCACTTATAAGTATATATCTCTCTTGGCTGGGCACAGTGGCTCATGCCTGTAATCCCAGCACTGTGGGAGGCAGAGGCAGGTGGATCACCTGAGGTCAGGAGTTCGAGACCAGCCTGACCAACATGGGAAACCCCATCTCTACTAAATACAAAAAAAATAGCTGGGTGTGGTGATACATGCCTGTAATCCCAGCTATTTCGGAGGCTGAGGCAGGACAATTGCTTGAACCGAGGAGGCAGAGGTTGCAGGGAGCCGAGATCACGCCATTGCACTCCAGCCTGGGCAACAAGAGCAAAACTGTCTCAAAAAAAAAAAAAAAAAAAAAAAGTATATATCTCTTGAGGAGCTGGGTGGACCATATCCATCTTCCCTACTAGACAAAAGCTCTGTGAGGGCTAGACCCCGTGTCTGGTTTTACAATGGATCAAACCATTGTACCCATTGTACCAGCACAGAGGCCCTTCATTGACATTTGCAGAAGGAATAAATTATTGCATGAATTAATACTAAGAAGTTTGACCTTCCTGGGGCAGCAGGGTGACACCTAGAAGAGACTGAGCCCTGCCCAGACCCCCTGATTCTGAATCTGCAGGGGGGATGACTGGCATGTGTGGACACACCGGTGACCCCATCCTTGCTTTCTGCTCTCCATCCCAGGGTGGCTTCCGGAACACCAATGAGAAAGACATGGCCCTCACGGCCTTTGTTCTCATCTCGCTGCAAGAGGCTAAAGATATTTGCGAGGAGCAGGTCAACGTAAGTGCCCTCCATCTTCCCACCCTACCCTACCTTACCCGATGCAGAGCACAGCCACCTTGGAGAGTGAGAGGTTGCCTTCGGGGAATTTGCAGCTCTCCCAGTGCAATAACAGACATCACTGCAGTCATGATAATACCTAACATGTATTGAGCACTTCACTCATCTAATACAGACCCCCCTCTAATAGATTCACATGTTAAGTCTCATAATCCTTTTAGCAGCCTGAAAGGTAAGTTACACTTATTATCCCCAGTTTGCAGATGAGAAAACTGAGGCACAAAGAGATCAAAGGTGGGGATTCTTTCTGCCTGCCTTACAATTTTCAGAGGGTTTTCAGCCCATTTCCAAAAGTGCTTTCTACATCATTGCCACATGATCAGTACAGTTGCGTCCTTGCTGCTTCCTTAAAGAAAACTTGGGATACAGAGCTACGACTATTTCCTTAGTCCCGAGGATCTTTCAGGTGATTTTCAAAGGGATCCGTGACTCCAAACAGGAAATGGTGAAAACTGTTGGCTCATCACTGTCTCTTTCCTCTGGTTTTGATTCTGAAGCAGAGAAGTTTGGAAAGATGGGCCGCTGAGAGTCTGGAATGCCTTTGTCTGCTTTATTGTGGTGGTTTGTTTGTTTGTTTGTTTGTTTGTTTGTTTTTTGTGATGGAGTCTCACTCTGTCACCCAGGCTGCAATGCAGTGGCATGATCTCAGCTCACTGCACCCTTCGCCTACCAGGTTCAAGGGACTCTACTGCTTCAGCCTCCAGAGCAGCTGAGATTACAGGCACCCACCACCACACCTGGCTAATTTTTGTCTTTTTAGTAGACATGAGGTTTCACCATATTGGCCAGGCTGGTCTCCAACTCCTGACCTCAGGTGATCTGCCCGGCGTGGCCTCCCAAAGTGCTGGGATTACAGGCATGAACCACTGCACCCAGCCTAATTTTTTGTATTTTTAGTAGAGACAGGGTTTCGCCATGTTGGCCAGGCTGGTCTCGAACTCCTGACCTCAAGTGATCCACCCACCTTAGCCTCCCAAAGTGCTCAGATTACAGGCGTGAGTCACTGCGCCTAGCTGACCGTGGGGTTTTCAGTGGGTTGTTTAAATGTTTAGCCTTCTAAGTGGGAAGCCCAGGATTCCACCCCCAGCTAGTGCCTTCTCCCCGCTTAGGAAAAGAGATGGAGGGGAGGGGCCGGTGAAGAGAAAAACAAACACAGGGCTGTTGCCTCTAACATCCAAGAGGGACCAAGGCTGAGAGAGAGAGAAAGACAGAGAGAGAGAGGAGAGAGAGAGAGAGAGAGAAAGAAAGAAAGACAGAAAGAAAGAAAGAAGGGTGGGGGACTGTGGGGTCAGACAAGTCTGACTTCAAATCCTGGCTCACGGGCACTTCCACCCTTGAGCCTCACTCAGGATGTACATCTGTAAAATGGGGATAATAAATAACGATCTCTGTATTTTTAGGCCTCTGAGTTGTCCCAGATATAACACACACGTGACCCAGATTATAGAAAAATTGATGGGGAATTTATGTTCAGGCACCAAAGGCATCAAATACAGAGATGAAGGCAGCCTCAGGGACTCTGCCAGGATGATTTGCTCCTCTCTCCCATGATCTTCATTCCGTTCTTGGCCAATAATTCAGTTCAGGCAGAATATGGCTGCCTTCCTTAGAGAAAATATCAGATCAAGGTTAGGGCCTCCATATTCCCAGGGAAAGCCTCTGATTGGCTCAGCCTGGGTCAGATGACTACATCTGGACCAATCAGCTAAGGACAGGAAGTAGTCTCAGTGGGCAGACATGGCTGTTTCCACCGTGGCCACGTGAATGGAAGGGAGAAGAAATTCTTAAAAAAGAGAGTGGATGTCAGAGAGGCAAGTGGGCAGGAATAAAAGAGATTTTTTTCTGCTACAACATAGCAACATTGTAGCAGAGTATAGCACAGGCTGTGAAACCAGACTCCTGGGGTCAAGAGTGTGCTGTAATCCCAACTACTCAAGAGGCTGAGGCAGGAGAATCACTTGAACCGGGGAGGTGGCGGTTGCAGTGAGCTGAGATTGCACCACTGCACTCCAGCCTGGGCAACACAGCAAGACTCCATCTCAAAAAAAAAAAAGTGTACTATAACCAGCTTGGTAGAGCCCAGTGTTAAATTTCCAGGAATTTTTCAAGCTGGTCATTAAATACAATTATTATTAAAATCTAAGTATTAGGCCAGGCGCACTGAGCCTGTAATCCCAGCACTTTGGGAGGCCAAGGCCGGCAGATCACCTGAGGTCAGGAGTTCAAAACCAGCCTGGCCAACATGGCAAAACCCCGTCTCTACTAAAAATACAAAAATTAGCCGGGCATGGTGGAGGGGGCGCCTGTAATCCCAGCTACGCAGGAGGCTAAGGCACAAGAATCGCTTGAACCCAGGAGGCGGAGGTTACAGTGAGCCAAGATTGTGCCATGCACTCCAGCCTGGGCCAGAGCGAGACTCCGTCTCAAAAAACAAACACAACCAACCAACCAAACAAAAAAACTAAGTTATAAAACTTACAGTTAAATAAATTATATTAAACACAAAGGTTAGAAACACTCAAACTCATCACTTCCTAAATGCCTTACTCCCATAATCTATACTCTTGGGGTTACTTATGTCTGTTGGATCTGTATAGTGAAAATACTGTATGATACTGTGCTACTGCAAAGCTCTTCCCAACTCTACATTCAATGACGCCATATTGGTAGGTTGAAATCAGTGATGGAAGTATTTACATCATGGAAATGAGAAAACAGTACAAATCACGTCTTCCTCCATCCCCAGAAGGCTGTGTTTGGATCCTAACTCTGCCACTTACTTCCTAGGTGGTCTTTGCAAAATTACTGCATCTCTCAGGGCTCAGTATGCTCATCAGGTTTTATGAGATTAAATGTGTGGCTATCTGAATGACACAAAGTAAGTGTGAGCTATGATGATGAAGATAAAGATGATGATGATGATGATGATGATGACGACTGGATGAGGTGTTCACAGTGGTGTACTGAATCTGGCCCATACTAGTTTATGAGTAACAATTTGGAGAATGTCTCACCAACACTTTGTTCAGTGATGTCACATTGACACCGTGAAATTGGCCCTGGTGGGTGTATTTATACCACAGAAATTGTAAATCATTGTAAACCAAGGATCCCTCAACCCTCCCACTGGAGAGCTGGTTGTTAAACGTTTACCAGCACACCATGGGGTACATGGATTTCTCCAGATACATAATAGATATGTAGCAACAAGGCAGCTCATGGTGGCTAAAATATCTGGGAAATTCTCAAAAATGGACAAATCTAAGACAGACATATCCCAAGGACAGAAATCCCTGATGCTCAG
Source organism: Nomascus leucogenys (assembly GCF_006542625.1). Lineage (NCBI taxonomy): Eukaryota > Metazoa > Chordata > Mammalia > Primates > Hylobatidae > Nomascus > Nomascus leucogenys. The sequence goes on along the minus strand of NW_022095767.1, from coordinate 1,870,663 downwards.
GAAGTGCTGCTCGTATGATCCTTACTAATGTGACAGCAATGCCCACATGACCAGGGAATCTGATCCTCTTATAGAGCCTGCCAGGCAGCATCGCTAAAGCAGGAGACTTCCTTGTAGCCAACTACATGAACCTACAGAGATCCTACACTGTGGCCATCGCTGGCTATGCTCTGGCCCAGATGGGCAGGCTGGAGGGGCCTCTTCTCAACAAATTTCTGACCACAGCCAAAGGTGAGGGTTGGCCTGGAGGGGTGAAGGGAGATGCATGGCTGAAGTTTAGGGTGGGAGATACTGAGCTGGGATGCATGGCCTTTAGCTGAGCTGGGATGGATGACCCTAAGCCAAGCTGGGATGGATAGTCCTAAGGTGTCAAGCTGGGATGTATAACCCTGAGCTGAGCTGGGATGCATGGCTCTAAGGTTTAGCAGGTCCTCATTGTAAACCACACAAGAAAGTTTGTTGCGTCATTTATTCAACAAATGCATATTAAGCATTCATTTCAAAGGGAGAAGTGAGAGTTGATGAAACGAGAAGTAAGGTAGGAGCCAAATAATTGAGAGCCTCGAATGTTAGCCAGGACACCCGAACACCAGGAAGTCTAGCACGCATCTCTTTCTGAGCTTTCGCTGAGCCATCCCCAGGCTGGACAGAGCAGTGAGCCCTGGTGATGGGGTATCTTCTTTGCAGATAAGAACCGCTGGGAGGACCCTGGTCAGCAGCTCTACAACGTGGAGGCCACATCCTATGCACTGTTGGCCCTACTGCAGCTAAAAGACTTTGACTTTGTGCCTCCCGTCGTGCGTTGGCTCAATGAACAGAGATACTACGGTGGTGGCTATGGCTCTACCCAGGCAAGTGGGCCCACAGCCCCTAGGCACATGCATCCCTGTCTCCGGTGGCTTCCCACTGGCCTCCTAGAGAAGACACTGAGGCCCAGCGAGGCAGTTCTTCTTTCCCACGAGCCAGTGTGATTGGAGTGGAGTTGAAAATCAGTTTTTCTTAGTTGCAAACCCATCTATAGGTTCTAGAATACAATCTGGATACTCCAAGCTGTGTGTTGCCCCAGGTGTCTAGATCATGTTCTCAGGGCCCAGGTTCAGGTCTAAGCCTCTCTCTCCACCTGGTGGGTTCTAGACCAGCTTTCCGGTTCCACTAGGCTCACAGTCTTACTCTGTCTCACTGGTGGGCTCTAGACCAGGTTCCCAGTTCTATCTCACAATCTTACCCTGTCTTGCTGGTGGGTTCTAGACCATGTTCCTAGTTCTACCAGGCTCCCAATGTCACATTGCCCCACTGGCGGGCTCTATACTATGTTCCCAGTTACCTTGGGGCATTATGCAAACCCTCTTCTAGGCCATGGTTTCAGTAACTTCAGGCTTCGGCAACTTCAGGCTCCAGTTGACCTCCTTTCTTTCTGGTGGTCTGTCAATCACGTTCTCAGTGTTGCAGTGTCACTCTTGGGTTGTGGATTATATGCTCAGTATCCTCTGGCTACAGTTTTATTCTGTTTTTCATGAGTGGGTTCTAGACATATTCTGTGTCTCCAAGCTCTGGTCTGAGACTCTATCCTCTTGATGGGTCTAGACCACATCCTCAGGGTCGCTAGACCTTCAGTCTTACGTTTGGACTTTCTGATGGATTCTAGACGTGTTCTCAGCATCTCCAAGTCCTGGTGTAAGTTTCTGTCCCTTGGAGAGTTCTGAACATGTCCTCAGAGTCCAGTGTCCTCCAGTTATTACCCCTGCACTCTCTAGTAGGTTTTAGACCACACTTTGATGTCCCAGCTCTGATTTGAACCTCTTTATCCCCCATTGGATTCTAGCCACTTTCCCAGGCTCCCAGATCACCATCTTTCTCTCTTGTGGGTTCTAGGCCACCTTCATGGTGTTCCAAGCCTTGGCTCAATACCAAAAGGACGTCCCTGACCACAAGGAACTGAACCTGGATGTGTCCCTCCAACTGCCCAGCCGCAGCTCCAAGATCACCCACCGTATCTACTGGGAATCTGCCAGCCTCCTGCGATCAGAAGAGGTACAGTCACCCAGGAAAGCCCTCCTCACTCTCACTGTCTCCCCCTACACTAGCCAGGGTTTACTGGAAAGCAAGAGGGAGGGCCAGGTGACCATCACAGGCAGCATAAGGTTTAATTCCCAACATGCTGTCTTCTCTCTTTTCACTCTGCAGACCAAGGAAAATGAGGGTTTCACAGTCACAGCTGAAGGAAAAGGCCAAGGCACCTTGTCGGTAAGGAACAGAAACCCACACCTGCCTGGCCCATGCCCCTCTGCCCCAGAGGGCCCATCTCCTCTTGTCCTCCGCAGTCCTAGTCCTGTGGGCTGACATGGTGTCTCCTCTCCCATCTTACCAGGTGGTGACAATGTACCATGCTAAGGCCAAAGGTCAACTCACCTGTAATAAATTCGACCTCAAGGTCACCATAAAACCAGCACCGGAAACAGGTAAAAGGAATCAAGGCCTTATCTGTCACCTTCCTCCTACCCCTCTTCTAATGTCTTCCCCGCTCCTGAATCAACACACAGGTATACCTTCTCCCATCTTTCTCTCTTCTGTGTTTCTAGAAAAGAGGCCTCAGGATGCCAAGAACACTATGATCCTTGAGATCTGTACCAGGTAAGAAGCTAGGTCACTGGGGTTCATCTTGGCCATCCCTCTATCTCTAGCAAGAATTCTTGCAAATAACATCCATGATATTCAATACTTTCCAAGTACACTGTGTATCTGATGCTGTTCTAAGTATCCACCATGTGGCCTAGAAGTAGAGAACACAGACAGTCCTTGCTTTGCATGTTAATGTGAGACCACAGAAATGACTATGTAAGTTGAGACTGTCAAACATCTTAGCAATCAATGGAGAAAAGTACACAATCATTCCACGACCTGTAAAGTTTTCTTTTTTTCTTTTTAGAGAGATAGGGTCTTGCTCTGTCAGCCAGGCTGGAGTGCAGTGGCACAATCATAGCTCACTGTAACCTCAAACTGCCTGGCTCAAGCGATCCTCCTGCCTCAGCCACTCAAGTAGCTGGGACTACAGGCGTGTGCCATGACACCTGGCTAATTTTTATTTTTTATTCTTTCTAGAGGCAGGGCTTCACTGTGTTGCCCAGGCTGGTCTCGAACTCCTAGCCTTGAGCATTCCTCTGCCTTGGGCTGCCAAAGTTTTGGGATTACAGGCATGAGCCACTATGCCCAGCCTAAATGTTTCTATTACAACATTTAAAATTATCATACTGCCAGTTATAAAGATACAGGGAAATGGCCGGGCGTGGTGGCTTGCGCCTGTAATCCCAGCACTTTGGGAGGCCGTGGTGGGCAGATCACGAGGTCAGGAGATCGAGACCATCCTGGCTAACACGGTGAAACACCGTCTCTACTAAAAATACAAAAAAATTAGCCGGGCATGTTGGCGGGCACCTGTAGTCCCAGCTACTCGGGAGGCTGAGGCAGGAGAATGGCATGAACCCAGGAGGCGGAGCTTGCAGTGAGCTGAGATTGCGCCACTGCACTCCAGCCTGGGTGAAAGAGCAAGACTCCATCTCAAAAAAAAAAAAAAAAAAGAATAAAATAAAATAAAGATACAGGGAAATGAAATTCATAGTAAGATGAGTATTTGACTACACTGTAATTTAAAACATTAGAACATTGAGATGGAAGGCGTATTTGTTTTTTTTTGTTTTTTTTCCTTTGTATGACACTTACGGAGAGTACTTTAGTTCAAAAAATGCTTGCCTTCTTCTCTTTGTATAATTTACAACATGGAGTAAACATCTTTTCTATGCCTTAGTACATTGTCTTGCTCCTTTCTAAGTTTGGATCAGCTTCCAATGTTTTATCCTTTGAGCTTTCCATGTCACAAAATTCCTCCAAGAGTTCCTTTAAAGTGACTTTGTATTCTATAACGTCCCTTCCTCTGGGACATCTTCATCCTTTTTGTCCCCATGACCTTCCTTATTTATGCTAATACATTTGCTTTCCCTGAGTTCCTCTACGCCACCTATCTCTCAAATGGCAGCAGGGTCAGCATCCCCATAGTCTGCTATTCTTCGATAATTCCATTTATGCTCTCTTTGAAGTTCACTTCTGGCATTATCACTTTTCATTTCTTTGCCGCATTTTTATCTTTGTTGGTCAGTTCCCTCTTTTGGTGATACGTTGTTGTAAAATCTTATTGGAGTTAGCCACCTGGAGACAGGGAGGCAACACAACTACACACTTTGCTGTCTGTGCATAAATTGAAGAGCAGAAGCTCAGTGACCAATCACTGATGGACTTTGAAAGGAGTGACAGTAATTGGCCCTCAATTATGATGCTTATCTTTTATTTATGTAGTGATTTCTAGACTGAAGAGTTAGCAACAAAGTTTATACAACTACTCATGATCAATATACCAAGGTTCTGAAAGTGAACCATGTCACTGGGCTACTAGTGTTATTTAACTGAATCATGCAAAGTGAGGGCTGCCTGTATTCTTGCCTTTGTTTTCTAGAACTGAAGCATGGAGGGGGTCAAATAATGCATCCAGTGTTATTTAGAGCTGGAATTTGAATCCATGCAGTTGGGTGCAGAGTCTGAGCTCTTAATCACCTTGACCATTATATTACCTTGCTCTTTATTTCCTTTGGGGAAATGTTTCCTAAAAAATGTAATGCCCCTCTGTGCTGCTATGTGGGAATCGGAAGTCTCAATGCCTGATCAGACCTCCTTGTCCAGGAACAGACCCTTGGGGCTGACCCCTCCTTGGGACCCAATGCCCTTCTTTCTGCACTATCCAGGTACCGGGGAGACCAGGATTCCACTATGTCTATACTGGACATATCCATGATGACTGGCTTTGTTCCAGACACAGATGACCTCAAGCAGGTATGAAGGCTCAGGAGCTGGGATAAGTGGAAAGGAGCCTGGGTTCTGGAAGAGGCTGCAGGGAGAGAGGGGTCCAGGAGGGATTTTTCACAGGCTCCACCTTTCCCCAGCTGGCCAACAGCGTTGACAGGTACATCTCCAAGTATGAGCTGGACAAAGCCTTCTCCGATAGGAACACCCTCATCATCTACCTGGACAAGGTAAGGCTGCATCATCCTCCCCTGAGAGGCTTCCATGGGCACCTTGACCTCTATCTGGCTGGTCTTTTCTTTTCCTTTCAGCTTTTGTCTCTGGGTCAGACTAGCCCTGGGCTAGAGGAGACAGGGTCTGTGCTGCTGAGTGATAGGGGAAGGAGCTTGTAAAATAAGGGGGTCAACCCAGCATCTTCTATAAACATCTCATCTTCTGACCATTTGCCTCCTCCAGCTTCTTATCAAAGTCTTAAACAACCATTGAAAAAAAGCCCCCTTTTTTTTTTGGGGTTTTTTTTTAAGTGCTTTGTAGAGAGCAAGTTCTTGCCTTGTTCCCTAACCCAATCCTGAGCTTTGTTTCTTTCTTTACATCTATTTCTCTCTTCTGTTGTTTTCTTTCTTTCAAGAGACAGGGTCTTGCTCTGTCACCCAGGCTGGAGTGCAGTGTCTTGATACTAGCTCACTGCAAAGTCAAATTCCTGGGCTCAAGAGATCCTCCTGCCTCAGCCACCTGAGGAGCTGGGACTGCAGGCCTGCGACACTGCACCCAGCTAATTTTTTTTTTCATAAATATTATGCTTTTGTACCCAGCTTTTTTTTTTTTTTTTTTTTTTTTTAACTGCAGCCTTGACCTCCCAGGCTTACATGATCCTCCCACCTCTGCTTCCTGAGTAGCTGGGATTACAGGTGCATACCACCACGCCCGGTGAATTAAAAAAAAAAGTTTGTAGATATGGGGTCCCACTGTACTGCCCAGGCTGGTCTTAAACTCCTGAGCTCAAGTGATCCTCCCACCTCAGCCTCCTAAAGTGCTGAGATTACAGGCATAAGCCCCTGGTGCCTGGCCCCAGTTGAATTTTTGTTCTTGTTTCTTCATAAATATTCTGTGTAAGTACCCAGCTGATTGTTTCATTTTTTGTAGAGATGGGGGTCTTGATATGTTGCTCAAGTTGGTCTCAAACTACTGGCCTCAAGCAATCTTCCTGCCTCAACCTCCCAAAGGGCTGGGATTCCAAGCATGAGCCACCACACCTGCCCCCCTTCTGTTATTTTCTCTCCATCTGGCATTCTCTGACTCTTTCATCTTTACCATAATTTGGGCTTTCTCCTCTCCCTTCTCTATTTCTTCCCATTCTCCTCTCCCCATATCCTCCCTGCTAACTCCTGATACCCACAGGGCCCCTCAATCCCATTTTAGTCAGCTTAAGTAACAATAGCTACTAAAACAAAACCCCTAAGAATATGGGGTCTTAACACAACAGACTTGTATTTCTCACTCATGTAAAGTCCAATTGGCATGGGGGGGTAAGGAAGGGTCCCTCTGCTCCATGTAGTCACTCAGGGATCCAAGCACCTTCCATCCTGTGGTTCTGCAATCCTTAGGATCTTTTGTAGTTCTCTGCAGGATTCATTCATTCTAGATGAAAATAAGATTGTGCATGGGTTGTTTTTATGGGCATAGATAGCAATCTGTTCATCCACCTGGCCACACCTAATTTAAAGAGGAGCTGAGAAAGGTAGTCTCACTGTGAGCCTAGGAAGAAAAGTAAATGGATTTGCTGAATTGTTCATTCATCTTTGCCACTTCCTCCTTGATCCTTCAATTTCTCCACCACTGCCTCAGCTCCCAAGACAATGCTGGACTCCCTCCCACATCACCCCACTGACCATGCTCCTCCTTCCCCCTCAGGTCTCACACTCTGAGGATGACTGTCTAGCTTTCAAAGTTCACCAATACTTTAATGTAGAGCTTATTCAGCCTGGTGCAGTCAAGGTCTACGCCTATTACAACCTGGGTGAGCAGCCAACCTAGGGCCTGGGGTCTGATGGTTCCAGGGGCCTGAGAGTCCCAGGTATATATGAATTGTGGAGATCTGAGAATGAAGGTCTAAGGAGTCCAGGGATTTGAGCATTAGTAGTATGAAGGTCCCACGGGTCTGAGGGTCCCAAGGATCTATGAGTTGAAGTTCTGAGGTTCTGAGGGGATCTGGGAATGACGGTCTGAGCAGGCCAGGGATTTCAGGATTAGTAATCTGAAGGTCCCAGGGGTTTGAGGGTCCCAAGTATCTATGAGTTGGTTCTAGGGATCTGAGAGTTGGGGTCTGATGGGTTCAGGGGTCTCGGGGTCCTGGGAATATGTGAGTTGCAGGGGGTTCTGAAAATAAGGGTCTAAGGATTCCAGGGATATGAGGGTTAGAGGTCTGAGTGTCCCAGGAATCTATGAATTTGGGGTCTGGGGGTCCCAGGCTTCTGTGAGTTGGAAGTCTAAGAGACCCAACGGTCTGAGAATCCCAAAGATCAGAAAGTAGAGGCGTTCTTGGGGTCCAAGGGATCTGAGGGTTTGAAGACCTAGCATCTCCAGGTCTGAAGACTGAGAATTGGGGATCTGGGCCTCCCAGGCATGGTCTTTGGAGGGAGGCCCTTATCCTCTCATCTTCACATCACGTCTGCCTGCAGCGGAAAGCTGTACCCGGTTCTACCATCCGGAGAAGGAGGGTGGAAAGCTGAACAAGCTCTGCCGTGATGAACTGTGCCGCTGTGCTGAGGGTGAGTTCCCTGGAGCCGGGAACAGGTGGGCCTGAGGAAGCCACACTTCCCCAGGTCGTCTATCCCATGGCTACGGACCCCCAAAGCCATACCCAGGGGATACCAAGAGGGGTAGGCTCCCAGGGCTGGCCACACCCGTGGGCAGTAGGCCCCAGATAAGGAGTGGGACTTAGACCCTGTCTCTACCCCCACCCTGCAGAGAATTGCTTCATACAAAAGTTGGATGACAAGGTCACCCTGGAAGAACGGCTGGACAAGGCCTGTGAGCCAGGAGTGGACTATGGTGAGTGGGTGATGGGCGGGGGTCACACATGTTTAGCTGTGTGTGTCCAATTGTGTGGTGGGTGGTAGGTATGGTTGTCATGGTGTGGCTTCAGGCTGTGGGTGTGGGTGACTGTGGTGTGTGTGTGAGCATGTATTGAGAGGGGCCATGATTGTGTGGGGAACCATGACTGTGAGTGGCCTGGGTATGCTCATGTGAGAAAAGGTGGATGTGGTTGTATGCATCATTGCGTGGGTGGCTGTGAGGTTGTAATTGTGTGTGGCTGTGGTTGTGTGAGGCTGTGGTTGTGGATGACAGTGAGTGTGAGGTCCTGGAGTTACACATATGACCGTAGTTTTCGGTGGCTATGGTTGTGTGCGTGGTTATGCCTGTGGCCATGAGGCTACAGTATTTTGTGCATATGAGTCGCTGTCATTGCATAATATGAATAGTATGTTACTATACACTGTGGGTGGCTGTGACCTCTGTGCATGCCTATGAGCATGACTGTATGTGGATGGTGACATGGGACCATCTGTGGTTGTGTGTGTAATGAGGGGTGGGCCATAGTGTGACTGGCTGTGATTCTGCAACTTTCCCTTGGGGGAGAGAGCCACATGCCCGGGTGCACTTGCAAACCAGGGTGCCCCTCATGGTCAACCTAGCCCACCACCCACACAGTCCACCTCTCCCCCACAGTGTACAAGACCCGACTGGTCAAGGCCCAGCTGTCCAATAACTTTGACGAGTACATCATGGCCATTGAGCAGATCATCAAGTCAGGTCAGGCTCAGCATGCTGCCTCCCGTGGCTCTTCCCTGGCTTCCTCCCCACGGCTCAGCTTCTTCCCTCTCCCCTTCACTCCAGGCTCGGATGAGGTGCAGGTTGGACAGCAGCGCACGTTCATCAGCCCCATCAAGTGCAGAGAAGCCCTGAAGATGGAGGAGAGGAAACACTACCTCATGTGGGGTCTCTCCTCCGATTTCTGGGGAGAGAAGCCCAAGTGAGTGCTTTTCCTGCGTGTGTGCCCGACCGCCCAACCGCCCCGCCCATGCCACGCCCACACCATTGCCACGCCCCTGCACCACGCCCACACTATGCCCCTTCCTGACCTGCCATTCCTCCTTGCAGCCTCAGCTACATCATCGGGAAGGACACTTGGGTGGAGCACTGGCCCGAGGAGGAGGAATGCCAAGACGAAGAGAACCAGAAACAATGCCAGGACCTCGGCGCCTTCACCGAGAGCATGGTTGTCTTTGGGTGCCCCAATTGACCACACCCCCATTCCCCCACTCCCAATAAAGCTTCAGTTATATTTCACGTGTCTGGAGTTCTTTGCCAAGAGCGAGAGGCTGAAATCCCCAGCCGCCTCACCTGCAGCTCAGCTCCATCCTACTTGAAACCTCACCTGTTCCCACTGCATTTTCTCCTGGCGTCCACCTGCGAGTGTGCTGACTTCTTTAGCTAAGGAGCATGGACCTGCCTCACCTGCACGTAGCATGCACCTGCGACTCACCTCCATTTCACCTGCACACTCACAGGCAGCTCACAGCCCCTTCACCTGAGTTCTCACCTCTTCGCTTACCGGCATCCTCACCTGTTAATCTTACCAATTTTTTTCTTTTATTATTGTTACTATTTTAAGTTCCAGGGTACATGTGCAGGATGTGCAGTTTTGTTACATAGGTCAAGTGTGCCATGATGGTTTCCTGCACCTATCAACCCATCACCTAGGTTTTTTGTTTGTTTGTATGTTTGTATGTTTGTGTGTTTTGAGGCAGAGTCTTGCTCTGTCGCCCAGGCTGGAGTGCAGTGGCACAATCTCGGCCCACTGTAACCTCCACCTCCCGGGTTCAAGTGATTCTGCTGCCTTAGCCTCCTGAGTCGCTGGGATTACAGGCGCCCACCACCTTGCCTGGCTAATTTTTGTATTTTTGGTAGAGACAGGGTTTCACCACGTTGGCCAGAACTCCTGTTGGTCTTGAACTCCTGATCTCAAGTGATCCGCCCACCTCGGCCTCCCAAACTGCTGGGATTACAGGTGTGAGCCATCACACCGAGCCCCCATTACCTAGTTATTAATTCCAGGATGTATTAGGTCTTTTCCCTAATGTTCTCCCCGCTCCCAATGTTACCAATATTTTCATCTGAATCTTTACCGGCTCGCTCCTCTGCACCCTCAGCTGAATCTATGTATGGGTTTCTGTTGTTGTTGTTTTGTTTTTGTGGGTTTTTTTTTTTTTTGAGATGGAATTTCACTCTTGTCACCCAGGCTGAAGTGCAATGGCGCAATTTCAGCTCGCTGTGACCCCGCCTCCTGGGTTCAAGCGATTCTCTTGCCTCAGCCTCCCGAGTAGCTGTGGTTACAGGCACATGCCACCATGCCTGGCTAATTTTTGTATTTTTATTACAGACGGGGTTTCATCATGTCAGCCAGACCGGTCTCGAACTCCTACCTCAAGTGATCTGCCCGCCTCGGCCTCCTGAAGTGCTGGGATTACAGGCGTGAGCCACCATGCCCCGCCAGGGTTTTTTGTTTTTGTTTTTGTTTTTGTTTTTTAGCATCCTCACCTGGCCCCAACACCTACATCTCTATAAATTTTAAGCTTACCTGTATCTTTACCTTAATAGCATTCTTACCTATATTCTCACCTTTTTCCACCTACATCCTCTCCGGTGAGTGTATTTTCTCTGCATCTTCATCCGGGTCCTCACCTGCATCTTTACCTGCATGCTTTTCTAGATATTTTCTTGTGTTCTTGCCCGCATTCTCACCTGCAGATTTACCTGTCTTCTTACTGTAACTGCCCAATGGGTTCACCTTGCCCGCTAGGTGACAGAACCGATTTATCAGACAGGGGGGTTGCAGTGGAGAAAGAGTAATTCGTGCAGAACCAGCTGTGCAGGAGACCGGAGTTTTATTATTACTCAAATCAGTCTCCTTGAGCATTTGGGAATCAGTGGTTTTAAAGATAGTTTGGTGGGCCAGACGCAGTGGCTCATGCCTGTAATCCCAACACTTTGGGAGGCCTAGGCAGGCGGATCACCTGAGGTCAGCAGTTCGAGACCAGCCTGGCCAACATGATGAAACCCCGTCTCTACTAAAAATACAAAAATTAGCCAGGCGTGGTGATGCACACCTGTAGTCCCAGCTACTTGAGAGGCTGAGGCAGGAGAATCGCTTGAACCTGGGAGGCGGAGGTTGCAGTGAACCGAGATCGCGCCACTGCACTCCAGCCTGGGTGACAGAGCGAGACTTCATCTCAAAATAATAATAATAATAATAATAATATAGTTTGGGAGGTAGGGGTTTGGGAAGTGAGGAGTGTTGATTGGTGAGGTTGAAGTTGGAATCATAGGGGGTCGAGGTGAGGTTTTCTGTCTTCCGTTCCTGGGTGGGATCACAGAACTGGAGGGGTCAGATTACTGGTCTGGGTGGTGTCAGCTGATCCATTGAGTTCAGGGTCTGCAAAATATCTGGAGCACTGATCTTAGGTTTTACAATGGTGATGTTGTCCCCAGGAGCAATTTGGGGAGGTTCAGACTCTTGGAGCCAGAGGCTGCAGGACCTCTAAACTGTAATTTCTAATCTTGTAGCTAATTTGTTAGTCCTGCAAAGGCAGACTGCTCCCCAGGCAAAAAGGGAGTCTTTTCGGGAAAGGGCTGTTACCAGTTTGTTTCAGAGCCAAACCATGAACTGAATTCCTTCCCAAAGTTAGTTCCGCCTATGCCCAGGAATGAACAAGGACAGCTTGAAGCTTAGAAGCAAGATGGAGTCGGTTAGGTCTGATTTCTTTCACCGTCATAATGTCCTCAGTTATGATTTTGCAATAGCAGTTTCATTACCTGCACCTCCCCCGGCATCTGTCCTTGTAGATTCGCCCGCACCATCAACCTGCAGGCCTGCTCTGCCCTCTCACCTGCATCCTCATCTGTCCTCATTTGCATCCCTTCTGCCCTCCTGCAGCCTCACCTCACTCTCCCAGACCCCGTTTCTAGATGGGCCTGAGCCAGGAGTCCATGCTTTGGGGTGAGCTGTGTCTGGTGACTGCACCCGAGAGGGGGCAGTAGGGGCTGGCAGGCAGGGCAGTGTTTCCGGCTGGAGCCCCAGGGAGGGGAAGACATGAGTCAGCAGTTAGGGAGGGAGTGTGGGGGCTTTGTGGTCACAGCATCACCAGCACCGCGTGGGGAGCAGCAGCCTTGGGTGTGGAGAGCGGGGGCACTGTTGCTAAAGGGGACTGGGGCCCCGAGCACCTCCTCTCACTGCACCGCTGGTCCTTTGGGGACTGGGAGGGTGTCTGTATGGAGGGTGGGATGCAGCCTCCCAGCTCTGCACCAAGTCATCACGAAACACCCACTGAGGCTGAAAGTCACACCTCCACAGCCTCTTTTCTTAAGATGCCCCACAACACTAGGGGTATGGGAAAATAGATGCACAGCTTACCCTACTCCTTCCAGCTCCTAAATGACAAAGCCTCCTGTCAAACACCTTGCAACTCACTGGCTATCCCAGCTGACATCTGCCAAGACCACCACTCTACTTCACATCCTTCTTCTCATTTCTTTTTTCTTTTCTTATTCATTCCTCCTTTCTTTTCTTTTTTTCTTTTTTTTTTTTTTTTTTTTGAGAGGAGTCTTGCTCTGTTCCCCAGGCTACAGTGCAGTGACATGATCTCGGCTCACTGCAACCTCCGCCTCCCAGCTTCAAGCAATTCTCCTGCCTCAGCCTCCCAAGTAGCTGAGATTACAGGTGCACACCACCATGCCCGGTTAATTTTTGTATTTTTAGTAGAGATGGTGTTTCACCATGTTGGCCAGGCTGGTCTCGAACTCCTGACCTCAGGTGATCCACCCGCCTCGGCCTCCCAAAGTGCTGGGATTACGGGCGTGAGCCACTGCACTTGGCCTTCACTCCCCCTTTCTTCTGTTTGGGATTCATTTCATTCATTTCTTCAACATATGGGGGTGTTTGGTGCTTTTGTTCGTGTTTGCTTTTATTTTGAGCTAAAACCTATCACTTGAGGCTGTGAACGGTGCAGATAGGATCTTATGAAACTTATATTCTAAAAGGGGGAGCAGGATAGGACCCATGAAGACAGCATGGGACCAGGCATGGTGGCTCACACCTGTAAGCCCAGCACTTTGGGAGGCCGAGGTGGGCAGATCATTTGAGGTCAGGAGTTCGAGACCAGCCTGGCCAACATGGAGAAACCTCATCTCTACTAAAAATACAAAAAAGTAGCTGGGCGTGGTGGTGGGCACCTATAATCCCAGCTATTCAGGAGGCTGAGGCAGGAGAATCGCATGAACCCAGGAGGCAGAGGTTGCAGTGCGCTGAGATGGCACCACTGCACTACAGCCTGGACAACAAAGCAAAACTCCATCCCCCACACTGCTCCCCCAAAGAGAAGATAGTGTGGAATGGATTTTGGATGGTGAAGATATCCAAAAAGGGAAGTTCACCCACACAGTGGGTCCAGCCGTTAAGAAGATCACTTAGAGTGGCATGAGGGCTAACGTATGTGATAACATAGCTAGGCTATATAACTAGGCATTTGGTAAAACACTAGTCTAAATGTTGCTAGAAAGGTATTTTAGCCAGGTACAGTGGCTCACGCCTGTAATCCCAGCACTTTGGGAGGCCGAGGTGGGCGGATTACCTGAGGTCAGGAGTTCGAGACCAGCCTGACCAACATGGAGAAACCCCATCTCTACTAAAAATACAAAATTAGCCAGGCGTGGTGACACATGCCTGTAATCCCAGCTACTCGGGAGGGTGAGGCAGGAGAATCGCTTGAACCTGGGAGGCTGAGGTTGCAGTGAGCCGAGATCGCACCATTGCACTCTAGGTTGGGCAACAACAGCAAAACTCTGTCTCAAAAAAAAAAAAAAAGGAAAGAAAGAAAGGTATTTTATATTTCTTTACTTTTTTGTCTTTTTTCTTTTTTTCCTTTTTGTTGAGAACAGGGTCTCACCATATTGCCCAGGCAGGTCTCAAACTCGTGGGCTCAAGCAATCCTCCCTCCTCTGCCTCCCTAAGTGCTGGGATTACAGGTGTGAGCCACAGCACCTGGCTAGAAAGGTAATTTTCAGAAACATCAACAACCACAGTTGACTTTCAGGACAGGAGATGAGCCTAGGTAATGTGAGTGGGCCGCACCTGATCAGTTGAAGGTCTGAGGAGTAAACACCGAAGTTTTCTAAAGAAGGAATTCTGCCTCAAGGTTGCAACTTAGAAATTCTGCCTGAGTTTCCAGGCTTTAGGCTTTAAGACTGTAGTGTCACCTCTTACCTGAGCCTCCAGCCTAACTGGCTTGTCCTGTGGACTTCAGACTTGCCAACTCCCATGATTGTGTGAGCTAATTTCTTAAAATAAATGTGTTACACACTCTCTCTGACTCTGTACTTCTCTCTCTCTCTTTCTCCATCTGTCTTTGTATCTCTGTGTCCCTGTCTCTCTAGCTTTCCGTGTCTGTCTCTTCTCTGACTCTGTATTTCTGTGTCTCTACAGATCTTTTTTTTTTTTTTTTTTTTTTTGAGACAGTCTCATGCCATTGCCCAGCCTGGAGTGCAGTGGCACAATCTCAGTTCATTGCAACTTCTGCCTCCCAGGTTCAAGTGATTCTTGTGCCTCAGCCTCCCAAGTAGCTAGGATTACAGGAGTGTGCCACCACACCCAGCTAATTTTTTATGTATTTTTTGTATTTTTTGATAGAGACAGGTTTCCCCATATTGGCCAGGCTGGTCTCAAACTCCCGACCTCAGGTGATCCACGTGCCTCAGCCTCCCGAAGTGCTGGGATTACAGGCGTGAGCCACCGCACCCAGCCTATAGATCCTATCTCTATCTCTCTGTCTATCTTCTATTGGTTCTGTCTCTCGGGAGACACCTGACCAATTCAGGGAGGGCTCCTGTGAGGAGAAGTTTCTTGAGTCAAGATGCAGATGAGCAGAGGGAGCCGGCTTTGGAGATCTAGGGAAGATGGTTCCCAGCAGCAGGAAGAGGAAGTGCAAAGACCCAGGATGTCTGCCTGGGGCAGAGTGAGCAAAAGCACGAGGGTCCAACCACAGAGGCCCCAGTGAAGGTCACTTGGTGTCTTAGCCTAAGCTCAGGGGCAAGCCGACAGCAAACTGTATCTATAAAGGGCCAGATAAGTGTTTTTGGCTTTCAGGGCCAAGAGGTAAAATCAAGGATATTACAAAGATACTTATGAAACGAGACAGAAGCCAGGTGCAGCGGCTCATGCCTGTAATTCTAGCACTTTGGGAGGCTGAGGTGGGCAGATCACCTGAGGTCAGGAGTTCGAGACCAGCCTCGCCAACATATAAACAACATATATGTTGCAACATATATAATGGTCAACATATAATACAAAAATTAGCTATGCATGGTGGTGGGCGCCTGTAATCCCAGCTACTCAGGAGGCTGAGGCAGGAAAATTGCTTGAATCCGGGAGGCAGAGGTTGCAGTGAGCCAAAATGGCACCACTGCACTCCAGCCTGGGTGACAGAGAGAGACTCTGCCTCAAAAAAAAAAAAAAAAGAAATAAAAAGGCCGGGTGCAGTGGCTCATGCCTGTAATCCTAGCACTTTGGGAGGCCAAGGCAGGCAGATCACGAGGTCAGGAGATTGAGACCATCCTGGCTAACACAGTGAAACCCCATCTCTACTAAAAATACAAAAAATTAGCCGGGTGCGGTGGCGGGCACCTGCAGTCCCAGCTACTCAGGAGGCTGAGGCAGGAGAATGGCGTGAACCTGGGAGGTGGAGCTTGCAGTGAGCAGAGATCGCACCACTGCACTCCAGCCTGGGAGACAGAGCGAGACTCCGTCTCAAAAAAAAAAAAAAAAAATCCAAGCATGAATGCATGCACACTCATACATGGACCTCCCCACACACATTAACATACCCGTGCAAGCGTGTGCACACACACAAGCACCAATGCACAGGAACACACACATGCACACACCTGCACACAGCACATATATGCACACCCACTTGCACTTGCGATGCATGTTCACACATACACACATGTGCACATGCACGCATGTACATGGACCACGTGCACATGCACACAGATGCACCACACACACGCATGCACCTGCCCACATATGCATGCACATTTACATGCCAGCACATGTATGATACACAGGCATGTACCTGCACACGTGTACATGATACACACTTGCATGCACACAACTGAATACACACATCCACATGCACACACTGCACACATATATGCATGCAGACTCAGGCACACACACAGAGCACACACCCACTCCTTTATTCCACTCTCGTACTTTTCACTGCACTTGTCACATCAAAACACAACAGAAGGCTAGACATGGTGGCTCACGTTTGTAATCCCAGCACTTTGGGAGACTGAGGTGGGTGGATCGCTTCAGGTCAGGAGTTCGAGACCAGCCTGACCAACATGGTGAAACCCCATCTCTACTAAAAATACAAAAAGCAGCCAGGCGTGGTGGTGGGCGCCTGTAATCTCAGCTACTCAAGAGGCTGAGGCAGGAGAATCACTTGAACCTGGGAGGTGGAGGTTGTAGTAAGCTGAGATCACGCCACTGCACTCCAGCCTGGGCAACAGAGTGCGACTCCATCTCAAAAACAACAAAAAATAAACAAACAAACAAAAAAACCCACAACATATTATTTTCTTGTTTATGAGGCTTCTTGTCTCTCTGGCTCCGCCAAAAGAGGATCACCATCGGAGCAGGGACCCTTCTTGCTGTTGTTCACTGCTGCATCCCCCACACCTAGAGCAGAGCCTGGCATGGACAGAAAGTCCTCGGTAAATATTTGGTGGCCCCAAGCGAATGAAGCATCGAAGAAGGGAAAGCTGGGGGCTCCCCACTGCACTTGCCACCTGAGTCACATTTTCAGAAGCCTCTGGAAAGTGTGAGAGTCTGCATGAGTGAGAGTGAGACAGGGCCAAGGCCGGGGGCGGTGGGGACCGGAAGAAGAGGAGGGTGAGTGGGGGAAGGGGTGGGGCTGAACCCCAGCTCTAAAGGCGGCCCACGGGTGCCTGTCCGCAGCGTGCACAGCCCAGGGGTGTTGAGCAATTTCGGTTTCCTCTGAGGTTGAAGGACCCAGGCGTGTCAGCCCTGCTCCAGACACCTTGGGCATGGAGGAGAGTGTCGTACGGCCCTCAGTGTTTGTCGTGGATGGACAGACCGACATCCCATTCACAAGGCTGGGACGAAGCCGCCAGAGACAGTCGTGCAGTGTGGCCCGGGTGGGTCTGGGTCTCTTGCTGTTGCTGATGGGGGCCGGGCTGGCTGTCCAAGGCTGGTTCCTCCTGCAGCTGCACTGGCGTCTAGGAGAGATGGTCACCCGTCTGCCCGTGAGTGGGACCGGGGGGCTGACAGTAGGTGGAGGCGAGGGGGGCTCTCCTGTGTCACTGTGGGTCACTGTGTGTGTGTGTCTGTGTGTGTGTGTGTGTGTGTGTGTGTGTATGTGTGTGTGTGTGCAGGACAGGGCACAGGCTGAGAGCAGCTGGCTTGACTGGTTGCTGCTCCCAGACTTGGGCGAGTGAATTCACCTCTCTGAACCTCAGTGTCTTCATCTACAAAATAAGGGCAGTCTCTTCACAGGGATGAAGTATGCTATGGCATGTGTAGTACCAGACGGTGCCAGCTCCACCTGTCGGAACCGACACCCCAGCACTGCCATGCACACCCCTGTGCACACACACATGCATTTTCTCTGTACTTTTTTATTTTTGAGACAGAGTTTCACTCTTGTTGCCCAGGCTGGAGTGCAATGGCTTGATCTCTGCTCACCACAACCTCCGCCTCCCGGGTTCAAGTGATTCTCCTGCCTCAGCCTCCCGAGTAGCTGGGACTACAGGCATGCACCACCAAGCCTGGCCAATTTTGTATTTTTAGTAGAGATGGGGTTTCTCCATGTTTGTCAGGCTGGTCTTGAACTCCCGATCTCAGGAGATCCGTCCGCCTCAGCCTCCCAAAGTGCTGGGATTACAGGTGTGAGCCACCGTGGCTGGCCTTCTCTGTACTCTTATTACTGTTACTGCAATTGTCATTAATTCTCTGACCATTTCCATCTGTGGAAATCTCTCGGGCTGCTTCCAGCTGGCTGTGGATGTGTCCGCCTGTCTGTGTGCCTCACCTGGGGGTCTATGTGTGCCCAACACCATACCCGTGTGGGCTTGGCCCCTTTTGTGTCCTGGGTCTGGATCCAGTGGCCACACATTCGTGTCCACGTACCCATGTGGACGTGTGTGCGTGTACCCACATGTCCACACACCCGTCTAGCTGCAGCCAGTGTGTTCGCATTGTCTTTGTCTGTGGGTCTCTGTGTCTGTAGATGCACATGGATCCATAAACCACAAACCACATGTCCACGCATCTGAGGCCACATGTGTCTTCTCAGCATCATGATGATGTTGAGGTCTGTGCCCTGTGGCAGGTGCTATATCCCAAGGGTGGTGTCCATGTGTCCAGCCATCTCGCTGTCTGCATTTTTTTTTTTTTTTTTTGAGACAAGGTTTCTCTCCCATCGCCCAGGCTGTAGTGTAGTGGTACAGCCTTGGCTCACTACAACCCCACTTCCCAGGTTCAAGTGATTCTCCTGTCTCAACCTCCTGAGCAGTAGCTGGGATTACAGGCATCCGCCACCGTGCCTGGCTAATTTGTGTATTTTTAGTAGAGATGGGGTTTCACCATGTTGGCCAGACTTGTCTCGAACTCCTGACCTCAAGTGATCCACCTGCCTCAGCCTCCCAAAGTGCTGGGATTACAAGTGTGAGCTACCATGCCTGGCTTTGTCCATGTATTTTTAAATATTACTTATTTATTTAATTAATTACATATTTATTTATCTTAGAGACTGGGTCTCACTCTGCTGCCCAGGCTAGAGTGGAGTGGCACGATCATAGCTCACTGCAGCATTGAACTCCTGGGCTCAAGCAAGCCTCCTGCCCCACCACATACAGGCACACAGCACTATGCGTGGCTAATCTTTAACATTTTTTGTAGAGATGAGGTCTTGCTGTGTTGCCCAGGCTGGTCTTAAACTCCTGGCCTCAAGCCATCCTCCCACTTTGGCCTCCCAAACTGCTGGGATTACAGGTGTAAGCCTCCGTGCTGGGCAATGTTACTTATTTATTAAACCCTTTTATTTATTTATTTATTTATTTATTTATTTATTTTTGAGATAGAATCTCACTCTGTCACGCAGGCTAGAGTGCAGTGGCACAATCTGGGCCCACTGCAACCTCCCGGGTTCAAGCGATTCTCCTGCCTCAGCCTCCAGAGCAGCTGGGATTACAGGCACCCCCCACCACGCCCAGCTAATTTTCGTAGTTTTAGTAGATACAGGGTTTTACTGTGTTGGCCAGGCTGGTCTCGAACTCCTGACCTCAGGTAATCTGCCCACCTCGGCCTCCCGAAGTGCTGGGATTAGAGGCATGAGCCAATGCACCTAACCTATTAAACCTTTCTCTAGTGCATACTATGTGCCAAACGCTGTAATAATGCCTTACATATATTAATTCATTAAAGGCCAAGCAGACGCCATTTGTAACTCCATTTACATAGAGGGAAACTGAGGCACCAAGTGGTTGTGAGGCTGCTGGACAGGAGGTGTGTGTCTGCAAGTGAGAGTATGTGGCCCTGTGTAAGTGTCTGAGGGTGGTGTCGGTGGCTATGGTCCTCATGTCTCATAGCCGTGTGTGAGCAATGCGAGGGTGTGTCCCCCGCTGCAGGTTCTTACCGCTGGCCCCTTCTGCATTTTCAGGACGGACATGCAGGCTCCTGGGAGCAGCTGATACAAGGTGAGTCAGAGTCCTGGTCCCAGGGAAGGAGATGAGATGATTCCCACGCCGCCCTCCCTGCCTCGGTCAATTGCCCAATATGATTTGCACAACTGGCCAAATCCTCACAGGTGCCCCTCCCCCAGGCCTGAGAAGCAGAAGTTTGGGTCACTCCGGAAGGGGTGGGGTTGATTCCAGGAGGTATACATGGTGACCCTTTAGGAGGCTGGCTTTTTACCTCCACTGTCTTCGTCTCTAACCTCTGACCCTCTTTCCCCAGAGCGAAGGTCTCACCAGGTCAACCCAGCAGCGCATCTCACAGGTGAGGGGGACCCTGGATCCTGGCAAGGGGCAGGGGTCAGGGCATCTCGGGAAGACCAGATAAACACCATACATACCAGTGTATTCATTCATTCATTCATTCCTTATTTACTCACAGAGTTGCTCAGAACATAGGCTGCAAGTGCTATGTATTTCCAGTTTTATTTATTTTATTATTTTTTATTTCTATTTATTCATTTATTTATTTATGAGATAGTCTCGCTCTGTTGCCCAGGCTGGAGTGCAGTGGCGTGATCTCGGCTCACTGCAATCTCTGCCTCCCGGGTTCAAGCGATTCTTCTGCCTCAGCCTCCCGAGTACCTGGGATTACAGGCATGCACCACCACGCCCGGTTAATTTTTTTGTATTTTTAGTAGAGACAGGGTTTCGCCATGTTGGCCGGGCTGGTCTCAAACTCCTGATCTCAGGTGATCCTCCCACCTCAGCCTCCCAAAGTGCTGGGATTACAGGCGTGAGCCACCGCGCCCGGCCTAGTTTTATTAATTTAATGAACTCTCATATAGTGCTTATGCTGTGTTATGTGCTGTGACACGCTTTCTACATATTAATTCATTACATTCCAAGCAGGTGCTATTAATGCATCCATTTTACAGAGAGGGAAACTGAGGCACACAGCGAGTACGAGGTGCCGCCTTGGTTTCTTGGTTTTGCAAACTTGCATGTTTGGACACTTTTTTTTTTTTTTTTTTTTTTTTGAGACAGGGTCTTACTCTGTCAACCAGGCTGGAGTGGCCCTATCATGGCTCACTGCACCCTCAACTTGCCAGGTGGAGGGATCCTCCCACCTCAGCTTCCCCAGCACCTGGGACTACAGGTGCGTGCCATCATGCCCAGCTAATTTTTTTGTTTTTTGTAGAGACAGGGTCTCCCTATGTTACTTCATCTGGAACTCCTGGCCTCAAACTCCTGGGCTCAGGGGATCTTCTTGCCTCAGCCTCCCAAAGTGCTGGGATTATAGGGGTGAGACGCCACACCCAGCAAAGTTTTGACACTTTTGGCAAATCACTTAACGTTTCCATGCCTCAGTTTCCCCACCTGCAAAAGGGGGATGCAAAGCGTTGAGACGTAGACTAAGCAAGTTAATTTGCTTCCCTGTGCCTCAGTTTCCCGGATCTGCAAAGCAGGGATAAAGCAAATTAATACATACAAACAGGCTAGGCAGGGTGGCTCATGCCTGTAATCCCAGCACTTGGGAGCCTGAAGGATCAGTTGAGTCCAGGAATTCGAGACCAGCCTGGGCCACATTGCGAGACCCCCACCTCTACAAACACACACACACACGCACGCACATGCACACGCACACACATGCACACACACACACGCACGCACACACACAAACAGCCTAGTGGTGACTGGCCTAGAGTCACACAGTAGGAGTAAGACATGTGAGGCCAGGCGTGGTGGCTCACACCTGTAATCCCAGCACTCTGGGAGGCCGAGGCAGGCAGATCACCTGAAGTCAGGAGTTCAAGACCAGCCCCAGCAACATGGCAAAACCCCGTCTCTACTAAAACTACAAAAAGTAACTGGGTGTGGTGGTGGGCACCTGTAGTCCCAGCTACTCAGGAGGCTGAAGCAGGAGAACCGCTTGAACCTGGGAGGCGGAGCTTGCAGTGAGCTGAGATCACGCCACTGCACTCCAGCCTGGGCTACAGAGCGAGACTCTGTGTCAAACAAACAAACAAACCAACAATAGAGAAAGACATGTGCTGACCGGCAGCCCCCTTTCTCTCTCTCCCCAACAGGGGCCAACTCCAGCTTGACGGGCAGAGGGGGGCCACTGCTATGGGAGACCCAGCTGGGCCTGGCCTTCCTGAGGGGCCTCAGCTACCACGATGGGGCCCTTGTGGCCACCAAGGCTGGCTACTACTACATCTACTCCAAGGTGCAGCTGGGCGGTGTGGGCTGCCCGCTGGGCCCGGCCAGCACCATCACCCACGGCCTCTACAAGCGCACGCCGCGCTACCCCGAGGAGCTGGAGCTGTTGGTCAGCCAGCAGTCACCCTGCAGACAGGCCACCGGCGTCTCCCGCGTCTGGTGGGACAGCAGCTTCCTGGGTGGTGTGGTGCACCTGGAGGCTGGGGAGGAGGTGGTCGTCCGTGTGCTGGATGAGCGCCTGGTTCGACTGCGTGACGGCACCCGGTCTTACTTTGGGGCTTTCATGGTGTGAAGGAAGGAGCGTGGTGCATTGGACATGGGTCTGACACGTGGAGAACTCAGAGGGTGCCTCAGGGGAAAGAAAACTCATGAAGCAGAGGCGGGGCGCGGTGGCTCACGCCTGTAATCCCAGCACTTTGGGAGGCTGAGGCAAGTGGATCACCTGAGGTCAGGAGTTCGAGACCAGCCTGGCCAACATGGCAAAACCCCATCTCTACTAAAGATACAAAAGTTAGCCGGACGTGGTGGTGCCTGCCTGTAATCCCAGTTACTCGGGAGGCTGAGGCAGGAGAATTTTGCTTGAACCCGGGAGGCGGAGGTTGCAGTGAGTCAAGATCACACCACTGCACTCCAACCTGGGAAATGGAGTGAGACTTTGCCTCAAAAAAAAAAAAAAAAAAAAAGAAAGGAAGAAAGAAGAAAACTCAGGAAACGAATCTTGGAGGACATGCCAGGGAACCCAAAACTCAAAGGCGAAGAGCTCAGTGGGCACCACCAGGGACCAAGAACTCAGCCATCTCGAGGGGCTGAAGCCCCGCAGGCACCTTGAGAAGACCCACGTAGACTGCAGACCCTGCCACGGACAATACTAAGGACAAAAACCCAAAGACTTGGGGTCTGTGGGCCCCCAAACATTGGGTAAAGTTGATTTGCCTGATATTCAGGAAGAAGGGGTGAGGGGTGGGTATTTATGCTTTTGATTCAGAAGAAAGTGGGACTTGGGATTCCAGGGACTTGGCTGGGGGTGGGAAACTTCCTCCACTTCCCTACTCTCATCATGAGTACGGACAGGGTGGGCGGGAGACTGATCATCAGGACTCCTCATGAAAAGCCCAGCCCCACCCCACCTACAGTCAGAGTCACACACTCAGATCCCACCCACAGACTGGTGGCCACACCTCAGCCTGGTCACGGTTAACACTCAGATTCATGAGCACAGCAGTGTGCTCGTAACTGTTTAACAACTAGCTGTCCTGGGAGGGGGACAGCTTTGTAATGTTTGCCAGTTTCCATGGGGTAAATGCTACCACCATGGCTGATTTAATCACTGCCAAGCATAGACATCCCTAACAGGACACCATGGATCTGTCCCCGGCATCCAGCCCAGGGCCTGGCACAAAGCAGGCTCTAGGGAAATGCTTGCTGATCGAAAGGAAGGAAGAAAGAATGACTATACAGTCACACCTATGGCATCCCACAAAATCTGTCACATGGCTGCATAATCTCAGCCACTCTTTCACAACTGTAGACTCATACACGCAGAGTGCCAGATTCATGCACAACCACACAATCACGTGGAAGTCATAGACGGCATCACAGAGAGTCGCAGTACTGTGTGTATGTTATAACACAACCACACAAAACTCAGCATCCCAGCTACACAGCCACCCCCAGAGGTGTCACTGTCACACTTGGTAATTAATACTCATTACATCAGACACAGACAGACCAAGTTATAGTCAGACCTGGTTACACACACATACGCACACACAACATCACAATGACAAACACACAACATTACACACACAACATCACAATGACAAACACATATTACACACACAACATCACGATGACAAACACATCACACACACATCACAATGACAAACACACATTACACACACACAACATCACAATGACACACATTACACACACATCACAATGACACACATTACACACACAAACATCACAATGACAAACACAATTACACACACAACATCACAATGACAAACACATCACACACACATCACAATGACAACACACATTACACACACACAACATCACAATGACACACATTACACACACATCACAATGACACACATTACACACACACAACATCATAATGACAAACACATCACACACACATCAATGACAAACACATCACACACACAACATCACAATGACACACATTACACACACAACATCACAATGACACACATTACACACACACAACATCACAATGACAAACACATCACACACACATCACAATGACAAACACACATTACAGACACAACATCACAATGACAACCACACATCACACACACACAACATCACAATGACAAACACATCACACACACATCACAATGACAAACACATCGCACACGCATCACAATGACAAACACACATTACACACACATCACAATGACAAACACACAACATTACACACATATACACCAGCCTGAGGGCCCTCCCCAGCCCAGACTAACACATCTTGGGGTGAGGACCAGACCTTGTTCATGACCCTGGGCCTCTTAACCACCGATCTTTGAAATAAATGGCAAATAGTTGTACCTGGATCTGTCTAGTTCTTAGGGGAAGAAACCGAAGAAGGGTGGAGAGGAATTGTCAGGCCTAAAGAGCCCCACAGGGAAAGGGAGGAGTCGGATGGGGGGCAACCATCCGCAACAAGTCGTGGCTCCTAGAGGCAGAGGGATGGAGGTAATGACCCATGGAGGTCATTTTACAGATGAGGAACCTGGACCAGGTTGGCTCAAGTCCATGCAGGGAATGTGGGGGAAACCAGAGACCTCACGTCTGGATCTGGCTTCCTCTCCAATCCACAGTTCCTGAGGAAGTAGAGGCTACATCCCGCAAGACGCCCTTATTAGACACATCCAGGACAGAGTGACAATCCGCCAAGTCAGCTGGAAGCATAAAACACAGGGAGCTGGTGGGTTGGGTGGCGGCAGATAATGATATGCATACAAATTAGAGGGTCTATGCAAATGAGCATTGCTGCAGTGTGGCTGGAGGGAATCCTTAGTTCCTAGGATTCTAGGATATGGGTTTCCACCCCAGAGGTGAATGTATTGTTATTATTGTTTTGTTGTTGTTGTGAATGACAAGTCAAAATTTGTGGGTTATTGTTGTTATTGCCAATGGTATTCTTGTCATTATTGCACAGTACAGGGATGAAGGAAACAGACTTTGTAATCAGATGATCCTGGGTTCTGAGTCCACTCTGCCACTCACCAGCTATATGACCTCGAGCAAGTTCCATTACCTCTCAATGCTTCAGTTTCCCCATCAGCAAAATGGTTGTGTGGGGAGAGGAACAACAGTACAGATTCACCATCCCAAATTCGAAATGCTCCAAATCTAGGCCGGGCGTGGTAGCTCATGCCTGTAACCCCAGCACTTTGGGAGGTCAAAGTGGATGGATAACCTGAGGTCAGGAGTTCCAGACCAGCCTGGCCAACATGGTGAAACCCCGTCTCTACTAAAAATACAAAAAATTAGCTGGGTGTGGTGGGGGGGCTCCTGTAACCCCAGCTACTCGGGAGGCTGAGGCAGGAACCCTGGAGGTTGAGGTTGCAGTGAGCCGAGATCACACCATTGCACTCCAGCCTGGGTGACAGAGCAAGACTCCCATCTCAAAAAAAAAACAAAAAACAAAAAACAAAAAAACATCTCCAAAATCTGAAACTTTTTGAGCCCCCAGTGTGATGCCACAAGTGGGAAATTCCACAACTCATCACATGTGACAGATTGCAGTGGAAATGCAGGCACACACCACGAAGTTTACTCAGCATCCTCAAAGGAAATCCCCGTCAGCAGCTATATATCATTTTCTCACATGCCAGATAGGTATCTCTCATCTTCTACTGTTAAGTACTTATGTGTGAATAGGTGGAGGAAAATGATTGCTGGTTAGTAGCATATAAATTCAGAGTCAGGAATGATGGTGATGTTGGCCGGGTGCGGTGGCTCACGCCTGTAATCCCAATGTCATATCCTACCTTGTTTTTAGTGTGATTGACTCTCCGTTAGCTGAGAGAGCCAGGCAGACTCCATTTTGGCTCCTTCATTTGCAGCCCCTTACCCAAACCCCTTCCTCAAGGACTTAAGCTGACTCCCAGCACATCCAAGAATGCAATTACTGACAAGATACCGTGGCAAGCTATATCCACGGTTCCCAGGAATTCGTCCGGTTGATAGTATCCAAAACCCCCGCGTCTATCACCTCGTGATAGATTTAAAGCCCCTGCACCTGGAACTGTTTGTTTTCCTGTCACCATTTGTCTTTTTAATTTTCTTGCCTGTTTTGCTTCTGTAAAATTGCTTCAGCTAGGCTCCCTCCTCCCCTTCTAAACCAAGGTATGAAAAGAAACCTAGCCCCTTCTTTGGGGCTGAGAAAATTTTGAGCGCCAGCCATCTCTCAGTCGCCGGCTAATAAAGGACTCCCGAATTAGTCTAAGAGTATGGCGTTTCTCTATAACTCGCTCGGTTACAACATTTGGAGGCCACAGCGAGATCCGCCACCGGGTGAAAGCTGGACCCATTCCGGGCTCCCCTGGAGAGACGGCGAGCTTATAGGGGAGTCGCCACCTCAAGACGTTCCAGGGCCATGTAGGCCACCATCTTCCAGAGGGGAATGGATCGCCTGCCGGTGTGCCCAACCAAATTCAACTCCTGAGTCCTCAGTTTCTGGTCCCGGGAAGGTAAGTCAGATCTGACTCCGTTTCTCTGGGAGGGAGGCGGCCCTGATGAGGGCGCCCCTCTGACTCTGTCCATATTCCAGGATGCTGGAGGACAGAGTCCAATATATGGACAGAGTCCTGGTTTCTGTCTGACTCTGTTTCTCTGGGAGGGAGGCGGCCCTGATGAGGGCGCCCCTCTGACTCTGTCCATATTCCAGGATGCTGGAGGGCAGAGTCCTGGTTTCTGTCAGGCTTCTCTGTAAGACTAGTCTCTCTCTCTCTCTCTCTCTCTCTCTCTCTCTCTCTCTCTCATCTCTTCTCCTTCTCTCGTTGAGGTCTCAAGGAGACCTCTGTTTTAAAACGGGTGGCGACCTCATATGACTTAGGGCAGCATCGAGCATAGCTCAATCCGAGCCGGGGGTTTATACCAGCCTGCCAATGCTAAGAGGAGCCTAAGTCCTCACAAGGGGAGTGGCCAGGCAGGCATCTGACTGATCCCATCACGGGACCCCCTCCCCTTGTCTGTCTATAAAAATTGTCATAATTGTCTATATACCCCAGTGTCTATTGTCCTGTTTAGTGTCTATTGTCCTGTTTGGTGTCTGTCTAAATTTCGTAGGTCAGGTCGCCGATATTGCCCAAGACGACTGGGTAAGGACTTCTTCGAAGTCCTTGTTGCAGACTTTCTATCACAGGAGGTCTCAGGCGTGTCTCTTCGGGTTGCCAGGCCACTCCTCCGCCAGTTTAGAAACGAAAACAGCCTCCTTCCCCCATAGCAGGGGCTCCCCAACCCACGGGTGAGGAGTGGGAAGTGACGGTGCCCGACCCCCTCCTCAGGGACCCCGGCTCCCGTGCCTTCAGGCGTCAAAGACCCCGACTTCCCCGAGCACCAGCGCGTCCGCACCCGGCTCAGAACGCAGGGGCCCGGACTGCTGCAGTGACCTTGATCCCGGCCCGGGCTTCTGAGCTGGGCTTGCAGCGCCTGACGGGGCCTGGAGGTGGGGCGGGGAGACTGCGGAGTAGTCCTGGCGACCCAGCGCTGCCCAGCAGGGCTCCTCCCAGCCTGAGAAGATCCGAGTGGCCCCTTTTCCTCCTCATCCCCATCCCTTACCCCGCACATCTACCTCTGTTCTTCCAATACTGCAGCCCCCCAGGCTGTGAATTTCTCTGTCCCTGCTGGGTTTAATATTTCTGCTTAAACCTTGTTAATTGCCTCCAGAATGGGAAAGTCTTCTTCTCAGCCCTGTAGAAATTGGAGCCCTCTCCAACGTATGTTACAGAATTTCTCCGCCGTGCGCGGTGGCTCACGCCTGTAACCCCAGCACTTTGGGAGGCCGAGGCGGGTGGATCACGAGGTCAGGAGATCGAGACCATCCTGGCTAACACGGTGAAACCCCGTCTCTACTAAAAATACAAAAAAATTAGCCAGGCGTGGTGGCGGGCGCATGTAGTCCCAGCTACTCCGGAGGCTGAGGCAGGA
Organism: Nomascus leucogenys; assembly: GCF_006542625.1. Taxonomy (NCBI): domain Eukaryota; kingdom Metazoa; phylum Chordata; class Mammalia; order Primates; family Hylobatidae; genus Nomascus; species Nomascus leucogenys. The sequence goes on along the minus strand of NW_022095767.1, from coordinate 1,842,601 downwards.
GAATGGCGTGAACCCGGGAGGCAGAGGTTACAGTGAGCCGAGATCGTGCCACTGCACTCCAGGCTGGGCTACAGAGCAAGACTCCGCCTCAGGAAAAAAAAAAAAAAAAAAAGTTCCAGAAGGAAGGACTCACTCCTGCCTGGAAAGGACCTCATACTGTCATCCTCACCACGCCCACAGGTGTCTGAAATTGGACAGCATTCCTGCTTGGATTCATCACTCTCACATCAAAAAGGCCAACAAACTCCAGCAAGAAACATGGGACCCCAAGCCTTGGTCAGGCCCCTTAAAACTGCACTTAAGTAGAGTGAAGCCATTAGATTAATTCTTTTTATTTACCTCTTTTGTTTGTTTCCACCTGTCATGCCCTCTGCTCCTTCCTACTCTTTTCTCCTTACTTCTTTCATGACAGGACGTGTATTTGCAAACACCACCTGGAAGGAAGGGACCTCCAAGGAAGTCTCTTTTGCAGTCGATTTATATGCTTTGTTCCCAGAGCCTGCCCGCACCCATGAAGAGCAACGCAATCTGCCGGTCATGGGAGCAGGAAACGTCGACCTTGCAGCAGGGTTTGGACACATAGGAAGCCGGCCTGGATGTGGAAGCTCTAAAGGTGCAGAAAACGGACTCCAGGGTGCTGCCTTTTACCTCTGTCCTGGAAATCACCCTGACTCTGGTTGTCGAGATTCTTATCAGTTTTTCTGCCCTCACTCGTCATGTGTAACCCTAGCTACTTACCCTGGAGGATCAACCCGGTCCTCAACCCTCTCCATAACTCTCACTTCCCATCCTAGACTGTGTAGTATGAGAAATTGTAACCCTCTTACCATAACTATCTGTAACCATGGTACAGTTCAATGGTATTATGGTATGTCATGGGGACTAAGGCTTTATATCTCAGGATTTAATGTTGGAACTATGTTCGCCATCCAGAAAAAAACCTGGTCCCGTGGAGCCCTCCTAAGCCAATGGGACCTTTAACTGATTTAGGTGATCCTATGTTCCCAAAACACCCAGACAGGGTCGATTTAACTGTCCCGCCGCCGTTCCTGGTTCCTAAATCTCAGCTGCAATGACAACACCTCCAACCCAGCCTGATGTCCATTCTGGACAGGGTACATCACCTCCTTAATCTCACCCAGCCTAAACTAGCCCGAGATTGTTGGTTGTGCCTGAAGGCCAAACCCCCATATTATGTTGGATTAGGAGTAGAAGCTGTGCTTAAAATGGGCTCTCTTTCGCTGGGTGTGGTGGCTCATGCCTGTAATCCCAGCACTTTGGGAGGCCGAGGCAGGTGGATCACAAGGTCAGGAGATTGAGACCATCCTGGCTAACACAGTGAAACTCCGTATCTACTAAAAATACAAAAAATTAGCCGGGCATGGTGGCGGGCGCCTGTAGTCCCAGCTACTCGGGAGGCTGAGGCAGGAGAATGGTGTGATCCCGGGAGGCAGAGCTTGCAGTGAGCCAAGATGGCACCACTGCACTCCAGTCTGGGCAACAGAGGGAGACTCTGAAAAAAGCAAAACAAAATGGGCTCCCTTTCTTGTCATACACGCCCCCACTGCCCTCACACTAGGAGACATGTCCAGGAACGCTTGTTGTCTAATTAGCACTGGATATAACTTACCTTCTTCTCCCTTTCAGGCTACCTGTAATCAGTCTCTACTTACTCCCTTAAGCGCTTCAGTCTCCTACCAGGCACCTAACAGTACCTGGTTAGCCTGCACTTCAGGTCTCACTCGCTGCATCAGTGGGACTGAACCAAGACCCCTCCCGTGCGTGTTGGTTCATGTGCTCCCCCAGGTCTATGTGTACAGTGGGCCAGAAGGACAGCTTCTCATCACTCCCCCTGAATTACATTCCAGGTTTCGCCAAGCTGCCCCACTCCTTGTGCCCCTTCTGGCTGGCCTTAGCATAGCTGAATCAGCAGCCATTGGCACGGCTGCCCTGGTTCAAGGAGAGACTGGACTAATGTCCCTGTCTCAACAAGTAGATGCTGATTTAAGCAATCTCCAATCAGCCATAAATATACTGCATAGGCAGGTAGAGTCTCTAGCTGAAGTAGTTCTTCAAAACCGCGGAGGCTTAGATCTGCTATTTCTCCCCCAAGGAGGGCTATGTGCAGCTCTAGGAGAGAGTTGTTGTTTCTATGCCAATCGGTCTGGAGTCATAAAAGATACTCTCCAAAAAGTTCAAGAAAATCTAGATAGATGCCAGCAGGAATGAGAAAATAACACCCCCTGCTACAAAACATGTTTAACTGGAATCCATGGCTGACTCCTCTCATCACTGGATTGACAGGACGCCTTCTCCTTCTCTTGTTAGAGTTAGTCTTCGAGCCTTTATATTAAATTGGTTTCTTAACTTTATAAAGCAGCGCATAGCTTCTGTCAAACTTATGTATCTTAGGACCCAATATAACCCCCTTGTTATAACCAAGGAATCGATGATTTGATTCCCCAAAACACAAGCGGGGAATGTCATATCCTACCTTGTTTTTAACCTGATTGACTCTCCGTTAGCTGAGAGAGCCAGGCAGACTCCATTTTGGCTCCTTCATTTGCAGCCCCTTACCCAACCCCCTTCCTCAAAGACTTAAGCTGACTCCCAGCACATGCAAGAATGCAATTACTGATAAGATACCGTGGCAAGCTATATCCGCAGTTCCCAGGAATTCATCCGGTTGATAGCACCCAAAGCCCCCGCGTCTATCACCTTGTGATAGCTTTAAAGCCCCTGCACCTGGAACTGTTTGTTTTCCTGTCACCATTTGTCTTTTTAATTTTCTTGCCTGTTTTGCTTCTGTAAAATTGCTTCAGCTAGGCTCCCTCCTCCCCTTCTAAACCAAGGTATGAAAAGAAACCTAGCCCCTTCTTCGGGACCGAGAGAATTTTGAGCACTAGCCGTCTCTCGGTTGCCGGCTCTCCCGAATTCGTCTAAGAGTGTGGCGTTTCTCTATAACTCGCTCGGTTACAACACCAGCACTTTGGGAGGCCGAGGCGGGTGGATCACCTGAGGTGAGGAGCTCGAGACCAGCCTGGTCAACATGGTGAAACCTCATTTCTACTAAAATACAAAATTAGCTGGGCGTGGTGGCACGTGCCTGTAATCCCAGCTACTTGGGAGGCTAAGGCAGGAGAATCGCTCGAATCCAGGAGGTGGAGGTTGCAGTGAGCTGAGATCACGCCATTGCACTCTAGCCTGGGCAACAGAGCGCAACTCTGTCTCAAAAAAAATAAAAATAAAAATAATAAATAAATAAAAGGAATGATGATGATGCCAAGCAACCACAGATTGTCCACATGGGTGGCTGAGACAGTGACCTTTGCTTTCAAATGGTTCAATGTATACCAACTTTGTGTCATGCACAAAATTATTAAAACTATTGTATGAAATTATCTTCAGTCTATGTGTACAAGGTATGTATGAAACATAAATGAATTTCTTTCTTTCTTTTTTTTTTTTTTGAGGCTGAGTCTCCCTCTGTCTCCCAGGCTGGAGTGCAATGGTGTGATCTCGGCTCACTGCAACCTCTGCCTCCCGGGTTCAAGTGATTTTCCTGCCTCAGCCTCCCGAGTAGCTGGGATTACAGGCACCCACCACAACCGGCTAATTTTTTTTCTTTTTGTATTTTTAGTAGAGACAGGGTTGCACCATGTTGGCCAGGCTGGTCTCGAACTCTCAACCTCAGGTGATCCACCTCCTTAGCCTCCCAAACTGCTGGGATTACAGGCTTGAGCCACCGTGCCCGGCCTATTCAAGGCCTAGGCATCTTGTGTGAGTTATACATTTATATACATCCTTTGCCTTCGGGCAGGAGCTGTTACTGTCTGCACATTTTAGATGCAGAACTGTAGCCCGAGAGAGGCAAGGATGCCCTTTACCTCTGCCAAGGGTATGCAGTGGATTCAGGGCAGTTTCCTGCCTTCCCTGGCCTTGCTGGGCTGGTGGGAGGTAGGAGAGCCCCCAGCGCCTGGCCCCAAACCCCGCTGGAGTTTCCTTCACTCTCATCACGGTCTTTCTGTTTCTGTGGCTTTGATGAGGAAACCAAGGTGTGGAGAGCATGTATTGATAAAAGTCACCAGCAGCTACCAACTTCCGCGTGGGGATGGAACCTCTTGCTAAGTTTAGCCTCCAAAACTCATTCTGGGAGGGGTCTCTCAACCTGGAGGAGCTGGAGAGAGAGGAAGAAGGAGACGTAGGTGAGGAGGAGGAGGATGGAAAGAGATGGGGAAGGGCAGACGAAGAAAGAGGGGGAAAGGAGGAGGAGGTGGAAGGAGGGAGGAGGAGGATGGAGAGGGAAAAAAGGGGAGAGCCAGAGGAGGAGCTGGAGGAGGGGAAGGAGATGAAGGGGAAGGAGAGGAGAGAAAGGAAAGACAGGGAGGGGAGGAAAAGATGGGAGGAGAACAAAGAAAAACCCCACAAAGACAGAAGCTGGTGCAACAAGAGACGGTACACCCATACTTGACCTTCAATAAAGTATAGTGACAGAGACCTCCTATACCAGGCTGCTAACCTACTTTTGACTTCTGAGAAGTTTATCTACCTCATTTCCGCTTTTCGCCTCCTGCGCTCCAGCGTCTTTTCAGATTGCATCCTTACTGCACCCTCCAACCCACCACCACCATCAGCTCTTCCTCAGGACCTGAAGTCCACCGTCCTCACCCTACCCCCACCCCCTGGGCAGGAAATCCTCCCCCCTCTTCATCTCTTGCCAAGACCAAGAGGTGGTAGAAGTAAAAAAGCAATGATGAGAAAACGAATTATTATTATTATTTTGAGACTCAGTCTCGCTCTGTCGCCCAGGCTGGAGTGCAGTGGCGCGATCCTGCCTCACTGCAACCTCCGCCTCCCAGATTCAAGCAATTCCCCTGCCTCAGCCTCCTGAGTAGCTGGGATTACAGGCACATGCCACCATGTCCGGCTAATTTTTTTTTTTTTTTTTTTTTTTTTTTGTAGTTTTAGTAGAGATGGGATTTCAACATGTTGACCAGGCTGGTCTTGAACTCCTGACCTCAGGTGATCCACCTGCCTTGGTCTCCCAAAGTGCTGGGATTACAGGCCACCATGCCTGGCCAAGAAAACAAATTATTAATCTCATAGTAGGATGCTATGTTCCTCCTGCTGAATGCCACAGCATTTGAACACTTGAGATGCATCGCTGCAGAGAATCAGGATGGTTTTTATACTGGAGCCTGATGACCAGAATGTGAGACAGAGGCAAGAGCCAATTAATCAAGGTTTCTGAAGCCAGCTTTAGCACACATCTGGGAAAATCACCAGCCACAGATGCCTCTGTGGCTGTTTTTCCAAAGAAGTTTCAGGAGGTTTTGTATTTACACATTTTTCTTTTCTTTTTCTTTTTCTTTTTTTTTTTTTTTTTTTTTTTTTTTTGAGGCAGTTTTGCTCTTTCGCCCAGGCTGGAGTGAAGTGGCATGATCTCAGCTCACTGCAACCTCCACCCCCTGGGTTCAAGCAATTCTCCTGCCTCAGCCTCCCAAGTAGCTGGGATTATAGGAGCCCACCACCATGCCCGGCTAATTCTTGTATTTTTAGTAGAGACGAGGTTTTGCCATGTTGGCCCGGCTGGTCTCAAACTCCTGACTGACCTCATGTAATCCACCTGCCTTGGCCTCCCAAAGTGCTGGGATTACAGGCATCAGCCACCACACCTGGCCTACACATTTCCTTAAAGAGGGGAATGGCACTGAGGAAGAAATTCAGGTAGGCAGTAAGACAAACCCTTACATTCTTTTGAGACTTTAGTTAGTGCACAGTAAATCTACATTTTACATAAGATAAAGTGAATGTTTGAAGAGGAAGGGAGGAATGATCAATCTTGTCTTGTCTTTGTCCTCCACCTGGGAAGATAAGCTTGTAATCGACATTGTCACTGTGAAATGGAACAGACTTTAGCTTTAGATTGCAGACCTAAAGTTAATATTTTCATGTTCTTGTTTATAGGAAGCCAGCAAAGAATTTCCTGAGGAAAGATCTGTGGGGATTAGCCCTTCATAGATGCTTGAGGCCTTTTACTTTTGGGGGTGGGGGGATATAGCTGATACATAAAACCAGTGACAGCTATTCATTGGATGAGGATGTGACAATGACTCAGCCTCCAAGCTTAGCCTTCCCTTTTGCACAAAGAGGTTGAGGGTTCTGATATTTTCTATTTTCCTTTACAAGCCAGACCCCCGAGGTCAAATCCCTAGTCTGTCACTTCCCAGATGGGTGACCTTAGTATTCATCCTTGGCATCTCTGGGCCTCAGTTTCCTCATCTGTAAAAGAGGATGAAAAGTGGCCTCTACCTTACCCTGGTTATTGTGAGATTACATGGCTTGAACCCTTAGATACTTTTACAGAGCTTGGCCCACAGTGAGCTCTTGAATCCTTATTAGCTATTCTTTTTGTAAGCATGTTATAATCATGTGTACATTTAAATTTCTGATTCTTTTCAGTTATCACATCAAAAGTGGCCTTACATTCACAGGCCACATCTAGTGTGTTTTTCAAAGGGTAATTGGTAACCAGTATGTAAACATTCAAAAATGTTGCACATGGGTGTCTCACACCTGTAATCCCAGCACTTTGGGAGTCTGAAGCAGGTGGATCCCCTGAGGTCAGGAGTTCGAGACCAGTCTAGCCAATATGGTGAAACCCTATTGGTGTTTCACCCACAAGCCAGGCATGTTGGTATGTGCCTGTAGTCCCAGCTACTCGGGAGGCTGAGACAGGAGGATTGCTTGAACCCAGGAGGTGGAGGTTGCAGTGAGCCAAGATCACACCACTGCACTCCAGACAGGGAGACAGAGCAAAACTCCATCTCAGAAAAAAAAAAGAAAAGAAAGAAAATTTTCACATAGACATGGACAAATCCAAATTTCTGGGTTTTCTTGGGAAGGTGGAAGCTATGACAACAGCCCAGGTTGGATAGTGGCTGTCTCCTTTGGATAGGGCATGGGCTCATCAGCTCACCACAGTCCCCACCACTCCCAGCTGTCTCTTACACTGAGGCTGAATGCCAGTGGCCTTTCATCATCATACTTGTGCTGTTGTTTTTAAGTAATAGTAATATTAATTATACTTCACATTTCTGGAGGACTCACTATGTACCATGATAAGTGTTAATCCTCCACTTTAACTTATTTAATTCTCACAATAACCTTGCAGGGAGGTACTATTTTTTTTTTTTTTTTTAGACAGAGTCTCGCTCTGTCACCCAGGCTGGAGTGCAGTGGCGCAATCTCGGCTCACTGCAAGCTCCGCCTCCCGGGTTCACGCCATTCTCCTGCCTCAACCTCTCCGAGTAGCTGGGACTACAGGCGCCCGCCACCACGCCCGGCTAATTTTTTGTATTTTCAGTAGAGATGGGGTTTCACCGTGGCCTCGATCTCCTGACCTCGTGATCCGCCCACCTCGGCCCCCCAAAGTGCTGGGATTACAAGCATGAGCCACCGCGCCCGGCCGCAGGGAAGTACTATTTTGACTCCTATTTTATGGATGGGGAAATCCAGGCACAGAGAGGTTAAGTCACTTTTCCATCAAAGGTGAGAAAATATATAACAGCCTGAGATGACCAAAAGTTTTAAGAAAAATGAGAGTTCATCGTTACATTAGTTCCCTGTTGCTGCTGAAACACATGATCACAAACTCAGTGGCTTAAAACAACACTATTTTATTTTCTTACAGGTCTAGAGGCCAGAAGTCCAAAATGAATCTTATGAGGCTAAAATCAAAGTATCAGCAGAGCTGTATTTTTTTCTGGGAGTTCTAGGGAATAATTCATTTTCCTGACTTTTCTTTTCTTTCTTTTTTTTTTTTCTTTGAGACGGAGTTTCACTCTGTCACCCAGGCTGGAGTGCAATGGCATGGTCTCAACTCACTACAACCTCCGCCTCCCAGGTTCAAGTGATTCTCCTGCCTCAGCCTCCCAAGAAGCTGGGACTACAGGTGCCCACCACCATGCCCAGCTAATTTTTGTGTTTTTAGTAGAGACGGGGTTTCACCATGTTGGTCAGGCTGGTCTCGAACTCCTGACCTCGGGTGATCCACCCACCTTGGCCTCCCAAGGTGCTGTGATTACAGGCATGAGCCATTGCGCCCAGGCTTTTCCTGCCTTTTCTAACTTCTGGAGGCCACCATCCATCCCTAGCTCATGTCCACCTTCCTCTGTCTTCAAAGCCAGAAGTATAACGCCTTCAAATCTCTCTCTCTCTCCGTCCACTGCTCCCATTATCACATCTCTTTCTTGGACTCTGACCCCTTCCTGCCTCCATTTTATATGAATCTCTGACTGGGAACTGCTATAATCCCAGCATTTTGGGAGGCCGAGGAGGGGAGGCTCACTTGAGGCCAGGAGTTCAAGACCAGTGTGGGCAACATAGTGATACCTCATCTCTACAAACGTTAAAATTAAAAAAACAAAAATAGGCCAGGCATAGTGGCTCACAACTGTAATCCCAGCACTTTGAGGGACTGAGGTGGGAGGATCAATTGAGGCCAGGAGTTCAAGACTAGCCTGGGCAAAATACTGAGACCTCATCTTTACAAAACTTAACATTAAAAAAAAATTAGACCAAGCATGGTGGCTCATGCCTATAATTCCAGCACTTTGGGAGACTGAGTTGGGAGGATCACTTGAGGCCAGACGTTTGAGACCAGCCTGGGTAACATGGTGAGACCCCATCTCTACAAAAAAAACAAAAATTTTTTAATTAGCCAGTCATAGTGGCATGCACCTGTAGTCTCAGTTACCCAGGAGGCTGAGGTGGGAGGATCAGTTGAGCCCAGAAGGTGGAGGCTGCAGCGAGCTGAGATCGCACCACTACACTCCAGCCTGGGCAATAGAGCAAGACACTGTCTCAAAAAAAAAAAAATAGCCAGGGGTGGTAGTGCATGCCTGTAGTCCCAGCTACTTGGGAAGTTGAGGCAGGGGGATCGCTTGAGTCCAGGAGTTTAAGATCAGCCTGGGCAACATAGTGAGACCATGTCTGTATAAAAAATCAAAAATTAGCTAGGTGTGGTGGTGCATGCCTATAGTTCCAGCTACTTGGGAGGCTGAGATGGGAGGATTGCTTGAGCCTAAGAGTCCAAAGCTGCAGTGAGCTATGATTGCACCACCGCACTCCAGCCTGGGCAACGGTGATACCCTGTCTCTCACCAAAAAAAAAAAAAAAGGACAAAAAACAAAAATCCTTTTGACCAGGTTGGACCTTACCCACATAACCCAGGATAAGGTCCTTAACTTAATCACATCTACAAAATCTCTTTTGCTGTGTAAGGAAACAAACATATCCATAGATCCTAGGAAGTGGGATGTGGACATCTTGAGGTGTGTGGTGGGGGAGAAATTGCCTTATTCTGCCTGCCATGACTGTCCTTTGTGGCAAATAAAGAATGTTTTCTACATTTTGAATAATCAAGGTGTGTGCCTCTGAGTGTTAAAAACAGAATCCAGCTTACTTTATATGTTTATGTCAATTACTTGGCCCCTGTAAGCATTTGAGTTTGGAACCCTTGAATGGTTAGATAACATGGCTTGTGACCAGGATTTGGGAATGCAAAGGATTCTGGCGTTTAATCTTTGAGTTGATAAAACAAAGAGTGGAGGGCCGAGGGCTCTAGGCAAAGGGAGCAGCTTGTGCAGAGGCTGTGAAGCAGGAAGGAGCTTGAAGACATCCAGGAATCAAAGGAAACCCAAAGTCTCTGGAGTCCAGAGGTGAAGGGTGAGGAGGAGGGCGGGGTGCAGTGAGCAGTGGCCAGATGGGTGGAGGAGATAGGAGATGAAGGACTTTGTATAAGCCATTAGAATTTTATTCTGAGTGTAGCGGAAGACTTCTAATGGAAGACCATTAGAATACTTTTTAAAAATTGTTAATGCCTAGAGATTTTTACAAAAACTTATTAGGGCCAGGCACAGTGGCTCACATCTGTAATCCCAGCACTTTGGGAGGCCAAGGAGGGCGGATCACTTGAGCCCAGGAGTTCAGGACCAGCCTGGGCAACATAGCAAAACCCTGTCTCTACAAAAAATACAAAAATAAGCTGGGTATGGTGGCGCACACCTGTAATCCCAGCTACTCGGGAGGCTGAGGCAGGAGAATCGCTTAAGCCTGGCAGGGGTGGAGGTTGCAGTGAGCCGAGGTTGTGCCATTGCACTCCAGCCTGGGTAACAGGGGTGAAACCTTGTCTCAAAAAAAAAATTATTAGGGCAATTTATGAACATACACAAAAAAGAGAGGAAAATTGTCTAAGAAACTCCCATAAATTCATCACTTTGTTTCAATGTCCTGCCATGCTGACTTTATCAACTACTCTCTTTCTAAATTTGATATTATTTCAGGTATCATCCCATTTCACATCCCCCCTTGAATATTTTGAATGTATCTCCAAGGGGTAGAAGGTATATCTCCTTCATGTATGTATAAAACCATGCCGCCATGATCACATTCAACAAAATAACATTTCCTTAATAAAACCAATTCCCCAGAGTCTAGCTTCACCCACAGGGCGTTTTAATCTCCTTTACAGGGTTTTTAAATCTCCCTCTGTCTCCCAGGATTGAACCCGACTCTGATCAAGTCTCATGTTCAGATTACCAGTTTACAGCAGGGGTCAGCAAACTGGCCCATGGACCCAATCCTGCCCCACCTCCAGTTTTTGTACAGCTCACAAGTTAAGAATAGTTTCACATTTTTAAGTCAAAAGGAGAATAATATTTTATAACATGAAAATTATATGCAATTAAAATTCCAGCATCCGTAAAAATTTTTATTGGTCTACAGTGACTCCCATCTATTTGTATGCTGTCTATGATAGCTTTTGCACTTAAATGGAAGGATTAAGTTGCCATGACAGGGACTGCATAACTCACAGAGCCAAAAGTATTTAGTATCAGGCCCTTTATAGAAAATATTTGCCAAGCTCTGGTTTACAGGGTTAGGGGATAGAAGAATATGTGAATGGCACCACAAGGGTGAAATCGCATTGGGAAAATCTACAGGACAAACAACCTGGTGTATCCAATAGCTTAAGAAAAAACAGCAGTAGGAGTAGAGAGTGTAAAGGGAAAATATTTGTCGATTTTTTTTAGTAGGAAATGCATCCAACAAATCCAGTGTGCAAACCTTCCTCTCCTTCCAAAAGGAGAGGACAATAGTCTAAGAAACGCCTATAAATCCATCACTTAAATTCAATAGTTTCAATGTCTTGCCTTGCTGAATTTATCAACTACCCTCTTTCTAAATTTGATATTGTTTCAGATATCATCCCATTTCACATCCCCCCCTTGAATATTTTGAATGTATCTCCAAGGGGTAGAAGGTATATCTCCTCCATGTATGTGTAAAACCATGTTGCCTCAAGTGATTCTCCTGCCTCAGCCTCCCAAGTAGCTGGGATTACAGGCACGCGCCACCACACCCAGCTTATTTTTGTATTTTTTGCAGAGACAGGGTTTTGCTATGTTGCCCAGCTGGTCTTGAACTCCTGGGCTCAAGTGACCCGCTCTCCTTCACCTCCCAAAGTGCTGGGATTGCAGATATGAGCCATCATGCCCACCTCCCAAAGTGCTTGGATTACATTTGGATCTAGATTCAAATGTAGTCGTGTTAGTCAGGGTTCTCCAGAGAAACAGAACCAAGTAGGGGAAGGTAGAGGCCTTTCCAGCGGCCAAGAAGACTCAGAATTTAGGTGCTCCATGTCCTCAACTTCATCCTTGTCTTCCCACATATCCCAATTCCAGTTTCCAGGGTACCATTCTTACAGGATACCATTGATACTAATCAATGCCCTCAGTTTATCAGTAGACATCCTTGGAAGCTGGGAGTCCAACTTGCACTGAAATCCGGCCAATCACAGAATAAGATTCTGTGTTTGCTTTTCACCACTCTCAGCCCTGAGGCTACAGGAGATAAGGATGTCCTTCAGGGCACACATAGAAGCTGTCAGGTTGCTTATGCAGTGCTTGAGCTGTGAATTCAAATCCCTAAGTTCATCTTCTCTCGACACTCTATCCAGTGACATTAGGAGCAGCCAGCCAATCTCATTATATTCATTTGATTTCCAAAACTTCTCAAAAGTATCAAATACACAGTAACAAGATCTTTGCTTCTTATAGACAGTTAATTAGGAGTATGCAATGGTGATATTTACATCTCTCTATTGCCAGATCATGCCATGGACCACCAGTGCTCTCTTACTACTGTAAAGACTCATTAGCCTCTTTCAGTTTAATCAGATTAGAGAGCCAATTTCGGAAGCCCGAGAAGCAATTCAGAAAGCTCATTCTTCCTCTAGAATCTTTTTTTTTTTTTTTTTTTTTGAGTTGAGGTCTCACTCTGTTACCTAGGCTGGAGTGCAATGGCATAATCATCGTTCACTGCAGCCTCTAACTCCTTGGCTCGAGGGATTCTCCCATCTCAGCCTTCCAAGCAGCTAGAACTACAGGTACACGCTGCCACACCTGGCTAACTTTTTTTTTTTTTTTGAGATGGAGTCTTGCTCTGTTGCCAGGTTGGAGTGCAGTGGCATGATCTCGGTTCACTGCAACCTCCGCCTCCTGGGTTCAAGTGATTCTCCTACCTCAGCCTCCCGAGTAGCTGGGACTACAGGTGTGTGCCACCACACCCAGCTAATTTTTGTATTTTTAGTAGAGATGGGGTTTCACCATGTTGGCCAGGATGGTCTTCAATCTCTTGACCTTTTGATCCACCCACCTTGGCCTCCCAAAGTGCTGGGATTACAAGTGTGAGCCACTGCACCTGGCCACACCTGGCTAATTTAAAAAAATTTTTTAGAGATGAGGTCTCACTATGTTGCCTAGGCTGGTTTGAACTCCTGGCCTCAAGCGATCCTCCTGCCTCAGCCTCCCAGAATGCTGAGATTTCCAGCATGAGCCATCACACCCAGTCTAGAACAACTCTTGGTACCAAAATCTGTATTAGTCAGGATTCTCCAGAGAAAGGGAACCAATAAGTTTTATATATATATATATATATAAATCAAACATTAGAGGTCTTTCAGCAGGAGACTGATGTGGTTATATCACATCAGTGATCTAATGGTGGGGGCCAGAAGAGTGGATTCATAGCAGCCTGTTAGGATAGGGGTGAGACATGAAGAGAGAAGATTCTGAGCAGAGAAGGAACAGCAGGCTCCAGCATCAAAGTTGGGAGGGAGGTTTTGGGGTAAGGAGACAAAAAGAGAAGCTCAGACTTCCTCCATAAAGCTTTTTCTGAATCTCACCCACATCCCATCTCCTCCATTCCTGGCCTCCATCCCTGGGGCTCCATTCTCCCAACCCTGACCACACAGAGCTAAAAGCATCTTGTCCAGCTGTGACTCCCCCACCCATCCCAGAGGATCCTCAAAAAAAGAGCCTGGACATGAGTTATTCTAGGGTCCCCTACACCCAGTAACGGGTCCAGGAAAAATGTTCTGCAGGATTTCTGCAAAGGGAGAGAGCTCAGTGGTCTGAGGCCATGGAAGGCTGGATGAGGATCAGGAAGACCTCAGTGAATAGGGAGGAAATTCAGGGCCATTGCTGGTCTAAGGCTGCAGTGGAGGGTGACCATGGCAGGGGTCACAGAGGAAAATGAGGCAGGGCAAGGGGAAATTGTAAATGCCAGGGTAAAGAATTGTGGTGTCAGTCATAGGCAACAGGGAGTTTCCATCATTAACACCACAAGGAGAGGAGCAGCATTTAACCAATGATGGATGGGATTTAGTGGATAAATACCCAGCTTCCCTGTCCCCGGGGGGGACAACTCCAAGGCACAGTCTACACAGTCACCCCAAAGTCCCCAATGGGATAGCCCATAGCAGACACCTGTGCACTAATACACCCTGTATTAGTTCCTACCCATACCTCTTCTCACATTTCCTGGGGATGCCTTTGTGGTGTACAGACCCTGGGGTGATTTCCCAATAATTCCTACCTCCCGGCATCCATGCCTTTGTATAATCTCCTCTCCTTGAGTTCCAGCAGAACCTGACTTGCTTCTAACCAATAGAAGATGACAAAGACGGCCAGGTGTGTGGTGGCTCGCACTGATAATCCTAGCACTTTGGGCAGCCAAGGGGGGAGGACTGCTTGAGCCCAGGAATTGAAGACCAGCCTGAGCAATATAGTGAGATAGCATCTCTACAAAAAAATTTTTAAAAGTTAGCTAGGCATGGTGGTGCATGCCTGTAATCCCATCTACTCAGGAAGCTGAGGCAGGAAAATCACTTGAGTTCAGGAGTTCAAGACCAGCCTGGGCAACATGGCAAGACCCTGGCTCTACAAAAAGTTTAAAAACTTAGCCAGGTGTGGTGGCACACACCTGTAGTCCCAGTTACTCAGGAAGCTGAAGTAGGAGGATCGCTTAAGTTGAGGAGTTCAAGACCGGCCTGGGCAACATAGCAAGACCTTGGCTCTACAAAAAATTTTATTTTATTTTATATTTTATTGTATTTTATTTTATTTGAGACAGACTCTCACTCTGTTGCCCAGGCTGGAGTGCAGTGGCATGATTTCAGCTCACTGCAACCTCTGCCTCCCAGGTTCAAACAATTCTCCTGCTTCGACCTCCCGAGTAGCTGGGATTACAGGCATGTGCCACCATGCCCAGCTAATTTTTATAGTTTTAGTAGAGACGGGGTTTTGCCATGTTGGCCAGGCTGGTCTCAAACTCCTAACTTCAGGTGATCCGTCTGCCTCGGCCTCCCAAAGTGCTAGGATAATAGGCGTGAGCCACTGCGCCCAGCCTACAAAAAATTTCAAAAATTAGCCAGCCGTCGTGGCACACGCCTGTAGTCCCAGCTACTCAGGAGGCTGAGGTGGAAAGACTGCTTGAGTCCAGAAGTTTGAGGCTGCAGTGAGCTATGATCGCACCACTGCACTCTAGTCTGGGCAACAGAACGAGATGCTGTCTCAATTTAAAAACATAAAAATAAAAATAAAAATTTTAAAGATGGCAAAGATGATGGGCTATCACTCCCTTGATTAGGTTACATTATACATGACTATCAGACTGGAATGAGAGGTTCCCTGATGGCCTTGAAGAAGCACATTGCCAGTTGTGAACTGCCTATGGAAAGGGTCATATGGCACAGAACTGCAAGAAGCCTCTAAAAGCTGAGGGCCTCAATCCTACCACCACAAGGAACTGAATTCTGCCAATAACCAGCTGAGCTTGGAAACGGACTCCAAACTCCAGGAAGGAATGTAATGCAGTTGACATCTGAACTGTAGTCTTACGAGAGCCTTGGCAGAGTGCTCAATTAAACTGTCCCTCTACCTGGACTCCTTTTTTTTTTTAGACAGAGTTTCACTCTTGTTGTCCAGGCTGGAGTGCAATGGCACAATCTTGGCTGACTGCACCCTCCACCTCCCAGGTTCAAGCCATTCTCCCGCCTCAGCCTCCCAGTACCTGGGATTACAGGCACCTGCCATCACTCCCAACTAATTTTTGTATTTTTAGTAGAGGCAGGGTTTCACCATGTTGGCCAGGCTGGTCCCAAACTCCCGACCTCAGGTGACTCGCCTACCTCGGCCTCCCAAAGTGCTGGGATTACAGACGTGAACTTGTACCCGGACTTCTGACTGAGGACCCTGAGATAATGATAAAGATGTGTTGTTTTAAGCTGCCAGGTTCTTGATAATTTCATTTCTTATACAGCAATAGCTAGCTAATAAAACTCTTGCCCCCACATCTTTTTCCCAGGGTCTACTTTTATGGGAACTCAAACTAAGGCACAAAACCAGTTTATATAAATCTCAATCCAGGCCGGGCACGGAGGCTCACGCCTGTAATCCCAGCCTTTGGGAGGTCGAGGCAGGTGGATCACCTGAGATCAGGAGTTCGAGACCAGCCCAGCCAACATGGCGAAATCCCATCTCTACAAAAATTAGCTAGGCATGGTGGCACATGCCCGTGGTCCCAGCTACTTAGGGAGCTAAGGCAGGAGGATCCAGTGAGCCTGGGACGTGGAGGTTGCAGTGAGCCAAGATCGTGCCACTGCACTCCAGCCTGGGTGACAAAGCGAGACCCAGTCTCAAAAAAAAAAAAAAAAAAAAATTAAATCTCAATCCACAAGGAGTGCAAAGTTAACTTTCTTTTCTCATTAATGTAACGTTATTTATATTTCAAGATCCCTTTGTACCAGAATGCTGAGAACCTGCCAACAGTCCCTCAGAAACCATCTCTCCCACATCCTGCTTTCCCAAGACTGTCAAGGTTCCAGGGAGCTTTGGAAGTGTGGAGGCATTAAGGGTGAGCAAAAGACTCATTCTCAAAATGCGTGTCCATAAAGTCCCCACCATCCGTCTGCTCCTGGCCTATCAGACCTTCTTTCTCATCCTTGTTGCTTAGAAAGGCAGCGCCTTAGGCCGGGCGCGGTGGCTCACGCTTGTAATCCCAGCACTTTGAGAGGCGGGCAGATCACGAGGTCAAGAGTTCGAGACCATCCTGGCTAACATGGTGAAACCCCGCCTCTACTAAAAATACAAAAATTAGCTGGGCGTGGTTGTGCACGCCTGTAGTCCCAGCTACTGGGGAGGCGGAGGCAGGAGAATCGCTTGAACCCAAGAGGCGGAGCTTGCAGTGAGCCGAGATTGCACCACTGCACTCCAGCCTGGGTGACAGAGTGGGACTCTGTCTCAAAAAAAAACAGAAAGAAAAGGCAGCACTTTCTCTACTACTCCTATACCTTGTTCGTGAGGCCGATTTTTAGCTGAGTTGAGGCACAGGAAACTTTCTGAGGCTTTCTGTGGCTTCAAATGCCCAAAGCCACTATTAAGTCACTTCCTTTTTTGGAGACCTGCCGCTTCTCTGGTATCAGTTGTGGGGAGCAGAGTCCAAGCCTTTTCTATCTTTAGGTTCCTCTAAAACTGCTCTGGGGAACTTTCCATGTTTCTAGATCTCTACCTAAGAAGCAGAGTGTAGGAACTTTCCTCCATGGTACGGGCCACACTGTGTTCCCCCGAAATTTACGCACTAAAGTCCTCACCCCCAAATTTGACTGTATTTGAAGATTCAGTCTTCAAAAAGGTAATTAACTTAAAATGAGTCCCTTAAGATGAGCTCCAATTCAGTAAGATTAGGGTCTGTATAAGAAAAGGAGATTAGGACAGGGATACAGACAAAGGGACCATCTTATAAAGACACAGGGAGGGCAGGGTGTGGTGGCTCATGCCTGTAATCCCAGCACTTTGAGAGTCTGAGGCAGGAGGACTGCTTGAGCCCAGGGATTCGAGGCTGCTGTGAGCTATGATCATACGACTGCACTCCAGCAGCCTGGGTGACAAATAAAATTTTAAAAAATCACAGGGAGAAGCCTGGTGAAACAGATTTTGGAGTCTGGGCTCCAGAACTTTAAGATAATAGACTTGTGTTGTTGTTTTTGTTAAGAGACAGGCTGTCAACCAGGCTGGAGTGCAGTGGTGTGATCATAGCTCACTGCAGCCTCAAACTCTTGGGCTCAAATGATCCTCCTGCTTCAGCCTCCCAAGTTGCTGGGAATACAGGCCCATGCCATGGCACCCGACTAATTTTTTAATTTTTTGTAGAGTCAGAGTCATGCTATGTTGCCCTGGCCAGTCTTGAACTCCTGGCTCAAGCAATCCTCCCACCTTGGCTTCTCAAAATGCTGGGGCTACAGGCATGCACCACCATGCCTGGCTAATTTTTTTTTTTTTTTTTTTTGTAGAGATGGGGTGTCATTGTGTTGCCCAGGATGGTCTCAAACTCCTGGCTTCTCACTACACTCCCACCTCGGCCTCCCAAAGTGCTGGGACTGCAAATGTGAGCCACTGTACCCAACCAATCTGTGTTGTTTTAAGCCATTAAGTGTGTGGTAATTTGTTATGATAGCAATAGGAAAACGATGGGGATTGGGTATCACACCACAGCATCCACTACAGCCCACCCTTTACGCCACTCAGATTCATTTGTGTGTGTGTGTGTGTGTGTGTGTGTGTGTGTGTGTGTGTGTGTGTGTCTGGAGTGCAGTGTCACGATCTCGGCTCACTGCAACCTCTGCCTCCCGGGTTCAAGTGATTCTCCTATCTCAGCCTCCCGAGTAGCTGGGATTATAGGCGCACACCACCACACCCAGCTAATTTTTTGTATTTTTAGTAGAGATGGGGTTTCACCATGTTGGCCAAGCTGGTTTCCAACTCCTGGCCTCAGGTGATTCGCCCAACTCGGCCTCCCAAAGTGCTGAGATTACAGGTGTGAGCCACAGCACCCAGCCCGGATTCATTTGTTTTATAAGGAGACTCACTGCATTTGAGGACAGCTACTTAGGATTCTTGGTCTCTATGCCAGCCAGAAAATGAAGGTTTGTGGGATGAGCCACAGTTTACACTGCAGGAGCAGAATCTAGCAGCCCCCATGAGTGTTCACCCTCTCCCTCTCCCACTGTCCCTTCTAGAGTCCCTTCATGTTCAGGTGGCCCTTTGGTTGGTGTAGGTGGCTCACCTGGTGGGGTCACCTAGATCCTCATCCCTGAGGGGTCTGGGACCTTGCTCACCATGTCTTTAGGCCCTTAAGGGCGACATTAATCTCTGCTATTCCACTGTGATGCAACCTTGCATTTGTTTTTGTTTTTGTTTGTGTTTGTGTTTGTGTTTTTGCTTTTGCTTTTTTTGAGACAGAGTCTCACTCTGTAGCCCAGGCTGGAGTGCAGTGGCACAGTCTTAGCTCACTGCAACCTCCAGCTTCCAGGTTCAAGTGACCCTCCTGCCTCAGCCTCCCTAGTAGCTGGGTCCACAGACACGTGCCGCCATGCCCGGCTAATTTTTGTATTTTTAGTAGAGATGCGGGTTCACCATGTTGGCCAGGCTGGTCTCGAACTCCTGGCCTCAGGTGATCCACCCTCCTCGGCCTCCCAAGGTGCTGGGATTACAGGCGTGAGCCACCATACCCGGCCCAACCTTGCATTTGATCTACTGTCTTGGTCAGTGAGAGGTGACAAGGAGAGCGATTTTAGAGGTCTCCATTGGTCTCATCCACAGGAAAAGATTGCTGACACCTCATCTACCAAGTCATTTCCACATGCTCAGTGCTTAACCCAGATCATCTCACCATCACCCTAGGATGCTGACAGCATGATTGTCCCCTAATTACAGATGATCTAACGGAGGCACGAGGGAGTGAGGTCACTAGTGCAAGGTTCTTCAGCTAGGAAGTGGTAGATCCTTCTGGCTTCAGAGCCCTTGCCCTAAACCACTCACCTATATCTTCTGGGTAGATATATGGGCTGGTACCAGCCTATGCTTAGACCCCATTTTATTATCTGCTCTCCTTCTGATGGACACGTAGCCTGTTTCACAGTGTTATACACAATGCAGTGATGAACATCCAAATGAGTGTCTTTCTATGCAGGTGGGACCCTTGCCACAGGTGCTGGGTGACCTCAGATGAGAGTTTGGAGAAGGGTTTTGAGCCTTTGAGTGTTGATCTCCATCATCCCAGGATTTCAAATCCAGCCTTTTACACCTGCTTCCCTTCATCTCCCATCCCTTCTTTGTTGTTGTTGTTGTTTTTGTTTGTTTATTTATTTATTTAGATACAGTTTCTGTCTGCCGCCCAGGCTGGAGTGCAGTGGCGCAGTCTTGGCTCACTGCAACCTCTGTCTCCCAGGTTCAAGTGATTCTCCCACCTCAGCCTCCCCAGTAGCTGGGATTACAGGCATGTGCCACCACACCCAGCTCATTCTGTATTTTTAGTAGAGACAGGGCTTCTCAGTGTTGGTCAGGCTGGTCTCGAACTCCTGACCTCAGGTGACCCACCTGGCTTGGCCTCCCAAAGTACTGGGATTACAGGCATGAGCCACTGTGCCCAGCTGTTTGCTTTTTTTTTTTTAGATAGAGTTTCTGTCGCCCAGGCTGGAGTGCAGTGGTGCAATCTTGGCTCATTGCAATCTCCGCCTCCCAGGTTCAAGTGATTTTCCTGCCTCAGCCTCCCGAGCAGCTGGGATTACAGGTGCCCAGCACCATGTCTGGCTAACTTTTGTATTTTTGGCAGAGATGGGGTTTCGTCATGTTGGCCAGGCTGGTCTCGAACTCGACCTCAAGTGATCCACCTGCCTCGGCCTCCCAAAGTGCTGGGATTACAGGCGTGACCCACCGCACCCGGCCCTCCCACCCTTTGTTCTCCATGTTCCTCTTTACCCTGCCCTCGCCCCACTTCAGGACACTCTTACCAAAACTTGGCCCTGAGAACTGAATTGCCACAGTTTGGGGGCTCCTGTATCATCACTCTGGTCAAGTCCCTTCACCTCACTGAGCCTCAGTTTCCCCAGCTGTACAATACAGAAAAAAAAATAGCTCATTCCTCACTAAGTCACTGGGAAGATTCAAAGAGATCCTGCATGGAAGGATAATGATTTGGAAATAATTTAAGACTTTTTTTTTCCATTCTTCCTTCTGATCCAAATCTCCACTCTATCAGTTACTGGTTGGGTGACCTTAAGCGGCTGACTTAACCTTGCTGTGCCTCAGTTTCCTCACCTATAAAAAGGGATAAAAGCATCCCCACTGTGTCATACCTCATAATATTTCCCCCTACTGTCTGGTTATGGTTAAGACAGCACAAGTGCTTAGGATTTTTTGGTATGGTTTTTTTTGTTGTTGTTGTTGTTGTTTTCTTGAGACGGAGTTTTGTTCTTGTTGCCCAGGCTGGAGTGCATTGGCACCACCTCGACTCACCGCAACCTCTGCCTCTCGGGTTCAAGTGATTCTCCTGCCTCAGCCTCCAGAGTAGCTGGGATTACAGGCATGTGCCACCAGGCCCAGCTAATTTTTTGTATTTTTAGTAGAGACGGGGTTTCTCCATGTTGGTCAGATTGTTCTTGAACTCCCAACCTCAGGTGATCCATCCGCCTCGGCCTCCCAAAGTGCTGGGATTACAGGCATGAGCGACCACGCCCGGCCCACAAGTGCTTAGTTTAGCAGTTCTTGGCACAAACTAGGTGCTCAATAAATAACAGCCACTAGCTAGGCATGGTGGCACCTGCCTGTAATCCCAGCACTTTGGGAGGCAGAGGCGGGTGAATTGCTTGAGCACAGGAGTTCAAGAGCAGCCTGGGCAACATAACGAGACCTTGTCTCTACAAAAAAATAAAACTAAAAAATTAGCCGGGCATGGTGGCACCTGCCTGTGGTCCCAGCTACTCGGGAGGCTGAGGTGGGAGATCACCTGAGCCTGGGGAAGTTGAGACTGAAGTGAGCTGTGATCGCACCACTGCACTCCAGCCTGGGCAACAAAGAAAGACCTTGTCTCAAAAAATAAATGAAATTTAATTTAAAATTATTTTTAAGGCCAGGTACAGTGGCTCACACCTGTAATCCCAGCAATTTGGGAGGCCAAGGGTGGTGGATCACTTGGAGTCAGGAGTTCGAGACCAACCTGGCCAACATGGTGAAACCCCATCTCTACTAAAAATACAAAAACTAGTCGGGCGTGGTGGTGGGCGCCTGTAATCCCAGCTACTCCACAGACTAAGGCAGGAAATCGCTTGAATCCGGGAGACAGAGGTTGCAGTGAACCAAGATTGCACCACTGCACTCCAGCCTGGGTGACATACTGAGACTCTGTCTCAAAAAATAAATTAATTAATTAATTAATTTAATTTTTTTTTTGAGACAGAGTCTCGCACTGTTCCCCGGGCTGAAGTGCAATGGCATATTCTCGGCTCACTGCAACCCTTGCCTCCCGGGTACAAGCAATTCTCCTGCCTCAGCCTCCCGAGTAGCTGGGATTACAGACGCCCGCCACCACACCTGGCTTATTTTTTGTATTTTTTAGTAGAAATGGGGTTTCACTATTTTTGCCAGGCTGGTCTTGAACTCCTGACCCTGTGATCCGCCCGCCTTGGCCTCCCAAAGTGCTGAGATTACAGGCATGAGCCACCGTGCCCGGCCAATGAATTTAAATTTTAAAAAGTGAGGCCGGGCGCGGTGGCTCACGCCTGAAATCCCAGCACTTTGGGAGGCCGAGACGGGCAGATCACAAGGTCAGGAGATCGAGTCCATCCTGGCTAACACGGTGAAACCCCGTCTCTACTAAAAATACAAAAAAATTAGCCGGGCGTGGTGGCGGGCACCTGTAGTCCCAGCTACTCCGGAGGTTGAGGCAGGAGAATGGCGTGAACCCGGGAGGCGGAGCTTGCAGTGAGCCGAGATCGCGCCACTGCACTCCAGCCTGGGCGACAGAGCAAGACTCCATCTCAAAAAAAAAAAAAAAAAAAAAAATTTAAAGGAAGGAACGAAGGAAGAAAGGAGGGAGGGAAGGAGGGAGGGAAGGAGGGAGGGAGGGAGGGAGGGAGGGAATGAAGGAAGGAAGGAAGGAAGGAAGGAAGGAGAGGGAGGGAGGGAGAGAGGAGGGAAGGAAGGGAGGGAGGCAGGGAGGGAAGGAAGGAAGGAGAGGGAGGGAGGTAGGAAGGGAGGCAGCATATTTTTTCTTCCAGCAGAGGGGAAAAAAACATGTTTCTCCTTCCCCTACAGGGAAAAAAAACAATTATTCTCCATCATGAAACTAGACCTGCAAACATACTTTTATAGAAGAAGATTTCTATATTCTGTACACCTGAACTTCACAGTCAGATGGTGTGTTCTGGTAAAGTAACTGTCAGTCTCTGAAATCTCTATAATTCTGCTTGATTTTCTTAATTTGTTGCCCTGGAAACACCATTGAAACTAAAATCTCTGTTTCTAAGAAAACGCAGCAGGGCACGGTGGCTCAAGCCTGTAATCCCAGTACTTTGGGAGGCTGAGGCAGGCAGATCACCTAAGGTCAGGAGTTCAAGACCAGCCTGACCAACATGGGGAAATCCCATCTCTACTAAAAATACAAAATTAGCCAGGTGTGGTGGGCGCCTGTAATCCCAGCTAGTCGGGAGGATGAGGCAGGAGAATCACTTGAACCCGGGAGGTGGAGGCTGTGGTGAGCCGAGATCGCGCCATTGCTCTCCAGCCTGGGCGACAGAGCGAGACTCTGTCTCAAAAAAAAAAAAAAAACTGCAAATACTTATCAGTTTTGATTTCTCAGCCTCAGCTCTGTGGATATTTGGAGCCAGATTGTCCTCTTGGGTGGGGCCGTCTGGGCACTGCAAGGTGCTGAGAAGCGTCCCTGGTCTCCCTGCCAGGAGCACCCCCAGTTGTAACAACGAAAAATGTCTCCAGATGTTGCCAAATGTTTCCTGGAGGGACAGAATAACCCCATTTGAGAACCACTGAATTAGATGATAAACACAGGCACATTTTTTTGCCTGTTTAAAGAGTCTGAAACGCTCTGCTTCATTTAAATTAAGATTGGCCGGGCGCGGTGGCTCACGCTTGTAATCCCAGCACTTTGGGAGGCCGAGGCGGGCGGATCACGAGGTCAGGAGATCGAGACCACGGTGAAACCCCGTCTCTACTAAAAATACAAAAAATTAGCCGGGCGTGGTGGCGGGCGCCTGTAGTCCCAGCTACTCGGAGAGGCTGAGGCAGGAGAATGGCGTGAACCGGGGAGGCGGAGCTTGCAGTGAGCCGAGATTGTGCCACTGCACTCCAGCCTGGGCGACAGAGCGAGACTCCGTCTCAAAAAAAAAAAAAAAAAAAAAAAAAAAAAAAAAAAAAAAAAAAGATTCTAGGCTGGATGCGGTGGCTCACACCTGTAATCCCAGAACTTTGGGAGGCCAAGGTGGGTGGATCACCTGAGGTCAGGAGTTTGAGACCAGCCTGGCCAACATGGCAAAACCCCGTCTCTTCTAAAAATACAAAAATTTACCATTTTAACAATTTTAAGTGTACACTTCACTGATATGAAGTATATTCACATTGTTGTGCAACCATTACCACCGTTCATCTCCAGAACATTTTTCATCTCACAAAACAAACTCTGTGCTCATTAAACACTCACACTCACTCCTCATTCCCTCCTCCCCAGCCCCAACACCCACCTTTCTCCTTTCTGTCTCTATAAATTTGCTCCATTATTTCCTTATATAAGTGGAATCATAACAGTATTTGCCCTTTTGTGGCTGGCTCATTTCACTTAGAATAATGTCTTCAAGTTTCATCCATGTTGTAGGATATATTAAAACTTCATTCCTCTTCAGGGCTGAATAATATTCCATTGTATGGATATACCACATTTTGTTTACCCATTCATCCATCAGTAGACACTTGGGTTGTTTCTATGTCTTGGTTACTGTGAATACTGCTCGTATGGCCACAGACGTAACAATATCTGTTCTCATCCCGGCTCTCAATTCTGTTGGGTATATACATAGAAGTAGAATTGCTGGATCATAGTAATTCTATTCTAATGTTTGGAGGAAGTACCATACTGTTTTCCATAGCAGCTGCACCATTTACATTCCTACCAGACCCCTAAGCGTTTCTTTTTTCTTTTTTCTTTTTTGAGATGGAGTCTTGCTCTGTTGCCCAGGATGGAGTGCAATGGTGCCATCTCGGCTCACTGCAACCTCCGCCTCCTGGGTTCAAGCGATTCTTCTGCCTCAGCCTCCCGAGTAGCTGGGATTACAGGCACCTGCCACCACGTCAGGCTAATTTTGTATTTTTAGTAGAGACAGGGTTTCACCATGTTGGTCAGGCTTGTCTCAAACTCCTGACCTCAAGTGATCCACCTGCCTCAGCCTCCCAAAGTGCTGGGATTACAGGCATGAGCCACCACACCCGGCCACTAAGCATTTCTTAATTTTTTTTTTTTGCTTGTTGTTGTTGTTTGTTTGTATGTTTGTTTGAGATGGAGTCTCCCTCTGTCATCCAGGCTGGAGTGCAGTGACTCGACCTCAGCTCACTGCAACTTCCACCTCCCAGGTTCAAGAGATTCTCCTGCCTCAGCCTCCCAAGTAGCTGGTATTACAGGTGCCTGCCCACCATACCCTGTGGGCGGCAAGCCACCCAGGTGCCGAGGCAAGAGACTGAGGGCACGAGCTGTTCCCATATAATAAAGAAAATATATAAAATAAGAATAGTTATACTAGATATAGATCATAGATATGATTATATATGAATATCATTAATTATTAGTTTGTAGCAATTACTCTTTATTCCAATATTATAATAATCCTTGCTCTACAATCATAACCTAGGGAAAACCAGGCCATACAGAGATAGGAGCTGAAGGGACATGGTGAGAAGTGACCAGAAGACAAGAGTGCGAGCCCTCTGTCATGCCCGGACAGGGCCACTAGAGGGCTCCATGGTCTAGCGGTAACGCCAGCGTCTGGGAAGACACCTGTTGCCAAGCGGACCATGGTCTAGCGGCAGCGTCAATGCCAAGGAAAAACACCGGCTACTTAGCAGATCGGGAAAGGGAGTCTCCCTTTCCCCGGGGGAGTTTAGAGAAGACTCTACTCCTCCACCTCTTGTGGAGGGCCTTACATCAGTCAGGCCCACCTGCAGTTATCTGGAGGCCTAAGTGTCTCCCTGTGATGCTGTGCTTCAGCGGTCATACGCCTGGTCCGCTTTCATGTTCCACCCTGTACACCTGGCTCTGCCTTCTAGATAGCAGTAGCAAAATTAGTGAAAGTACTAAAAGTCTCTGATATGCAGAAATAATGGCGTAAGCTGTCTCCTCTCTCTCCAGCTCGGCTGCCAAACAGGGAAGGGCCTCCTGTCCAGTGGACACGTGACCCACGTGACCTTACCTATCATTGGAGATGGCTCACACTCCTTACCCTGCCTCCTTGTCTTGTATCCAGTAAATAACAGCACAGCCTGGCATTCGGGGCCACTACCGGCCTCTGTGTCTTTGTGGTAGTGGTCCCCCAGCCCCAGCTGTCTTTTCTTTTATCTCTTTGTCTTGTGTCTTTATTTCTACAATCTCTCATCTCCGCACACAGGGAGAAAAACCCACCGACCCTGTGGTGCTGGTCCCTACATACCCTAGCTAATTTTTGTATTTTTAGTAGAGCCCGTGTTTCACTATGTTGGCCAAGCTGGTCTCAAACTCCTGACCTCAAGTGGTCCACCCGCCTCAGCCTCTCAAAATGCTGGGATGACAGGCGTGAGCCGCCGCACCCGGCCACAACAGGACATTTCAGTTCAGATCCACATTCCAAGTGCCGTATAGTAACATATGGCTATTGACATGGAATAGCATGGTATTGAGTAGCACAGATTTGGGCCATCTGCATTAATTGCAATTCTTCATACATTTTGAATTTTTTGGAGGAATTATTTGCCTCTTCTGTATTTCTGTTTCTCTCCTTCCTTGCCTTGTTTCGGATTTTTTTCTTATTCCAGTTTTTCTTCTGGGTTCAGAAATTATATAGTTTATTTCTATACTTTTAGAAATTTTAATTTACACATTTAATCTATCAGAGTCTAACACTAAGTCTCTTGTCCGCAAAAAGCCTCCTACTCGGTCTCCCTGTATCCACTGGCTCCCCCTACAGGCCATTCTTCATACAACAGTCAAAGTGAGATGTTTTGTAAACGTTTTCTTCCATAGACAGTTGACGTTTGAACAATGTGGGGTCTTAGGTGCACCAACCCCTGAGCAGTCAAATGGCCACATATAACTTTTGACTCCCCCAAAACCTAACTCAGCCGACTGTTAATCAGAAGCCTTGCTGATAACGTAAGCTGCAGATTATCACGTATTTTGTATGTTACATGTATTATATACTGTATTCTTACAATAAAGTAAGCTAGAGGAAAGAAACTCTTATTAAGAAAATCATGGCTGGATGCGATGACTCACGCCTGTAATTCCAATACTTTGGGAGGCCGAGGCAGGCAGATCACTTGAGGCCAGGAGTTCAAGACCAGCCTGGGCAACATGGCAAAACCTCATCTCTACAAAAAAATAGCCTGGCATGGTGGCATGGGCTCATAGTCCTAGCTGCTTAGGAGGCTGAGGAGAGAGGATGGCTTGAGCCTGGGAGTTCGAGGCTGCAGTGAGCTATGATGGTGCCACTCCACTCTAGCCTGGGCAACAGAGCAAGACCCTGTCTCCATGGAAAAAAAAATTTCTCCACCTGGGCAATAGAGCAAGATCCTGTCTCCACAAAAGAAGAAAGAAAAGAAAGAAGAAAGAAAGAAAGAAAGAAAGAAAGAAAGAAAGAAAGAAAAGAAAAAATTATCTCCACCAGCGAAATATGAGAATTTCTGCCGAATCTTATTATTTCCCATATTTTCCCCGGTTTTATTTAGGCATCACTGGCAAATAAAAATTGTGTATATTTAAGGTGAAAATGTGATGCTTTGCCGGGCACGGTGGCTCACGCCTGTAATCCCAGCACTTTGGGAGGCCAAGGCGGGTGGATCACAAGGTCAGGAGATCGAGACCATCCTGGCTAACATGGTGAAACCCCGTCTTTACTAAAAATACAAAAAATTAGCCAGGCATGGTGGCAGGCACATGTAGTCCCAGCTACTCCGGAGGCTGAGGCAGGAGAATGGCGTGAACCCTGGAGGCAGAGGTTGCAGCGAGCGGAGATCGCGCCACTGCACTCCAGCCTGGGCAACAGAGCAAGACTCTGTCTCAAAATAAGGAAAAAAAGAAAGAAAGAAAGAAAATGTGATGCTCTGATACACCTATATGCTAAAATTATCACCACAATCATATCTCACTGTGGTTTTAATTTGCATTTCCCTGATGATTAATAATGTTGAGCGTTTTCACACACCTGTTAGCCATTCGTATGTCTTCTTTTCAGGAATGCCTATTAAGATCATTTGCCCATTTTTAAATTGAGTTATTTGTTATGTTGCTGTTGAGGTATATGAGTTCTTTATATATTTTAGATATCAACCCGTTATCAGATATATGGCTTACAAATATTTTCTCCCCATCCATAAGTTGCCTTCTAATTTCTTTGACTGCTTCCTTTGCTTGACAGAAGCTCTTTAGTCTGTTGCAATTCCGCTTATTTTTGCTTTTGTTCTCTGTGCTTTTGGTGTCAAATCCAAAAATCCATCACCAAGGCTGGGTGGGGGTGCTCACACCTGTAATCCCAGCACTTTGGGAGGCCAAGGCAGGTGGATCATGTGGGATGGAGTTCCATGTACCCAGGCTTTTAGGCTGCTGTTCTTTTTTGTTTTGTTTTGTTTTGCTTTGTTTTGTTTTGAGACGGAGTCTCGCTCTGTCGCCCAGGCTGGGTGGAGTGCAGTGGTGCGATCTCAGCTCACTGCAGCTCCACCTCCCAGGTTCATGCCATTCTCCTGCCTCAGCCTCCCGAGTAGCTGGGATTACAGGTGCCCACCACCACACCTGGCTAATTTTTTTGTATTTTTTTAGTAGAGACAGGGTTTCACTGTGTTAGCCAGGATGGTTTCAATTTCCTGACTTTGTGATCCGCCCGCCTCAGCCTCCCAGAGTGCTGGGATTACAGGCGTGAGCCACTGTGCCCGGCCTAGGCTGCTGTTCTAAGCAGGGTTCGGCCTGGTTAATATGTGATGTACTTCTGTTTGACCCCAATGTTTAAAGGTTTGGCTTTTAAAAATCAAACTGCCAGGCCGGGCATGGTGGCTCACGCCTGTAATCCCAGCACTTTGGGAGGCCGAGGCGGGCGGATCACGAGGTCAGGAGATCGAGACCATCCTGGTGATGGTGAAACCCCATCTCTACTAAAAATACAAAAAATTGGCCAGGCATGGTGGCAGGCGCCTGTAGTCCCAGCTACTCAGGAGGCTGAGGCAGGAGAATGGCGTGAACCCAGGAGGTGGAGCTTCCAGTGAGCCGAGATCACACCACTGCACTCCAGCCTAGGCGACAGAGCGAGACTCCGTCTCAAAAAAAAAAAAAAAAAAAAAATCAAACTGCCGTGGAAACTACTTTACCCAAAATTTTGGCTCACAGCTGATATGTTTTGGCTTTGTGTCCCCACCAAAATCTCATCTCGAATTGTAATCCCCCCATGTCAAGGGAGGGACCTAGAGGGAGGTGTTGCCCCCATGCTGTTCTCATGACAGGATGTGATGATTTTAAAAGTGGCAGTTTCCATCTCTCTCTCTGTCTGTCTCTCTCTCTCTCTCTCTGTCTCTCTTTCTTCTCCTGCTGCCATGTAAGACATGCCTGGCTTCCCATTCACCTTCCACCATGATTGTAAGTTTCCTGAGGCCTCCCAGCCATGTGGAACTGTGAGTCAATTAAACCCCCTTTCTTTGTAAATTACACGGTCTCAGGTTGTATATTTATAGCTGTGTGAGGACAGACTAATACAACAGTCTTCACTGGATTACCTATGAGAGCAAACAAAATGCAGCCATGTGAACATGTTCATAGATAGGTGAGTTTGTATTGCTATCTCATGACTAGAATTCCTTTTTTTTTTTTTTTTTGAGATGGAGTCTTGCTCTGTCACCCAGCCTGGAGTGCAGTGGCACAATCTTGGCTCACTGAGATCTCTGCCTCCCAGGTTCAAGCAATTCTCCTGCCTCAGCCTCCCCAGTGCCTGGGACTACGCGCCCGCCACCACGCCCGGCTAATTTTTGTATTTTTAGTAGAGATGGAGTTTCACCCTGTTGGCCAGGCTGGTCTCGAACTCTTGACCTCAGGTGATCTGCCTGCCTCAGCCTCCCAACTAGAATTCCAAAGTAAAAGCTATTGGATCTTTGTTTCTGTGTGTGAGTACATATTTAGATGTGTGTATGTGTATGTATATTTATTGTTGTATGTTACGCCTACCAATTTGGCTTATAAATAAGAGTGCTCATTAAGTCCAAAGTATTTTTTAAGTTTGTGTGACTTAAGTAAATCCTTAATAAGCAAGCTTTTTTATTTTTGGAAATAGAGTCTCATTCTGTCACCCAGGCTGGAGTGCAGTGGCATGATCTCCACTCACTGCAACCTCAACCTCTTGGGTTCAAGTGATTCTCAAGTCTCAGCCTCCTGAGTGGCTGGGACTGCAGTTGTGTGCAATTATGCCTGGCTAATTTTTGTATTTTTTTTTTTAGTAGAGATAGAGTTTCTCCATGTTGGTCAGGCTGATCTTGAGCTCTTGACCTCAAATGATCCACCTGCCTCGGCCTCCCAAAGTGCTGGGATTACAGGCATGAGCCACTGCACCTGGCCAACAAGGTGGTTTTTAAATTATTGGTAAAATAGAAATAGAAATATCTTCAGAATTGTCAGCATACATTTTTCTCTGGGTTTTATATTTGCCTCTTCTAGATATTTTGAGGTATCAGGGTTTGGCGTAGAAGGTTATAAAACCATAAACCCAGTCAAAACAAAATGATCTCTGTGTGTTTTTTTATATAAGTAAGACTATTTAATGTTATTGGTTTAATGAAAACACCTGAATCTACTGAGTTATTGGTGAAAACGCCCGTGCAGTTAACTTTAAAGTTCTTATTTAGGTGAACATCTGATATTCACAAGTTATAAAAGGGTTAACAAGAAAATAATGTGAAATAATCTATATAAACTGCTAAAAATAAACAAAGTGTAAATGGGTAAGTGCTGCAGGTGAACTTATTGTGTAACTTAAAATCTTAAAATTATGTTTAAGAATAATATTTAAAATTATGGTTAATAGATGTCTGGGTCTTTTCTAATTAAGAAAGGGTTATAATATGGGGAAATATGTTTCTAAAAATTATGGAAGAGTTTTCATTATAAAATGCTAATATCTGATAGGCAGCTCAGGACTTCTTTCTTCCTAGGTTTTCACTAAAATTTAAGGTTACTAAGGATAAGAATTCTAGTTAATATATAATTCTGCATATAAAATATGCCAAAGAAGAGATGTTCTTATTGAGAAAAAAATTATTATCTAATTCAGAAGTTATCTAAAGCTTAATTCAAATTATGGACTTGAAAGGAACCAATAAGTAAAGGAACGAGATGTGAAGAAAGTTATGGATATGAAAATGTATTTTTGGTAAGGAAGGTTATAAAGAAAGAATAATTTTGTATGAGAAAGGATCTTGTATGGTGAATTTTTGTCCTAAAGTAAAACGACTGGGAAGGAAGGAAGGAAGGAAGGAGAGAGAGAGAGGGAGAGGGAGATGGAGAAGGAAGGAAGGTAGGAAGGAAGGAAGGAAGAGAGACAATGGGAGGGGATGCAAGGGAGGGGGAGACAGAGAGAGAAAGAAAAAAGAAAGGAAAGGAAGAAAGAAAAGAGGGAAAGGAAGAAAGAAAAGAGAGAAAGAAAGAGAGAAAAAAAGAAAAGAAAGAAAGAAAGGATGGAGGGAGGGAGGGGAAAGAAGGAAGGAAGGAAGAAAGGAAGGGGGAAGGAAGGAAGGAAGGGAATAAGAAAATAAATTTAGGACAAACTGAAGGTCCAAGCATGTCGTAGATGGTCTGTGTATGTCATATGTAGTTTTTTTCCTGTCTCTCTGCATGTCTGTCTTCATGCATACACAGAGAAAACAAAGTTTAAAATATTTAGATGTAGAATATCCTTTAAAACCTGATAGAAAATTGGAGAAGTTTGGCTAATTAATGTTGTTCATAGTTAAAGCTCTTAGTCTTGATGAAGGAAAGTTAAGAAATATTGTAAATAAATACATTGGCAGTTTGGCAATCCGTTTTTCATATAGTTAAGTATGAATCCAGATTTTGCGTGAAGCCAAATTTTCTGTAAAGACTTGCTTTGCTTCTCACTGTATTTGGTCTTCTGCATAGATAGCACTAGCAGTCAAGTACTTATTGGTCATGTGACTAAAGTGAATTTCTTAATTGTACAAAACATACAGTGGTATTGGTGGACTTAAAGACATTAAATTGTGTGTCAGAAACAAAATATTCATCACATGGGTTTGTTTTGGGGTATTTTTTGTTTGTTTGTTTTGTTTTTTTTTTGTTCGTTTGCTTGTTTGAGACAGAGTTTCTGTCACCCAGGCTGGAGTGCACTGGCACCATCTTGGCTCACTGCAACCTCCACCTCCTGGGTTCAAGCAATTCTCATGCCTTAGTCTCCCGAGTAACTGGAATTACAGGCACATGCCACCATACACAGCTAATTTTTGTATTTTTAGTAGAGATGGGATTTTGCCATGTTAGCCAGGCTGATCCTGAACTCATGGCCTCAGGTGATCCGCCCACCTTGGCCTCCCAAAGTGCTGGAATTATAGGCATGAACCACAGTGCCCAGACTGTTGTTGTTGTTTTTGTTTTTGTTTAAGTTTCTGGATAACACTGTAGCCTCTGAAGTAAACAGAGTAGAAGAAAAATTTAAGGTTGGTTTCCTGTTTATTTGTTTTTGCTTTTAGTTTTCATTTATTCATGTACATACACATAAAACCAGTCATGTTTTTTAGTTTCTAATGGAAAGCTTTTATTTGGTTTGATGAGTAGTCATTTTGTTTCCTACGCATTTCCAGCAATTCATCATTTGTCCTATTTATCTAAAGTTCCTAAGCTACCTTTGCCAAGCCTGCAAAAATTGATAGACATGACAGTTATTTAAAATTTCGTTGGTTTTGCTTGCCTCTGTGATGTAGAGAGTTATAAGTATTTAAGTATTGTGGTTTTTGCAATTACTAAATGAAAAACTTATTTTTGCAAGTTCTGAGCAGAAATAGTACATTATTTATTGTGTTATCTGAAAAAGTGAGAATAAAAATGTTTAAATGGTATTTATTTCCAACTTAATTCAATTCAATCAATAATTTGAGTTGGTTTCAGATCTTGTCCTTTAGTTAATGAGAAAAAGCTGTCATATGGGTACAAAGTTTTTGTTTTCTTTTTTGTTTTTTTGGTTTTTTTTTTTTTTGAGACAGAATCTCACTCTGTCTCCCAGGCTGGAGTGCAATGGTGCGATCTCAGCTCACTACAACCTCTGCCTCCTGGGTTCAAGCAATTCTCCTGCTTCAGCCTCCTGAGTAGCTGGGATTATAGGCTCCTGCCACCATGCCCAGCTAATTTTTATATTTTTAGTAGAGATGGGGTTTCACCCATCTTGGTCAGGCTGGTCTCGAGCTCCTGACCTCAGGTGATCCACCCACCTTGGCCTCCCAAAGTGCTGGGATTATAGGCGTGAGCCACCACGCTTGGCAAGTACAAAGTTTTAATATTCAGAAAAGATTGGCCTTGTCCCTGAAACAATTATATTGATTGAGATTTCTCTCATACAAATTTGGATGTGTTGACCATTATTAAAATTAAGTGATGTTCACTTGGATTAAGTAGTAATTAAAAAATTGTAAGACTTTCTAGTGATTTTTTATTTCAAGCCATTTATCACTGATGGGCCTTCCTGTGTGTACTTGAAAACAAAATATGTACAAGTGTTGCCACTGGCTTGAAGATTCTAGTGGTGAAAGTTACCTAATCAGTTGTCGGTACTGTATCTAGAAACCAATCTTGGAAATGTGTAATGATGCTCTTTTAAAATAGCTGAAAAGAAATTATTGTCAGCTTATTCTTATTTTGTCCCTGTGTTTTAATATAATATTTAAGTGAAAGGATTTTATAGTATAAAATTTAACTTAAAGGATATTTTCCTCATATCGAATTTTCATAGCTGATATTTGCATTTACTTTTTTTTTTTTTTTTTGAGACAGTCTCACTCTGTCACCCAGGCTGGAGTACAGTGGTGTGATCTTGGCTCACTCCACCTCCCAGGTTCAAACGATTCTCCTGCCTCAGCCACCCAAGTAGCTGGCATTACAGACACCTGCCACCACATCCAGCTAATTTTTGTATTTTTAGTACAGTTGGGGTTGCACCATGTTGTCCAGGCTGGTCTCGAACTCCTGACTTCAAGTGATCTGCCTGCCTCACCCTCCCAAAGTGCTGGGAATACAGGTATGAGCCACCATGGCTGGCCTGCATTTACTATTTTTTTTAAATGATGGGGAAAAAAGCTAGTTGTCTTACTTTGATAAGTTTGGCTTAGCACCTACATTTTTTATGCTTTTGGTCACAGTTCTGTCACTAGAATGCTAGCAATTGGACACATGAGATGAGTAACCTGATTACTTTAATACAGTGGTTTGAAGTGCTGCAAGCAGTAACTCCTAGACACCAAATCACAGTGTTTTAATGTGGGGCATGTTAGAATGACAGGCCTTTTGGTAGTATAAATACCCTACTAACTAATCCTTGTTCTGTTAAGTTTCACAACTTTGACTCCTGGGTCTGAAAAAAGCACTGACTTCTGCTAAGTCTTGAATATCAAAACCAGTGGAAGTCTTGTCTTCAGATCCAGGGAAAAATGGCAATCAAAATGAACTGTTTTCATGAGACACAGGGCTAGAAATTAAAACTATTCAGCCAGGTGCGGTGGCTCACACCTGTAATCCCAGCACTTTGGGAGGCTGAGGCGGGTGGATCACAAGGGCAAGAGATCGAGACCATCCTGGCCAACATGGTTAAATCTCGTCTCTACTAAAAACACAAAAATTAGCCAGGAGTGGTGGCGGGCACCTGTAGTCCCAGCTATTCAGGAGGCTGAGGTAGGAGAATCGCTTGAACTGGGGAGGCGGAGGTTGCAGTGAGCCAATATTGTGCCACTGCACTCTAGCCTGGCAACAGAGCGAGACTCTGTCTCAAAAAAATAAAAAGAAGAAAACCAAAAGTATTCAATCCCTCTAGGCCCAGGAACTATCACGGACGAGGTGGGTGTGTGAGATTATAAGGGCCAATTTTGAGGGATAAAATTAGTTCAGAGTTTTTCTTATAAATTAAACGTTAATATCAGAAGCACACTGATGCAAGGTGAGGGTCTGAGCCCATGTGTCAGGAGTAAGGGTTTTTGTGGAGCATTGATCTGTTCTTTTTAATAGAAAATCATAAAAGCTTATAAAAAGTTTATCAAAATCTTACCCTATTGTAAAACCAATGAAAATTAGATAGATTTATTCATAAGGTTTTATTAAAATTAGCTTTAACATTAATAAATACACCATATAAAAGTAAAATTTGGGTTTTCTCTTTTGAAAAAAATTTGTATAATATTAATAAGAGAGAAAATAGTTTTGTTTATCTTTTAAGTAAACTGGAGGGAAAAAATGGAGTGGAGAGAGACAGATTTGTTTGGTCTCATGCTGTCTTATTGTTTGAGAAACTGTGTCTCCTATTAAAAGGTAAACATTTTTGTTTTATCATTTTGGCTAAATAAATGACTTTTTTCTTTTTTTCTTTTTTTTTTGAGACAGAATTTCATTCTTGTTGCCCAGGCTGGAGTGCAGTGGCCTGATCTCAGCTCACTGCAACCTCTGCCTCCCAGGTTCAAGCGATTCTCCTGCCTCAGCCTCTCAAGTAGCTGGGATTAACAGGCACGTGCCACCATACCTGGCTAATTTTTGTATTTTTAGTAGAGAGGCGGTTTTACAATGTTAGCCAGGCTGGTCTTGAATACCTGACCTCAGGTGATCTGCCTGCCTCGGGCTCCCAAAGTGCTGGGATTACAGGCGTGAGCCACCGCACCCGGCCATAAATGACTATTTTATTGTGACCTGTGATCATGTTTTGTGATATCAAGTGTTTTAAAATTTTTGTAATTGGCAAAATTTCTAGGAGCACAATTTAAAGGTCTAAATTCAGTCTTTTTGACCTCAAACTAACTTTTTTGGACATTAGGTTCCCTCAAGTCCAAGAGAGCTATCTTAGGTTAATTTGTTATGTTAGAATCATGCAGGAAACAGGCCGGGCGCGGTGGCTCACGCTTGTAATCCCAGCACTTTGGGAGGCCGAGGCAGGTGGATCACGAGGTCAGGAGATCGAGACCATGGTGAAACCCCGTCTCTACTAAAAAATACAAAAAAATTAGCCGGGCGTGGTGGTGGGCGCCTGTAGTCCCAGCTACTCGGAGAGGCTGAGGCAGGAGAATGGCGTGAAGCCGGGAGGCGGTGCTTGCAGTGAGCCGAGATTGCGCCACTGCACTCCAGCCTGGGCGACAGAGCAAGACTCCGTCTCAAAAAAAAAAAAAAAAAAAAAAAAGAATCATGCAGGAAACATTGTCAGATCCAAGATATTGTTTAACTTCCTTCGGGTTATATTTTATTTTTGAAACGGAGTCTCACTCTGTCGCCCAGACTGGAGTACAGTGGCTCAATCTTGGCTCACTGCAACCTCCACCTCCCAGGTTCAAGCAATTCTTCTGCCTCACCCTCCCGAGTAGCTGAAATTATAGGTGCGTGCCACCATGCCTGGCTAATTTTTGTATTTTTAGTAGAGACAGGGTTTCACCATATTGGCCAGGCTGGTCTCAAACTCCTGACCACGTGATCTGCCTGCCTCGGCCTCCCAAAGTGCTGGGATTACAGGCGTAAGCCACCACACCTGGCCCTTAGGGTTATATTTACATAGATGAGTTGTTAATATATGTTCTAGGATTGTATGAGATTCCTAAAATTCTGATATGTCAATGTGTTTGTTGGCATAATTTCAATAAGAACCTATTTTCTTTTATAATGGAACACAGTGAGAGGTTCCAGCAAGGCCAATTTAGAAGAATCTATGTGGACAACGATTTTTGCTGCACTTTGTGGGGGTAATCAGGCCAAGTATATGGGACTGAAGCTTTTTTTTTTTTTTTTTTTAGACAGAGTCTCACTCTGTCACCCAGACTGAAGTGTAGTGCAATGGCATGATCTTGGCTCACTGCAACCTCCATCTCCTGGGTCTCCAACTCCCGGCCTCAAGTGATCCACCTGCCTTGGCCTCCCGAACTGCTGGGATTATAGGCATGAACCACGATGCCCAGCCACAGACTAAAGATTATTTTGCAGGTAAGTTCATCCTGCTTTGACTTTTCTTTGGTGGGGGCAGTGGTTGCTGGAGAGAGAATGATTGTGTTTCAGAAGGTGGCCACATGGTCACCTCCTCAGCATGAAGCAGCCAGAAAGATCGATGGTCAGATTCCCCATGATTAAAAAAATTGATAAATAGAGGGGACTGAAACTGACCCAATAGTCCCATAGACTGTTTTGTTTTTGATAAATAGAAATGGACACTTCCAGTCTTAAACCTTGAAACTTAAATTTGTTTTATCTGAATTTCTTCTTCTTAAAGAAATAACCTCCCCACACCGACCCAGGCATCTCAAAAAATATCAAAGAAGTGAAACTCACCAGATCATCACATCCAGACCCCTCATTCATCATGATTGCTTCCTTATGCCTCCCAAGTTCCCGTTTTCCCACACATCATTACATTTCTTCCCGGCTATATAAACCCCTAATTTTAGTCAGTCAAGGGGATGGATTCAAGACTGATCTCTCACCTCCTCAGCTGCAGCACCCAATTAAAGCCTTCTTCCCTGGCAATACTCATCACCTCAGCCATTGGCTTTCTGTGTGGCAAGCAGCAGACCTAGACCATATCCCTGGTGTTTCAGTAACAAGATGTGGGTCTAATTTCATTCTTCTGCATGTAGATATCTATTTTTTCCAGCACCGTTTTATCAAAGAGCTCTCCTTTTCCCATTGTGTGCTCTCAGCACTTTTGTCTGAAGTTCATTGACCGTACATGTGTGAGTTTACTTCTGGACTTTTTATTCTGTTCCATTGGTCTGTGTGTCTGCTTTCATTCCAGTAACATACTGTGTTGATTACTATAGATTTGTAATATAGTTTGAAATCCAGAACTGATGACTTCAGCTTTGTTTTTCTTGCTCAATTACCTTTATTATTCAAAGTCTTTTGTGGTTAAATTTTAGAATTTTTTTTCTATTTCTATGAAAATTGCCCCTGAAATTTTGATAGGGATTTGCGTAGAATCTATAGATCACTTTGTGTGGCATGGACATTTTAACAATATTAATTCCTTCAGTCCATGAACATGGGACATCTTTTCATTCATTTGTGTCTTCTACAATTTCTTTGATCAATTTTTTTTTTTGTAAACAGATCTTTTACTTCCTTGGATAAATTAATTCCTGAGCATTTTTTGTTCTATTTTAAATGGGATTGCTTTATTGATTATTTTTTCAGACAGTTTGTTGTCAGTGTGTAGAAACACACTGAATTGTCTACATTGATGTTGTATCTTGCAACTGAATTTGTTTATTGATTCTAAGAGGTTTGTTTGTGGCATCTGTGAGATTCTCTAGGCTGGGTGCAGTGGCTCACACCTGTAATCCCAGCACTTTGGGAGACTGAAATGGGCGGATCACTGAGGTCAGGAGTTTGAGACCACCCTGACCAACATGGAGAAACCCGGTCTCTACTAAAAATACAAAACTAGTTGACCTGGTGGCACATGCCTGTAATCCCAGCTACTCGGGAGACTGAGGCAGGAGAATCACTTGAACCCAGGAGGCGGAGGTTTCAGTGAGCCGAGATCACGCCATCGCACTCCAGCCTGGGCAACAAGAGCAAAACTCCATCTAAAAAAAAAAAAAATTCTATACATAAGATTATGACATCTACAAACAGAGATAATTTTACTTCTTCCTTTCCAATTTAAATTTCTTTTCTTTCTTTCCCTTACCCAAATGCTCTGCCTAAAACTTTCAGTACTATGTTGAATAGAAGTAGTGAGAGTGGACTCATTGTCCACCACTGAATATGATGTTAGCTGTGGGCTTATCATATATGGCCTTTATTATGTTAAGATACCTTCCTTCTATACCTACTTTGTTGCTAGCTTTTATCATGAAAGGATGTTGAATTGTGTCAAATGATTTTCTGCATCTAGTGAGATGATTGTATAACTTTTATCCTTCATTCTGTTATTATGGTATATTATATTTATTAATCTCTGTATTTGGAACGATCCCTGCATCCTAGGGATAAATCCCACTTGATCATGGTGAATGAACCTCTTAATGTGCTGTTGAATTAGGTTTGCTAGTACTTTGTTGAGAATTTTGCATTTGTGTTTCTCAGGGATATTAGCCTGTAATTTTCTTTTCTTCTAGTGCCTTTTCTGGCTTTGGTATCAGAGTAATACTGTCCTTGTAAAATTAGTTTGATAATATTCCCACCTCTTCAATTTTTTGAATAGTTTGAGAAGATTAGTGTTAATTTTTCTTTTAAAGGTTAGTGAAATTCACCAGTGAAGCCACCTGACCACAGACTTGTCCTTGTTGGAGCACTTTTGATTACTGATTCAATCTCCTAATTTATTATTGGTCTGTTCAGATCGTTTTTAATTTCTTCATGATTCAGACTTGGTAGGCTTGTGTTTCTAGGAATTTATCTATTTCTTCTAGGCTACCCAATCTGTTGGTGTATAACTGTGATCCTTTGTATTTCAGTAGTATCAGTTGTAATGTGTCCTCTCATTTCTGATTTTATTTGAGTCTCCTCTCTTTTTTCTTAGTCTAGCTAAAGTTTTGTCAGTTTTGTTTATCTTTTTATAAAACCAACTCTTAGTTTCATTGATCTTTTCTATTGCGTTTGTAGTCTCGATTTTATGTATTTTTTGCTCTGTTAGTTTCTTCCTCTACTAACTTTTGCTTAATTTGTCTATTTCCTTGAAGTATAAACTTAGGTTGTTTATTTGAGATCTTTCTTCTCTCTCTCTCTCTCTCTTTTTTTTTTCTGTGAGATGGAGTCTCACTCTGTCCGCCTCCTGGATTCAAGCAATTCTTCTGCCTCAGCCTCCCAAGTAGCTAGGACTACAGGTGCATGCCATTACCCCCGGCTAATTTTTGTGTTTTATTAGAGATAGGGTTTCACCATATTGGCCAGGCTGGTCTCAAACTCCTGACCTCATGATCCACCCACCTAGGCCTCCCAAAGTGCTGGGATTACAGGCCACGGTGAGCCACCGTGCCTGACCTCTCTTTTCTTAATGTAGGCATTTATTGCTATAAACATCACTCTTAAAACTGCTATTGCTACCTCCCATAAATTTTGGTACAGGCTTTCTCCATTTTTGTATTGTCAAGCTACTCTTTTATTTCTCTTTTTATTTCTTCTTTGACTCATTTATTGTTCAGGAATGTGTTGTTTAATTTTCATATGTTAGTGCGTTTTCTAATTTTCTTCCTATTTTGATTTCTAGTTTCATATCATTGTGGTGAGAAAACATACTTGATGTGATTTCAGTCTTCTTAAACTTGTTAAGATTTATTTTGTGACCTAACCCTTGATCTGTCCTAGAGAATGTTCCATGTGTATTTGGAGGAAAAATGTGTATTCTGCTGCAGTTTGATGAAATGTTCTATATATGTCTGCAAGGTCCTTTGGTCTGCAGTGTTATTCAAGTCTACTGTTTCCTTATTCTTTTTCTGTCTGGATGTTCTATCTATCATAGAGAGTAGGGTATCAAATTCATCTATTAGTATGTATTGCTATCTATGTCTCTCTTCACGTCTGTTAATATTTGCTTATATAATAGAAACTCCAACAGTGGATGCAAATATATTTATAATTGGCAGATCATCTTTATGAATTGACCTCTTTATTACTGTATAATGACCTCCTTTGTCTCTTGTGACAGTTTTTTACCAAAAGCTTATCTTGTCTGATATAAATACAGTTACTCCTTCTCTCTTTTGGCTACCATTTGCATGGTATATCTTTTTCCATCCTTTTACTTTCAGCCCATATAAGTCCTTAAAAGTAAAATTAGTCTCTTGTAGGCAGCATGTAAATGGTTCTTGTTTTTTCAATCCATTCAGCCACCTTACATATTTTGGTTGGAGAATTTAATCCACATACATTTAAAATAGTTATTGATAGGTAATTACTATTTCTGTTTTCCATATCATTTTCTGACTGGTTTTGTAGTTCCTTCATTTCTTTCTTCCTCTCTTAATGTCTTTTGTGATTTGATGATTTGGGGTAGTGATAAGCTTTGATTCTTTCTCTCTCTCTTTTGTGTATCTACTGCAGGTTTTTTCTCTGTGGTTACCATGAGGTTTACATAAGCATCTTATAGTTACAACAGTTCATCTTAACCTGCTAGCAACTTAATTTTGATCACATAAAAAACTCTACAGTTTTACTTCCCTCTTATATGTTATCTTATTAATGTTACATTTTATATATTTTAATATTTTGTATCCATTAACAAATTACTGTATAGTTTTTAAATACTTTTGTTTTTTATTCTACAGTTTAAAATGATCTGTACACACCATTACAGTATTAAAGCATTCTGAATTTGACTCTATACTTACCTTTACAGTGAGTTTTATACTTTTACATTTTTTTTTTTTTAATGAGATGGAGTTTCACTCTTGTTACCCAGGCTGGAGTGTAATGGCACGATCTCCGCTCAGCACAACCTCTGCCTCCCAGCTTCAAGCAATTCTTCTGCCTCAGCCTCCCGGGTAGCTGAGATTACAGACATGTGCCACCACACCCGGATAATTTTGTATTTTTAGTAGAGATGGAGTTTCTCCATGCTGGTCAGGCTGGTCTTGAACTCCCGACCTCAGGTGATCCACCTGCCTCAGCCTCCCAAAGTGCTGGGATTACAGGCATGAGCCACCACACCCGGCCCGTTTTCATATTTTTATTTGACATTCTTTTGTTTCAGACTGAAGAATTTCCTTTAGCATTTCTTGTCATGCAGGTCAAGTGGTGAGGAACTCCCTCAGTTTTTGTTTATCAGGGAAAGTGTTTATTTACTTATTTTTATTTCTAAAGGATAGCTTTGCTGTTATAGTATTCTTGATTGACAGTTGTTGTTGCTCTCTTTGGCACTCCGAATACAT
This sequence comes from Nomascus leucogenys, assembly GCF_006542625.1. Lineage (NCBI taxonomy): Eukaryota > Metazoa > Chordata > Mammalia > Primates > Hylobatidae > Nomascus > Nomascus leucogenys. The sequence continues at coordinate 1,801,085 of NW_022095767.1, read as the reverse complement.
CATCCCACTTTCTCCTGGCCTGGAATGTTTCTGCTGAGAAATCTCTAATACTCGAATAGAGGTTCTCTTGTATATGATGAGTTGCTTTTCTCTTGCTGCTTTCAAATTCTTTTTATCTCTGATTTTTGAGAATTTTATTACAATGTGGCTCAGTGACGTTCTCTATACCTTAACCCTATTTGGGGTTTTGGGGGCTTCATGGATCTTCATATTCATTTTTCCTTTTCCAGATTTGGAAATTTTGGGGGGTTTGTTTTTGTTTTTGTTTGAGATAGAGTTTCATTCTGTTGCTCAGGCTGGAGTGCAATGGAACAATCTTGGCTCACTGCAACCTCCACCTCCCAAGTTCAAGTGATTCTTATGCCTCAGTCTCCCAAGTACCTGGGACTATTGGTGTGCACCACCACTCCAGCTAATTTCTGTATTTTTAGTAGAGATGGGGTTTCACCATGTTGGCCAGGCTGGTCTCACACTCCTGACCTCAAGTAACCCACCTGCCTCAGCCCCGCAAAGTGCTGGAATTACAGGCATCAGCCACCACGGCTGGCCTCATAATTTTTCTATCATTGTTTTTGTAAATATGTTTTCTCTCCTTTTCACCTTTCCTGCTCATTTTGGAGCACTTCCATAATGCATATATTGGTTCACTTAATGGTATATCATAAGCCTATTGAGCTTTTTCAGTATTATTTATTCTTTTTTATTTTTGCTCCTTTGAATGGATAATTTCAAATGTCCTGCCTTTGAGCTCACTGATTCTTTCTTCTTCTTGATCACATCTGCTGTTGAAGCTCTCCATGGAGGCTTTCAGTTCAGTCCTTGTTTTCTTCAGCTCCAGAATTTCTTTTTAGTCCTTTTTTAAAAATAGGTTCTATCTCTTTGTTGAATTTGTCATTTCGTTCATGTTTTGTTTCCCATTCAGTTGTCTATTTGTGTTCTCTTGTAATTCACTGAGATTTTTTAAGATGATTATTTTGAATTCTTCATCGGGAGTTCATTGATCTCCACTTCTTTTGTGTCAGTTTCTCGTACTTTATTTTGTTCTTTTGGTGGTGTCGTGTTTCTCTGATTATTCATGATCCTTATGGCCTTGCATTAGTGTCTGTGCATTTGAAGTAGTCAGTTCTTTACATACTGGCTTTAGCAGGAAAAGCACTTTGCAGTCAGCCTATCCAGAGATTCTAGGCAGCCTGTTTGGTGGGGAGTTGCTGGTGGACTTCTTGCTGGAGTCCTCGAGAGGGATTGCCTGGTGCCTATTTCAGCAAGACAGGAGGCTTGGCACCTGGTTCCACACGGGCTGACCTGGTGCCTGGATCCATTGGGATGGATCTGGAGTTTGAGTCCGCATAGCTGATTTTGTGTGTGTGTGTGTGTGTGTGTGTGTGTGTGTGTGTGTGATAACAGATCAATTTTAATTCTAGCACCTGAAGCTATACAAGGGTATACTCTATAAACTTCATGGGACTGTTGTACACACTTGATAAAGTGACAACTGTGCAATACCACTTAGCATCTCAAAATCAGGAACATGTGTCTTTATAGCAGCATGATTTATAGTCCTTTGGGTATATACCCAGTAATGGGATGGCTGGGTCAAATGGTATTTCTAGCTCTAGATCCCTGAGGAATCGCCACACTGACTTCCATAATGGTTGAACTAGTTTACAGTCCCACCAACAGTGTAAAAGTGTTCCTATTTCTCCACATCCTCTCCAGCACCTGTTGTTTCCTGACTTTTTAATGATGGCCATTCTAACTGGTGTGAGATGGTATCTCATTGTGGTTTTGATTTGTATGTTTATTGTGGCACTATTCACAATAGCAAAGACTTGGAACCAACCCAAATGTCCAACAACGATAGACTGGATTAAGAAAATGTGGCACATATACACCATGGAATACTATGCAGCCATAAAAAATGATGAGTTCATGTCCTTTGTAGGGACATGGATGAAACTGGAAAACATCATTCTCAGTAAACTATCGCAAGGACAAAAAACCAAACACCGCATGTTCTCACTCATAGGTGGGAATTGAACAATGAGAACTCATGGACACAGGAAGGGGAACATCACACTCCGGGGACTGTTGTGGGGTGGGGGAAGGAGGGAGGGACAGCATTAGGAGATATGCCTAATGCTAAATGACGAGTTAATGGGTGCAGCAAACCAACATGGCACATGGATACATATGTAACAAACCTGCACATTGTGCACATGTACCCTAAAACCTAAAGTATAATAATAAAATAAAAAATAAAAATCAGGAACATACTATTGATTGCTTAAACACAATCCACAAAATTAAAAACAAAAGCAGATGCCATCCACAGTTACCCTAATTGTCCATTAAAAGTTTACACTTAATGCTTGATATAACAATCAATATCTAGCAGGGAATATTGAAAGGGATTTCAGAGTCTCATCCTGTTGTACTCTATTGGGAAGGTTTCTTGAGTACATATGTGACTGGCCAAAGATGGATACAACCAAGACCAGACCGGCAAGTAAAAGTTCTACGACAGTTTCTGTGGTTTTCACTTGCTTTTCTCTGGACAGCCTGTATCAGTGTTCACTAGAGTGGAACTTGGGCTCAGGTCTGCAGTGCAGCCAAGAACTCACTTTACTCTCCGTCCCCCATGAAGTGGGTATCTCTCTCTGTGCTGCCTTGGGTTCAGGGAGGGGATGATGCAGATCAAGTGGAACTGTCTTTCCTACCCTCTTCAGTACATCTTTTCTTTTCTTTTTCTTTTTTTTCTTTCTTTGTTCTTTTCTTTTTTTTTTTTTTTTTTGAGATGGAGTCTTGCTCTGTTGCCCAGGTTGGAGTGCAATGGCACGATCTCAGCTCACTGCAATCTCTGCCTCCTGGTTCAAGAGATTCTTCTGCCTCAGCCTCCCGAGTAGCTGGGATTACAGGCGCGTCCACCACGTCTGGCTAATATTTTTGTATTTTTAGTAGAGATGGGGTTTCTCCATGTTGGTCAGGCTGGTTGGAACTCCTGACCTCAGGTGATCCACCCACCTAGGCCTCCGAAAGTGCTAGAATTACAGGCATGAGCCACCACGCTCGGCCTATCTTTTCTTATCGTTAGCTGCATTCGAGTGCTGTGGTCTCTCAGCTGGATTCTTTGACTCTTGTGAAAGTATTTTTCTGCACAGATTATTGAAATGAATGTTTCTGTGAAAGGATAAAGGTTCAAAACATACACTGCCACATTGTTGACTCACTCTCAGAGTCATGCTCAGTCTTGCCAATTTCCACTGTTGAATAAGGGAGAGTCCACGTGGTTTTACTTTTTTTTTGAGTAATGTAGCTAAATAGCCTCTGGAGTATTGTCCACTTGTATATTATTTTATGTGAAGTGTTGCTTCACATCTTTTATATCTTTTAAAAGTAGATTGTCTTTTTCTTTTTGCCTTACAGGATTTTTTTTTTTTTTTTTGAGACAGAGTCTCTCTCTGTTGCCCAGGCTGGAGTGCAGTGGCACGATCTCAGCTCACTGTAACCTCTACCTTCCAGATTCAAGTGATTTTCCTGCCTCAGCCTCCTGAGTAGCTGGGATTACGGGAGTGCACCACCACGCCCAGATAATTTTTTTGGGGGGAGGGGGGAATGGAGTCTTGCTGTGTTGCCCAGGCTGGAGTGCAGTGGCATGATCTCGGCTCACTGCAAGCTCCACCTCCCAGGTTCACGCCATTCTCCTGCCTCTGCCTCCCGAGTAGCTGGCACTACAGGTGCCCGCCACCATGCCCAGCTAATTTTTTGTATTTTTTTAGTAGAGGTGGGGTTTCACCATGTTAGCCAGGATGGTCTCGATCTCCTGACCTCGTGATCCGCCTGCCTCGATCTCCCAAAGTGCTGGGATTACAGGTGTGAGCCACCGTGCCCGGCCCTAATTTTTGTATCTTTAGTAGAGATGGGGTTTCACCATATTGGTCAGGCTGGTCTCAAACTCCTGACCTCGTGATCCACCCACCACAGCTTCCCAAAGTGCTGGGATTACAGGCATGAGCCACCTCGCCTGCTTTTTTTTTTTTTTTTTTTTGGAGACAGAGTTTTACTTTGGCACCCAGGCTGGAGTGCAGTGGTGTGATCTCAGCTCACTGCAACCTCTGCCTCCTGGGTTCAAACTATTCTACCTCAGCCTCCCAAGTAGCTGGGATTACAGGTGGATGCCACCGCACCCGGCTAATTTTTTGTATTTTTAGTACAGACGGGATTTCACCATGTTGGCCAGGCTGGTCTTGAACTCTTGGCCTCAGGTGATCCACCGGCTGTGGCCTCCCAAAGTGCTGAGATTACAGGCATGAGCCACCACGCCCAGCCCAGAAATTCTTTATATAATCTGAAAATGAGCCATTTGTGAATAATATTTTTTCAAATATCTTCCCCCACTCTGTGGATTGCCTTTGTAGGTTGTGCTCTGAATTAGTGTTTTGAAACACAGATTTTAATTTTAATGTGGTCTAATCTGATAATCTTTTCTTTTATAGTTAGTATATTTTGTGTCCCATTTTTATTTTTTATCTATTTCTTTTTCTTTTTCTTTTTTTTTTAAGTTGGAGTCTTGCTCTGTCGCCCAGACTGGAGTGCAGTGGAGCAATTATTTTTATTTAATTTTTTTACTTTTTTATTTTTATTTTTTTAATTTTAATTTTAATTTTTTTGTGTGTGAGACAGAGTCTTGCTCTGTCCCCCAGGCTGGAATGCAGTAGCGCGATCTCGGCTCACTGCAAGCTCCACCTCCCAGGTTCACGCCATTCTCCTGCCTCAGCCTCCCAAGTAGCTGGGACTACAGGTGCCCGCCAACACGCCCGGCTAATTTTTTGTATTTTAGTAGAGACGGGGTTTCACCGTGTTAGCCAGGATGGTCTCGATCTCCTGACCTCATGATCCACCTCATGATCCCAACCTCCCAAAGTGCTGGGATTACAGACATGAGCCACTGCGCCCGGCCGAGCAATTATTTTTATAATCCCACTGGATTGTAGTCCCTCGTGGCACTAATACCACACTGTTTAACTTGCCGTAGCCTTTTAGTAAGACTCAATATATAGTAAAGTCTCTCCATTTTGTTCTTTTTTACAGATCATCTTCTCTCTCTCCTCTCTCTCTCTCACACGCACACACACACACACACACGTATACTTCCTGCTGAGGTACTGACTGGGATTGCATTGAATCTATAGATCAATAGATATTGGTGTAGAATTGGTGTCTTCATGGTATTAAATCTTCCAACCTCGGCCGGGCGCGGTGGCTCAAGCCTGTAATCCCAGCACTTTGGGAGGCCGAGGCAGGCGGATCACAAGGTCAGGAGATCGAGACCATCCTGGCTAACATGGTGAAACTCCGTCTCTACTAAAAATACAAAAAATTGGCCGGGCGTGGTGGTGGGCGCCTGTAGTCCCAGCTACTCGGAGAGGCTGAGGCAGGAGAATGGCGTGAACCCGGGAGGCGGAGCTTGCAGTGAGCCGAGATCGCGCCACTGCACTCCAGCCTGGGGGACAGAGAAAGACTCCGTCTCAAAAAAATAAAAAAAATAAAAAAAAATAAATCTTCCAACCTCTTGGCCATGGTATATCCTTCTATTTATTTAAGCTTTCTTTAATTTTCTCAGTAACATTTTATGGTTTTTGGTGTAGAATTTGTATAGTGCTTCCATTAGATGTAGTCCCAGGTATTTGATATATTTTTGTTGCTTTTGTAAATGACATAGTTTGATTTGTCTTTTCTAGTTGACAGTGGTATATAAAAATATGATTTATTTTTGTACTTTGGCTTTGCCTCCGGTGATGTTGCTAAATCAATGTATTAAAACTATGTGTAGGCTGGGCGCAGTGGCTCATGCCTGTAATCCAAGCACTTTGGGAAGCTGAGGTGGGCGGATCCCCTGAGGTCAGGAGTTTGAGACCAGCCTGGGCAACATGGTGAAACCTCATCTCTACTAAGAATACAAAAATTAGCCAGGCGTGGTGGTGCATGCCTGTAATCCCAGCTACTCAGGAGGCTGAGGCCACAGAATTGCTTGAACCCGGGAAGAGGAGGTCGTGGTGAGCCGAAATCATACCACTGTACTCCAGCCTGGGCAACAGAGCAAAACTCTGTCTCAAAAAAAAAAAAAAAACTATCTGTAGGTTGGGCACGGTGGCTCACACCTGTAATCCAAGTACTTTGGGAGGCTGAGATGGGTGGATCACCTGAGACCAGAAGTTTGAGACCACCCTGGCCTACATGATAAAACCCCATCTCTACTAAAAATACAAAAAAAATTAGCTGGGTGTGGTGGTGCACACCTGTTGTTCCAGCTACTTGGGAGGTTGAGGGAGGAGAATTGCTTGAACCTGGGAGGCAGAGGTTGCAGTGAGCCGAGATCGCACCACTGCACTCCAGCCTGGGTGACACAGTGAGTCCATCTCAAAAGTAAAAATAAAACTATGTGTAGATTATTTAGAATTTTCTTTTTTTTTTTGAGACAGAGTCTCACTCTGTCACCCAGGCTGGAGTGCAGTGGCGCGATCTTGGCTCACAGTAAGCTCCACCTCCTGGGTTCACGCCATTCTCCTGCCTCAGCCTCCCCAGTAGCCGAGACTACAGGCACCCGCCACCACACCCGGCTAGTTTTTTGTATCTTTAGTAGAGACAAGGTTTCACCGTGTTAGCCAGGATAGTCTCAATCTCCTGACCTCATGATCCACCCACCTCGACCTCCCAAAGTGCTGGGATTACAGGCGTGAGCCACAACGACCGGCCTAGAATTTTCCACATACATAATAAGGTAATCTCTAAATAATGACTCATTTCTTCCTGTTCAATCTTTTTGTCTCATTGCATTGACTAAAACCTCAATTTCAATATTAGTTAACTCATTTCCTAATTTTAAAAAACCTGCAGCTCACTGCCAGAGTTCATTTAACTTTACATAAACACACTTGTTGAGGCTAAAGCAAATCTGGTTGAGTTTCAATGTGCAAATAAAATATAAAAACTGTTCTTGGAGTTATTTCTAAACAGAATTTGTCTCTAATCCTAATGTAGCAGAAATGTCTATGATGTTACATTATAGAGATTAGAGACAAGAGTATTCTCGGGACAAATGGGAAATGGGTTAAAAGCAGTAATAACAATCCTGGCCGGGCGTGGTGGCTCACGCCTGTAATCCCAGCATTTTGAGAGGCCAAGGCGAGCAGATCACCTGAGGCCAGGAGTTCGAGACCAGCCTGGTCCAATATGGTGAAACCTCATCTCTACTAAAAATACAAAAATTAGCCAGGCGTGGTGGTGGGCACCTGTAATCCCAGCTACCCGGGAGGCTGAGGCAAGAGAATTGCTTGAACCCGGGAGTTGGAGGTTGCAGTGGGACGAAATTATGCCGCTGCACTCCAGCCTGGGTGACAGACTGAGACTCCATCTCAAAAAAAAAAAAAAAAAAGAACATAAATTATTCTCCTATAAAGACCCCATGCACCATATGTTTATTGCAGCACTATTTACAATAGCAAAGTCATGGCACCAACCCAAATGCGCATCAATGATAGACTGGATAAAGAAAATGTGGTACATATACACCATGGAATACTACGCAGCCATAAAAAGGAAAGAGATCGTGTCCTTTGCAGGGACATGGATGAAGCTGGAAGCCATCATCCTCAGCAAACTAACACAGGAACAGAAAACCAAACACTGCATGTTCTCACTCATAAGTGGGAGCTGAACAGTGAGAACACATGGACACAGGGAGGGGAACATCACACACCAGGCCTGTTGGGGGGTGGGAAGTGAGAGGAGGCAACTCAGAGGATGGGTCAGCAGATGCAGCAAACCACCATGGCACACATATACTTATGTAACAAACCTGCATGTTCTGCACATGTATCCTGGAACTTAAAGTTTAAAAAAAAAAAAAATCAGCCAGGCGTGGTGGCTCACGCCTGTAATCCCAACACTTTGGGAGGCCAAGGCAGGCAGATCACGAGGTCAGGAGATCGAGACCATCCTGGCTAACATGGTGAAACCCCGTGTCTGCTAAAAATACAAAAAATTAGCCAGGCGTGGTGGCGGGTGCCTGTAGTCCCAGCTACTTGGGAGGCTGAGGCAGAAGAATGGCATGAACCTGGGAGACGGAGCTTGCAGTGAGCCGAGATTGTGCCACTGCACTCCAGCCTGGGCAACAGAGCAAGACTCCGTCTCAAAAAAAAAAAAATTAGCCAGAGGTGGTGGTACGCACCCGTAATCCCAGCTACTCAGGAGGCTGAGGCAAGAGAATGGCATGAACCCAGGGAGCAGAGGTTACAGTGAGCTGAGATTGCGCCACTGCAGTCCAGCCTGGGCGAAAGAGCCAGACTCCGTCTCAAAAAAAAAAAAAAAAAAAATCACCAACATATTTTCTATTTCTGGTTTCTCAAAAACTAAGGGTTACTTACCTTATTAAATTTTCACATACCTCTACTGAATCCCTGGACAGATGCATTCTCTCTGTTTACTGACCAAAATATTAAAATAATCATTACAACTCTCTCTTATGTCTTCCAGTGGTCAGAAGTGTATCATAGAATTTCATATTTATCTTATCTTTGTAACCTGCATTTTTGCCAGTTCAATATAATTTTCACATATTGATTGCTAAAGAGTGAAATGAAGGAATTAGGTTAAAATGTTTTTATTGGAAACTATCATGTCAAGTACCTTTTTTTTTTTTTTGAGACAGAGCCTCACTCTGTCACCCAGGCTGGAGTGCGGTAGTGCGATCTCGGCTCACTGCAACCTCTGCCTCCCGGTCTCAAGCGATTCTCCCACCTCAGCCTCCCAAGTAGCTGGGACTACGGGAGTGTGCCACCTCGCCCAAGGAATTTTTGTATTTTTCTTTTTTGTAGAGACAGGATTTCACCATGTTGCCCAATCTGGTGTAGTACTTCTAACGTGGAAATTTCCAATAGCCATATGAGTTTGGGCATATCTCAGAAAGTCAGCAAACAGTGAGGTCAAGAAAAAGACAGAGTAGAAAGCTCTGGGAGCCCCTGCCTCCAGTGAAATAAACAGTGAACTGAGGGGAGGGAGACACAGAATCAATGATTTTGGAACTAGTCATCCTGTTGCAGCACTTATAATAATGAGAGGAGTGCTTGATGAAAAGAGAGGCTGAGACTTTAGAAAGAGAACAGCCTTCACGAACCAGCCCCCACTCCCCATTCCTCCGTCTGAGTGGGGCAATTTGGAGAGAGCCCATTTTCCTCAAACAGGTGACCAGTGCCAGAGCAGGCAGTTGAGACCGTGGCCTCCAAAATTTAGGGGATTTGCACTCTACTAGGTCTGGCAATGTCCTGAGAAGCCAATAAGATGCTCGTTTTGGCCCTTGGTATCCCTCAGACTTAGAGGGTCAGTGCCTTGTAAAATCTTTGTCATGTTACTAACTGACCACAAAATGGAAAAGACACTTCAGTGATCACACCCAAAGGATACACACTTGCCAAAAAACAATCGGGAGAAGTCAGAAATGAATAGTTTCAGCCTTCAGTAAGCAGAAATCAGCAATCCATGAAGACTTGGAACATCGGAGTTCCAGACTTATGAATCATAATACTCAGAATGTCCAGTTCTAATTACAAAGCATAAACACATAGGAAAGTATAACGCATTTACAATAAACCATGATTTAACATATACCGTTACTAGGAAAGCCCACACATTGAAAGTATTAGTCAAAGACATTAAATCAACTGTCTCAAATGTGTTCAGTGAGATGAAGGAAAATATGGACAAAGAACTAAAGCAGATCATGAGAATGATACATGAAAGAAGTGAGAATGTCAATAAAAAGAAAGAAATTATTAAAAATTAACAAACAGGAATTCTGGAGCTGAAAATTACAATGATGGAGATGATAATTCATTAGAGGAATTCAAGAACAGATTTGAGTAGGTAGAAAAAAGATCAACAAACTTGAAGATAAGGCAACTATAAAGTTAGCAAGTCCAAGAAGCAGGAGAAAAAAGTGAAGAAAAATACACAGAGCTGGCCAGGCATGGTGGCTCACGCCTGTAATCCCAGCACTTTGGGAGGCCGAGGGAGGGGGATCACCAGAGGTTGGGAGTTCCGAGACCAACCTGACCAACATGGAGAAACGCTGTCTCTACTGAAAATACAAAATTAGCTGGGTGTGGTGGTGCATGCCTGTAGTCCCAGCTACTCAGGAGGCTGAGGCAGGAGAACCCGGGAGACAGAGGTTACAGTGAGCCGAGATTGCACCATTGCACTCCAGCCTGGGCTGCAAGAGCAAAACTCCATCTCAAAAAAAAAAAAAAGAAAAAAGAAAAATACACAGAGCCTGGGAAAATCTATGGGGCACATCAAGCATACCAATATACACATCATGCGTCCCAGAGGAGAAGAGAAAGTGAAAGAAGAAAATATTTTGTAAAAATAATGGCAAAAAACTTTCTAACTCTGATGAAAGAGATAATATATAAATCTATGTTAAAGGGCACACAATGTATAAAGATAAGATATGTGAAAATAACAATATGAAGGGGAGTGACAGAGATATATAGAGGCAGAGAGTTTGTATATTATTAAAAAAAATTATTCAAACAAGGTTATTATAAAGTTAATATGTTAATTAGGCCAAGCGTGGTGGCTCACACCTATAATCCCAGCACTTTGGGAGGCCGAAGCAGGCAGATCACCTGAGGTCAAGAGTTCAAGACCAGCCTGGTCAACATGGTGAAACCTCATCTCTACTAAAAATACCAAAATTAGCCGGGTGTGGTGGCACATGCCTGTTGTCCCAGCTACTAGGGAGGCTGAAGCATGAAAATCACTGAACCGGGTGGGAGGGGGGCGCAGGTGGAGGTTGCAGTGAGCCAAGATTGCGCCACTGCACTTCAGCCTGGGTGAAGAGCAAGACTCCGTCTTAAAAAAAAAAATTAAATAAAATAAATAAAGTTAGTATGTTAATTATAATCCAGAAGGCCATTAAGAAAATAAATGGGGAAAAAAAACAGAATAGGAAAGAAAAAGGAAATGAAAATAGTAACCTACAAAAAAATAAATTCAAACAAATGCAGAATGCAGTAATGGAAAACATGAAGAACAAGGTCCTATGACACATAGAAAACCAATAGCCAGGCTGGGTGTTGGTGGCTCACACCTGTAATCCTAGCACTTTGGAAGGCCAAGGTGAGAGGAAAGCTTGAGGCCAAGTGTTCAAGATCAACCTGGTCAACATAACGAGATCTCATCTCTAAATAAAAATCCTTCCCACAAATTAAAGTCCAAGCTCAGATGGCTCCACTGGTAAAATATTTATCACACATTTAAGGAATAAATAACACCAATTCTACACAAACTGTTTCAGAATATAGTGGAAGAGGGAACATTTCTCATTGTATGTGGAGGTCAGAATTATCCTACCTCTGGACCCAACAAAGGCATCACAAGAAAAAGACACTGGCCGGGTGCAGTGGCTCACGCCTGTAATCTAAGCACTTTGGGAGGCCGAGGCAGGCAGATCACTTGAGGTCAGGAGTTCAAGGCCAGCTTGGCCAACATGGTGAAATCCTGTCTTTACTAAAAATACAAAAATTAGCCAGGCATGGTGGCACATACCTGTAATCCCAACTACTTGGGAGGCTGAGGCAGGAGAATCTCTTGAACCCAGGAGGCAGAGGTTGCAGTGAGCCGAGATTGCACCACTGCACTCTGGCCTGGGTGAAAGAGTGAGACTCTATCTCAAAAAAAAAAAAAAAAAAAAAAAAAGAAAAGAAAAGAGAAAAGAAAAATAAAAGAAAGAAAAGACACTACAAATCAATATCCTTCTTGAACATAGAGGAGATAATCCTAAAAAAAAACTTAGTATATTAAATTCAACAGTGTATAAAAAAGGCAACAGACCATAACCAAATGAAATGTATCTAAAGAATGCAAAGTTGTTTTAACATATAAAAATAAAGCAATGTAACTCATCATATTAAGAAAATAAGTTAAAAAAAATCCGTAAAATAATTTCAGCCCACACAGCAAAATAATTTGACAACACTCAGCATTCTTTTATAATAAAAATCCCTCAGCAAACTAGGAATAGAAGAGGACTTCCTCACCCTGTTGAAGAGCATCTACAGAAAACCTACAGATAACATACTAGATAATGAAAGGTTGAACGCTTTGTACTTAAAATCAGAGAAAAGGCAAATATGCCTACTCTCGCTGCTTCCATTCATCATCATCCCAGATATCGTGGCCAGTGCAATAAGGCAAGAAAAATAAATAAAATACAAATCTTGTAAGTGAATAAATAAACTATCTTTATTCACAGATTTACATGATCAGGTATGAAGAAAATCCTAAGGAATCTACAAAAATCTAGTTGAACTATTAGTGATCTCAGCAAGTCACAGGATACAAGATGTTAGGGACTGAATGTTGTCCCTGCCAAAATTCATATATTGAAGCCATAAACCACAGTGTGACTGTGTTTGGAAATAGGGTCTCCAAGGAGAGAATTAAGGTTAATTGAGATCATGATGATTCCAACTACATGGCATTCTGGAAAAGGCCAAACTATGGACATAGTAAAAAGATTCATGTTTTTTGCTTGTTTCTTTGTTTTGTTTTTTTGAGATGAAGTCTCGCTCTGTCGCCCAGGATGGAGTACAATGGCACGATTTGGGCTCACTGCAACCTCTGCCTCCTGGCTTCAAGAGATTCTCCTGTCTCAGCCTCCTGCGTAGCCAGGATTACAGGCATGCACCACCATGCCCGGCTAATTTTTTGTATTTTTAGTAGAGACAGGCTTTCACCATGGTGGCCAGGCTGGTCTCGAACTCCTGTCCTCAAGTGATCCAGCCCCTCGGCCTCCCAAAGTGCTGGGATTACAGGCGTGAGCCACCATACCCTGCCGATTCACGGTTTTTAGGGGTGGGGGAGGGAAGGATAAATAGGTGAAGCACAGAGGATTTTTAGGACAGTGAAACTTCTATATTATACCACTACAAGGGTGAATACATGTCATTATACATTTGTCAGAACAGACAGAATAGATACTAAGTGAACTCTAATGTAAACTATAGACTTTGGGTGATAATGATGTGTCAGTGTAGGTTCATTGATTATAACGAATGTACCATTCTGGTGTAGGATGTTAACAATGGGATTGTTCGTGGGAGCAGGGGGCTCTAGGGGTGTGTGGGAACTTTTTGTATTTTCTGCTCAATTTTGCTGTGAAACTAAAAATGCTCTAAAAAGGCTTTTTTTTTTTTGAGACGGAGCTTCACTCTTGTTGCCCAGGCTGGAGTGCAATGGAGCGATCTTGGCTCACCACAACCTCCACCTCCCGGGTTCAAGCAATTCTCCTGCCTCAGCCTCCCAAGTTGCTGGGATTACAGGCATGAGCCACCACACCCATAAAAGCCTATTTTTAAAAAAGTTTTGACTAGTACCTTTTCCCCATTACACCTCTGTCCCACTCATCCTTTAAAATGTATTTTGACTGTGATATCAGCTGGGGCATGACTTCAGAGGAAAAGGTATTGTATAAAAGGAACTCTGGAGTCAAAATAAAGTTTGAGTTTTGAATTTTGGCTTTGCTTTATTTATTTATTTATTTATTTATTTATTTTTCTTTTTGAGATAGAGTCTCACTCTGTCACCTAGGCTGGAGTGCAGTGGCATGATCTCAGCTCACTGCAACCTCCGCCTCCTGATCTTAAGTGATTCTCATGTCTTGGCCTCCCAAGTAGCTGGGATTACAGGCACCTGCCCCCATGCCTGGCCAATTTTTGTATTTTTAGTAGAGATAGGGTTTCACCATGTTGGCCAGGCTGGTCTCAGAATCCTGACCTCAAATGATCAGCCTGCATCAGCCTCCCAAAGTTTTGGGATTACAGGTGTGAGCCACCACGCCTGGCCAGCTTTTACCTTTAACAAGGTACTCAACCTCTTTAAACCTAAGTTTTCTTATCATTGTTCACTGTGTCCTTTCATATATGTACATTATGGAAATATCTATGGATTGTTTTTAAAATTCTAGTTGTTGCTGAAAATTCACAAAAGGCATCTCAAGATAACACTACTTATCTCCCAGGGCTGTTGGAATATTAACTGAGACCATTTTTTTGTTGTTGTGTTTGTTTGTTTGTTTTTTGAGATCATATTTATTTTTAAAATAAAAACAGAATGCAAGAAAGTTGGCCTGACACAAATGGGAACTCATCAAATGCAATCTCCAAGAGGGTAGGAACTTTGATCTCTACACTATTGTATTAATACCTTGGAAACAGCAGGAACTCAGAAATATATGTTCAGTAATTAAAAAAAAAAAAAACTTGGCTAGGCTACTGAATGATAACAGACCACATGGAAAGAAAAACAGGCTTGATGCCATTACAGGTGGGACTACGGAGTTCTCTCGTGGAGGGGTGACTGTATTTTGCAAGCAGGAAGGAGCATGAGCTGAGTTTCTGTGATCAAATGGGTGGGTTTTGATAGCGATTCGTGTTCTCCACCTAATATTTTCAGCTTTCTTTCTGACTCTTGCAAGCATGCCACTTCCCTGCACCCACTAAAGTTAAGCAGGGTCACTGACACGCTTCGGTTAGTGAAAAGGGACTGACAATGATGTGTATCCATCTGTGATTTCCTACTTTACACTCCTAGCACAAAGGTCATGTCAAGATGAAAGCCTTTTAGGCATGAGCCACAGCACCCAGCTGGAACATCAATTTTACTGCAAGATTTGGAAGAAACAAATTGAACTGATTACCAAGAGAATGTGCAAGAACGATTAAGTCTTAGGACACATGGCCAAGACCAAAAGTCCCTGGTGATGGGCTGGGGTGGGGCCCCATCCCACAGCCCTTGGACCAAATAAGAAGAAAAAGTAAGAGAGGGAGGTGGCTTATGCCTCTAATCCCAGCACTGTGGGAGGCCCAGGCCGTGGACCACTTGAGGTCAGGAGTTCGAGGTCAGCCTGGCCAACATGGTGAAACCCTGTCTGTACTAAAAATACAAAAATTAGCTGAGTGTGGTGTCTCATGCCTGTAATCTCGCTACTCGGGAGGCTGTGGCAGGAGGATTGCATGAACCCAGGAGGTGGAGGTTGCAGAGAGCCGAGATTGTGCCACTGCACTCCAGCCTGGGCGACAGAGTGAGACTCCTACTAATAAATAAATAAAAGAAAAACTAAGTTAAAATTTATAAGGGCATAAAACATAATTTTAATAGGAAGCTATGAGAATTATCTACACTTGCAGATAATTGAATGAAATTATCTGATGATTGATTGAATGATCAAATTATAGGTAACTGTGATTTTTTTTTTTTTGAGACAGAGTTTTGCTCATGTCACCCAAACTAGAGTACAATGGTGAGATCTCAGCTCACTGCAACCTCTGTCTCCCAGATTCAAGCTATTTTCCTGCCCACCACCACGTCTGGCTAATTTTGGAATTTTTAGCAGAGATGTGGTTTCACCATGTTGGCCAGGCTAGTCTCGAACTCCTGACCTCAAGTGATCCTCCCGCCTCGGCCTCCCGAAGTGCTGAGATTACTGGGATGAGCCACTGCGCCTGGCCTTTGCTACTTAATTTTATAAGACATCTACTTTTTCAAATATTTGCTGTTTTTGCTCTCATGATATGAAAATTTTTTTATTGTGAGGGAGCATTTCTATGAAAACAATAGTAGAAATTTGTGCCAATTTTGATTATTAAAATAATAAAATTGTTGGGTTAGTTTGTTATTCTTAACCAAATGCTCCTACAGATAGTATATTGCACAGATGGTTTGATTGGTTTTTTTCATATTAGGTGAATTTTCCTTAATTTTATTCATCAAACTGTATTTACTTGAGATAAATCGACATTGTAGTTACCGTGTGCTCTACAGATCTCTACTTTTTTAGAAATAAAAATTCTCGGCCAGGCGCAATGGCTCACGCCTGTAATCCCAGCACTTTGGGAGGCTGAGGTAGGTAGATCAGAAGGTCAGGAGTTCAAGACCAACCTGGCAAAGATGGCAAAACCCCATCTCTACTAAAAACAAAAAATTAGACAGGCGAGGTGGCGCAAGCCTGTGATCCCAGTTACTCGGGAGGCTGAGGCAGGAGAATTGCTTGAACCTGGGAGGCAGAGGTTGCGGTGAGCCAACATTGCACCATTGCACTCCAGCCTGGGCAACAAGAGCAAAACTCGGTCTCAAAAAAAAAAAAAAAATTCTCGGTCAAAACTCTGACCTATTTTATAAAAATTTGGATTGTAAATAATACTTCGAGGTAACTTATATGTACATTAATGATTAGTAAGTGGAGTAATTCTATTCTTTAATGGGGGAAATCTATATGAGTGTATTAATTTGTCAAAAAGGTACAGTTCAGATTGTACCTTTCAATATATATACATTTTATCTAAAAAGAAAACCCAAAAAACTAATAAAGTGGGGGGTAGGAAATGGGTCAAATATAGATGAAACAAAAATGGCATGACTAGTAGCTGTTAAACCTGGGTGACAAGTCTATTATTATACTGTCTTTGTATTCTGTATATATTTTTGTTTTTTGAGATGAAGTCTGGCTCTTGTCGCCCAGGCTGGAGTGAAGTGGCATGATCTCGGCTCATTGCAACCTCCGCCTCCCGGGTTCAAGCAATTCTCAAGCCTCAGCCTCCTGAGTAGCTGGGACTACAGGTGCACGTGACCATGCCTGGCTAATTTTTGAATTTTTAGTAGAGAGGGAGTTTCACCATGTTGGTCAGGCTGGTCTCGAACTCCTGACCTCAAGTGATCCACCCGCCTTGGCCTCCCAAAGTGCTGGGATTACAGGCGTGAGCCACTGTACCTGGCCTGTATTTTGTGTAGGTTTTTAATGTTTGGTAACAAAACACTTGTTGAAAATGAAAAAAAAATTAGTCGGGCATGGTGCCGTGCACCTGTGGTCCCAGCTATTTGGGGGACAGAAGTAGGAGGATTACTTGAACCCAGGAAGCAGAAGTTGCATTAAGCCGAGATGGTGCTATGGCACTGCACCCTGAGCAACAGAGTGAGGCCCTGTCTCAACAAAAAAAAAAAAAAAAAAAAAAAAAAAGGAAGAAGCCTATTTCAGCCTACCATGGGCAGAACCCCTTGCTGATCTGAATGTTGTGTGAGTAGAAAATAAACTTTTTTTTTTTTTAAGTGAAATAAGTTTAGTAAGAAAGTAAAGGAATAGGCCAGGAGTGTTAGCTCATGGCTGTAATCCCAGCACTTTGGGAGGCCAAGGCGGGCAGATCACCTGAGTTCAGGAGTTCGAGACCAGCCTGGCTAACATGGTGAAACCCCATGTCTACTAAAAATACAAACAATTAGCTGGGTGTGGTGGCAGGCACCTGTAATCTCTGCTACTCCGGTGGCTGAGGCAGGAGAATCACTTAAGCCTGGGAAGCAAAGGTTGCAGTGAGCTGAGATCACGCCATTGGACTCCAGCCTCGGCAACAAGAGCAAAACTCCGTCACAAACAAACAAACAAACAAAAACAGAAAGTAAAGAAGTAAAGAATGGCCACTCCATAGGCAGAGCAGCCCGAAATAAACCTTTATTGTGTAAAGTCTGGCCAGGAGTGGTGGCTCATGCCTGGAATCCCAACAATTTGGAAGGCCAAGGTGGGAGTATCACTTGAAGCCGAGTTCAAGACCAGCCTGAGCAACACAGCAAGATCCCATCTCTCCGAAAACTTTTAAAATTAACTGAGTGTGAGGCCGGGCGCGGTGGCTCACGCCTGTAATCCCAGCACTTTGGGAGGCCAAGGCGGGCGGATCACGAGGTCAGGAGATCGAGACCATCCTGGCTAACATGGTGAAACCCCGTCTCTACTAAAAACACAAAAAAATTAGACGGGAGTGGTGGCAGGCGCCTGTGGTTCCAGCTACTCAGGAGGCTGAGGCAGGAGAATGGCGTGAACCCAGGAGGCGGAGCTGGCAGTGAGCCAAGATTGCACCACTGCACTCTAGCCTGGGCAACACAGCGAGAGTCCATCTCAAAAAAAAAATTAGCTGAGTGTGGTGGTGCACGCCTATAGTCCCACCTTCTCAGGAAGCTGAGACAGGAGCATCACTGAAGCCCAGGAACTGGAGGCTGCAGGGAGCTATGATTGCACCACTGCTCTCCAGCCTGGGCGACAGAGTAAGACCTTGTCTCCAAAAGTAGTAATAATAGTAAATAAATAATAATAAGAGGCCGGGCGCAGTAGCTCACACCTGTAATCCCAGCACTGTGGGAGGCCAAGGCGGGCACATCATTTGAGGTCAGGAGTTTGAGACCAACCTGGCCAACATGGTGAAACCCTGTCTCTACTAAAAATACAAAAAAATTAGCTGGGCATAATGGCAGGCTCCTGTAGTCCCAGCTACTTGGGAGGCTGAGGCATGAGAATCACTTGACCCCGGGAGGCGGAGGTTGCAGTAAGCCCAGGCCACTGCACTCCAGCCTGGGCAACACTTCCTGGGGCAGTGGGTGGACGGCACCTCCAAGATGACCTCCTACGCCAATTTATTTGATATTTACTTAGCCAGCAATCCTGGTGTTTCTTTGTTGTTGTTTTGGGTTTTGTTTTGGTTTTTGAGATGAAGTCTCACTCTGTCGCCCAGGCTGGAGTGCAGTGGTGTGATCTCGGCTCACTGCAACCTCCGCCTCGTAGGTTCAAGTGATTCTCCTGCCTCAGCCTCCTGAGTAGCTAGGATTACAGGCGTGCACCACCACATCCAGCAAATTTTTGTATTTTTAGTAGAGACAGGGGTTCACCATGTTGGCCAGGCTGGTCTCAATCTCCTGATCTCAGCTCACTGCAGACTCTGCCTCCCAGGTTCCAGCGATTCTCTGCCTCAGCCTCCTGAGTAGCTGGGATTACAGGCGCTCACCACTAAACCCCGCTAATTTTTTTTTTTTTTTTTTTGAGACGGAGTCTTGCTCTGTCGCCCAGTCTGGAGTGCAGTGGTGCCATCTCGGCTCACTGCAAGCTCCACCTCCCTGGTTCATGCCATTTTCCTGCCTCAGCCTCCCGAGTGGCTGGGACTACAGGCACCCACCACCACACCCAGCTAATTTTTTGTATTTTTAGTAGAGATGGGGTTTCACCGTGTTAGCCAGGATGGTCTCAAACTCCTGACATCAAGTGATCCACCCCCCTCGGCCTCCCAAAGTGCTGGGATTACAGGCGTGAGCCACTGCACCTGGCCGCTCCTTGGTGTTTCTTGACTTTCATCTGCCTCATTCAGTTTCTGTTTCTGTTTTCACATGGCTCCTTCTCTATGCCTCTTTTCTCTCCACCTGAGGGCCCAGTCTAATCCAGTATGACCTCATTTAACCCTAATTACGTCTGCAAAAAAAACCCCTTAATTTCAAAATGAGGTCATATTCTGCAGTTCCAGGAGGCAATGAATTCTGGGAGGACACTGTTAACCCACTACAAGCTATCGAGAACAGGAGCAGGAGGCTGAATGCGGTGGCTCACACCTGTCATCCCGGCACTTTCGGGGGCCTACGCAGCAGGATCGCTTGAGCCCAGGAGTTTGAGACCAGCCTGGTAACACAGTAACACCCCATCCTCTACCCCCCCCCCCAAAAAAAAAAAAAATTAATTAGCCCGGCATGGTAGCGTGTGCCTGTAGACCCAACTATGCAAAAGGCTGAGGTGGGAGGGTCACTGAAGCCCAGGAGTTTGAGGCTGCTGTGAGCTGTGGTGGCGCCGCTGTATCCAGCCTGGGCAGCAGAGCAACACTCTGTCTCTAAAAATATTAATTTAGGCTGGGTGCAGTGGCTCACGCCTGTAATCCCAGCACTTTGGGAGGCCGAGGCGGGCAGATCATAAGGTCAGGAGATCGAGACCATCCTGGCTAACATGCTGAAAACCCATCTCTACTAAAAATACAAAAAATTAGCCGGGCGTGGTGGCGGGCGCCTGTAGTCCCAGCTACTGGAGAGGCTGAGGCAGGAGAATGGCGTGAACCCGGGAGGCGGAGCTTGCAGTGAGCCAAGATGGCGCCACTGCACTCCAGCCTGGGCGACAGAGCGAGACTCTGTCTCAAAAAAATAAATAAATAAATAAACAATAAAATAAAAATAAAAAATAAAAATATTAATTTAACTTTAAACAAAAAAGCAGGAGGTCTCCAAGAATGCAGGAGATAACTGACCGGGTGCAGTGGCTCATGCCTTTAATCTCAGCACTTTGGGAGGCCAAGGCGGGTGGATCACCCGAGGTCAGGAGTTTAAGTCCAGCCTGGCCAACGTGGTGAAACCCCATCTCTACTAAAAATACAAAAAATTAGCCAGGCATGGTGGCGCGAGCATGTTAATCCCAGCTACTCCCGAGGCTCAGACAGGAGAATCGCTTGAACCCAGGAGACCGAGGTTGCAGTGAGCTGAGATGGCGCCACTGCACTCCAGCCTGGGTGACAGAGGGAGACCTCCGTCTCAAAAACAAAACAAAAAAATGCAGGAGAGGGGTACACGATTATTTGGGGAGCACCCCCAATTCTTGGATGTCTGCTGTATCCCCAGTGCACAGCACAATCTAGTCCCTAATAAATGTGCAGTGGAGGTTTGTTGAATATGAATGGGCCGCAGAAGAATGAGGTGGAGAGGGGAATAGGAAGATTGAATGTCTCCTGCCTGAAGGTCGGGCGGGGAGGGGTTGGGGGCAGGTAACTCTGAGGCTCACCCGGGGCCACTGCCTGCATCCTGGCAACCGCCTCCACCCACTTTAGGATCTGCAGACTGGCAGCGGTTGGAGGGAATTTCCCCTCGCCAATTGCTCAAGTCCCTCCCCTCGACCGACCGGACATCCCCAGAGAGGGGCAGGCTGGTCCCCTGACAGGTTGAGGCAAGTAGACGCCCAGGAGCCCCGGGAGGGGGCTGCAGTTTCCTTCCTTCCTCCTCGGCAGCGCTCTGCGACCCCATCGCCCCGCCTGCGCTAGCAGAGGTGATCGCCGCGGCGATGCCGGAGGAGGGTTCGGGCTGCTCGGTGCGGCGCAGGCCCTATGCGTGCGTCCTGCGGGCTGCTTTGGTCCCATTGGTCGCGGGCTTGGTGATCTGCCTCGTGGTCTGCATCCAGCGTCTCGCACAGGCTCAGCAGCAGTTGCCGCTCGAGTCACTTGGGGTGAGTTGAGATGGAAAAGGTGGGAAGAAAACATCCCAACTTATTCCGGCAGAGAATACGGAGAGGGGCGCAGGGACCGTGCACCAGGGCGGAGACTGAGAGGCGCGTGACCGAAAAGACAGAATGAGATGGGTACAAAGAGGCCAGGGAGGAAGATCTGGTAGGGCAGAGACAGAGACCAGAACAGGGAGGCAAGGCGGGGACCAGGCTGCCCGGTGTAGGGGCTCCGAGAGAGTCAGCCCTGCCAGGAGGTACAGGGAGATCCCGGGATGGGAAAGGTAGGCGCACATGGAAATGGAAGATGACTCGGCTCTGGTGTTCCCCCAGCAGGCTGACTCAGAGGCTGCTGGGGGCTTCACAAGGCTGGGCGTGGGGGCTTCCTGGGGCCTCCTAGGACGGGATGGCCCCAGCCATTCGCTCCGGGTGGGGGAGGTGTCCCCTTGGGGACCGCGCCGGGCGCCTTTGCAGCGGAGAGAGTCCGGTGCGCGAGGTGCCCTCGCGCCCAGTGACATCCAGGAAAACGATTCGGGAAACTAAGAAGTTATTTTGAAGGTCTCGACTCTACGCTCCCCGCTGGTTCAGACCTGCTTCCTTTTTAAGAAGTCTTAAGAGTAAATAAAATAAAATGAAATAAAATCACCCGTGCGCGCCGTGGGATGAGAGGTGGAAAGGAGGATGGACAGAGAAAAGAGAGCTCCTGGCACAGGGGACACATAGAACCTCTCTGCTTACGTCCGTGCCCTGTTTTCTGGTCTTTTCTTCCAGTGGGACATAGCTGAGCTGCAGCTGAATCACACAGGTAACACGGGGGACGTGGAGGGAAGGGGAGAAGAAGAGACACAGAGAGAGAAGGAAGAAGAGATAGAAAGACAAGTGGGGAGAGAGAGAGAAAGAGACACAGAGAGAGACGGAGGGAGAAAGGGAGGGAGAGATGGGGAGGGAAACGGAGAGGGGGAGACAGAGAGAAGACAGGGAGGGAGAGGCCCAGAGAAAGAGAGGGAAAGACAGTGAGAAACAAGGAGAGAGAGAGGGACAGAGGGGACAGACGGAGACAGGAGAAGAAGGGGAAAGAAATAAAGAAACAGGGAGAGACGCAGGAAGAGAGAGCAAGGGAGAGAGGAAGGAGGGGGGAGACAGAGAGGGAGAGAGACGCAGAAAGAGAAAAAAGACGGATAGAGGAGACGGAGAGAGAGGGAGGGAGAGACAGAGAGGAAGAGAGAATGAAAACGAGAGAGGCGGCCCAGCGTGGTTGCTCACGCCTGCAGTCGCGCACAAAACAGACAGAAATCCCTGCCTGGTGAGCTTCCCTTCTACTGTCACTCCTACCGAGGAGGAAATGACAAAAAAAAATAAAAATGAACATGTGAAAAACAGAGCAATGCCACGTAGAGTAAAACAGGCCAAGAGCAGGTTTTGGAGAAAAAATCAGGCAAGGAGGTGGGTGGGGAATCCGGGCATGCCAGGGTTGGGGGTTTTCATTCAAAGTGGAGTCGCGGCGGTGAGGAGGAGGGGTCTCTGAGTGGGCGGCATTGGCAAGAAGCCTTGAGGGAGATGAAATGAACTGTTTTGCTCTAGGTGGGAGTATCTGTCTCCTCCCGGCCTCTCTCGAACGCTTCTTCCTCTTTTTTTCCACGGTTCATCCCCAGAGACTAAAATCACTGCAGGCTTGCGTGTTTTGTTCCTTCCATTTTGTAATGGAAGGGACCTTTGTTTCTCTCTCTTCTCCTTGGGTCTCTGACCCCTGCCTGATATGTCTCTCTCTCTCTCTCTTCCATATTTTTCCTGTAATTTGGTCTTGAGGCCCCTTTCTGGAGAGTGGCTGTAAACTCTAGCCTCACATCCGTGGGGCGCCAGGCGTGTTGGCTACGGGTGTTGACAATGTCTTTCACAGGACAGTTCTTTCTTCTGGTGGATGACGTCATGCCTAAGTGTCTGACAGGGGACCAGGTGTCACTCTTACAGGAAATTTGCAAGCCTGGTAAACACCCTTGTGGCTCCTGTTTGACCTGTGTTCAGTTCCTTCCTAACAAGACAGCCAGTCTCCAAGAGAGCCTTGAGTGAGGAGGAGAGTGAGGCTCAGGTGTGTCAGTCAGATAAGACACGGAGACAGGAGACGCTGCGATGAAACACGTGAAATATGGCCGAGCACCGTGGCTCACGGCTGTGATCCCAGCGCTTTGGGAGGCTGAGGTGGGATGATCGCTTGAGCCCAGGAGTTCAAGACTATGTTTCTTGGGAAACATAGCAAGACCACCATCTCTAGCACAAAATTTTGAAAATTAGCTGGTCATGGCGGCGCACGCCACTTCCCAGTGACTCGAGAAGCTGAGGTGGGAGATAGCTTGAGCCCCAGAGGCTGAGGCTGCAGTGAGCTCTGATTGCACCACTGCACTCCAGCCTGGGTGACAGGGCCAGACCCTGTCTCTAAAGAAAATGAAGATCCTAAAGAGAAGAGGACCAACAGGAAGGTAGGGGAGCTCTCTGAGACACACACACTCAACCAGAGGGTGGAGAGCAAGAAAAAAAGGGAACTGGGAGCCAAAGCTTTTATTGGGGTTCAGGGTGCGACCCAAGCAGGCTTCCCTTGGGGAATTCTCTCATGCACTCTCTCGCGCGCTGTCTCTCTCGCTCTCTCGTGCTCTCTCGTGCGCACGCTGTCTCTCGTGCTGTCTCTCTCGCTCTCTCGCTCACTCTCATGCACTCTCAAGCTCTGTAGCTCTCTCTCACACACACACTCTCATGCACTCTCTCGAGCTTCCTCTCACACTCTGTCTCGTGCACTCTCTCAAGCTCTCGTGTCCTCTCTCTCACACACACTCTCTCTCTCATGCTCTCTCTTGCACTCTGTCTCTTGTGCACTCTCTCTCTCGAACTCTCTTCCTCTCACACACACTCTCCTGCTCTCTCTCATGCACTCTCTCACACTCTCGTGCACTCCCCCTCAAGCTTTCTCGTCGTCTGTCTCACACACACACACACACACACACACACTCTCGCTGTCTCGTGCCCTCTCTCTCATGCTCTTTCATGCTCTCTCTCTCTTGCTCTCTCGTTCTTTCTCTCTTACTCTCTCATGCTCTCTCTCTGCATCCTCTCTCTATATCTCTCCCTCCCCCTCTATGTCTACCTTTGTTTCTGGTTTTTTTTTTTTTTTTTTTGTCTCTCTCTCCCCTGGTGTCTCTGGCTCCCTCTCTCTACTCCTCTCCCCTTACCCCTCTCTCCTTCCCTTTAGATCTCTAACCTTCTGTCCCCCTCCCTTTTTTTTTGAGACAGGGTTTCTGTGACCCAGGTTGGAGTGCAGTGGCGTGATCGTAGCTCACTGCAGTCTCAGCCTCCCAGGCTCAAGCGATCCTCCAGCCTCAGCCTCCCAAGAGCAGCCAGGACCAGAGGCGTGCACCACCACACCTGGCTAACTTTTTATTTTTTGTAGAGATGGGGGTCTCACCATGTTGTCCAGGCTGGTCTTGAACTCCTGACCTCAGGTGATCCACCCACCTTGGCCTCCTAAACTGCTAGGATTTCAGGCATGAGCCACCACGTCCGACCTATTCCTTGATCTCTAACTCTCGATCTCTGTATCTGACTTTTTCTATGACCCCCTGTGCCTCAGTTCCCCTAAACCTCCATCCTTTCATCCCTCTAACCCTGTGCCCCCAGGACCTCAGCAGGACCCCAGGCTATACTGGCAGGGGGGCCCAGCACTGGGCCGCTCCTTCCTGCGTGGACCAGAGCTGGACAAGGGGCAGCTACGTATCCATCGTGATGGTATCTACATGGTACACATCCAGGTGACGCTGGCCATCTGCTCCTCCACGACGACCTCCAGGCACCACCCCACCACCCTGGCCGTGGGAATCTGCTCTCCTGCCTCCCGTAGCATCAGCCTGCTGCGTCTCAGCTTCCACCAAGGTTGTACCATTGCCTCCCAGCGCCTGACGCCCCTGGCCCGAGGGGACACACTCTGCGCCAACCTCACTGGGACACTTTTGCCTTCCCGAAACACTGATGAGACCTTCTTTGGAGTGCAGTGGGTGCGCCCCTGACCGCTGCTTCTGATTAGGGTTTTTAAAATTTTATTTTATTTTATTTAAGTTCAAGAGAAAAAGTGTACACAGAGGGGCCACCCGGGGTTGGGGTGGGGGTGCGGTGGGGGGTAATGGTGGCAGGACAAGAGAAGGCATCGAGCTTTTTCTTTCATTTTCCTATTAAAAAATACAAAAAAATCAGTTGGGCCTCATGGCGTGTATCTGTAATCCCAGCTACTCGGCCAACTGAGGCAGGAGAATCGCTTGAACCCAGGAGGTGGAGGTTGCAGTGAGCCGAGATTGTGCCACTGCACTCCAGCCTGGGCAACAGAGCAAGACTCTGTCTCAGAAAAAAAAAAAAGATGTGCTTGGTTAGGGATGTTTGAAGAATAGAGGAAGCGGGCTGGGCACCGTGGCTCATGCCTATAATCCCAGCACTTTGGGAGGCTGAGGAAGGCAGATCACTTGAGCCTAGGAGTTCAAGACCAGACTGGGCAACATAGTGAGACCCCCATCTCTACAAAAAATACAAAAATTAACCAGATGTAGTGGTGTGCTAGTCCAAGCTACTCGGGAGGCTGAAGTGGGAGATTGGGTAGAGCCCAGGAGGTCAAAGGCTGCAGTGAGCTGTGATCATGCCACTGCACTCCAGCCTGAGCAAGAGTGAGATTCCTTATAAAAAAAAAAAAAAAAAAAAAGTCTGTTTTCTCCTTGGTGCATCTATTTGACAAGAGAGGAAACAAAAAGATCACTTTGGGTGACTGTCTCTCAAAGCAGACAGTGCAAAATACCTAAAGAGTTGGGAGGCCAAGGTGGGTGGATCACTTGAAATCAGGAGTTCGAGACCAGCCTGGCCAACATGGTAAAACTCCGTCTCTACTAAAAATACAAAAATTAGCCAAGCGTGGTCGAGGGCGCCTGTAATCCCAGCTACTCAGGAGGCTGAGGCAGGAGAATCGCTAGAACCCGGGAGGCGGAGGTTGCAGTGAGCCGAGATCGCGTTATTGCACTCCAGCCTGGTGATAGGTGTTGCAAACCACCATGGCACACATTTAACTATGTAACGGAATTGCACATCCTGCACATGTACCCCAGAACTTCAATAATAATAATAAAAGATCACTTGAGGTCAGGAGTTCAAGACCAGCCTGGCCAACGTGGTGAAACCTCACCTCTACTGAAAATACAGGGTCTTGCTCTGTCACCCAGGCTGCAGTGCGGTGGCATGATCCTGTCTCACTGCAGCCTCAAACTCCTGGGCTCAAGTGATCCTCCCACCTCAGCCTCCCAAATAGCTAGGACCGCCAGCACAGGCCACCACACCCGGCTATTTTTTTTTTTTTTTTTTGAGATGAGGTCTCATTACATTGCCCCAGCTGGTCTCAAACTCCAATCTCCCGAAATGCCCATCTTCCCACCTCGGCCTCCCCAAGTGCTGGGATTACAGGCATGAGCCACTGCCCTGGACCTCAAATACGTTTTGGAACTCAGAGTTTTCCAGTATTTAAAGATGGTGTACAGGATTATACCATCTTTTTTTTGAGATGGAGTCTCACCCTGTTGTCCAGGCTGGAGTGCAGTGGCATAATCTCAGCTCACTGCAACCTCCACCCTCCCAGGTTCAAGCAATTCTTCTGCCTCAGCCTCCCAAGTCTGGGACTATAGAAATCCGCCACCACACCCGGCTAATTTTTCTATTATTAGTAGAGACGGGTTTCACCATGTTGGCCAGGATGGTCTCGATCTCTTGACCTTGTTGTGATCCACCTGCCTCGGCCTCCCAAAGTGCTGGGACTACAGGCGTGAGCCACCGCACCCAGCGCTTATACCATCTTTTATGCATCACCTCAGTGAGGTCGGGACAGCATTTTGTAATCAAACACCACACCAATTTTTTTTTTTTTTTTTTTTTTTTTTTAACAATGTGAAGTGTTAGCATTCACACTAAGTGGGATAAAAATCAAGACTACAGGCCAGGCGCAGTGGCTCATGCCTGTAGTCCCAGCACTTTGGGAGGCCGAGGTGGGCGGATCACCTGAGGTCAGGAGTTTGAGACCAGCCTGGCCAACGTGGTAAAACCCCGTCTCTACTAAAAACACAAAAATTAGCCGGGCATGGTGGCCAGCACCTGTAACCCCAGCTACTCAGGAGGCTGAGGCAGGAGAATCACTTAAACCCAAGAGGTGGAGTTGCAAGATCGTGCCATTGCACTCCAGCCCGGGTGACAAGAGCGAAACTCCATCTCAAAAAAAAAAAAAAAAAAAATCAAGGCTACAATTACCAGCCTGGCTAACATGGTGAAACCTCATCTCTACTAAACATTTAAAAATTAGCTGGGTATGATGATGGGCACCAGTAATCCCTGCTACTACGGAGGCTGAGACAGGAGAATCTCTTGAACTCAGGAGGTGGAGATTGCAGTCAGCTGAGACAGTGCCACTGCACTCCAGCCTGGGTGACAGAGTGAGACTCTGTCTTTAAAAAAAAAAAAAAAAAGACTACAATTAACAAAAAGTTAGTTCAGGTCAGAGATTGCTGCCAAACAATTCACCAAAACAACTTGATTTCCAGGGCTTTTTGGATTTTGGAACTGGGGACTCAAAGTAAAGTCAAGTGCTTCTTACGGCATTTAATATGGACTGCACACTGTCTTATCCCATTAACTCAGCTCGTGTTCATGCAAGCCCTACAAAGCTGCAGGAATCAACATTGTTCCCATTTCGCAGATGAGGAAAACAGAGACACAAACCGTTGAGTCATCTGCCCAAAGTTACTGGTTTTGTAACTGCTGGGGCCTCTGTATTTAACAGTTAAGGAAAATAGTGGCAGAAAACCTGAGTTACAAGCCCAAGGCAATTCATCTACATAGCAGTGGACTCAGGATTCTAAGCCAGATAATCCTGCATCTTGCATCCATGCTCTTACCTCTAGAGGGGGAAGTGAGAGGAGCGGTGGGGTGTCCCAGCTGAGGGAGGGGAAGTGAGACCCAAGCACTGCCTTCCCCCACAAATCTAGTCCTGCAGCCCCTCTCCAACCTTACTTGGACTCAGGACCATGCATCTGGAAAAGCCACAGACACTCGATGCCAGCCTGGGAAAGCAGCCGGGAGGGAGGCCGTACCCTACAAAGCCACAGGGAAGGGGCTGCCCAAGACCATGGGAACCCACCACTTACATCAGCGTGACCTGGACGTGAGACACAGAGTCAAAGGAGATTATCTGGCAGCTTTAAGATTGGACTGCCTGACTATTCACAATAGCAAAGACTTGGAACCAACCCAAATGTCCATCAATGATAGACTGGATTAAGAAAATGTGGCACATATACACCATGGAATACTATGCAGCCACAAAAAAGGATGAGTTCATGTCCTTCATAGGGACATGGATGAAGCTGGAAACCATCATTCTGAGCAAACTATCGCAAGGACAGAAAACCAAACACTGCATGTTCTCACTCATAGGTGGGAATTGAACAATGAGAATACTCGGACAAAGGGTGGAGAACATCACACACCGGGGCGTGTCGTGGAGTGTGGAGTGGGAGGAGCGGGGAGGGATAGCATTAGGAGAAATACCTAATGTAAATGATGAGTTAATGGGTGCAGCACACCAACACGGCACATGTATACAATGTAACAAACCTGCACATTGTGCACATGTACCCTAGAACTTAAAAGTAAAATTTAAAAAAAAAAAAGATTTGACTGCCTGGCCAGGCACAGTGGTTCATGCCTGTAATCCTAACACTTTGAGGGCCGAGGCGGGCAGATTGCCTGAGCTCAAGAGTTCGAGACCAGCCCGAGCAATATGGTGAAACCCTGTTTCTACCGAAATACAAAAAAAAAAATTAGCCAGGCGTGGCAGCGTGCGCCTGTAGTCCCCGCGACTTGGGAGGCTGATGCAGGAGAATCGCTTTAACCCGGGAGGCAGAGATTGCAATGAGCCGAGATCAAGTCACTGTACTCCAGGCTGGGTGACAGAGCGTCACTCTGTCTCAAAAAAAAAAAAAAAAAGATTTGACTTACCCACTGGATTTTGGAATTGCAGGGGACCTTCAGCTCCTTCGTTTTGGCCGGTTTCTCCCATTTGGAATGGGTATATCCAGTGCCTGTACCCCACTGTATATAGGAAGTAACTAACTTGCTTTTGATTTTACAGGCTCACAGAAGGGACTTGCCTTGTCTCAGATGAGATTTTGGACTGTGGACTTTTGAGTTAATGCTGAAATGAGTTAAGACTTTGGGGGATGGTTAGGAAGGCGTGACTAGTTTGAGGACATTATGCTCAATGAAATAAGCCAGTCAAAAAGGAAAAATATGTATTGTATAAACTAACTTACATTAATCTACCACATAGGATTAAAACTGTTCACGGGAATGTAAAATAGAATTTTTTAGATGTACAGTCTTTGAGGGTTTGTGTTTCTACCAGTCCAGAATTTTTCTTCACGTGCTTAACAGTCATTTGAATATGTTCTATTTTCTTCTTTCTTTGTTAGTTTGTTTTGATTTTTTGTTTGTTTGTTTGTTGTTTTTTTGAGATGGAGTTTCGCTCTTGTCACCCAGGCTGGAGTGCAGTGGCATGGTCTCGGCTCACTACAACATCCACCTCCCAGGTTCGAGTGATTCTCCTGCCTCAGCCTCTCGAGTAGCTGGGATTACAGGCGCCCACCACCACGCCTGCCTGTAATCCCATCTACTCGGAAGCGGCTGAGGCAGGAGAATCACTTGAACCTAGGAAGCAGAGGTTGCAGTGAGCCAAGATCATGCCACTGCACTCCAGCTTGGGCAACAGAGTGAGACTCCATTTCCAAAAACAAAGAAAAAGAAAAAGAAATTCAATGTCCATTAACAGGAAGGCTGAGGCAGGATGCTTAAACTCAGGAGTCTGCAGTGAGCTATGTTCATGCGGCACTCCAGCTAGGATGACAAAGGAATACAAAGAAAGAAAAAGAAAGAGACAAAGAGAAAGAGAGAGAGAAGGAGGGAGGGAGGGAAGAAGGAAGGAAGGAAAGAAGGAAAGAAGGAAGGAAGGAAGGAAGGAAGGAAGGAAGGAAGGAAGGAAGGAAGGATTATTTGATGTTATATGATTTTCACCTCAATTTTTGAAAAAAGAGTGTATACACAGGGTTTTATAGAACAGAAAATACAAGGCCAGGCACGGTGGCTCACACCTGTAATCCCAGCACTTTCGGAGGTCGAAGCAGGTGAATCACCTGAGGTCAGGAGTTCGAGACCAGCCTGGCCACATGGTGAAACTCTGTCTCTACTAAAAATACAAAAAAATTAGCCAGGCGTGGTGGTGGGCACCTGTGGTCCCAGCTGCTCAGGAGGCTGAGGCAGGAGAATCACTTGAACCTGGGAGGCAGAGGTTGCAGTGAGCCAAGATCACCCCACTGCACTCCAGCCTGGGCAACAGAGCGAGACTCCATCTCCAAAAAAAAAGAAAAGAAAAGAAAGAAAAAAGAAAATTCAAAGTCCGTTAACAGTTAACCACCATCTTGTCCACCTCCTCAAAAAGAAATTCAATGTCCATTAACAGGACCAGGTGCGGTGACTCACACTTGTTCTCAGCACTTTGGGAGGCCAAGACGGGTGATTCACCTGTCCCAGCTGAGGGAGGGGAAGGATCATCCGCCTCGGCTTGGTCAGAAGGGCAATAAGGGCAAGACCAGCCTGGCTTATATGGCAAAACCTTATCTCTACTAAAATTAAAAAAAAAAAATTAGCCAGGCATGATGGCAGGCGCCTATAGTCCCTGCTACTTAGGAGGCTGAGGCAGGAGAATCGCTTAAACCCAGGAGGCAGAGGTCGCAGTGAGCTGAGATCACAAGTCCAGCTATTTTTTTTTTTTTTTTGTATTGTTAGTAAAGACTGGGTTTCACCATGTTGGCCAGGCTGGTCTCAAACTCCTGACCTCAGGTGACCCACCCGCCTTGGCCTCCCAAAGAGCTAGGATTACAGGCATGAGCCGCTGTGCCCAGCCTCATCTTTTGAAATTTAGCATTAAACTCGGACATCCAGATTAACAGGATAGAGACCAGAGATGTCCACTGTCATAAATTTAGCCTGCACAAAGGAGGAACTGGTGTTTTGATGAATCTACGTAATTCACCAATTAGCCAACCACACTTTGTGTGTGGTCTTTTTTAAGGGTGATGGTAAATGCTTCATGAGTATGTTGTGCTGAGATAGGAAAACTGTATCTCTTTAAAATTCTCAGAATACTGATTTAAATATCATGCTGGTGTGCGTATGTACAATGCACATGCAAATTTCCAGCAAACCTTACCAGCCCTAAGACCCAAGTGAGACTATTTGAACGCACAGCCCACATTTTCCAATTTGGGGCAAACCCACTTCTTAATACTACACAAGCCTCCAGAGAGCCTACATATTTGTGCCCCAATATCTGCTCATTTCCTCCCACCCCTATTCCCTGGTAACCACAGTTCTACTCTCTGTCCGTAAGAGTTTGGCTTTTTTTTTTTTTTTTAAAGATTCCCCATATTGACAGAACAGGAGTATCACCATCTTGGACAAGTGCTGCCATTTTAAGTTTCATCTTGATCGGAGCTGGGCGAGGTGGCTCACGCCTGTAATCCCAGCACTTTGGGAGGCCGAGGTGGGCGGATCATGAGGTCAGGAGATTGAGACCAGCCTGGCTAACATGGTGAAACCCCGTCTCTACTAAAAATACAAAAAAATTAGCCAGGCGTGGTGGCGGGCGCCTGTAGTCCCAGCTACTCAGGAGGCTGAGGCAGGAGAATGGCGTGAACCCAGGAGGCAGAGGCTGCAGTGAGCTGAGATCGCACCACTGCACTCCAGCCTGGGCAAAAAAAAAAAAAGTTTCGTCTTGATCAAAAACCGCCTAAATCCAAATGGCATCAGCCTAATGGTTAAGGTCACCATGACCATAAACCACAAATAACATCCTCAACCACAGACATTCCAGCCCCAAGATAACCTCCTTTCTGGCCGGGAGGACGTCAGCCCCAAGATAACCTCCCCTGTGACCAGAGACATTCCAACCCCCCCATAAACCTCTCCCCAACACAGAAACATTCCAAGCTTGTGATAAGCCCGCTCACCCTAAAACCAATATATACTGTTAGTCTGTAAGAGAGAGCACTCCTGACCAAAATTGGCCAGAAGCCCCGCTCAGGTTTATTCTCCAAAATAAACCCATCTTTGACTGCTGAGCCACTTTTCGTGTTTCTTTCCTCTTTCTTCAACTCTTACACATATAAGTGAGATCATGCAGTATTTGTCTTTCTGTGTCTGCCGTATTTCACTTAGCCTAGTGTCCTCCAGGTTCATCCATATTGTCCCAAATGTCAGGATTTTCTTCTCTTGTAAGATGAAATAATATTCCAATGTGTCTATAGATCATACTTTCTTTATCTATTCATTCATTAATGGACACTTAGGTTGTTTTCATATCTTGGCTATTATAAATAATGCTGCAATGGCACTATTCACAATAGCAAAGACTTGGAACCAACCCAAATGCCCTTCAATGACAGACTGGATAAAGAAAATGTGGCACATATACACCATGGAATACTGTGCAGCCATAAAAGAGAATGAGTTCATGTCCTTTGTAGGGACATGGATGAAGCTGGAAGCCATCATTCTCAGCAAACTATCACAGGAACAGAAAACCAAACACCGCATGTTCTCACTCATAAGTGGGGATTGAACAATGAGAACACATGGACACAGGGAAAGGAACATCACACACCGGGGCCTGTCAGGGGGTGGGGGGCAAGGGGAGGGAGAGCATTAGGACAAATTCCTAATGCATGTGGGGCCTAAAACCTAGATGATGGGTTGATAGGTGCAGCAAACCACCATGGCACATGTACACTTATGGAACAAGTCTGCATGTTCTACACATGTATCCCAGAAATTAAAGTAAAATTTAAAAGAATAATAATAATGCTGCAATGCTCATGCAGATATTACTATGTTCTGGCTTCTCAACATCAGAAGTGCAGCCTTTGAGGAACTGAAACCTGTGTAGCTGAAAGCTATTAAAGAGCAGATTCTCCTGCTCCAAATACTGCATTCTGGAAGAGGGAACTAAGCTCTTCCAGTCTTAGTGAAACGGTTCTCTGACGTCTTTCTCATATATACCCTGGTTTCCCCATGGGGGCCATGCAAGACCCAGGGCATTCTGGAAGGGGGTAGTGGGGTCTTCTGGTCTTAGTGAAGCTGTTCTCTGGTGTCTGTCTTATATAGCCTGGTCCTCTGATGGGACCACACAAGACCCAGAGAAGGCAAACATTTCCGCTGGCAGACCTGTGGCAGATTCTTCTCTCCTCCAGCCCCAAGATGATATTGTATTTGCAAGATCGTTCCCTCCCTGAGAATTGGCTTAACACTTTGCCGTTATTCAAATAGGCTGAGACGGGATGTGTCTCATCCACTCAGGGGGCAAGCCCAGACAAGCCCAGACAAGACCAAGCTTTCTTTACATTCAGAGACTATCTGGACTCTCAGACTCATATGCAAGTCAAAAACCACCTACCCAGTACCCATAAACACATACACACACACACACACACACACACACACTGAGCACAGCCTCCTCCTCATGTGCACACACCCAGCCTTGATCTTTGTGTGCACACTTTTGTGCACGCTTAGTCTTTTATGTGCACAGACCATTACTCTGTCAAATAAAAAACAAATCTGAATTTAGCAAGGAGAGACTTTATTCAAAAAGACTATTGCAAGGAGGGTAGAATAGGACTATCCTGTCACACACATCCATGCGAAGAGAGTCCACCAATAGACTTTGTGTCAGCAACAAGGCTGCTTATTTCCCTTGGGTGCAAGTGGACTGAGTCTGAAAAGAGTGTCAGCAAAGGGAGATGGGGTGGGGCAGTTTTATAGGATTTGGGTAGGTAGTGGAAAATTACAGTTAAAGGTGGTTATCTCTTGGGGGCAGGGGTGGGGTCACAAGGTGCACGGTGCGGAGATCATGAGACTCATTTTCTAGGAGAAGGAATGTCACAAGGTTGATTGATTAGTTGGGGTGGGGCAGGAACAAATCACAATAGTGAAATGTCCTCTTTTGTGGTTCTTCAGTTGCTCCAGGCCATCTGGATGTATACGTGCAGGTCACAGGGGTTATGATGGCTTAGCTTCAGCTCAGAGGCCTGACATTCCTGTCTTCTTATATTAATAAGAAAAACAAAACAAAATAGTGGTGAAGTGTGGGGGCGGCAAAAATTTTTTGTGGGGGAGAGATAATGGGCAATGTTTCTCAGGGCTGCTTCGAGTGAGATTGGGGCGGCGTGGGAACCTAGAGTGGGAGAGATTAAATTGAAGAAAGATTTTGGGGTAACGGATGATATTGTGGGGTTGTTGGAAGGAGCATTTGTCATATAGAATGATTGCTGATGGCCTGGGTGTGGTTTTGTAGGAATTGAGAAACTAAATGGAAGATACGAGGTCTGAATAAGAGAAGGAGAAAAACAGGTATTAAAGGATTAAGAAATGGGAGGACCCAGGATATCCAACTAGAGAGTGCCCAAGGTGGTTCAGCATAATTATTTGCTTAATTGGCGAGTTTCTGGGCTCTATCTCTGAGTGTTTTTATGTTGTCATATACCAGGCCAGATAGATTTTAGGTAAACACAACACTCTTCATTTAAAAATATGCAGAGTCCTCCTTTTTCAGCAGTGAGTAAGTTCAGGCCTATTCCTGTCTTCTTATATTAAGAAAAACAAAACCATAGTGAAAGGTTGGTGTCACGAGGGGAACAGGAAGCTGTTCGGTCTCCTATGCAAATTGATTTTTGGGGGTAAGGAAAACTAGTGTACATGTGCCTGTCCAATTAACAGCTAAACACATGTAGGTGGAGGAGCCACGGAGGAAGAAGAGACCTTGTGTAAGGCAAAACTGGAAATGTAAAGTGAAAAGATGAGAGGATGTACTAAAAGAGGTATCTTCACATGGCTAGGAATCTGGAGTAGGCAAGAGAAGATTAGCAGCCCGGTGAGTTTCCTGTCTAGCCTGCTGGAGGGCTGGTGTCTAGGACGAGGTTGGGGCCCAGCAAGAAAGTGTGTCCATATAAAAGTTCAGATGGACTGTACCCTGTGGCCTCTCGAGGACAGGCCCTAATTCTGAGGAGGGCAAGTGGTAGAAGTACTTAAGTTGGAGGCTGAGCTTGGTGAGGTGTGTTTTTAAAAGACCATTCGTCTGTTCTACCTTTCCTGAAGACTGAGGATGGTAAGGGGTATGAAGTTTCCACTGAATACCAAGAGGCTGAGAAACTGCTTGGGTGATTTGACTAATAAAGGCCGGACCATTGTCAGATTGAATAGAAGTAGGGAGGCCAAATCGGGGAATTATATCTGTTAGAAGGGAAGAGATGACTGCACTACCCTTTTCGGAGCTAGTGGGAAAAGCCTCGACCCATCCGGTGAAGGTATCGACCCAAACCAGGAGATATTTAAATTTACAGACATGGGGCATATGAGTAAAGTCAATTTGCCAATCTTGTGTCGGAGTAAATCCACGAGCCTGATGCGTAGGAAAAGGAGGAGGCCTGAGAAAGCCTTGGGGGCTGGTGGCGTGGCAGACAGAGCACTGAGAGGTGATGGTCTTAAGGATGGATTTCCACAAAGGGAAGGAGATGAGGGGCTGCAGGAGGCAAGCCAGAGACTTGTATCCCACCATGGAGGTGGTCATGAAGGGAAGAAAGAATGGACTGAGCTTGTGAGGCAGGAAGAATGAATTTTCCATGATTTTTTTTTTTAATTATACTTTAGGTTTTAGGGTACATGTGCACAATGTGCAGGTTTGTTACGTATGTGTCCATGTGCCATGTTGATTTCCTGCACTCATTAACTCGTCATTTAGCATTAGGTATATCTCCTAATGCTGTCCCTCCCCCCTCCCCCACCCCACAACAGTCCCCAGAGTGTGATGTTCCCCTTCCTGTGTCCATGAGTTCTCATTGTTCAATTCCCACCTATGAGTGAGAACATGTGGTGTTTGGTTTTTTGTCCTTGCGATAGTTTACTGAGAATGATGTTTTCCGGTTTCATCCATGTCCCTACAAAGGACATGAACTCATCATTTTTTATGGCTGCATAGTATTCCATGGTTGTATATGTGCCACATTTTCTTAATCCAGTCTATCGTTGTTGGACATTTGGGTTGGTTCCAAGTCTTTGCTATTGTGAATAGTGCTACAATAAACATATGTGGGCATGTGTCTTTATAGCAGCATGATTTATAGTCCTTTGGGTATATACCCAGTAATGGGATGGCTGGGTCAAATGGTATTTCTAGTTCTAGATCCCTGAGGAATCGCCACACTGACTTCCACAATGGTTGAACTAGTTTACAGTCCCAGCAACAGTGTAAAAGTGTTCCTATTTCTCCACATCCTCTCCAGCACCTGTTGTTTCCTGATTTAAGAACCACTTGCCCTGAGTTGGAAAAGACTAGTAGAGCAGGTTTTCAGAAGCAGAGTAGGTGGAGTGATAGAGGAGAAAGAAAAACACTGGCCGTCTGGGGTGGGGGGCTGGGATATTGGCGGGGTGGAGGCATTGGCTATTTCTTCTGCTGTCCTGTCGGCATAGGCATTTCCTTTCGCAATAAGATCAGTAGGTTTCTGGTGTCCTTTACAATGAGTGACTCCAGCCTTGGCCGGCAGGAGAGCAGCCTTAAGGAGGGCTTTTATTAGGGAGGCACTGATCATGGAAGAGCCTTGTGTGGAAAGGAAGCCTCTTTCAGCCCAGAGGGCAGCATGGTTATGGAGGATGTGGAAAGCATATTGCAGTGAGTATAAATGTTAATGTGCATTCCGTTAGCAAGAGAGAGCGCACGAGTTAAAGCAATTAGTTCGGCTTGTTGGGAAGTGGTGGAGGGAGGAAGTGCAGCAGCTTCGATAATAAAGGTGTGGGACACGACATCATATCCAGCTTTAGCTG
The DNA here is from genome assembly GCF_006542625.1 of Nomascus leucogenys. Lineage (NCBI taxonomy): Eukaryota > Metazoa > Chordata > Mammalia > Primates > Hylobatidae > Nomascus > Nomascus leucogenys. The sequence continues at coordinate 1,763,986 of NW_022095767.1, read as the reverse complement.
GTGAAAATTGATTGGGTTTAGAAGAACTGCCATCGATAAACCAAGTGTGGTCTGGGTTTGGAATCGGAAGAATAGAAATGTGAGGGAAGGGGGAAGATGCTCTGTGTATTAGGGAAACACAGTCATGTGGTTCAGGACTTGCGTTGGGTGTTAAGTGAGAAGCTGGGTTGAAATCGGGCCCATGGGCAATAGTTACTGTTGGGGTTCCAATAAAGAGTGAATAGAGCTGGAGGAGTCAAGGGCCAGACAGTAAGTGTGAAAGGTGTGAGGACGATATTAATGCTTGAAGGTTGTGAGAACTGTAGAGGGTAAGTGGAGCACGGCCTGTGATTTTGAGGGCTTCCGGAAGTATTAAAGCAGCAGCTGCTGCCACACGCAGACATGAGGGCCAGCCTAAAACAGTAAGGTCAGGTTGTTTGGACAGAAAGCCTACAGGGCACGGTCTTGGCTCTTGTATAAGAATTCCAACCGCACGGCCCTGCACTTCGGCTGCGTGTAATGAAAAACGGTTGGGATGAGTCAGGGAGAGCTAGTGTGGGGGCAGTCTCTAGAGCTGTTTTCAAGGAACGGAAAGAGGAGTGGGGAAAGGATTTACGATCTATGGGATAGCTAGGTTTCCCTTTGTGAGTTTACATAGTGGTTTTGCTAGGATGGCAAAACCAGGTATCCAAAGGTGAAAGTATCCAACCATACCCAGGAAGGAAAGGAGCTGTTGCTTTGTAGAAGGGGTTGGGGTTTGAAAGATCAGCCGGACATGATCGGCAGGGAGAGCACGTGTGTTTTCATGAAGAATTATGCTGAGGTAGGCAACGGATGAGGAAGAAAGTTGGGCTTTGGAGGGAGATACACGATATCCGTTTGAGAATAGATGTCAGAGGAGCAGGAGGGTGTCCTGTTGGGAAGATTTGTAGGAGGGGCTATAAAATAGAAGGTCATCAAAATACTGAATAAGGTGAGAAGCAGAGGGGTGGAAAGAAAGTAAATCATGAGAAAGAGCGTGGCTGAAGTCATGAGGGCTGTCCCTGAAGCCCTGTGGCAGCACAGCCCAGGTAAGCTGCTGGGACTGATGGGTGTCAGGGTCAGTCCAGGTAAAAGCAAAGAGAGGCTGGGACGAGGGGAGCAGGGAAATAGTGAAAAAAGCATCTTTAAGATCAAGAACGGAATAGTGAGTTGTGGAGGAAGGTATTGAGGACAAAAGAGTGTATGGGTTGGTCCCCACAGGGTGGATAGGCAAAACAATTTGGTCGATAAGGCGCAGATCCTGAACTAACCTGTAAGATTTGTCCAGTTTTTGGACAGGTAAAATGGGGGAATTGTAAGGAGAGTTTATAGGCTTTAGAAGCCCGTGCTGTAGCAGGCGAGTGATAACAGGCTTTAGTTCCCTTAAAGCCTGTTGTGGGATGGGATACTGGCATTGAGCAGGGTAAGGGTGATTAGGTTTTAATGGGATAGTAATAGGCATGTGATCAGTTGCCAGGGAGGGAGTAGAGGTGTCCCATACTTGTGGGTTAAGGTTAGGGGGATACAAGAGGAAGACGTGAAGGAGGCTTAGGGTTGCAGAGAAGGGCAGCAATGAGATGTGACTGTAGTCGAAGAATAATCAGGGTAGCAGTTAATTTTGTTAAAACTTCTTGACCTAAAAAGGGAACAGGGCAGGTGGGGATAACTAAAAAGGAGTGCATAAAAGAATGTTGTCCAAGTTGGCACCAGAGTTGGGGAGTTTTAAGGGGTCTAGCAGCCTGGCTGTCAATACCCACAACAGTTATGGAGGCAAGGGAAACAGGCCGTTGAAAAGAAGGTAATGTGGAATGGGTAGCCTCCATATTGACTAAGAAGGGGACGGACTTGCCCTCCACTGTAAGAGTTACCCAAAGCATCTGTGATGGTCCAGGAGGCTTCCAAGGTGATTGGGCAGTGTCAGTCTTCAGCCACTAAGCTGAGAAGATCTGGGAAGGAGTCAGTCAGAGAGCCCTGGGCCAGAGTTCCAGGGGCTCTGGGAGTGGTTGCCAGGTGAGTTGGACAGTCCTATTTCCAGTGGGGTCCCACACAGATGGGACATGGCTTAGGAGGAATCCCTGGCTGCGGGCATTACTTGGCCCAGTGGCCAGATTTCCAGCACTTGAAGCAAGATCCTGGGGGAGGAGGTCCAGTCAGAATGCCTGACTGCTGCAGCTTAGGCGTTTTGAAGTTCTTGTGTGCTGCAGTGTGGCTGAGGTTTCTCTCACAGCAGAGGCAAGTAATTGTAACTCAGAAATACGTCGCTGCTTGGCTGCCTCTTCTCTATTATTGTACACCTTGAAGGCGAGGTTAATTAAGTCCTGTTGTGGGGTTTGAGGGCCAGAATCTAATTTTTGGAGTTTTTTCTAATGTCGGGAGTGGATTGGGTAATAAAATGCATATTGAGAATAAGACGGTCTTCTGGCCTCTCTGGGTCTAGGGCAGTAAGGCGTCTAAGGGTTGTTGCCAAATGGGCCATGATCTGGGCTGGGTTTCTATATTTGATGAAAAAGAGCCTAAACACTAACTGATTTGGGAGAGGTCAGGTAAAGAAAAAAGCATTAACCTTGACTATGCCTTCAGGTCCAGCCACCTCTCTAAGAGGAAATTGTTGGGCAGGTCGGGGAGAGCTATTCTCGGAACAAAACTGTAAGCCAGACTGGGTGTGAGGAGGGGAGGTGATAGAAGGATTATAGGGTGGGGGAGCGGAGGCTGAGGAAGAATTGGGACCTGTCTCAGCCTGGCGAGGAGCAGCCTGGGGAGGAAGGGAGAGGTCAGATGAGTCCATAGAAAAGGAGGATTCAAAGGACTCAGAGCTTGAGATGGAGACTGAAGGAACAGACAGCAAGGAAGAAAGATTTGGGATGAGTTGCACCGGGAGCAGAGACTAGGGAGGGACTGATGTGTAAAAGAATGCCTGGATGTCAGGCACCTCAGACCATTTGCCCATTTTTTGACAAAATTATCTAGATCTTGTAGGATGGAGAAATTGAAAGTGCCATTTTCTGGCCATTTAGAACGATTGTCGAGCTTGTATTGGGGCCAAGTGGTGTTGCAGAAGAAAATAAGACACTTACGTTTTAGGTCAGGTGAGAGTTGAAGAGGTTTTAAGTTTTTTAGAACACAGGCTAAGAGAGAAGAAGTGGGAATGGAGGGCAGAAGTTTGCCCATAGTAAAAAGTTAAGTTTAGAGAAAAGAGAGGGTAGAGACACAGAGAGAGGTGGGGGTGGTACTTGCCACCCAGGGAAGGTGGTACTTGCCACCAAGGTGAAGGATCAAGGCAGGCATCCCAGACACCTCTGGAATGTGGGTGAATAATCAGGCAGGCGTCCCTACAGTGATTAAACACCAAAAGAAGACTGTCTTCCCAAGTCTGTGACCAGCGCCAGAGTTTTGGGTTCATGGATGAAACGCATCTCCTCTGTCTTTACCAGAAAGGGAAAGGAACCAAAATTAAGGAAGGGAGAGATTGAAGGGTAGAGGGATAGCGAGAGAGGTTGGAGAAGACAATAAAAAGAGGCCACTTACCGGATTTAAAATTGGTGAGATGTTCCTTAGGCTGGTCTGAGGACCCGAGGTCATAGGTGGATCTCCTCATGGAGTGAGGGTGAGGACAGGGGACCAGTCTCCTGAAGGGGTCCTCCTGTCCCAGGTCTTTGGCACCAAATGTCATGCACATCCGTGTGAAGAGAGCCCACCAATCGGCTGTGTGTGAGCAACAAGGCTGTTTATTTCACTTGGGTGCAAGTGGGCTGAGTCTGAAAAGAGAGTCAGCAAAGGGAGATGGGGTGGGTCAGTTTTATAGGATTTGGGTAGGTAGTGGAAAATTACACTTAAAGGTGGTTATCTCTTGCGGGCAGGGGCAGGGGACACAAGGTGCAGAGTGGGGAGATCATGACACTCATTGTCCAGGAGAGGAATGTCACAAGGTCGATTGATTAGTTGGGGTGGGGCAGGAACAAATCACAATGGTGGAATGTCCTCTTTTGTGGTTCTTCAGTTGCTCCAGGCCATCTGGATGTATAAGTGCAGGTAAAAGGAGTTATGATGGCTTAGCTTGGGCTCAGAGGCCTGACATATCCCAGTAGAACACTCTGACCATAACGTCTGCTAATATCTCAAGACTGAAGCAAAAACGTTATTTTATAGAAAGGGGTCTTTACAGTTTAGAGGTCTGAGGAAATAGGGGAAGCTTAACCCAAGATTCACTGACAAGCATTTGTTCTCATTGGTCAGCAGGGACAAGCAGCTCAGCTGTTCATTTATGAGGCAAAGAATGTGTCATAAGCAGTGCAAGGTCAGACATTACCAGATCTGTAACCGAACCCAGGTTTGGCTGCTCATCATTTGAAAGCCAGACTCAAGAGACAAGGATTGGAGGAAGGAAAAGCAGGTTTAATCAGAGAGCCAGCAGACTGGGAAGATGGGAGACTATAGTCATAAAGATCATCTTAAATTTTAAAATCTTACCATAGGGATTTTACAGGAAAGCTTGGTATTGATATAGGGGTTAAGAAGAAATTACTTAGGCAGATAGGGAGATATGGGGGTCCTCGTTAAGGTCTTCCTCTTAATGAAAAGCAGCCCCCAAATCATTTTCTTCTCTAACAAAGAGCAGCCTGTAAAATCGAGTGGCAGACATAGACAAAAACGCTGGAAGTTTGCACAGGTGAATGCTGGCAGTTGTGCCAATAGGAAGAAACTACCTGGGAATAGGCATGTTCAAAATGGCAGCTCCATCTTCTCTTCTCTTTGCCAGCCACATGTATAGTAAGAGGCAGACAAGATGACACTGGCCAAGCAGAAAGCCATTTGCATGATAAGATTAGGGTGGGGCAACCAGCCTTCCCCATGCACCATGTAAACATCACACCTGGTCAAACCAATCTGTGGGCCTTACATAAGTCAGACACCTCCTCCTCAAGCCTGCCTGTAAAATCTGATGAGGTCCACCACTTTTTCCTGTTCAGATACCTCTTTCTCAAAGGAGGGAGAGAGCTGCTCCTCTTCTCTCCTTTCTTCTGCCTATTAAACTTTCTGCTTCTTAACCCATTCCATGTGTGCGTGTCCATATTGTTAATCTTCTTGGTGCAAGATGAACACTCCCAGGTATTTACCCCAGACAATGATGCCACTTCAGTAGGGGAGATGTGGAGTAGAATGCTGCAGGTTGTGGGGCCTGTGTGTCTTCTTTCAATGGCTAATTTGGGTTGTCATCTGTTCAGGGGTCTGGTTGGTATTATGTTGACTTTGGCCAAATGATGGTGGACTAACCATTAGTATTAGTGGCTCTCCCTAAGTGAAAGGATTCTGTAATCAGGGCTCCTGATTTGCCGGGTTTGTTTCAAGATTAGCCTCTGGAATTTCTCAAGGAAGTGCCTAATTAGATAAGCATGCATTGCCAGAAGGGAGTATCTAGAGAGGGAAGGAATGGGAAGGAATGAAGAGGTGAGAGGAGAGGAGGGTGATTAAAAGTATATATGTGCATATATATGTATACATATAGATAGATACATATAGATATATTTATAAATAAATTTATAAATAAATATATAAATATTTATATGTATGTATGTGTGTGTGTGTATATATATATATATATATATATATATATATATATATATTTTAGAGGGAGTCTCACTCTTGTTGCCCAGGCTGGAGTGCAGTGGTGCAATCTTGGCTCACTGCAACCTCCACCTCCCGGATTTAAGCAATTCTTGTGCCTCAGCCTCCCAAGTAGCTGGGATTATGACTCCCACCACCATGCCTGGCTAATTTTTTTGTACTTTTAGTAGAGGCAGGGTTTCACCATGTTGGCCAGGCTGATCTTGAACTCCTGACCTCAGGTGATCCGCCCACCTCAGCCTTCCAAAGTGCTGGGATTGCAGGCATGAGCCACTGCACCTGGCAATTAAAATATGTTTTTAGGCTGGTCCAAGTGCAGTGGTGTTTGCAACTAATTGTTCACAACCAGTTACATATTTCTTTGTTCCTTCTCCACTCCCACTGCTTCACTTGACTACCCTAATAAAAAAAATTAATAAATAAAATAAAATATATTTTTAAACTGCAAGTCCACAGTTACGAACTCCCCACAGTCAAACTCCATTCCATTTCTATGGAAAACAGGTGATGCATCCATTCTGGCTACTTCCTGCTGAAAAAGGGCATAATTAGGCATCCGTGGGGTAGAATCTATTCACCTGGAGTTGAAAGAATTCGCAAGTCCCTGGGCTTACAGAAGAGAATCTTCTGGGAAGGGCAGAGCAAGATGGCCAAATAAAGAGTGCCACCAATCATCCCTCCAACAGGAGCACTAAGTTTGACAACTAGCTGCACAAAGGGGTGCCTTCTTAGGACCCAAAAATCAGATGAGCACTCACAATGCCTGGTTTTGACTTCATATCGCTGAAAGAGGCACTGAAGAGGGAAAGAAAGACAGTCTTGAATTGCCAATACCACCCCTCCCCCACCCCCCCAGCAGCAGCCATGTGGACAGAGAATCTGAGTTGGGAGGGGGAAAGCGCAACAATTGTGAGGCTTTGCATTGAATTCACTACTCCCTTGTCACAGCAGAAAGCGGAACTGGGCTGTCCTCAGCTGACCCATCCATGGCGGAAGCAGTTGGGCTGGCCCTAACCAGAGTGGAATCACCCATTTCAGTGGTCAGGGCTTGAGTTCTGGCAATACTTGCCACTGCAGGCTGGAGTGCTCTGGGTCCCTAAGTGAACTTGACGGAAAGTGATTCAGTCAGAAAGAAAAGGTTGTCAATGAGCAATAAGAAATCATCTGAAGGTACAACACTCACTGGTAATAGAAAGTACACAGAAAAAACACAGAGTATGATAAGACTGTAGCTGTGGTACATAAAGGACTGTTATCTTAAGTAGAAAGACTAAACGATAAAACAATAAAAAATAATACCTACAACAGCTTTTCAAGACATAGACTGTGCAATAAGATATAAACAGAAACAACAAAAAGTTAAAAAGCAGGAAGGCAAAGTTAGAGTTTTGTTTTGTTTTTTGGGACGGAGTCTCGCACTGTCACCCGTGCTGGAGTGCAGTGGTGCAATCTCAGCTCACTGCAACCTCCACCTCCCAGGTTCAAGCGATTCTCCTGCCTCAGCCTCCCGAGCAGCTGGGATTACAGGCACCCGCCACCACACCCAGCTAATTTTTTGTATTTTAGTAGCGACAGGGTTTCACTATGTTGGCCAGGCTGGTCTCGAACGTCTGACTTCGTGATCCACCTGCCTTGGCCCCCCAAAGTGCTGGGATTACAGGCATGAGCCACTGCACTCAGCCTGCAAAGTTAGAGTTTTTACTAGTTTTCTTTTTGCTTGCTTGTTTGTTTATTTATGCAAGCAGTGTTAAGGTGTTATCAGCTTAAAATAGTGGGTCATAAGATAGTATTTGCAAGCCTATGATAACCTCAAATCAAAAAACATACAATGGATACAAAACAAATAAAAAGCAATAAATTAAATTAAACCACCAGAGACAATCACCTTCACTAAAAACAGGATAGGAAAGAAGGAAAGGAAGACCAGAAAACAAACTAAAATGCCAGAAGTAAGTCTTTACTTATGAATAATAACATTAAATGTAAATTGACTAAAGTCTCCAATCAAAAGACATAGAGTCACTGAATGAACTAAAAAAAAGAAACAATACCCAATGATCTGTTGCCCACAAGAAACACACTTCACTTATAAAGATACACACAGACTGAAAATGAAGGGATGGAAAAAGATATTCCATGCCAATGGAGACCAAAGAAGAGCAGGAGTAGCTATACTTAGACAAAATAAATTTCAAGACAAAAACTATAAGAAGAGACAAAGAAGGTCATTATACAATGATAAAGGGGTCAATTCAGCAAGAGAATATGGCCATTGATAATATATATGCACCCAACACTGGAGCACCCAAATATAACAAGCAAATACTATTAGAGCTAAAGTGAGAGATAGACCCCAATACAATAATAGCTGGAAACTTCAACAACCCACTTTCAGCACTGGACAGATCTTCCAGCCAGAAAATCAACAAAGAAACGTCAGAATTAATGTGCACTACAGACAAAATGAACCTAATAGATATTTACAGAACATTTCCTTCAACAGCTACAGAATAAACATTAAATAAAGCTGCAGAATAAACATTGAATACAGCTGCAGAATAAACATCTTTTCCTCAGCACTTGGATCATTCTTAAGGATGGACCATATATTAGGTCACAAAACAAGTCTTAAAATATTCAAAAAAAACTAAAATAATATCAAGCATCTTCTCTGACCACAATGAAATAAAACTAGAAATCAATAACGAGAAAAATATTAGAAAGTATTCAAACACAATGGAAATTAAACAATACACTCCTGAATGACCAGTGGGTCAATGAAGAATTAAAAAATAAATTCAGAAATTCCTCAAAACAAATGATAATGAAAACATGACATACCAAAACCTATGGGGTACAGTGAAAGCAGTACTAAGAGGGAAGTTTTAGCTATAAGTACCTACATCAAAAAAGAAGAAAAACTTCAAATAAACACACTAACAATGCATCTTAGAGAACTAGAAAAGCAAGAGCCAACCAAACCCAAACTCAGTAGAAGAAAAGAAATAATAAAGATCAGAGCAGCTGGGCATGGTGGCTCACGCCTGTAATCCCAACACTTTGGGAGGCCGAGGCGGGCAGATCATAAGGTCAGGAGACCATCCTGGCTAACACGGTGAATGCCATCTCTACTAAAAATACAAAAAATTAGCCAGACATCGTGGCAGGCGCCTGTAGTCCCAGCTACTCAAGAGGCTGAGGCAGGAGAATGGCATGAACCTGGGAGGCGGAGCTTGCAGTGAGCCGAGATCACGCCACTGCACTCCAGCCTGGGCAACAGAGCGAGACTCCACCTCAAAAAAAAAAAAAAAAAGAATAGAATAGAATAGAATGGAATAAAAATACTACTATTAAACCCTATACATCAAAAGTTCTTTTCAGGACAAAAAAGGCACACAAGCTTGCAATTTCCGTAAACCAGCCAGACTAGCCCATGGTCAGTGGTTTCTTCATCAGGAAAAAGTTACTAAAATAAGTCTCTTGCCTAATTAAAGCCATAGTTATGGCTAGTGGTCAGTTAGCATCCAGTGGAGCTGCAAAGTGCTTTAACGTTGCTTATCTAGAGGCAAATGCTTGTTTGGCTGCTTGAGAAAAAGAAAAGCTTTGTGGCATTTAGAACATAGTTTACTTTTTTTTTTTTTAGGTGGAGTCTCACTCTGTCGTCCAGGCTGGAGTGCAATGGTTTGATCTCAGCTCACTGCAACCACCGTCTCCCAGGTTCAAGCGATTCTCCTGCCTCAGCCTCCCGAGTAGGTGGGACTACAGGCACATGCCACCATGCCTGGCTAATTTTTTGTATTTTCAGTAGAGATGGGGTTTCCCCATGTTAGCCAGGATGGTTTTGATCTCCTGACCTGATGATCTGCCCACCTCAGCCTCCCAAAGTGCTGGGATGAACATAGTTTACTTTTTAAGTGAAAGAGTGTGTGACTTAACCTTTGCTGGCATGGTCTTAGGTTCTGTTTATAATTTGGTATCTTTTTTTTTTTTGAAACATGATCTGGCTCTGTCCCCCAGGATGGACTGGAGTGGCACAGTCATAGCTCACTGTAGCCTCGAACTCCCAGGCTCAAGCTATCTTCCCACCTCAGTCTCCCAAATACCTGGTGTAGGAGATTGGTCAGGGTGGTGGGAGAAATTATAAAGATAGAGTTATAGGAAATAGACAAAAACTTTCTTGGAAGACCAGGTGGTTTGCATCACTTCAGGAAAAGATTTGACTGGAGGAAGCTGAATTCTCTTAAAAGCTTAGGGCGTAGATACATAGGAATGTAGAGGAGTTTATCTAAATAGCTTGTTCACTCATGTGGTCCTAAGACTGACCTTTGATCATCTGCGGGTGCATGACTGCTCTCTACTCAGGAGGTCAGCAATGTTAATTACCCTCCAGTGGTGTTTACTTGAGACCTTTGTCATTTAATCTGTACTGAATAAATGCAAACTTCGCCAGCTTATCGAGGCCAATGCTGTGGACTCAGGCAGCAGAGCCCCTTAGGCACACTGACAGGCAGAATGTCTGTGTCAGTGTACGTCTTTCATCCATCACTGGGTCAGGGTCCACAGGTCGGACCTGGCAACCTGATACTACACGTGCATGCCACCATACCTGGCTTAATTTGCTATCTTATTGTTGCAGAAAATCTGTTCTGTCTTGTGATTTTTATTTGACCATTAACGGTGGTCAGTTTTTGTGTCTAAACCACAAAAGGAAGGTATGTCTGGCCTCCCATCCCATTATGTCTGGGAACTGTTTTTAAGATTTTTTACAGGGGCGTCCCTTGGCCAAGGAGGGATCCATTCCATCAGTAGCAGTGGGAAGGGGGAGCTTGGGATTTAATTATTAGTTTACATTCCCCCTTTTTTTGGTCATTATATGCCAGATGCAGCATCAATGGCCAAACTTCTATTTTGTCCCATATTATTGCTGGGGTGGTGTGTCTGCCTACCTAGGCCCAACATGTCCCTCGGTGGGACCCCATGGCCAAGGGATTTGGAGTCAAAATATTTATAGCCAACTAAATGTTCCAGGCTAGATGGGAATGGCAGTGGGCAGGTTCTCATTAACCCTGGGAACCCTTTAACATAAGAGCCAAAAATCAAATGCCAAAAGGCGAGGTTATAAAATTGGCATCTATTTAAGTTCTATGCATTGAGCTACTGTAATCTTGGTTGTAGTTACACACTTGTAGCAATTAGCTACACAAAACATAAGCATTTTCCTAAAACCATTTAAGCTAAGGAATTTAGAGACTTTCAATGTGCTGCAAGGCCTTTTGTAGTCTTTTTAGTAATTACTCCTAAGGTGGCTGATAAAATTGTTTATATAATTGGCATCATTTTATTACTGGGAGCACTATACCCAGAAGGCTTTGTCACCAGGTGATATTGTTTGGCTGTGTCACCACCCAAATCTCATCTTGAATTCCCACACATTGTGGGAGGGACCTGGTGGGAGGCAATTGAATCATAGGGGCAGGTGTCATGCTGTTCTCATGATAGTGAATAAGTCTCATGAGATCTGATGGTTTTAAAAACAGGAGTTTCCCTGCACAAGCTCTCTTTTTGCTTGCTGCCATCCATGTAAGACGTGACTTGCTCCTTCTTGCCTTCCTTCATGACTGTGAGGCTGCCCCAGACACATGGAACTGTAAATCCTTTTTCCTATATAAATTACCCAGAGTCGGGTCTGTCTTTACCAGCAGCATGAAAACAGACTAATACACCAGGTATCTGGATATCTTTCCATAATTTTTGTTTAATTCTATGGAAAGCAAAACTTTTTATGGTGGGGATGGATGGAGAGAGGCAACATAGTAGCCCAAGACATAGTCTTATTTTGGCAGATGTTTGGGCGTCTGCATGCCCGTTCTTGAGTAGGAGGGTCTGAAACAATTCTATCCCTCAAATTTGGCCCTTACAATCTCACATGCCCACCTCTTACGTGACAGTCCCTGAGCCTAGAGGGAAGGGGCTTATACAGTTTTAGCAGCAGGCCATTAGCAATGAAAGCACATAAGTCCCAGTGAGATTCTAAATAGTTTTTAAATTTCAGAGATATCAGGCCAGGCATGGTGGCTCATGCCTGTAATCCCAGCACATTAGGAGTCCAAGGTGGGAGGATCACTTGAGGTCAGGAGTTCAAGACCTGCCTGGCCAACATGGGGAAACCCCATCTTTACTAAAAACACAAAAAATTAGCTGAGTGTAGTGTCAGGCACCTGTAATCCCAGTTACTTGGGAGGCTGAGGCAGGAGAATCACTTGAACCTAAGAGGCAGAAGTTGCAGTGAGCCAAGATTGCACCACTGCACACCAGCCCAGGTGACAGAGTAAGACTCCATCTCAAAAACAAAATTACTGCACAGCAAAAGAAACTACCATCAGTGGCTGGGCGCGGTGGCTCACGCTTGTAATCCCAGCACTTTGGGAGGCCGAGGCGGGCAGACCACGAGGTCAGGAGATCGAGACCACGATGAAACCCCGTCTCTAATAAAAAGACAAAAAATTAGCCAGGCGTGGTGGTGGGCACCTGTAGTCCCAGCTACTCGGAGAGGCTGAGGCAGGAGAATGGCGTGAACCCGGGAGGTGGAGCTTGCAGTGAGCTGAGATTGCGCCACTGCACTCCAGCCTGGGCGACAGAGCGAGACTCCGTCTCAAAAAAAAAAAAAGAAACTACCATCAGAGTGAACAGGCAACCTACAGAATGGGAGAAAATTTTTGCAATCCACCCATCTGACAAAGGGCTAATATCCAGAATCTACAAAGAACTTAAACAAATTTACAAGAAAAAATCAAACAACCTCATCAAAAAGTGGGTGAAGGATATGAACAGACACCTCAAAAGAAGATATTTATGCAGCCAACAGACACATGAAAAAATGCTCATCATCTCTGGCCATCAGAGAAATGCAAATCTAAACCACAATGAGATACCATCTCACACCAGTTAGAATGGCAATCATTAAAAAGTCAGGAAACAACAGGTGCTGGAGAGGATGTGGCGAAATAGGAACATTTTTACACTGTTGCTGGAACTGTAAACTAGTTCAACCATTGTGGAAGTCAGTGTGGCGATTCCTCAAGGATCTAGAACTAGAAATACCACTTGACCCAGCCATCCCATTACTGGGTATATACTCAAAGCATTATAAATCATGCTGCTCTAAAGACACATGCACATGTATGTTTATTGCGGCACTATTCACAATAGCAAAGACTTGGAACCAACCCAAATGCCCATCAATGATAGACTGGATTAAGAAAATGTGGCACATATACACCATGGAATACTATGCAGCCATAAAAAAGGATGAGTTCATGTCCTTTGTAGGGACATGGATGAAGCTGGAAACCATCATTCTGAGCAAACTATTGCAAGGACAGAAAACCAAACACCACATGTTCTCACTCATAGGTGGGAATGGAACAATGAGAACACTTGGACACAGGAAGGGGAACATCACACACTGGGGCCTGTCGCGGGATGGGGGGGAGGGGGGAGGGATAGCATTAGGGGATATACCTAATGTAAATGACGAGTTAATGGGTGCAGCACACCAACGTGGCACATGTATACATATGTAACAAACCTGCACGTTGTGCACATGTACCCTAGAACTTAAAGTATAATAATAAAAGAAAAGAAAAGAAAAAGAAAAAAAAGTTAGCCTGGTATGGTGGTGTGCACCTGTAATCCCAGTTTCTGGGGAGGCTGAGGCATGAGAATTGCTTGAACCTGGGAGGCAGGGGTTGCAGTGAGCCAAGAGCATGCCAGTGCACTCCAGCCTGTGTGACAGACAGACTCTGTCTCAAAAAAAAAAAAAAAAAATGAGAGTTGGCTAGGTAAAGGAAAGAAAGTATCAAAGAGAGAAAAGAAGGGAGTTCCTGAGTGCAGGAACACCACTGGGCAATAGCAGAGAAGTGGGAAGGAGAAGCCAAAGGAGGCTAATGTGGATGAGGAAGAGGGTGATGCAATATCCTTCTGAAGAACTAGGCAGGGACTTGTTCACTCCAGATCTCACAGGACTCCTGAGGCACCATCTTCATGGTTGGCAGAGAAGTTGAGTCTGTAGACCCTGACAAAATCTGACTGGACCAGGGATCAGTGGCTAGGTCAAAGATTGTCCAATAGGATCACTCCAGTTTGGATGGTAACTAATCCAGCCAATCAGCTCTCCCCTGGCATGCGTTCCACTGTCCATGGTTCTGAAGTATCTTTGCAAAATAAGACTGGTGATCCCAATCAACAGGTTGGCCACATAACTCTTTATTAGTTAGCTACTGCCGTGTAACAAATCATCACAAACTTAGTGGCTTGAAACAACACTCATTCATTATTTTCACGGTGTCTTCATCAGGAATCTGGGCAAGATTTATCTGGATTCTATTCTCAGGGTTATACAATCAAGGAGTTGACCAAGCCGTGTTTTCATCTGGAGTCTGGGGAAGAACTGTGTTCAAACTCATTAGTGTTGTTGGCAGAATTCAGTTCCTCGCAGTGTAGAACTGAGGCCCCTGTTTTTTTAGCTCATTGTTAGTCAGGGATCACTCTGCTCCTAGAAGACGTTCTTAGGTTTTTGTCATGTGGCCCTTACCATCTTTAAAGCCAGCAATGACAGGTCAAATCCTTCTCAAGGTCTGAATCTCTCTGGCTTCTGACTTTCTTGATATTTGACTTCTACATTCAGATTTATAGAGTTTGTGTGATTAACTCAGGCTCACCTGGACAATTTCCCTTTGATAAATTTAAGGCCAATTGAGGAAGTGGCTCAATCTGCAGTGTGGTGCAGTGCTGAGGAGCTGAGGCCATGGCCACCTCAATGCCAGACTGTCCAGTGAGCAGCATGGCCAAAGCCATCAGCCAGAGCAGCCTTGGAGCAGAAGCAGCAGCTGCCACTGTTTGCAAAGCCCAGCTGAGCTGGCCTTGGTATTGTCGATGCCACTGAAGAGGTTGAAGGAGGAAGACAAAGAACCCCTCATTGAGCTCTGGGTCAAGGCTGTCAGTGATGGTGAAAACACAGGAATCTGCCTTTTTTCCCAGAGATTCCTCATGATTCTTTAGCTCAAAAGAGTTGTCTTTAGTGTCACAACTGTTGATCTGAAAAAGGAAACCTGCAGATCTGCAAAACAAGGCTCCTAGGAACCACCCACCACTTATAACTTTCAACAGTGAAGTCAAATAAGATTGAGGAATCTCCTGAAGAAGTCTTATGTCCTCCCAAGTACTTAAAGCTTTCATCAAGACACGCAGAATCAAATACTGCTGGAATGGACATCTTTGCCAAATTCTCTGCATAGATCAAGAATTCAAGGCCAGAGGTTAATGAAGCATGAGTGAAGGGTCTCTTAAAAACCCTGCAGAAAATGGTGATTATTAAAAAGTCAAGAAACAACAGATGCTGGTGAGGTTGCAGAGAAAAAGAAATGCTTTGACACTGTTTGTGGTAGTGTAAATTAGTTCAACCATTGTGGAAGACAGTGTGGTGATTCCTCAAAGATCTAGAAGCAGAAAAAACATTTGACCCAGCAATCCCATTAGTGGGCATATACCCAAAGGAATATGCATCATTCTGTTATAAAGATACATGTACGCATATGATCACCACAGCACTATTCACAATAGCGAAGACATGGAATCAACCCAAATGCCCATCAATGACAGACTGGATGAAGAAAATGTGGTACATATACACCATGGAATACTATGCAGCCATAAAAAGGAACAAGATCATGTCTCTTGCAGGGACATGGATGGAGCTGGAGCAGTTATTCTCAGCAAACTAACACAGCAACAGAAAATCAAATGTCGAATGTTCTCATTTATAACTATGAGCTGAACAATGGACACAGGGAGGAGAACAACACACAATGGGGCCTGTCAGTGGGGCAAGGAGAGGAAGAGCATCAGGAAGAATAGCTAATGAATGCTGGGCTTAATACCTAGGTGATGGGTTGATCTCTGCAGCAAATCACCATGGCACATATTTACCTATGTAGCAAACCTGCACCTCCTGCACATGTACCCTGGAACCTAAAATAAAAGTTAAAAAAAAACTGCAAAAACTTGTGAATATCTGAATTCTCCTCTCCCTGATGAAATTGATGAAAATAGCATGCAGGACACTAAGTTTTCTACACGTAAATTTCTGGATGGCAATAAAATGGCATTAGCTGATTGCCATCTGATGCCCAAACTGCATATTGTCAAAAAAAAAAAATCACAACTTTGATATTCCAAAAGGAATGACTGGCCAGGCACGGTGTTCATGCCTGTAATCCCAGCACTTTGGGAGGCCAAGGTGGGTGGATCACTTGAGGTCAGGAGTTGTAGACCAGCCTGGCCAACATGGTGAAACCCATTTCTACTAAAAATACAAAAATTAGCCAGGCTTGTGATGGGTGCCTATAATCCCAGCTACTTGGGAGGGTGAGGCAGGAGAATACCTTGAACCCAGAAGGCGGAGGTTGCAGTGAGCTGAGATCATACCACTGCACTCCAGCCCTGGCGATAAAGCGA
Organism: Nomascus leucogenys; assembly: GCF_006542625.1. NCBI lineage: Eukaryota > Metazoa > Chordata > Mammalia > Primates > Hylobatidae > Nomascus > Nomascus leucogenys. The sequence continues at coordinate 1,747,849 of NW_022095767.1, read as the reverse complement.
GACTCCATCTCAAAAAAAATAAATAAAATATAGGAAAAAAAAAAGGAATGACTGGCATCTGGAGATACCTAATGAATACAAGTAGTAGGGATATGTTCAACAATACCTGTCCCAATGATAAAGAGATTGAAATAGTGACAGAAACAGTTAATGTAGTAATGTAACCAAAAGACTCACCAAGTAAACTTGCATTTATGACAGAGATGTCTTCGTGTCTTCTCCTTAAAATATGCTTTTCCTAACAGACCACTCCTCTTCCTATAGAGGAGAAATTGTATTTAGCACGAACATGAGTTATTCAAGGATTAGGATCAAGGACAGAAAAGGTATAGAAGTTATCTTAAAAATAAACACTCCTGGCCAGGTGTGATGGCTCATGCCTGTAATCCCAGGACTTTCAGAGGCCAAGAGAGGCAGATCACCTGAGGTCAGGAGTTCAAGAGCAGCCTAGGCAGCATGGTAAAACCCCGTTTCTACTAAAAATACAAAAATTAGCAGGGCGTGGTGGCACACATCTGTAATCCCAGCTACTTGAATCGCTTGAGTCCGGGAGGCAGAGATTGCAGTGAGCCGAGATCACACCATTGCACTGCAGCCTGGGCAACAAGAGCAGAACTCTGACTCCAAAAAAAAAAAAAAAAGTGTGTGGCACTACCCCCTCACTCTTTTGCTCCTGCTCTTGCCATGCGATGTGTCTGCTCCACCTTCACCTTCCACCCACCATGACTGTAAGCTTCTTGAGGCCCTCACCAGAAGGAAATGCTGAAGCCACACTTCCTGCACAGCCTGAAGAACCATGATCCAGTTAAAAACCTCTTTTCTTTATAACAGGGGTCCCCATCCCCTAGGCAAGGAACCAGTGCTTGTTAGAAATTAGGCCACACAGCAGAAAGTGAGCAGCGGGTGTGTGTGAGCATTACCGTCTGAGCTCCACCTCCTGTCAGATCAGCGGCGGCATTAGATTCTCACAGGAGCTTGAACCCTATTGTGGATTTAGGTTGCATGCTCCTTATGAGAATCTAGGCTGGGTGCAGTGGCTCATCGGCCGGGTGCAGTGGCTCATGGCTGTAATCCCATCACTTTGGGAGGCCGAGATGGGCAGATCACCAGAGTTCAGGGGTTCGAGATCAACCTGGCCAACATGGCCAAACCCCATCTCTGCTAAAAATACAAAAATTAGCCAGGTGTGGTGGTGCATGCCTGTAGTAGCAGCTACTCGGGAGGCTGAGGCAGGAGAATCGCTTGAACCTAGGAGACAGAGGTTGCAGTGAGCCGAGATTGCACCATTGCACTCCAGCCTGGGCGACAAGAGCAAAACTCCATCTCAAAACAAAGAATCTAATGCCTGATGATCTGATGATCTAAGGTGAAACAGTTTCATCTGGAAACCATTTCCTCCTCCCCTGACCTCCACCCCAGTCCGTGGAAAAATTGTCTTCCACGAAACCAGCCCCTAGTGCCAAAAAGGTTGGGGAGCACTGCTTTATGAATTACCCAGTCTCAGATATCCCTTTATCCTTTTTTTTTTTTTTGAGATGGGGTCTCACTCTGTTGCCCAGGCTGAGTGTGATCATGGCTCACTGCAGCCTTGACCTCTCAGGCTCAAGCAATCCTCCCACTTCAACCTCCCAAGTAACTAGAATACAGGTATGCACCACTATGCCAGGCTAATTTTTAATTTTTTTGTAGAGATGGGGGCTCACTATTTTGTCCAGGCTGGTCTCAAACTCCTGGATGTAAGTGATCCAGGAGGTGGGAGCAACTCAGCCTCCCAAAGTGCTGGGATTACAGGCATGAACCACCACACCCAGCCAGTCTTCCTTTATAGCAATGCAAGCACAGCCTAATCCAGAGTGTGTTGCTACATGAGACTGACATTTGAATGAGTAGACTAGATAAGGCAGATGACCCTCCCCTATGTGGCCAGGCCCCTTCTCATCCACTGAAGGCCTAAATAGAACAAAAGGCTGAGCAAGAATTTGGTCTCTCCGTCTGATGGCCTTGAGCTGAGATTCTGGACCCTTCCTGCCTTTGGACTTGGATTTGAACTTACACCATCAGCTCTCCTGGTTCTCGGCCCTTTAGACTTGTGTTCTTGGGACTCTCAGTCGCCATTTTCATGTGAGACCATTCCTTAGAGTAAATCACCATGTGTATATCTTGTCTGTTCTATTTCTCTGGAGAATCCAACTTATACAGGCCCTAACCCAACTTATACAGGCCCTGTATAACCCAACTTTTACAGGCCCTAACCCAACTTATACAGGCCCTGTATAACCCAACTTATGCAGGCCCTGTATAACCCAACTTATGCAGGCCCTGTATAACCCAACTTATGCAGGCCCTGTATAACCCAACTTATGCAGGCCCTGTATAACCCAACTTATGCAGGCCCTGTATAACCCAACTTATGCAGGCCCTGTATAACCCAACTTATGCAGGCCCTGTATAACCCAACTTATGCAGGCCCTGTATAACCCAACTTATGCAGGCCCTGTATAACCCAACTTATGCAGGCCCTGTATAACCCAACTTATGCAGGCCCTGTATAACCCAACTTATGCAGGCCCTGTATAACCCAACTTATGCAGGCCCTGTATAACCCAACTTATGCAGGCCCTGTATAACCCAACTTATGCAGGCCCTGTATAACCCAACTTACACGGGGCCTGTATAACCCAACTTACACGGGCCCTGTATAACCCACCTTATACGGGCCCTGTTTAACCTACCTTATACAGGCCCTGTATAACCCAACTTATACAGGCCCTGTATAACCCTTATACAAGCCTTAACCCAACTTTTACCGGCTCTAACCCAACTTATACAGGCCACCACATCCAGCTAATTTTTGGTGCTAATTTAATAGTGTGGCTTATGGAGTTAGAGCTATAGCAGGCGGGGTGTGGTGGCCCATGCCTGTAATCCCAGCACTTTGGGAGGCCAAGGTGGGTGGATCACCTGAGGTCAGGAGTTCAAGACCAGCCTGGGTAACATGGTGAAACCCGTCTCTACTAAAAATACAAAACTTAGCCAGGCATTGTGGCTCACGCCTGTAGTCCCAGCTACTTGGGAGGCCGAGGCAGAAGGATCACTTGAACCCAGGAGTTCGATTCCAGCCTGGGCAACACAGTGAGACCTCATCTCCATTAAAATAAATAAACAATTTTTAAAAATTTTAAGAGCTCTAACAGTTTGGCATGTTGCCTGAATCATGGACCAGAAAGTGACCTACACCAAATGCTGGAATACCAGAACTACCTTGATACACAAAGAAGGGAAGGGATATAGCAGTTAGGATACAAGGCTGGGCACAGTGGCTCACACCTGTAATCCCTGCACTTTGGGAGGCCGAGGTGGAAAGATTACTTGAGGCCAGGAGTTTGAGGCTGCAGTGAGCCATGATCTTGCCACTGCACTCCAGCCTGGGTGACAGAGCGAGACTCCATCTCACAAAAAAAATAAATAAAATAAAATAAAATAAAAGGATTACAGAAACTTGCTAAAATAGTGCAGAGAGGTCCCATTTACCCTTCACCTGGCCTCCCCGGAGTGGTTACATCTTCCGTAACCATAGTACATGGTCAAAATCAGAAAATGCCGGGCACAGTGGCTCATGCCTGTAAACCCAACACTTTGGGAGGCCAAGGCAGGAGGATCACTTGAGCTCAGGTGTTCAAGACCAGCCTGGACAACATAGGGAGACTCTGTCTCTACAAAACAAAAATATGCAAATTAGCCAGCATGATAGCACGAACCTATAGTCCCAGCTAATCAAGGGGCTGAGGCAGGAGAATCCACTGAGGCTGGGAGGTTGAGGCTGTGGTGAACCATGATCTTGCCATTGCACTCGGCCTGGATAACAGAGGGAGACCCTGTCTTAAAAAAGAAAAAAAAAAAAAAGTCTGGGCACGGTGACTCACACCTGTAATCCCAGAACTTTGGGAGGCCAAGGCAGGCAGATCACGAGGTCAGGAGTTCAAGACCAGCCTGACCAACATGGTGAAACCCCGTCTCTACTAAAAATACAAAAATTAGAAGGGCGTGGTAGCACATGCCTGTAATCCCAGCTACTCAGGAAGCTGAGGCACAAGAATCGCTTGAACCTGGGAGGCGGAGGTTGCAGTGAGCCGAGATCACGCCATTGCACTCCAGCCTGGGCAACAGAGTGAGACTCCATCTCAAAAAGAAAAAAAAAAAGCTATGGAGGTTGGGATATTCGAGTGGATTTATCACATAAGACCTGTTCACCTGCTCTGAGAAGGTGTGGAAGGACACAACTTTTACCACAACTATCAAAAATAAACTTGTGGCCGGGCACACTGGCTCACACCTGTAATCCCAGCACTTTGGGAGGCTGAGGCGGGCGGATCACCTGAGGTCAGGAGTTCAAGACCAGCCTGGCCAACACGGCAAAACCCTGTCGCTACTAAAAATACAAAAAGTTAGCCGAGTGTGGTGGAGCACACCTATAATCCCAGCTACTTGGGAGATTAAGGCAGGAGAATTGCTTGAACCTGGGAGGCAAAGGTTGCGGAGAACCGAGATCGCACCACTGCATTCTAGCCTCCGCGACAGAGCGAGACTCCATATCATAAAATAAAATAAAATAAAATAAAATAAAATAAAATAAAATAAAACTTGTAGGGGCTGGATGTAGTGTCATGCACCTGTGGTCCCAGCTACTTGGGAGGCTGAGGCGGGAGGATGGCTTCAGCCCAGGAGTTCCAGGCTGTAGTAAGCCATGATTGCACCACTGCACTCAGGCCTGGGCAACAGAGTGAGACCCTGTCTCAAAATAAATAAATAAATTTGTGTAAGGAGCCCCAGCATCTTGAAGAGTTCTGTGATCACGCCTTCCTGTAAATTAGTTCAAGGCCGGGCATGGTGGCTCACGCCTGTAATCCCAGCACTTTGGGAGGCCGAGGTGGGTGGATCACTTGAGGCCAGGAGTTCAAGATCAGCCTGGCCAACATGGTCAAACCCCATCTCTACAAAAAAAATACAAAAATTAGCTGGGTGTGGTGGCGTGCGCCTGAGATCCCAGCTACTTGGGAGGCTGAGGCAGGAGGATCACTTGAACCTGGGAGGCGGAGGTTGCAGCGAGCTGAGATCACACTGCTACACTCCAGCCTGGGCAACAGAGAGAGATTGTGTCTCAAAAATAAATAAATAAATTAGTTCGGAAATTACAGTGAAAATACTGCCACTGAATCTGGAAACCTAAATATTATGGAGATAACTGGGTACCAGGGTATCGGGGTCTAGTGTCCCCACTTAATCACCAACGACAAGGTGGGCATAGTTACCATAACGGACAGAAAGTCAAAGCAGCCATCAGAGCAGTCTAACTCACAGAGACTTACAGCACTGGCTGCTTCATGAAGGTGTTCCCAGCAGGGAAATCGATGGGAAGTTGTTTACTAAATTATTTTTTTTTTTTGAGTCAGAGTCTTGCTCTGTCGCCCAGGCTGGAGTGCAGTGGTGTGATCTCGGCTCACTGCAACCTCCGCCTCCCAGGTTCAATCGATTCTCCTGCCTCAGCCTCCCAAGTACCTGGGATTACAGGCGCCCACCACCACGGCCAGCTAATTTTTGTTTTTTTAGTAGAGATGGGGTTTCACCATGCTGGCCAGGCTGGTCTTAAACTCCTGACCTCAGGTGATCCACCTGCCTTGGCATCCCAAAGTGCTGGGATTACAGGCATGAACCACCATGCCCGGCCTAAATTCTTAATTAATTCATATAAGCAGAAACATTCTAAGTCAACTGAACGAAAATCTAACTGGAATCATAAAAACAGAGTCACAGGCCAGGTGTAGTAGTTCACACCTGTAATCCCAGCATTTTGGAAGGCTGAGGCTGGAGGATCGCTTGAGCCCGGGAGTTCAAGACCAGCCTGGACAACATAGGGAGACCCCGTCTCTACAAAAAAAAATAATTTTTTTAAAAAAATTAGCCATGTGTGGTGGTACACATCGGTACTGTCAGCTACTCAGAAGGCTGAGGCAGGAGGATCACATGAGCCCAGGAGGTGGAGGCTGCAGTGATCTATGGTCACACCACTGCACTCTAGCCTGGGGGACAGAGAGAGATTCCATCTCCAAAAACACAGAGTCACAGCCTCTCAATCTGTTCCCAAGATTTGAGCTAATTTATAGACCCAGAACACCTTGAATAAAGGAGAGGCCAAGTCCTCTTGGGAACGGACCCCAGCACGCTGTCAAAATGTTGTCTTGTTCATCTTTCTTCCAGTCATGCCCTAAGGGACTTAAAACCTTTACCGGGTTGACTGTGCACTGGGCAAAAGGAAATCAAGCGGACTTTTCAGGGACTACTGTACACTGGTTCTAAACGCTAGTTTCAAGAGACCTGAAATGCCACTGTGGTCTAACGGTCAAAGAGTGAAGGTTTATGGAGGTCCAACGTCAGTGTATAATTTTAAGCTTAATGAAGCATTGACTGACTGCAGGTGCTGTAACAGTTGTGGTTCATTATCTGAATAATCAACACATCCCCTGGTGTCTACTGTGCAGCTATTGATCTGGTCAATATCTTTTTGTCTTTTTTTTTTTTTAATGGGGTCTCACTCTGTCACCCAGGCTGGAGTGCAGTGACGCAATTTCAGCTCACTGCAACCTCTACCTCCCAAGCTCAATTGATCCTCCCACCTCAGCCTCCCAAGTAGCTATGACTACAGGCTCACACCACCACGCCCAGCTAATTTTTTTTTTTGAGATGGAGTCTCACTCTGTTGCCCAGGCTGGAGGGAAGTGGCGTGATCTCAGCTCACTGCAACCTCTGCCTCCATGGTTCAAGTGATTTTTCTGCCTCAGCCTCCCAAGTAGCTGGGACTACAGGTGCACACCACCACACTCAGCTAATTTTTGTATTTTTAGTAGAGACGGAGTTTCACTGTATTAGCCAGGCTGGTCTCGAACTCCTGACCTCATGATCCGCCCACCTCGGCCTCCCAAAGTGCTGGGATTACAGGTGTGAGCCACCACACTCAGTCACCCCAGGCTGATTTTTATATTTTTTGTAGAGACGAGGTTTCATCATGTTGTCCAAGCTATTCTCAAACTCCTGATCTCAAGCAATCCTCCTGCCTTGGCCTCCCAAAGGGCTGGGATTACAGGCATGAGCCACTGCATCCAGCCTGGTCCATGGTTTTTTGCTCCATATGTTAGTAAAGACCACCAGAAGCAGTTGGCATTCATCCAGCAAGGCCAACAATACACCTTCACGGTCTTGCCATAAGAGAATATCAACACTCCAGCCTTACATCGTAATTTACTTTGCAGATTTTTGTTTGTTTGTTTGTTTTATAATTTCAACTTTTATTTATTTATTTATTTATTTATTTAGAGGCAGAGTCTCCCTCTGTCACCCAGGCTGGAGTGCAGTGGTGCGATCTCAGCTCACTGCAACCTCCGCCTCCTGGGTTCAAAAGATTATCCTCCCTCAGCCTCCTGAGCAGCTGAGATTACAGGCATGCGCCACTGCACCTGGCTAATTTTTGTATTTTTAGTAGACATGGGGTTTCGCCATGTTGCCCAGGCTAGTCTCAAACTCCTGACCTCAGGGGATCCATCTGCCTCAGCCTCCCAAAGTGCTGAGATTACAGCCACAGCGTCTGGCTTAGGGACTAACATTAAATCAGTAGACTTTGAGCAAAGTCCCTGGGAGACCCTCCATAATGTGGGTGGGCCTCAACCAATCAGTTGATGGCTTTAAGAGAAAAAGACTGAAATCCACCACAGAGAGAAGGAGTCCTGCCTCTGGTCTCTGACTCCAGATTCAACAACTCTCCCCGGGGTCTCCAGCCTGCCCTGCAGATTTCAGACTTGCCAGCCTCATCAATCATGTGAGATAATTTCTTTTTTTTTTTCTTTTTTTTTTGTGTGTATTTTTAGTAGAGACGGGGTTTCACTGTGTTAGCCAGGATGGTCTGATCTCCTGACCTCATGATCCGCCCACCTCAGCCTCCTAAAGTGCTAGGATTACAGGCGTGAGCCACGGCGCGTGGCCGATCTCCTGACTGATGATCCGCCTCACTCCGTGCAGATTCAGTCTGAGACTGGGCGCGACTATTTGAACAATTCTTCTCTCTCTCTCTCTTCCCTTCGGTAACCCCCTATATGTGCATATCCACAGGGGTTACACAGTCTCTGTTGCAGCTACTTAACTCTGCTATTGTAGCATGAAGGCAATTATAGACGTTACATAAACAAATGATCATGGCTGCATTCCAATCAAACTTCACTTACAAAAACAGGCAAGGAGGCCGGGCACAGTGGCCCATGCCTGTAATCCCAGCACCTTGGGAAACCAAGGCAGGTAGATCACTTGAGCTCAGGAGTTCGAGACCAGCCTGGGCAACATGGCAAGACCCCATCTCTACAAAATAAAAAATAAAAAACTAGCCGGGCGTGGTGACACATGCCTGTAGTCCCAGCTACTTGGGGAGCTCAGGCAGGAGGATTGCTTGAGTCTGGGAGGTCGAGGCTGCAGTGAGCCATGATGGTGCCACTGCACTCCAGCCTGAGTGACACAGTGAGAGCATGTCTCAGAAAAAAAACAGGCCGTGGGCTAGATTTCACCTGCTAGATTTGACTCTAAAATATAAACTGCTTGAGAGCAGAAACTAGTCTCTCTTTCTTTTTATTCTGTATCATTGCACCTAGAAAAATGTGGGCACAGCTGGTGCAGTGGCTCACACTTGTAATCCCAACATTTTGGGAGGCCAAAGTGGGAGGATTGCTTGACCCCAGGAGTTTGAGACCAGGCTGGGCAACATGGAGAGACCCCTGTCTCTACCAAAAAGTTAAAAAACAAAAAAATTAGCTGGGCATGGTGGTGTATGCTTTTAGTCTCGCTATTTGGGAGGCTGAGGTGGGAGGATTGCTTGAACCTAGGAAGGAGGTCGAGGCTGCAGTGAGCCATGATCACACCACTGCACTCCAGCCTGGGTGACACAGTGAGACTCTATGTTAAAAAAAATAATAAAAATGTTTAAAAAAAGAAAAGAGGACTGCTGATTAGTTGATATTTTATACTCCCAAGGGCTAATGATATCATTTGATCTGCTTAAAACATGGGCCAAAGGACGGTGCAAAGCTCACCCGACCAGTCCTGTGATTCTTTCTAAGAAATCGCCTTCACAAATGCCCCAAGACTCCCTCCTGTTTCTCAAATCCTCTCGCACTGCGTGGGAATTTCCCAGAACTTGCCTGGCCTCTGAGGCTGTGGTTTCCTCTGGCTTTGATTCTTACCCCCGATCTTGTCAGATTCATCATAAATGAAACTTCCAAATCATACCCACAAGGGAGACAAGAGGGGAAATCGAGAGACAGAGGAAGAGATAGGGAGAGACTGAGAGACAGAAAGCTAGAGATAGAGAGGTAGAGAGAGAAAGATAGAGAAATAGGGGATACAGAGATATAGAGACATCAAGAGATAGATTGAGATAAAGAGACAGATAGAGATAGAGACGTAGAGAAAAACATAGACAGAGATCGAGATGGAGATATAGAGATAGAGATACAGATGGAGAGACAGACATAGAGAGAGAGATAGAGATAGATAGAGATGGAGATACAGAAATAGAGAGAGACAGAGAGATTGAGATAGAGAGATTGAGATACAAAGACAGAGAGATACGGAGAGATAGAAAGAGATAGAGATGGAGGGATAGAGATAGATAGGAGAGATACAAAGATAGGTAGAGTTAGAAAGATAGAGATGAAATAGAGATAGAAATAGAGAGATAGGTAGAGATAGAGAGATAGGTAGAGATAGAGAGATAGGTAGAGAAAGAGATAGAGATAGAGAGATAGAGATGGAGAGAGACAGAGACAGAGATGAAGAGATCGAGAGACTGAAATAGAGAAATACATAGAGATAAAGAGATAGAAAAAAGAAGAAAAAATAAAAATAGAGAAAATAAAAAACAAAACTTAAACATATTTTAAAGAGATAGAGATAGAAAGATAGAGAGATAGAGAGAGACAGAGATAGAGACAGAAAGGGAAAGAGACAGAGAAAGAGAGAGAGAGAGAGAGATGAGGAGAGCAAATGATAACGCAAGCAGGCCCGAATATTAACTGGGGAATCTGGGTGAAAGACACGATGCGTGTTCCTTGTACACTTTTCATTCATGTAACTTTCCTTTTTGTTTTGTTTTGTTTTGAGACAGAGCCTGTCTCTGTTGCCAGGCTGCAGTGCAGAGTCTCTATCCTGGGCTCACGCGGTCCTCCCACCTCAGCCTTCCAAAGTGCTAGGACTACAGGCAAGCACCACTATGTGTGGCTAATTTCTTCTAATTTTTGTAGAGGCAGGGTCTCACCACGTTGCCCAGGCTGATCTCAAACTCCCAGGCTCAAGCAATCCTCCCACCTCGGCCTCCCAAAGTGCTGACATGACAGGCATGCGCCACCGTGCCCGGCCTACTTTGCTTTACATTTGAAGTTATTTCCCAAAAACAGTCTTCTAAAAGAAGCCCATTCTATAGGCTATCTTAAATTCTTCCCTTGTCACTAATTTCTCAAGCCACTGATGCAGCTAGATTCATTCCCATGATTAAAAATAGCTCTTGTAAAATCACCTTGTGACTCCCATGGTTCAAACTCCAGTAAATGTTTTCAGTTATCTTTTAATTTTTTTTTAATGTGTGGGAATGTGTGGGTTCCAGATGAGACCAAATTTTAGAGTAGAACAAAAACTGAGCCACAGAGTCGGCCCGGATTTACCAGGCTGGGTTTACTTTCATTTTGTTTTGTTTTGTTTTGTTTGAGACAGAGTCTCACTCTGTCACCCAGGCTGGAGTGGAGTGATGCAATCTCAGCTCACTGCAACCTCCACCTCCCAGGTTCAAGGGATTCTCCTGCCTCAGCCTCCCGAGTAGCTAGGATTACAGGCACCCGCCACCAAGCCTGGCTAATTTTTTGTATTTTTAGTAGAAATGAGGTTTTGCCATATTGGACAGGCTGGTCTCGAACTCCTGACCTCAAGTGATCTGCCCGCATCAGCCTCCCAAAGTGCTGGGATTACAAGCATGAGCCACCTTGCCCAGGCTGGGTTTACTTTTAACTCATAGCTAAGGTAGAAATGGCTGAGCAAAAGCAACTGAAGAGAGAATGAGCTTCTCCATGATTCTTTTTTACAAAAGTTTAGTCTTGAGGGGGAGAATGAAGAAAAGCTGATTAATGGGTACAAATACACAGTTCAATAAAAGAAGTAAGACCTAGTGTTTGTTAGCTCAATTGGGTGTCTATAGTTTACAAGAATCTATTGTCTCGTTGGGTGTGGTGGCTCACGCCTGTAATCCCAGCACTTTGGGAGGCCCAGGTGGGCAGATTACTTGAGGCCAGGAATTCGAGACCAACCTGGCCAACATGGTGAAACCCCATCTCTACTAAAAATACAAAAGTTAGCCAGGCATGATGGCAGACACCTGTAGACCCAGCTACTCGGGAGACTGAGGCATAAGAATCACTTGAACCTGGGAGGCAGAGGTTGCAGTGAACTGAGATCATGTCACTGCACTCCAGCCTGGGCAACACAGTGAGACTGCCTCAAAAAAAAAAATTGTTTAAGATAAAAAACATAAATAAATAAACTGGGTCTGTGACCACAATGTGTTGCTGCAATCAGGACCATTGCAATAAAATAAAACACTCAACTACTATGAAGCCGTCGCCTGGCCCAGGTCTCATAGAACTGGCAGCTGTCATTTCCTCCTCTGCATCTCACTCATGTTGATGATCTGTTTCTGCTACAACCGCACTGTCACTCACCATCAAGTGTCAAATAAAGAGGACTTTTCATTAGATTATCCTTTTATTGGGCCGGGCACGGTGGCTCACGCCTGTAATCCCAGCACTTTGGGAGGCCAAGGCGGGCGGATCAGGAGGTCAGGAGATCGAGACCACCCTGGCTAACACAGTGAAATCCCGCCTCTACTAAAAATACAAAAAAAAACTAGCCGGGTGTGGTGGCGGGCGCCTGTAGTCCCAGCTACTCGGGAGGCTGAGGCAGGAGAATGGCGTGAACTCCAGGGGGCTGAGCCTGCAGTGAGCCGAGATCGTGCCACTGCATTCCAGCCTGGGCGACAGCGAGACTCCGTCTAAAAAAAAAAAAAAAAAAAAGATTATCCTTTTATTTCAGAGGGCACTACGTTAAAACATTTAATTTATGATATGACAATATCAGGCTCTGGATCAGGTCTACCATTGCTTGTTCAGAGAACAATTGTAAAAACTATTGTTGTTACAGGAAAGCACTGGCAAAGGTGGATGTGAAGAATTTTGGCGAGGAAAGCGGCGGGGAGAAGTTGCCATTAAGATATTCCCTTCTTGGCCGGGCGCGGTGGCTCACGCTTGTAATCCCAGCACTTTGGGAGGCCAAGGCGGGCGGATCACGAGGTCAGGAGCTCGAGACCACGGTGAAACCCCATCTCTACTAAAAATACAAAAAATTAGCCGGGCGTGGTGGCGGGCGCCTGTAGTCCCAGCTACTCAGAGAGGCTGAGGCAGGAGAATGGTGTGAACCCGGGAGGCGGAGCTTGCAGTGAGCCAAGATTGCACCACTGCACTCAGCCTGGGCGACACAGCAAGACTCCGTCTCAAAAAAAAAAAAAAAAAAAGATATTCCCTTCTTGCCTGGGCACAGTGGCTCACGCCTGTAATCCCGACACTTTGGGAGGCTGAGGCGGGTGGATCGCTTGAGGTCAGGAGTTCGAGACCAGCATGGCCAACATGGTGAAACCCCATCTCTACTAAAAATACAAAAATTAGCTGGGCGTGGTGACGCAAGCCTGTAATCCCAGCTGCTTGGGAGGCTGAGACAGGAGAATTGCTTGAACCCAGGAGATGGAGGTTACAGTGAGCTGGGATGACACCACTGCATTCCAGCCTGGGCAACAGAGGAAGACTCCGTCTCAAAAAAAAAAAAAGATATATTGTCTTCCAAGAAAAGGAACGCTTTTACACTGTTGGTGGGAATGTAAATTAGCTCCACTATTGTGGAAAGCAGTGTGGGGATTCCTCAAAGACCTAAACACAGAACTATCCATTCAGTCCAGCAATCCCACTGCTAGGTATATACCCAAAGGAATATAAATCATTCTATTATAAAGACACATGCATGCATATATTCACTGCAGCGTATTCACAATAGCAAAGACGTGGAACCAACCTAAATGGCCATCAATGGTAGAATGGATAAAGAAAATATGGTACATATACACCATGGAACACTAGGCACCATAAAAAAGAATGAGATCCTGTCATTTGCAGGAACATGAATGGAGCTAGAGGCCATTAGCCCTAGAAAACTAACGCAGGATCAGAAAAACAAATACTGCATGCTCTCACTTATAAGTGGGAGCTAAATGATAAGAACACATGGACACATAGAGAAGAACAACACACACTGGGGCCTATCAGACGGTGGAGGGTTGAGGGAGGAAGAGGATCAGGAAAAATAGCTAATGGGTACTAGGCTTAGTACCTGGGTGAAATAACCTGTAAAACAAACCCCCACGACACAGGTTTACCCATATAACAAACATGCACATGTACCCCTGAACTTAAAGTTAGTTTTTGTTTTTTTTGTTGTTTTTGTTTTTTTTGAGACGGGGTCTTGCTCTGTCACCCAGGCTGGAGCGCAGTGGCGCGATCTCGGCTCACTGCAAGCTCCGCATCCCAGGTTCCAGCAATTCTCCTGCCTCAGCCTCCTGGGTAGCTGGAATTACAGGTACACACCACCACGCCCAGCTAATTTTTGTATTCTTAGTAGAGACAAGGGTTTCACCATGTTGGCCAGGCTGGTCTTGAACTCCTGACCTCAGGTGATCCACCCGCCTCTGCCTCCCAAAGTGCTGGGATTACAGGCGTGAGCCACTGCGCCCGGCCCCAAGTTAAATTTTTTAAAATTTATATTTATGGAATCATGGAGAACTTCTCCTCTAGAGAAGAATGTTTGTGACTCTATGAGGCAGAGATTTATCAAATTGGCAGGTTACGTCATGAAAACCTCCTGGGAGGGCCAGGCCCGGACACACCCGGCCACAGACTAATTTTTCCACCAGGGAAAGTTTGTCTAGCTTATTGTGAAAATTCGTGTGCTATTGATGGCTGTGGTCGGCTGTCTGGCTGCTGGCATCACATCAGCTGCAGTAGGGGGGCCTGGGGAGTAGGCTGACGGCTCCCACACCACGCAGCCCACAGCCCGCGGCACAGCGCTGGAGCAGCACGGTCGGTCGGGCAGAGAGGGGCCCCCATGTGGAGCTGGGGCCATGCTTTGGGGGCGGGGGCGGGAAGAGGGAGCAGCGCCCTCTTTGGGGACTGGCCAGCAGGGCAGCCACTGCGCCCACCCCACAGAGGGTTCGGGGTTCCTGGGCATCAGGAGGAGGCTATGTGCAGGGCTTGCCAGCCGTGTTCCTGGGGTCCACCCCGCATCAGGGCGACCACCAAGTCTGCCACTCCCCGTGGCCAGGCCGGGGCCAGGATCAGCTCCCCACAGGCTGCCCCTGAGTGCCGGGGCAACAGGGGCAGTTCCCGGTGATATTGCCCCTGCCCTGGACGCCAGCCCAGGCCCGGCAACGATCAGGAATCCCCGCCCCAGCTTGCAAGGGGGCGCACCTGAGGCTGCATCCTGGGCCTCTGCAGCCGCCCAAGTTGTGGCCACAGATTCAAACCTCCGTGTGCTCTTGGGGGACCAGGGAGGCCCCCCTGCCCTTGCAGGCTCCAAAGCGCCTGCTCCCACTGCCTGGTTTCTCCCTGCTCTCAGCACCTGCTGTGATCTTGGAGCAAAGTCAGGGCCCAACCTGGGGCCATGAACGACAGCAGGAGGCAGACTGATTCCTGGCAAAAGGGAGCAAGTCCTCGCTAAGACCCCACCTTCAGGCCAGGGAGGGCCTGAAGGCTGAGGGCCGCCAGACCTGTGGACCAGAGTAGGGACTTGTGATGCCTTTTCCAGGCCCATGCATGGCTGTCAGTGGACCAATTGGCACACACTGCATCCCCTCTGAGGTCCATAAAAGCCCCAGGCTCAGCCAGAGCAGGGCAGAGAAAAAGAGAGACATCCAGATGACCAGCTGCAGAGAAGCTACCCTCTGTGCTAATAGCTGGAGATGACCTGACGACCAGCTGCAGAAAGGAGCTACACTCTCTGCTGAAAGCTGCAGTGAGGATGGGATGACCTGCTGGGCAGAGAGAAGCCACCGTCTCCAAGGCCTCCTCTCTGCTGAGATCTGCAGCCATCAGGAGGACCAGAGAGGAACTACCCTCTCTGGGGTCTCCTCTCTGCTGAGAGCTGAGCACTCAATGGGATGACCTGTCTACAGAGAGGAGCTGTCTCTGAGCTGTTCTAACACTCAATAAAGCTCCTCTTCATCTTGTTCACCCTCCACTTCCCTGTGTAACTCATTCTTCCTGGACACAAGACAAGAACTCTGGCAAAGGTGCCAGGGGACACAGATGTTTGCAACCAGAAATGTGACACCCTAAAGATTCTGTAACAGTATTACGTAAGCCTTTTTTTTTTTTTTCTTTTTGAGAGGGAGTCTTGCTCTGTTGCCTGGGCTGGAGTGCAGTGGCACAATCTTGGCTCACTGCAACCTCCACCTCCCAGATTCAAGTGATTCTCCTGTCTCAGCCTCCCAAGTAGCTGGGATTACAGGCACACGCGGCCATGCCCGGCTTTTTGTATTTTAGTAGAGATGGGGTTTCACTGTGTTGCCCAGGCTGGTCTCGAACTCCTGAGCTCAGGCAATCCACCGACCTTGGCCTCCCAAAGTGCTGGGATTACAGGTGTGAACCACTGCACCTGGCCTATGTAAGCCATTTTTATCTGTTCAAAGACAGTGGTTTTTTTTAAGAAATGAATTACATTTAAAATTAGAAGATGGTTAATGTTCAATAATAGGCCTTTTTCTAGAAAGGCAAAGAAAGTTAATGATTTGGATAGATAACAGGTGTGCCAGAGCCACATTTGTTATGCAGAGGTAAATGTTCAGTGTGTCCTCTGTCTTGGTGACTGAGGTTACAGTTAGAGTAGTTTTGAGGCCTCACTACACTTTGAGGAAGGCAGCGTTTAATTTAGTGTTTCCATGTGTTTGTACACCATTGAAACTAATTCACACGTGATTTCTGCCATGAACTCGGTGCACCCTTGATATTTGAGAGAGAGGTAACTAAAGAACATTCTGAGTATAGCTTCTCTATTTACAGAGGTTTTCGGTCAAATTAAATGCTTTGGGATTTTTTTTTTTTTTTTTTTTTTTTTTGAGACAGGGTCTCACTCTGTTGACCAGGCTGGAGTGCAGTGGCACCATCTTGGCTCACTGCAAACTCTGCCTCCTGGATTCAAGCAATTCTCCTGCCTCAGCCTCTGAGTAGCTGGGATTACAGGTGTACACCACCAACGCCTGGCTAATTTTTATATTTTTTGTAGAGACAGCGTTTTGCCATGGTGCCCAGGCTGGTCTCAAACTCCTGACCTCAAGTAATCCACCCACCTCAGCCTCCCAAAGTGTTGGGATAACAGACATGAGCCACTGCATCCAGCCTTGCACAATTATTTTGGCTTTATCAGTATAATCTCTGCCCTTCAAGATATGTACAGAAAATGTTCACATAAATTTTCACTTAAATGTCATGATATTGAGAAGCTGTAAAGAGGAAAAAAATATATAAAACTTCATTTCCCCACTAGTTTGTTTTTTGGGTTTTTGTTTTGTTTTGTTTTTGGTTTTGGTTTTGGTTTGTTTGTTTGTTTGTTTTGAGACAGGGTCTTGCTCTGTCACCCAGGCTGGAGTGCAGTGGCTCAATTTCGGCCCACTCCAGCCTCTGCCTCTCAGGTTCAAGCAATTCTTGTGCCTTAGCTTTCCGAGTAGCTGGGACTACAGGTGCACACCACCATGCCCAGCTAAGTTTTGTACTTTTAGAGAAGAAGTTTCACCATGTTGGCCAGGCTGGTCTCCAACTCCTGACCTCAGGTGATGGCCCACCTCAGCCTCCAGAAGTGCTGGGATTACAGGTGTGAGCCACCACGCTGGGCCCCCCATTAGTTTTTTTCAATTGCATAGTGTATTTGTAACAATAGCCCAGATGAATGTAAGTAGGAAATGGAAGAGTCGTGCTTATATGAAGCGCTAATACTGCAGTAGAAGAATGCTAGCAGTGCAAATAAATTTTTTCCCAAGTGCCAGTGGCATATTTTTAAAAAGTGTATATATTGGAAAAATAAAAGTTAAAAATAAAATAAAATATATGTACTATAAAATATAAATAATATATTTATTTATAAATGTATATAATATTAAATATTCTTTTTTATACATTTATTCTTTCTTTTTGGAGACAGAATCTGGCTCTGTCACCCAGGCTGGAGTGCAGTGGTGCCATCTTGGCTCACTGCAATCTCCGCCTCCTGGGTTCAAGTGATTCTCATGCCTCAACCTCCTGAGTAGCTGGGACTACAAGCACATGCCACCATGCCCAGATCATTTTTCATATTTTTGGTAGAGACAAGATTTCACCATGTTGGCCAGGCTAGTCTAAAACTTCTGGCCTCAAGTGATCCACCCACCTTGGCCTCCCAAAGTGCTGGATTACAGGCATGAGCCACCATGCCCCGCCTTTATTATTTAAAATTATTTACTTCACTTGTATTTCTATTCATCATATTCAACCTCAAATATTAAATAGAAATATAAAACAAAAGCCGAGCGCGGTGGCTCATGCTTGTAATTCCAGCACTTTGGGAGGCCGAGGCGGGCGGATCACGAGGTCGGGAGATCGAGACCACAGTGAAACCCCATCTCTACTAAAAATACAAAAAATTAGCCGGGCGTGGTGGCAGGCGCCTGTAGTCCCAGCTACTCGGAGAGGCTGAGGCAGGAGAATGGCGTGAACCCGGGAGGCGGAGCTAGCAGTGAGCCGAGATTGTGCCACTGCACTCCAGCCTGGGTGACAGAATGAGACTCCGTCTCAAAAAAAAAAAAAAAAAAAAAAAGAAATATAAAACAAAAATAAATTTAGGCTGGGTGCAGTGTCTCACAACTGTAATTCCAACACTTTGGGAGACCAAGGTGGGCAGATTGCCTGAGCTCAGGAGTTCTAAACCAGCCTGGGCAACATAGCAAGACCCTGTCTCTACAAAAAAAAAAAAAATATATATATATATATATACACACAAAAATTAGCTAGGCATGGTGGTGCACCCCTGTAGTACCAGCCACCTAGAAGGCTGAGGTGGGAGGATTCCTTGAGCCTAGCAGGTCGAGGCTGCAGGGAGCTGTGATCACACCTCTGCACTCCAGCCTGGGCAACACAGCAAGTTAAGTAATTAATTAATTTTCAAAATTAGCCAGCCCCAGTGGCTCGCTCCTGTAGCCCTAGCTACACAGGAGGCTGAGGAAAGAGGATCACTTGAGCCCAGGAGTTTGAGGCTGCAGGGAGCTATGACCACATCACTGCACTCCAGCCTGGGCAACAAAATGAGACTCCTTCTCTAAAAAAAAAAAACAAAAAACAAAAAACAAAAGAAATTACGTCTTTTGCAGGAACAAGGGTGAAGCTGGAAACTCTTTTTTTTTTTTTTTTTTTTTTTGAGACGGAGTCTCGCTCTGTCACCCAGGCTGGAGTGCAGTGGCGCAATCTCAGTTCACTGCAAGCTCCGCCTCCCGGGTTCACGGCATTCTCCTGCCTCAGCCTCCCGAGTAGCTGGGACCACAGGCGCCTGCCACCACGCCCGGCTAATTTTTTTTTTTTTTTTTTTGTATTTTTAGTAGAGACGGGGTTCCACCATTCACAGGATGGTCTCGGTCTTCTGACCTTGTGATCTGCCCGCCTCGGCCTCCCAAAGTGCTGGGATTACAGGCTGAGCCACTACACCCGGCCACCATTATCTTTAAGTGAAACAACTCATAAACAGAAAATCAAATACTGCATGTTCTCACTTATAAATGTGTTGGGAACAGGCCCCCCAAAATCTGGCCATAAACTGGCCCCAAAACTAGCCATAAACAGAATCTCTGCAGCACTGTGACATGTTCGTGATGGCCATGACGCCCACGCTGGAAGGTTGTGGTTTTACCGGAATGAGGGCAAGGAACACCTGGCCCACCAGTTGTTCTTTAAGGGCAGAAAACTGCTTAAAGGGATTCTTAAGCCACAAACAATAGCATGAGCGATCTGTGCCTTAAGGACATGCTCTTGCTGCAGATAACTAGCCAGACCCACCCCTTTATTTCAGCCCATCCCTTTGTTTCCCATAAGGAATACTTTTAGTTAATCTATAATCTATAGAAACAATGCTTATCACTGGCTTGCTGTTAATAAATACGTGGGTAAATCTCTATTCAGGGCTCTCAGCTCCGAAGGCTGTGAGACCCCTGATTTCCCACTCCACACCTCTATATTTCTGTGTGTGTGCCTTTAATTCCTCTAGTGCCGCTGGGTTAGGGTCTCCCCGACCAAGCTGGTCTTGGCATAAATGGGAGCTAAATACTGTGTAGATGTGGACATCGTTTTTGCCTCAAAGCTCTATCTTCTTCATTCATCTCCCTGGCCTGTTTCAGGGGATTCTTGCCAACCTCATGGCCGGACATGGTGCCTACCTCCCTTCCTGCCTCAGCTTCTCATCCTGACAGACTCTCAGAAGTTGAATCAGACACCACCGACCACCACTTCCTTCTTCAAACACATTTCTCGAAACTTAATTGTTTTCTTTCCTGTCTGGTCACCCCTCCAAATCTCCAAATATGCTGAACACCTGACTTCCAGACACTGCATTAGACACTCCTCTCTTCTATACCTTTATTTGTCTGCATAAGAGATTCATCCTGCCCCCAAAACTTGCATTATATAAAATATACCGACAACTCTCAAATGTGCATTCCAGGCAAAGAGCTTGCATAGCTACAGAATGGATTCAACACTCTCCCTTGGCCATCCAGGTCAAAATCCCTCAGAGACATCTGGAAATCCCGCACAACTCAAAGTGACCTATGATCCTCCAGGTTCCCCAAGTCCATAAATGCCTCCACCGTCTACCCTGTTTGCGGCATTATTATATATACAGGCTTTCGCCCACTGTTCCTGGCTCACAACTACTAAAATCCTTGGGATCTTCAAAGTGCTGTCTTTTGTATATCTTTTGTCTGATGGGTTCAAGGTGAGGCTGGTCACCAGAAAGACCAAGGCAGGATTAGAGGGTTGGGACTTTCAGCCCCAGCCCCCATCCTTCGGGAGGAGGAAAGAGGGGATGAAGGTCAAGTTGATCACCAATGGCCAACAGTTTAATCAATCATGCCTATGTAATGAAGTCTCCATGGAAATCCCAAAAGACTGGGTTCAGGGAGCTTCCAGTTAACTGAACACAGGAGGATCCCAGAGGATGGTGCATCCAGGGAGGGCACGAAAGATCCACCCCACATCCCCCATACCTCACCCTATGCATCTCTTCGTCTGTATCCCTAGTAACATCACTTATAATAAATCAGTGAACATAAGTATTTCCCTGAGTTCTGTGAGCCACTCCAGTAAATTGATCCAACTCAAACAAGGGGTCATGGGAACCCCAACTTGAAGCCAATCAGTCAAAAGCCCCAGGCTGGGCGCGGTGGCTTAAGCCTGTCATCCCAGCACTTTGGGAGGCCGGGGCGGGTGGATCATGAGGTCAGAAGTTCAAGACCAGCCTGACTAATGTGATGAAACCCCGTCTGTACTAAAAAATACAAAAATTAGCCTGGCGTGGTGGTGCACACCTGTAATCCCAGCACTTTGGGAGGCTGAGGAGGGCGGATCACAAGATCAAGAGATCGAGACCAGCCTAGCCAACATGGTGAAACCCCATCTCGACTAAAAATACAAAAATTAGCTGGGCATGGTGGTGGGCGCCTGTAATCCCAGCTACTCGGGAGGCTGAGGCAGGAGAATTGTTTGAACCTGGGAGGCAGAGGTTGCAGTGAGCTGAGATCGTGCCACTGCACTCCAGCCTGGTGACAGAGCGAGACTCCGTCTAAAAAATAAATAAATAAATAAATAAATAAATAAATAAATAAATAAATAAATAAAAAACTTTCCAAAGGCCCAGACTTGCAATTGCTATCTAGGGGTGTGGGGGTCACTCCCGGGGACTAAGCCCACAGCCTGTGCAATCTGACACCATCTCCAGGTAGATGATGTCGGAATTGAATTGGAAGACACCCTGAAACACCCAGCTGGTGTCCGCTGCTAGGTGTGTGGGGAAAAAAACCCCACACATCTGGTCACAGAAGTCTTCTGTATTGATGATTGCGGTGGTGGTGGTAGTGGTGTTAGAGCAGAGGAAAAACAAAGTTTGAGGTGGGCTCAGTGACTCACGCCTGTCATCCCAGCACTTTGGGAGGCCGGGGCGGGTGGACCGCTTGAGGTCAGGAGTTCGAAACCAGCCTGGCCAACATGGTGAAACCCCATGTCTACTAAAAATACAAAAATTAGTCAGGTGTGGTGGTAGGTGCCTGTAATCCCAGCTACTCGGGAGGCTGAGGCAGGAGAATTGCTTGAACTCAGGAGGCAGAGGTTGCAGTGAGCCGAGATCACACCACTGTGCTACAACCTGGGCAACAGAGCGAGACTCCATCTCAAAATTAAAAAATTTAAAAAAAAAAAACAAAAAAACAAAAAAACAGGTCGGGTACAGTGGCTCACGCCTGTAATCCCAAAACTTTGGGAGGCCAAGACGGGCAGGTCACCTGAGGTCAGGAGTTCGAGACCAGCCTGGCCAACAGGGTGAAACCCTGTCACTGCTAAAAATACAAAAATGAGCCAGGTGTGGTGGCTCACACCTGTAATCCCAGCTACCTGGGAGGGTGAGACAGGAGAATTGCTTGAACCCGGGAGGCGGAGGTTGCAGTAAGCCAAGATCGCACCACGTCACTCCAGCCTGAGCTGGAGCACAAGACTCTGTTTCAAAAATAATAATAATAATGTTAATAACAACAGATTTCACATATGAAATCCGATGTCAGCCACTGTGCAATTGAAACTGTTAGCTCATTTAAACTCCCAAGAGCACCGGACGCGGTGGTTCATGCCTGTAATCCTAGCACTTTGGGAGGCCAAGGCAGGCAGATCACCTGAGGTCAGGAGTTCGAGACCAGCCTGGCCAACATGGTGAACCACCACCTTTACTACAAACACAAAAATTAGCTGGCCGTGGTGGCAGGCACCTGTAATCCCAGCTACTCGGGAGGCTGAGGCAAGAGAATCGCTTGAACCCGGGAGGCAGAGGTTGCAGTGAGCTGAGATCATACCACTGCACTC
This sequence comes from Nomascus leucogenys, assembly GCF_006542625.1. Taxonomy (NCBI): domain Eukaryota; kingdom Metazoa; phylum Chordata; class Mammalia; order Primates; family Hylobatidae; genus Nomascus; species Nomascus leucogenys. The sequence goes on along the minus strand of NW_022095767.1, from coordinate 1,725,533 downwards.
CAGCCTGGGGGATAAGAGCAAGAATTCGTCTAAATAAATAAATAAATAAATTTCCCAAGAGCCCATGAGAATTATTTTCCAGTTTTATAATTGAAGACACAAGCCCAGAGAGGTGAAGACCCTTGCCCAGGAGTGCACAGCCTAGCCAGCACTGGCAGAACCAGGGCTCAAACTCAGCTCTATCAGCTCCAAAATGCATCCTCTACAGACCACACTATCCATCTCCACTCCTTGCTAGCCACATAACCCCAACACACACATATTCACAAGAGTTGCTGGTGGAAGGCGTCGGGTTTTCCACTCTGCCTTCCCCACTGAAGCGTCTCACCCCTCTGAGATACCGCAACAGGCCGAACTAAGTCCCTCATCTTCATCCGGATCTCTGGCACCAGGGGTTTCCTGAGCAGACCAAGCCAGAGATTGGAGGCAGCAAGACAAAGGTGAGACGCAACCTGCGACAAGATGCAACCGTCAGGAAAGTGAGCTTAAAAACTGTCCCCTTCTGGGAAACCTCAGAATGGGGATCCCCAGAATGGAAATTCCCCCCTGAAAGGAGCACACCTACCTCAGTGGTGTAGGCATATCGCTGCTTCCTGACATCTTACCTCTTGTAAACAAACGGTCTTTGTTCTCACCCCATGCCCTCGGACAAATCCTCATTCCCTGATCCCAAACCCTAGAAGCCAGATTTGGAGATGTAGAATTTAGAGGCCAGGCACGGTGGCTCACGCCTGTAATCTCAGCACTTTGGGAGGCCGAGGCGGGCGGATCACAAGGTCAGGAGTTCAAGACCAGCCTGGCCAACATGGTGAAACTCTCTCTCTACTAAAGATTAAAAAAAAAAAAAAATTAGCTGGGCGTGGTGGTGGACACCTATAATCCCAGCTGCTCAGGAGGCTGAGGCAGGAGAATCTCTTGAACCCGGGAGGCAGAGGTTGCAGTAAGCTGAGATTGCACCATTGCACTCCAGCCTGGGCGACACAGCAAGACTCTGTCTCAAAAAAAAAAAAAAATTTAGAATTTAGAAAGGTAGTATGATGTGTATAGCATGGATTACCCCCTCTGGGGGCTCCTGGGACACCCCCCCATAATCAAGCATACTTGACTCATGTAAGCATCCCTGTTTCATTGCAGGTTATGCAATGAATAAAGACCATCAATACAATTACATGGGCACAGTCAAGTTCAGCTGCCAAAGGAGTTATGACAAAGTCAATCTTATGCTTATGAGATTAACATTTTTTCCAGCTTTAGATATATGAATATACTATGTATGTGAATTATATATAGATACAATTTTAAATTATGTAAGTAAAATATGCATATATGATTTACCATTTTTTCCATTATTAAGGGTTCAGTTCAATGATAATGAATACAGTTGTATTCTTTATTTTTCCTCATCCCCTCTCCCCTCTTCCTAGCCTCTGATATATATATCTGATGAGAGAAAGAGAGAGAGAGAGAAAGAGAGAGTCTGGTTCTGTCACCTAGAATGGAGTGCAGTAGTGCAATCATGGCTCACTGCAGCCTCGAACTCCTGGCCTCAAGCAATCCTCCCACCTCAGCCTCCCAAGTAGCTGGGACTACAGGTGCGCACCATTGCACTCAGCTAATTTTTGCAGAGACAGGGGCCCCCTATGTAGCACAGGCCAGTCCTAAACTCCTGCACTCAAGTGATCCTCCTGCCTTGACCTCCCAACGTGCTGGGATTGCAGGCATGAGCCACCACACCTAATCATATTTATTTATTTATTTATTTATTTTGAGACGGAGTCTCGCTCTGTCACCCAGGCTGGAGTGCAGTGGCGCAATCTCAGCTCACTGCAAGCTCCATCTCCTGGGTTCACACCATTCTCCTGCCTCAGCCGCCCGAGTAGCTGGGACTACAGGCACCCGCCACCACGCCCGGCTAATTTTTTGTATTTTTTAGTAGAGACGGGGTTTCACCTTGTTAGCCAGATGGCCTCGATCTCCTGACCTCGTGATCCGCCCGCCTCGGCCTCCCAAAGTGCTGGGATTACAAGCGTGAGCCACTGCGCTCGGCTGAGGGTTCTTTTTTTTAAGACAGGGTGTCTCTCTGTCGCCCAGGCTAGAGTGCAATGGTGTGATCACAGCTCACTGCAGCCTCGACCTCCTGGGCTCAAGAGATCCTCCCGCCTTGGCCTCCCAAGTAGCTGGAGCCACAGGTACGTACCACCATGCTGTGTCATGGTAACCACTCTTCTGTGAGCTGTTGCTTCTTTCTAATACCCACATCTGTTATTGTATGATGTCATCTGTAAATCTGTGTGTCACTGCTTGAGAAATGCACCTTTCTGTTGTCTTAGTCATATCTCAACACATCCTGCTCAATGTATACTATTTTCACTATCTCTTATTTCACTATCTCTCATAGTATTTTTACTCTCTCTATTATTGGCCTTGCTTGCCAGCTTTGAATCAGCCCTTTTTTTTTTTTTTTTTTTTTTTTTTGAGATGGAGTCTCGCTGTGTCTCCCAGCCTGGGGTGCAATGGCGAAGTCTCAGCTCACTGCAACCTCCACCTCCTGGGTTCAAGCAATTCTCCTGCCTCAGCCTCCCGAGTAGCTGGGATTCCAGGTGCCCGTCACCATACCCAGCTAATTTTTGTATTTTTAGTAGAGGCAGGGTTTCCCCATGTTGGCCAGGCTGGTCTCGAACTCCTGACCTCGTGATCCGCCCGCCTCAGCCTCCCAAAGGGCTGGGATTACAGGTGTGAGCCACTGTGCCTGGCCGCAACCCCTCTATTGTACCATTGTGTTTCTGTAACATCGTTTCTGTCCATTTGAGTGTCCTTAATAATTGCTACTGTTTAATGAATGCTAACCAGGAGCCAGACACTGTGCACTGAAAGTGTATTAAATTATCAACTCCTGGCTGGGTGCAGTGGCTCACGCCTGTACTCCCTGCACTTTGGGAGACCGAAGTGGGTGGATCACTTGAAGTCAGGAGTTCAAGACCAGCCTGGCCAACATGGTGAAACCCTGTCTCTACCAAAAATACGAAAGTCAGCCAGACATGGTGGCATGCGCCTGTAGCCCCAACTACTTACTCGGGAGGCTAAGGTGGGAGAATCACTTGAGCCCAGGAGGCGGAGGTTGCAGTGAGCTGAGATCGTGCCATTGCAGTCCGCTTGGGTGACAGAGCAAGACTCCATCTCAAAAAAAAAAAAAAAATTATCAACTCCTTTGATTCTCTTTTTTAATTGATATGGCTGTTATAACAAAGTAGCTCATATTGGGGGCTTCAACAGCAGAAATTTATTGTCTAACAGTTCTGGAGGCTGGAAGTCCAAAATCAAGGCATTGGCAGATATGGTTCCGTCTGAGGGCTGTAAGGGAAGGCTCTGTTCCAGGCCTCTCTCCTTGGCTTCTAGATGACATTTTCTTTCTTCTTTTTTTTTTTTTTGAGACGGAGTAGCTGGGATGCTGGGATGACAGGTGAACACCTCCACACCTGGCTGACTTTTGTATTTTTAGTAGAGACGAGGTTTCACTATGTTGGCCATGCTGATCTCAAACTCCTGACGTCGAGTGATCCACCAAAGTGCTGGGATTACAGGCGTGAGCCACCGAGCCTGACCACAGATTCCATTTTCTTCTCCACATGGTGCTCTCCCTGTGTGTGTGTGTCCAAATTCCACCCCCCACCCTCACTTCTTTTGGAGACAGGATCTTGCGGTGTCACACAGAGCAGATTGCAGTGGTAATCACAGCTCACTGCAGCCTTGACCTCAAGGTTGGAGTGATCTCCCACCTCAGCCTCCCTGGCAGCTGGGACTACAGGTGTGCGCCACCACACCCGGCAAATTTTTGTATTTTTTGTAGAGACGGGGTCTTGCTATGTTGCCCATGACTGGTCTCAAGCCTCTGGGCTCAAGCAATCCACCTGGCTGGGCCTCCCAAAGTGCTGGAACTACAGGCATGAGCCACCCTATCACATCTAGCCAAAGCCCCCCTTTTATAAGAACATCAGTCATATTGGATCAGGGGTTACCCTAATGACTTCATTTTAACGTGATCACCCCTGTAAGACCCTATCTCTAAATAGATGCAAAGTCAGGCTGAAAAGGCTGGAACTCAGGTACTTTCCCCATTTGGGACTAAACTTTCTCATCAGAGAATGGGCCTCAGAAGCTAGGTTCCCAAACTTGTGGTTGGGTCATTGTAGATTCAGGGGGTGGAAAAGAAACCTCAAACAAGAAAAATAGTTCCAATAAGAAATACCAGGGGGGCAGACATGGTGGCTCACGCCTGTAATCCCAGCACTTTGGGAGGCTGAAGTGGGTGGATCACTTGAGTCCAGAAGTTGGAGACCAGCCTGGCCAGCATGGTGAAACCCTGTCTCTACTAAAAATGCAAAAATTAGCTGGGCGTGGTGGTGCATGTCTGTAACCCCAGCCACTCGAGAGGCTGAGGCAGGAGAATCGCTTGTGACCCAGGGAGGTGGAGGTCACAGTGAGCTGAGATGGTGCCACTGCACTCCAACCTGGGTGACAGAGCGAGACTCCGTCTCAAAACAAACAAACAAACAAACAAAAAAACAGAAATATAATTTTCCTTTTTTCCCTTTACAATTATACAATACAATCAACAGACTGTAATAGAAAACTGTCCCTGCTTCCAAATCAACAGAGGACCACTGTATGCATTGTCAGGTCTTTACATAAGAAGAGTGAAAGCTTTATTTATAATTCTTTGTGGGCCAGGCGTGGTGGATCATGCCTATTACCCCAGCACTTTGGGAGACCGAGGCAGGTGGATCACGAGGTCAGGAGATCGAGACCATCTTGGCTAACACATGAAACCCCGTCTCTACTAAAAATACAAAAAAATTAGCCGGGCGTGGTGGCGGGCGCCTGTAGTCCCAGCTACTCCGGAGGCTGAGGCAGGAGAATGGCGTGAACCCGGGAGGCGGAGCTTGCAGTGAGCCGAGATCACGCCACTGCACACCAGCCTGGGTGACAGAGTGAGACTCCGTCTCAAAAAAAAAAAAAAACCACAAAAATTAGCTGGGCGTGGTGGCACATGCCTGTAGTCCCAGCTACTCTGTAGGCTGAGGCAGAATTGCTTGAACCAGGGAGGCAGAGGTTCCAGTGATCTGAGATTGTGCCACCACACTCCAGCCTGGGCAACAGAGTGAGACTTCAACTAAGAAAAAAGAAAGAAAAAGAAAAAAAGGAAAGGAAAGGAAAGGAAAGGAAAGGAAAGGAAAGGAAAGGAAAGGAAAGGAAAGGAAAGAAAGAAAGAAAGAAAGAGGCAGTCCAAACCTCTGATAAACTCTCCCCGACTAAATCCTTAAAAAACTCCTAGTTTGAGGCCGGGCGCGGTGGCTCACGCTTGTAATCCCAGCACTTTGGGAGGCCAAGGCGGGCGGATCACAAGGTCAGGAGATCGAGACCACGGTGAAACCCCGTCTCTACTAAAAATACAAAAAAAACTAGCCGGGTGAGGTGGCGGGCGCCTGTAGTCCCAGCTACTCGGAGAGGCTGAGGCAGGAGAATGGCGTGAACCCGGGAGGCGGAGCTTACAGTGAGCCGAGATTGCGCCACTGCACTCCAGCCTGGGCAACAGAGCGAGACTCCGACTCAAAAAAAAAAGTTGGGCATGGTGGCACATGCCTGTAGTCCCAGCTATGCTGTAGCCTGAGGCAGGAGAATTGCTTGAACCCGGGAGGCAGAGGTTGCAGTGAGCTGAGATCATGCCACTGCACTCCAGCCTGGTGACAGAGCAAGACTCCATCTAAAAAATAATAATAATAACGACAAATTTTTTAAAAATAATAAAAATAAAAACAAACAAAATTAGCCAGGCTTGGTGGTGCACACTAGTAGTGCCAGCTACTCAGAGGATGAGGTGGGAGGATCACTTGAGCCTGGGAGGTTGAGGGTGCAGTGAACTGTGATCATACCACTGCTCTCCAGCCTGAGTGACAGAGCAAGACCCCATCTCAAAAACAAAACAAAACAAAAAAACAGATCATGTTAGAAGAAAAAATAAATAAATAAATAAATAGTTTTATTTATTCTGCAGTTCTGGGGGTTAAGACTTCAACATGTGAATTTGAGGGTGGAAGGAGCAAAATTCAAACACACTACCCTCTTGTATATTCCATGGGGTTACTTGGAAGAGATCCAGGGTTCCAGGAAGTCCAGCTCTAGAATTCACATTGTCAACCACTCTGCCTTACTGGGGCTGTGTGGCATTAGGCTAACTTCCCTGGGCCTCAGTTTCTTTGTCTATAAAATGGGAATAATTATAGAATAGCAGCTTCTCACAGCAGTCATCAAAAGGCAATTAGTGCCTGAGACCAGTAAACATTAATAAATGCATCTGGGCTGGGCGCAGTGGCTCACACCTGTAATCCCAGCACTTTGGGAGGCCAAGGCGGGAGGATCACTTGAGGTCAGCAGTTCAAGACCAGCCTGGCCAACACGGCGAAACCTCATCTCTACTTAATATACAAAAATTAGCCAGGCGTGGTGGTGGGCACCTGTAATCCCAGCTACTAAGGAGGCAAAGGCAGAAGAATCACTTGAACCCAGGAGGTAGAGGTTGCAGTGAGCCAAGATTGTTCTACTGTACTCCAGCCTGGGTGACAGAGGGAAACTCTGTCTCAAAAACAAAAAAGTAAAATAAATGCACCTAGGTTGAATAGTGAGTTGAAGAGTGTCCCCACAAAATTCATGTCCTTCCTAAAATTTCAGAATATGACCTTATTTGGAAATAGCATCTTTGCAGATGTAATAAATGCATAATGACTGGGACTAGTAACATCAATAAATGCATATATGGTTATTGTTGCTATTGTAGAATTTCAGCTGCACGCATAGTCTTGGGTCTTGGGAACATGCTAGAACATTATGGAGTCCAAGCATCCTTGCTGTGAGGCACACCCAGGCCCCACATAACCCCAAAAGCAGGGCAATCACTTGAAAGCCAAAGCCACCCAAGGGGACACTGAGGGACTTGAAGGCCTGCATGCTTAGGGGTTCTTGTCTTAGAGGTTATTTGGCTACAAATTTGGAACAAAATCCACCCCAGAAGAAAATTCATGGGAACACACTCAGACGTTTCATGGCCCCCAACACGATACTAGGCTGAGTTGAACAGTGGCTCCTCACTATATTTGCCCTTCTTGGAATTTTGGAATATGACTGTATTAGTCTGTTTTCACACTGCTATAAAGAACTACCTGAGACTGGGTAATTTACAAAGAAAAGAGGTTTGGCTGGGCGCAGTGATTCACACCTGTAATCCCAGCACTTTGGAAGGCCGAGGTGGGCAGATCACAAAGTCAGGAGATCGAGACCATCCTGGCTAACACAGTGAAACCCCATCTCTACTAAAAATACAAATATTAGCCAGGCATGGTGGCAGGCACCCGTAGTTCCAGCTACTCAGAGGCTGAGGCAGAAGAATGGCATGAATCTTGGAGGCAGAGCTTGCAGTGAGCCAAGATCGTGCCACTGCACTCCAGCCTGGGTGACAGAGTGAGACTCCGTCTCAAAAAAAAAAAAAAAAAAGAAAGAAAAGAGGTTTAATGGACTCACAGTTCTGTATGGCTGGGGAGGCCTCAGGAAACTTATAATCATGGCAGAAAATGAAGGGGAAGCAAGGCACATCTTACAAGACAACAAGAAGGAAAGAGCAAAGGGGGAAGTGCCACACTTTAAAACCATCAGCTGTGAGGTGCGGTGGCTTATGCCTGTAATCCCAGCACTTTGGGAGGCCAAGACAGGAGGATCCCTTGAGGTCAGGAGTTCAAGACCAGCCTGGGCAACATGAGGAGACCCCGTCTTTACAAAATTAAATTAAATTAAAAACAAAGCCTCTAGAAGTTAGAAAAACAAGGAAAGCAATTCTCCTCTAGAGCCTCCAGAAGGAAAGCAATCCTCAGTCACCTTGATTTTAGCTTAGGGGAGCTCAGAACCCCAAGGGGGCCAGGCACAGTGGCTCACGTCTGTAATCCCAGCACTTTGGGAGGCCAAGGTGGGCAGATCACTTGAGGTCAGGAGTTCAAGGCCAGCCTGGCCAACATGGTGAAACCCCAGCTCCACTAAAAATACAAAAAAAGTAGCCAAGAGTGGTGGCCTGTACCTGTAATCCCAGCTACTCAGGGGGCTGAGGCAGGAGAATCACTTAAACCCAAGAGGCAGAGGTTGCAGTGAGCCAAGACTGTGCCACTACACATCGGCCTGGGCAACAGATGAGAGTCTATCTCAAAAAAAAAAAAGAAAAAAAAAGTAGGTGTGGACACAGAGCCAAAGTATATTAATGACCTTCTTTGGAAATAGGGTCTTTGCAGATGTAATTATTTAAATTAGGATGAAGTCATATTGGAAGAGGATGGGCCCTGAATCCAGCATGACTGGTGTCCTTATAAAAAGGGGAGACTTCGACCGGGCGCGGTGGCTCATGCTTGTAATCCCAGCACTTTGGGAGGCCGAGGCGGGCGGATCACGAGGTCAGGAGATCGAGACCACAGTGAAACCCCGTCTCTATTAAAAATACAAAAAAATTAGCCGGGTGTGGTGGCGGGCGCCTGTAGTCCCAGCTACTCGGAGAGGCTGAGGCAGGAGAATGGCGTGAACCCGGGAGGAGGAGCTTGCAGTGAGCCGAGATCGCGCCACTGCACTCCAGCCTGGGTGACAGAGTGAGACTCCGTCTCAAAAAAAAAAAAAAAAAAAAAAAAAAAGGGAGAGTTCGGGCCTGGTGCCTTACACCTGTAATCCCGGCACTTTGGGAGTCTGAGGCAGGAGGGTTGCTCGGAGTTCAAGATCAGCCTAGGCAACATAGCAAACCCTGTCTCTACAAAAAAAAACAATGCATAAAAAGGAAGAAGAGGCCAGGCATAGAGGCTCATGCTTGTAATCCCAGCACTTCAGTAGGCCGAGGCAGGCGGATCACTTGAGGTCAGGAGAAGTTCAAGACCAGCCTGGCCAACATGGTGAAACCCTGTCTCTACTAAAAATAGAAAAATTAGCTAGGTGTGGTGGCACGCGCCTGTAATCCCAGCTACTCGGGAGACTGAGGCAGGAGAATTGCTTGAACTCGGGAGGTGGAGGTTGCAGTGAGCCGAGATGGCGCCACTGCACTCCAGCCTGGGTGACAGAGTGAGACTCCTTCCATCTCAAAGAAAAAAAGAGGAAGAAGAGACAGAGAAATAGAGTCACACAGAAAGAACACAGCCATGTGACCAACAGAGGCAGAGATTGGAGGATTGCTGGCAACCACCAGAACTTAGGAGGAGGCAACGAAGGCCTTTTCCCTGGAGCCTTTAGAATGAGCATGGCCCTGTCAACACCTTGACTTTGGACTCTGGCCTCCAGAACCGAGCGAAAACAAATCTCGTTTGCTTTAAGCCACCCACTTTACGGTACTTTCTTATGGCAGCCCTAGAAAACTATTAGGTTGAGGCAAAAGTTATTGCAGTTTTGCCATTAAAATGGCAACCCATGTCACCAGCAAGAGGCAAGAAGGAAATCAAAGTAGCTCTGGTGTCTCTCTGGAACTCCGTGGTCACACCTGAGTCTTTGCACAACTTCCTCTTCTCCACTCTCTAGCCTCTGTGGTCCAGCCCACCCACATTTCTGGGGAGATTTGATTGGCCCAGCTCAAGTCACGTGCCCAACCTGACCCAATCAGCTGGGACGAAGGAATTGAATCACCTGTTGCCAGGGGTCTTATTCAAAACAGGCAAACAACTCGGTACCAGACAGGCGGTGACCGATCAGATTTGACAGTGGCTCCTGGACCAGAGTTGGGGCGACCATCCGCCTCTACCCACAAATCCTATGTTAAGGCCTGGGTTGCAGAATCACAGGGCTGTCTTAGCCTGCCAGAGGATGTGTCTAGTTATAGGGGTGGCCGTGAAAGATCCGTATGGTGGGGAAACTATGGGGCTGAAGAAACTGGCCAGCTCTGTAGAGCAGAGAGGGACAGAGTGTGCTGGTAATTTAACGACCGACTCTCCAGAGGTAGGAAAAATGAGTGTTTATTATAAATTGTACTGGCATGTAAACAACCTTGGCAACATAGCAATACCGTCTCCGCAAAAAAATTAAAAAGTTAGCCAAGTGTGGTGGCACACACCTGTGGTTCCAGCTACTTGAGAGGCTGAGATGGGAGGATCACCTGAGCCTGGGGAGGTCGAGGCTGGAGGCTGCATTGACTCATGATTGCACCACTGCATTCTAGCCTGGTCGACAGAACAAGACCATCTCAAAAAGAAAGAAAGAAAGAAAAAAGCTAGCCCCCAAGTATCACACAGGAGGTGGAGGCTGGGGATGAGTCTTTAAATTCCTCACGTATTACCATAACTCAGATTTTGTTTCAGTCTACTTCTGGATGTTTCTATAGCCCCCTAGCCTGGGCACAATGCTGGCACATTACAGATGCTCAATACACACAAATAAGCAAGTAAGTACAATGAATTAATAGAAAGGATGAATCCCAGTTGCTTGGGAGGCTGAGGCAGGAGGATCGTCTAAGTCCAGGAGTTCAAGACCAGCCTCGGCAATGTCGAAGACCAACCCCCCCAACAACTCCCCTAAAAAAGCCCATTCACAAACTCAGGAACCTCTTTAAATAGAAATATATATAATATATATAATATATTATCTGAGCTCAGGCTCAGAATAAATATCAAGGTCCAACTTGGGGAAGGAGTGGGTGAGGAGGGTCCTCAAGGGGAGGTCAGCAGCAGGGACCCCTGCCAAGCCCCTTGAGGTAGAGAAAGCACCAGGGACCCAGCATCAGGGGTCTCCATGAAGGATGGAGTAGGATCCGGACTCTGTCCAGGTGGGCTGCACCCAGGCTGGGCGTTATTCAGACCTCGGTGAGGGGAGTCCGGCTGAGATTTCGGGGGTCACCCGGAAGAGCCCCAAGACTGTGGCGCCCTGGGTAAGCTGCCAGGCATGGCGTGCCCTGGCCTCAGTGTGCAAATGGATGCCCAGGCGCTGGCCGGCACTCAGGTGCAGCAGGCGGCCCTGGAAACCGAAGGCCGAGTTCGGAGCCTCGGAGGAGGCGGGTGGCAGGTCCACGGTCAAAGCCAGGGCGGCGGCCCCAGTAGCAGAGCGCAGTGGCTGCAGGTGCAGCGCAAGCGAAACGGAGCCTGAGCCCTCGCCGGCCACCACGCGCTGCAGCTCTAGTTGAAAGAAGACATAGTAGACTCCAGCCTTGGCCACCACCAGCTCCTTCGTGTCCTCTTTGTAGCTCAGGCCCCCCGCCAGGGACACGCCTGCCAGGCCTGGGTCACTGTACCAGCTCAGGGGCCCATCGGTCAGCAGAACTGTGGGAGGAAAGCATGCGCTTAGCTTAGCTGAGCATGTCCCAGCACAGCTGAGCGTGGCTGAGCACCAAGCATGTCAGCGCAGCCCTGGGAGAAAAGAACGGGTCAGGGGCTGGGGGGCGGGGAATGGCGGGGCGGGGAGCGGGACAGGGGAGCGGAGGGAGGAGCCTGGGCGGGGGGCGTGGAGGGGGGCTGATTGAAGAGGACTGAGGTTGTTGGGGGCGGGACTCTGAGCAGGGGTAGAGCTGGGGGAGGGAAAGACAGGGATAGAACAGAGGAAGGGAATCCAGGGAGAAGGACAAGAGTCAGGACAGGGCAACAGGGGCAGAACTCCAAGAGGTTGGGTGGGGAAGGAGTGATGCGGGTGCAGGGAAAGACTTCCAGGAAGAGGAAGAGGAGGAAAAAAGCAAAAGGCCAGGCGAGTCTGGCTGGAAGAGGCCTCGGGGAGGGGTAAGGGGACTCCTGGAGAGGGCGGTGAGGGGGTTGGAGGGAGCAGCAGATCCCGGGCAGAATGGAGATGGGGGGAGAAGGGAGAGAAGGAAGGAAAGGGGAGAGGAGAGGTGGAGAGGGAGCTGGGAGGGAGAGGGAAGGCTGTTAGGAAAGGAGGAAGTTGTAGAGGAAGGATCCATCAGGGAATCAAGGGAACTTTGAGAGGGGTGGACAGGGGACCTGGTAAGAGAGGACTTCAAAGAAAGGAAAAGGGAGCAGGAAGAGGTGGGCGGGGGGGGGGGGGGGGGTTAGGGGGAAGGAAGCACCAAGGAGAGAAGATGGCAGGGAGGGGAAGGGGTAGGGAGGGGAGTCTTAGGCAGGGGGAGGGAAGAGGGAAGCAGTCTCTGGAAGGGGAGGGGAAGGGGTCTCTGGAGGGGGAGAAGGGACAAGGGGAGGTTAGGGGGAAGGGGCCTCTGGAGGGGGAGGGAAGCAGGAAGGGGCCTCTGGAGGGGGCAGGGAAGGGGGAAGGGGTCTCTGGAGGGAGAGGGAAGGCGTCTCTGGAAAGGGAGGGGAAGAGGGAAGGGGTCTTTGGAGGGGGAGGGGGAGGGGTCTCTGGAAGGGGAGGGAAGGGGAAAAGGGTCTCTAGAGGGGGAAGGAAGGGGAAGGGGTCTTTGGAGGGGAAGGGGTCTCTGGAGGGGGAGGGGAAAGGGGGAAGTGACCTCTAGATGGAGAGAGGAAGGAGGAAGGGGGTCTCTGGGAGGGGAAGGGGGAAGAGGTCTTGAGCGGAGAGGGAAGGTGCTGGAAGGAGTGTCTTGGAAACGGGGAGAGCATGGGGGTGGGGAGGAGGGTTTGGGGAAGGGGCAGGGGAAGGGACAGGGAGGAGGGTCTAGGGGAAGGGAAGGGGACAGGAGGAGGGCCTGGGGATAGGGGAGAGAATGGGAGTAAGGAGGAGGCTGTGGGCGAGGGGAAGAGGTGGGGAAGAGAGGCTGGGGGAGTGGGGAAGGGCAGGAAAGAGGGAAGAATAGCAGCGGGGAGGAGAGTTTCGAAAAGAAAGAGGCCAGAGACGCAAAACCAGGCTGGGGGTTAGGGGTGTCAAGCCCCAGCTCTGAGAGGGCCAGGGTCCCAGATGGGGGTCTGATGGGGAGGCCATGGCATCCAGAGAGTCAGGGCAAGTCAGAAAGAGGGATCGGTGGCGTTCAAAGAGGTGAAGTAACAGCTTTCAGACACAGCAGCGGTCAAGGGTCAGAGCCGGTGGGCGGCAGAGCCTCACTCTCCAGGCGTCCCCCCTTCTTCGTCCCCCCTTCTTCGTATCCCTGGGGGGAGGGGGGGCAGGGACCGGAAGTGGCGCAGGACACTCACCATTTTGGGCCACCAGCTGCGCAAACATGCCCTGTTAAAAGTGGAAAGGAGGAAAGTGGATGGGGGTTCCCCTAGAAAATGGAGGTTCTGTCCCCACTGTGCAGACCTGAAGCCTACGCTTCCCTTCCCTCCCAACTAAAGAACAGAGAACACGCACACACACACACACACACGAACACACAAACACACACACAAACACGAACACACACACGAACACAAACATACAAACACAAACACACACGAACACCCACACTAACACACACAAACACAAACACCCACACGAACACACACAAACACAGACACGAACACAAACATCCAAACACACCCACATGAACACACACAAACACCCTCACGAACGCACAAACACGCCAAACACAAACACCCACACGAACGCACAAACACAAACAGCCACACGAACACACACACACACACCTACACGAACACACACCCACACGAACACACACAAGCACCCACACGAACACACACAAACCCACATGAACACGAACACACACACAAACACACACACGAACGAACACACACACACACACACACACTCACACACACGAAGCTAGTGGCTCAACTTGCCCCAAGGACAGATCTCCGAGAATTCAGGAGGGAAAAGAGATCCCTCTTCTTTCCAGGCCCCTTGGGGGTATTCCCCTGGGGGTCTTGAAAGGGAGAGGTGGATACCTCAGCGGTTGGGGATAAGGTTCTTTGGGAGTTAGCAAAGGAACTGGGGGTCTCCTTGGTGGTCCCAGATAAAGAGGAAGTGCCCCCCTCGGATCGGGGATGGAAAAAAGGTTCCCCCCAGAGATGCAGATCTTGTGGGGGTGCGGGGTAAAAAGAGGTGCCCTCAATGTCCTAAGTCCTACATAGAGAAAGGAAGCCGTCGAGGGTTGGAAAACCGCGGAGGGTCCCCCGTCCAGGGTGCAGAGGGGGTGCCTTCGGAATGCGGAATGAAGAGTGGTGCCCCCACCCAGTGCCACATGGAGGAAAGCCAGCCTTTCTCCGACCCGGGGTGCAGAAGACGTATCCCCGGGGGGTTGAGGACTGTGGGGGTCTCCTCCTCCTGGCCTGGGGTGCTGATGGGGTCTCGTGGGGATGCGGAATGAAAGGGGTGCCCTCCCGTGCAAGACGGAGAAGGAGAGCCCTTGGAGGTCCAAAAAGAACTTGCGGGGGTCTCCTCTCCCCCGCCCGGGATACAGATAGGGTCTCGTAGCAGGCGCAGGATGAAAGGGGTGCCCCCCGGACTAGAAGAAGGAGACCCTTGGGGGGTCCAAAAAGAACTGTTGGGCGGTCTCCTCCCCGCCCCCGGCCTGGGGTACAGATGAGGTGTCGTAGGGGTGCGGGATGAAAGGTGTGTCCCCCCGGCCTCGGTGCTAGATGGAGAATGGGAGCCCCCGTGGGTCTCCTCTCCCCGGCCGGGAGTGTAGAACAGGTGTCCCTGGGGGGCGGGAGGGAGAAGGGAGTCCCAGAGGGGCGGTAGGGGTCTCCCGCGAGACCAGCTACCGAGGGTCGGGGCACGTCTCACCTGCCGCAGGTCCAAGAGGCCGGCGGGATCGTCGGGCGAAAGCTCGGGACCCTCGCGGAGTCTCGGGCTGGCCGCGGAGCCAGGCGAGGCGCGAGCCCCGGACACGGCCCAGGGGCAGGCGAGGAAGACGGTGCAGGCGGCAGCGAGCAGCAGCAGCAGCAGCCCAGCGACCAGGGCCCAAGGCAGCAGGCGGCAGGCGCGGGCGCGAGGCGCGGGAGGCCACGGGGCCTCGGGGTCCAATGCAGCGTCAGAGGCGCATTCCATGACGAGAGACTGCGGGAAGACACAGCGCGCCGCGTTTTAGAGCTGCAGGGTTATAAAGGCGGTGTGGAGACGGCCACGCCCCTCCGCCCGCGGCCACGCCCCTTCCCAGCCCAGCGCCTTTTCCCCTCGCCCCGTGACTCTGCGGAATTTTCTCCACTCGGATCTCTCTCCGCCTTTCGCTCTCCTTTCTGTTTCCGGCCTTCCAAGCTCGGCTCCAGGTTCCTTTCTCCCTGCTGTCTCTCCATCGCCCTGGTCCTCCCTCTCTGCCGCTCTTTCCCGGTATCTCTGTGGGTCTCTTGCTGAGTCAGTCTACTTTGCTCTGTGTGTCTCCCCGTTAACGTCTTTCTCTGTCTCTGTTGATTGTCTTTGCAGTGGGTGGAAGGAGATCTTTCTCTCTCTCTGCCAATTTATGTCTATGCATGCCTCTGTGCCTGTATTATCTCTGTCTCTCTCTAATTCTCTCTCCCTGTCTCTGGCTCTGTTATCTCTGTCCTTCTATCTCTCTGTCTAACTCTGTCTGTGGCTGTTATCTCTGTCTCTCATTGTATCTGTCTGTGTACTCTCTCTCCCTGTCTCTGGCTCTGTTACCACTGGCTCTGTCTCTCTGTCTCTCTTCTCTATCTCTCTGCCTCTGACTCTTTCTCCCCATGTCTGGCTGTGTTATCTCTGTCTATATATCTCTCTCTGTCTCTGACTCTCTCTCCCTATCTCTGGCTCTGTTATCTCTGTCTCTGTATCTCTCTCCATCTGTGGCTCTGTTATCTCTGTCTCTGTATCTCTCTCCATCTGTGGCTCTGTTATCGCTGTCTCTCTATATCTGCCTCTGGCTCTGTTATCTCTATCTTTATCTCTCTGTGGCTCTATTATCTTTCTCCCTCTCTCTGCCTCTGTTATCTCCGTCGCTGTCTCTGGCTGTGACTCTCTGTCTCTGGCTGTGACTCTCTCTCTCTGTCTCTCTGTCTCTGTCTCTGACTCTGTCTCTGGCTCTGTTATCTCTGTCTCTATGTATCTGTCTCTGTGTCTCTCTCCCTGTCTCTGGCTCTTTTATCTATGTCTGTCTATCTCTTTCTGTCTGTCTCTGACTCTCCCTATCTCTGTCTCTGTTATCTGTGTGTCTGTCTCTCTGTCTCTGACACTCTCTCCCTGTCTCTGGCTCTGTTATCTCTGTCTCTGTCTCTCTGTCTCTGTATCTCTTTGTCTCTGCCTCTCCCTGTCTCTGGCTCTTTTATCTATGTCTGTCTGTGTGTCTCTTTCTGTCTCTGACTCTCCCTATCTCTGTTATCTCTATCTCTGACTCCCTGTCTCTGGCTCTGTTATCTCTGTCTCTGACTCCCTCTCTTTTTGCATCTCTGTGTCTCTCCCTGTCTCTGTATGTCTCTGGCTCTCACTCTTTCTGTCTCTCTGCCTGTTTCTCTCTGTCTCTGATTCCCTCTGTCTCTCTCTGACTCTCTGTCTCTCCCTGTCTCTCTCCTTTTCCTTCTTAGTCTCTCTTTGTCTCCTTCCCCTCCTCTCAGCACCCCCTAGTCCCCCATTACTAGGACTCCCCCAGGTTCCCCCACATCCAGCACTTCCTAAGAAGGGTCAGGCTTCAGCCAAGCCTCAACCACCCTCACTCCTGGAGCACCTGCCCCCCATCCCTGACCCCCAAATGGAACCCTGAGTGTCATGCTCAGCCCTCCTGGCCACCTTCCCCAGGACCCCTGGGCCTTCCCTGGCCTGCCCCCACCCACCCACTGGATGCTTCCCGGCAGGAGCCCCTCGGGACCCTACAAGCAGAAGCTCGGAGAGTCCAGGTGGAGAAATTCCCCTTGCAAGAAAGGGACCGTGTTGAGCGAGTTGGAGGAAACACATTTCCCATCTGCTCTGGCCTGCTGTAGGCGGCCAATCCGGCGCTGGGAGGATGGGCCAAGAAGCGGTGAAAACTTGGACCCAAAAGAGGAAGCACTCCCAGATGGAGAGGGACGTGACCCGGGGAAAGCCCTTGGCTGGTGTTGAAGTCCTGGTCTGCCCAGACCAGTGTGGGTCCACAATGGCCGACTCCCTTCCCATCTCTCAGCCCCACAGGAGATGGGAGGGTAGACCACGCCTTTCATCCCTCTGCTAGCAGGAGTCAACAGCCCATAAAATAAAGGGACTTTTGTTTTGTTGTCAGACACAAGGTCTTGCTCTCTTGCCCAGGCTGGAGTGCAGTGGCACGATCATAGCCCACTGCCGCCTCCAATCCTGGTTTCAAGCCATCCTCCTGTCTTAGCCTCCTGAATAGCTGGAACTACAGACACATACCACCATGCTTACCCATTTTTTTTTTAATTTTTTACTTTTTGCAGAGACAGGGTCTTACTATGTTGCTCAGCTGGTCTCAAACTCCTGGACTCAAGCAATGCTCCTATCTTGGCCTCTCAGCACTGTGATGACAGTCATACGTTACCGTGCCCAGTCATAAGGGAGACTTCTCATTCAACAGAACAAGTATCTTCCAGTGCCAGCACTGTGTCTGGTCCTGTATTGGGCCTCCCTGGGGGATTACAGAGAAAACAGTAATGTGACTGGCTAGTGTTGAGGGAGCATTACCAAATGCTAAACACCTCCTATATATGGTTTGGGTTCTCCACGTATGAGGCCCGACCCAGCAACAGGGCCACTATCAATTAGCTATGCAAATTCTAGCACCCCGGCCTAAACCCCCGGAAACTCTCAGAGGGGGTGTCCTCCAGAAGATTCCATCGGCCCCGCAAGTTTGAGAATGCCACTTGTGCCCACGTTTTTCCTTCGCATCTGCTATTCCTCAGCCTGGAACATTCTTTCCCCAGACCTGCAACTGCCAGACACCTTCTCACCACTCATGTCTCCCTTTACACCATCCCTTCCGGGTCAAGATGACAAACTGAACCAGCCTCTGCTTTCACTGTCTCCTGAAACTTCACTGTAGTGACACTTGAGCAATTGTTCGTAAACCAAAAAAAAAATTACGAGCCAGCAGAATGGAAAGGTGAGTTTCCTTAGATTTCCACCACCCCTAAGACCTGCTCGTTGGTGAATCCCCTCAACCATGAACAATGTGGTGGATGGCGGCTAAAATACAGAAGTTTGCCATAGATAAATTTTCAGAAGAAGGCCGGGCACGGTGGCTCACACCTGTAATCCCAGCACTTTGGGAGGCTGAGGCAGGTGGATCACCTGAGGTCAGGAGTTCAAGACCAGCCTGACTAACATGGTGAAACCCCATCTCTACTAAAAATACTAAAATTAGCCGGGCGTGATGGCAGATGCCTGTAATCCCAGTTACTCGGGTGGTTGAGGCAAGAGAATCCTTGAACCCGGGAGGCGGAGGTTGCAGTAAGCTGAGATCGTGCCACTGCACTCCAGCCTGGATGACAAAGTGAGACTATATCTCAAAAAAAAAAAAAAATTGCGGGACACCAACTCCTCTCCATTTTCCATAACAGAGAATCAGAGAATCAGAGAAGCAATTTTTTAAGATAGGTTCTCAGCCCAGCGTGGTGGCTCACTTCTGTAATCCCAGCACTTTGGGAGGCTGAGGCGGGTGGATCACTTAAGTTCAGGAGTTCAAAACCAGCCTGGGCAACATGGTGAAGCCCTGTCTCTACTAAAAAAAAAAAAAAAAAAAAAAAAAACTACAAAAATTAGCTGGGCATGGTGGCGTGCACGCTTGTAGTTCCAGCTACTTGGGAGACTGAGGTGGGAGAATCACTTGAATCTGGGAGGTGGAGGTCACAGTGAGCTGAGATTGCACCATTGCACTCCAGCCTGGGTGACAAAGCAAGACTCCATCTCAAAAAAAAAAAAATAGCATCTCACTCTGCTGCCCAGGCTGGAGTGCAGTGGTGTCATCATGGTTCATTGCAACCTCAAACTCCTGGGCTTAAGTGACCCTCCCACCTCAGACTCCCAAAGTGCTGGGACTACAGGTATGAGCCACCTCACCTGGCCCTTTCTAAGTAATTTTTATTTTTTTGAGGCAGGGTTTCACACCGTCACCCAGCTGGAGTGCAGTGGGTAATCACAGCTCACAGCAACCTCAACCGCCGGGCTCAGGCAATCCTCCCACCTCAGCCTCCCGAGTAGCTAGGACTATAGGCACGCACCACGACACTCAGCTAATTTAGTATTATTTGAAGAGATGGGGTTTCACCATATTGCCCAGTCCACCTCCTTAGCTCAAGTGATCCTCTCATCTCGACCTCACAAAGTGCTGGGATTATAGGCGTGAGCTACCTGGGTGGGCTGCTGGGCCTCCAGGCCCTTTTTTATTCTTTTTTATTTTTTATTTTATTTTATTGTATTTTTTCCTGAGTGAATGCACACAGGATATTTTATTTTATATTTTAATTGAGACAGAGTCTCTCCATGTTGCCCAGGCTGGTCTCTTAACTCCTGGGCTGAATGGATCCTCCTGTCCTGGCCTCCCAAAGTACTGGGATTACAGGTGTGAGCCACCGCGTCCAGCCTTTTTTTTTTTTTTTTTTCTTAAGAGAAAGGAATGGCAGGGGGTGGTGGCTCACGCCTGTAATCCCAGCACTTTGGGAGGCCGAGGTGAATGAATCACCTGAGGTTAGGAGTTCAAGACCAGCCTGGCCAACATGGCGAAACCCCCGCCTCTACTAAAAATACAAAAAAAATTAGCCAGCATGGTGGCACATACCTGTAATCCCAGCTACTCAGGAGGCTGAGGCAGGAGAATTGCTTGAACCCAGGAGGTGGAGGTTACAGTGAGCCAAGATCACACCTTTGCACTCCAGCCTGGGCGACAAGAGTGAAACATTTTCTCAAAAAAAAAGCAAAAAAAAAAAAAAAGAGAGAGAGAGAAAGGAAAATGGCAGAGTTTCTGGAAAGAGAAAAAAAAATTGCGAGTAGTGGGAAACAGGAGTGTTCATTGAACCTGGGATGTGAATGTTGAAATTAAGACACACACATGCCCTCAGCGCTTGCCTCTACTCCCTCCACATCCAGGATCCAGAAGATGCATAGTTAGTAGGTCCCTCTCCAAGGAAGCTGACCAACCAGGAATAAAGATTTTTTTTTTCGAGACAGTCTTGCTCTGTCATCCAGGCCAGAGTGCAGTGGCACCATCTCGACTCACTGCAACCTCTGCCTCCTTTTAGTAGAGACAAGGTTTCTCCATGTTGGCCAGGCTGGTCTTGAACTCCTGACCTCAAGTGATCCACCCACCTCAGCCTCCCAAAATGCTGGAATTATACACATGAGCCACCGCACCAGGCCAGGAATAAAGATTTAAAGATACTGATGCAGCTAGGCATGGTGCCTCATGCCTGTAGTCCCAGCTACTCAAGAGGCTGAGGTGGGAGGACTGCTTCAGCCTAGGAGGTCAAGGCTGCAGTGAGGTATGATTGCACCACTGCACTCCAGCCTGGGCAACAGAGCAAGATCCTATCTTTAAAAAATAAATAAAAAAATGAAAAGAGAAAGAAATATAGCATAAAGGTTAAGAGCACTCTAGGCCAGGCATGATGGCTCACACCTGTAATCCCTACACATTGGGAGGCCGAGGCAGGCAGATCCCTTGAGGCCAGGAGTTCAAGACCAGCCTGGCCAACATGGTGAAACCCCGTCTCTACTAAAAATACAAAAATTAGATGGGAGTGGTGGTGGAAGCCTGTAATCCCAGCTACTTGGGAGGCTGAGGCAGGAGAATCGCTTGAACCTGGGAGGTGGAGGTTGCAGTGAGCCAAGATCACGCCACTGCTCTCCAGCCTGGGCAACAGAGCAAGACTCTGTCTCAAAAAAAAAAAATTTAATAAATTTTTAAAAGATTTAAAGATACTGATGCCACTGGGCATGGTGGCTCATGCCTGTAGTCCCAGCTACTCAGGAGGCTGAGTTGGAAGATCACTTGAAACCAGAAGGCTGAGGCTGCAGTGAGCTAGGATCGCACCACTGCACTCTAGCCTGGGTGACAGAGTGAGACGCTATCTCAAAAAAAAAAAAAACGAAAAGAGAAATAATTATAGCATAAAGGTTAAGAACACTCTGGAGCCAGGATCAGCAAACTCCAGCCAAAAGCTAAACCTGGCCCACTGGCAGTTTTCGTACAGCCTTGCAAACGAAGATCCTTTCACTTAGTTGTTTTTGTTTTTGAATGTCTGGAAAAGTGTCAAAAGAAAAATAACATTTCCTGACATGTGCAAATGATATGAATTTCCCATTTACTGTCCATAAATGAAGTGTGCCTGGCACACAGCCACACTCATTCATTCCATATTGTCTTTTCTGGTTTTGTTTTGTTTTTTTTTTTTTTTTTTTTGAGATGGAGTCTCACCCTGTCGCCCAGGCTGGAGTGCAGTGGCATCATCTCAGCTCACTGAAACTCTGCCTCCCAGGTTCCAGCAATTCTCTGTCTTAGCCTCCCAAGTAGCTGCGATTACAGGCACCCGCATCCATGCCTGACTAATTTTTATATTTTTAGTAGAGACAGGGTTTCACCATCTTGGCCAGGCCGGTTTTGAACTCCTGACTTCCTGATCCACCCTCTTTGGCCTCCCAAAGTGCTGGGATGACAGGCCTGAGCCACCGCACCCGGCCTTCATTCATTCAAACTCCCAGGCTCAAGTGATCCTCCCTTCATTCCGTATTGTCTACGGTGGCTTTTCTGACACTATGGTGGAGTTGAAGAGTTGTGACAAGGGACTGACTAGCTCACAAAGCCCGAAATATTTACTGTCTGGTCCTTTTCAGAAAAAATGTTTGCTGCCTCTGGAGTCTTCAATTCCAGCTCTTCAGAGTTGTGGCTGTCTGGGATGCGCCCGGTGGCTCATGCCCGTAATCCGAACACTTTGGGAATCCAAGGTGGGAGGATCGCTTGAACCCAGGAGTTCAAGACCAGCCTGGGCAATATAGCGAGACCCCATCTCTACAAGAAAAAAAAAAAAAAAACAAGGCCAGGCCAACATACTGAAACCCCGTCTCTACTAAAAATACAAAAATCAGCCAGGCATGGTGGCGCACGCCTGTAGTCCCAGCTACTTGGCGGACTGAGGCAGGAGAATCTCCTGAACCCGGGAGGCGGAGGTTGTGCTGAGCCAAGATTGCACCACTGCACTCCAGCCTGGGCAACAGAGCGAGACTCCGTCTCAAAAAAAGAAAAAAGTAATTAGCCAGGTGTCATGGTGATTAACATGGTGAAATCCTGTCTCTACTAAAAATACAAAAAATTAGTTGGGCGTGGTGGCACATGCCTGTAATTCCAGTTACTTGGGGGGCTGAGGCAGGAGAATTGCTTGAATGCGGGAGGCAGAGGTTGCAGTGAGTGGAGATTGTGCCACTGCACTCCAGCCTGGACAACAGAGCAAGACTCTGTCTCAAAAAAAAAAAAAAAAAAGAAAAAGAAAAAAAGAGAGAGAGAGCGTGGGAGTTTTTGCTGTGTGATCTTGGGCAAGCTGCTTCACTTCTCTGATTCAGCTCATCATTCAGATGTGTTACATGGGAATCATAGCAGATCTCAAAGAATGGTGGAAAGCTTGCTCTGAGCACCGTGCCGAGCATATAGTAAATGTTCAATAAAGGCAACCTGTCATTGTTATGGTCACTGACGTTTCTCTACAGCTCTGTGGTACAACATCATCCCTAAAACGTGGGCACAGAAATTAAAACTCCAGAAAGTGAGGTCTCTTGGCCAAGGTCTCACTGTGACTGGTCTGAACTCCTATCTGTGCTGGGGGGCTTGGCGGAGCTCTGAACATGTCCCCCAGGGAAGGGAAACAAGACCTCAACGCCTGGGGAAGGCTCAGGCCGCAGTCAGGGAGCGCCGTGACGCGCTGTGGTCGGGACATCTGAGCCAGGCGGCCCCGCCCACCGTGGAGCAGTCAGCGTCACCCTCTTAGCACCTCACGTTTGCTGGAGTCACACCTCTGTGCTCAGCTGTCTCCTCGAAGTAAGCGTGGGCCCTGGTTTTCCTCACCCACTGGGGAAGGGCCTCACTCTCCACCCTCACCATCACAGGCCTTGAGGGAGGGATTGCACAGGAAGTAGCTGGAAGAGACAGCACCCCAGGCTCTGCCAGGGGAGCCCTCCTTCTTCTGCCTCTGAGGTTGAGTGAACAGACTCCTCCCCCAGGAAGTCCACCTTGATTGTTTCCTAGCAAAAATTTTCTCTTTTCAGGGTCCTTGTAGTGTGTCTCCCATCATGTAGCCAGTGACCTCTTCGAGTGTTAACTTTTACCTTGCCTGGGTCCTCTACCCCAGAGTGAAGACTAACAGAGCATTAGTGCTGTGAGCGGAGCAATTTGCATGAATCAGCTATGGAGTGAGCTAGGGGCCAGATGGAACTGAAGAAAAGAAGGAAGGAAAGTATGGAGTGAAGTGGATCTTACTGTTTGTTTGAGACAGGGTCTCGCTCTGTTGGCCAGGCTGGAGTGCAGTGGCATGATCATGGCTCACTGCAGCCTTGAACTGCCAGGCTCAAGCGATCCTCCCACCTCAGCCTCCTGAGTAGCTGGGACTACAGGCACATGCCACCACACTCAGCTATTTTATTATTATTATTATTATTTCTTGTAGAGATGGGGTCTCACTGTGTTGCCCAGGCTGGTCTGGAACTCCTGGGCTCAAGCGATCCTCCTGCCCCAGCCTCCCATGTATTAATAGCTGGGACTACAGGTGCACACTACCATACCCTGCTATTTTTTTTTTTTTTCGAGTTGGAGTCTCGCACTGTCGCCCAGGCTGGAGTGCAGTGGCGCGAGCAGCTGGGATTACAGGCACCTGCCACCACACCCAGCAAATTTTTTGTATTTTTAGTAAAGACAGGGATCCACTATGTTGGCCAGGCTGGTCTCAAACTCCTGACCTCGTGATCTTCCCACCTCAGCCTCCCAAAGTGCTCGGATTACAGGCATGAGCCACAGCGCCTGGCCTTTTTTTTTTTTTTTTAGAGACGGGGTCTCGCTATATTCCCCAGGCTGGTCTCCAACTCCTGAACTCAAGTGATCCTCCTACCTTGGCCTCCCAAAATGCTGGGATTACAGGCATGAGCACCCAGCCTGAGACTGATCTTGAGCCATGAAGGAGTGTTTACACATGTTGAAGGAGGAAAGAGACACAGAGAGGGGAATTACATCATCCAAATGAGTCGAGTAGCTGGAAAAGCTACATCCAGGTCTCTGGAAAACACGGACTGGCACCTGAGTGTGTGCACCTGAGGTTTTGTGTAAGAGTTGCAAGGTACAGGCCAGGCATGGTGGCTCACGCCTGTAATCCCAGCACTTTGGGAGGCCTAGGCAGGCGGATCACCTGAGGTCAGGAGTTCGAGACCAGCCTGGCCGACATGGTGAAACCCCTGTGTCTGCTAAAAATACAAAAAAATTAGCTGGGTGCGGTGGAGGGCGCCTGTCATCCCAGCTACTTGGGAGGCTGAGGCAGGAGAATCACTTGAACCTGCGAGGCAGAGGTTGCAGTGAGCCGAGATTGTGCCACCGCACTCCAGCCTGGGCATCAGAGCAAGACTCCATCTCAAAAAAAAAAAAAAAAAAAAAAAAGTTGCAAGGTACATTCTCACTATGTCGTTTAGACTGGTCTGGAACTCCTGAAGTTGAGGAAATGACCACAACATTTCCTGAAGAGATCCTCCCGCCGTCTCAGCCTCCCAGAGCGCTGGGATTAGAGGCAGGAACCACCACTCCCAGCTTCCAAGGCATGATTGTGCAAAGCAATTGAGCTTTGTGAAGTTGAGGCACACATCCTGCTACTCTGGGACTGATTGTCTCTGATGTGATACTGTGTACTCAGGAGGATGCATGCGGGCATGGATGTGTTTCCAGTTGAGCAGCAGCATAGCATAGGATTTGACTTGCTTGGCTTCAAATCCCAGCTCTGCCTCTGCTGGCTACATGACCTTGAAATCTCTCCATCTCTCTGTGCCTCAGTTTCCCCGTATATGAAATGAGACTAACACCAGTGACCACCTTGTGGGACTGTTGTCCAGAATCAGGGAGCCAGAATAGTGCCTGGCATACAGCAGGTGCTCAATAGGACCAGCCATCATTGCTGCCAGTGGGCTGAGAGTGCAGTGCCGCCACGTGACTGTGTACATGGGTTGATCTTGTTTGGGCAAAAAGGCAGGCAGGGCCGGGCGCGCTGGCTCATGCCTGTAATCCCAGCACTTTGGGAGGCTGAGGGGGGCGAATCACTTGAGCTCAGGAGTTCAAAACTGGCCCGGGCAACATAGTGAGACCCCGTCTCTACTAAAAATACAAAAATTAGCCAGGCGTGGTGGTCCACACTGGTAATGCCAGCTACTCGGGAGTCTGAAGCAGGAGAATCGCTTAAACCCGGAAGGTGGAAGTTGCAGTGAGCCGAGATCACAGCATTGCACTCCAGCCTGGGTAACAGGACAAGACTTGTCTAAAAGAAAAAAAGGCCAGGCGCAGTGGCTCATGCCAGCCTGACCAACATGGTGAAACCTTGTCTCTACTAAAAATACAAAAATTAGCTGGGTGTGGTGGTGGGCGCCTGTAATCCCAGCTACTCAGGAGGCTGAGGCACGAGAATCCCTTGAACCCGGGAGGCGGAGGTTGCAGTGAGCTGAGATCGTGCCACTGCACTCTAGCCTGGGCGATAGAGAGAGACTCAGTCTCAAAACAAAACAAAACAAAACAAAACAAACAAACAAAACAAAAAATAAATAAAAACAACAGGCAGGCAGGAATATGTGGTGCAAAATTGTTGAAGATGAAAATAACTGCAATGGTCATCAGAAGGAAAACTGCCAGGTTATTACTCACAGAATCAGTTTAAAAATTAAAAACATGTCTGAGTCATCTCTTGATAGAGATCTGCAAGGGCTAAGAGAACAAGGCACTCAGACTTTGCCTCCTCTACTCTTTCAAAGACTAAGGTTTTTAGTGTGAAATGGGCTTTACCCATCAGGTTGAGTCTCTGTCTTGTTTGAACTTCAAGTTGAAAATTTGGCGTGATTATTTTATGTAATTGCTTTTTTGGGCAGATCGCTTACAAAGCCTTTAAAGGAGGCTAGGCGGCCGGGCGCGGTGCTTCATGCCTGTAATCCCAGCACTTTGGGAGGCCTAGGTGGGCAGATACGAAGTCAAGAGATCGAGACCAACCTGGCCAACATAATGAAACCCCGTTTCTACTAAAAATACAAAAATTAGCCAGGCGTGGTGGCGCATGCCTGTAATCCCAGCTACTCTGGAGGCTGAGGCAGGAGAATCATTTGAACCCAGGAGGCAGAGGTTGCAGTGAGCTGAGATCATCGTGCCACTGCACTCCAGCCTAGGCAACAGAGTGAGATTCTGTCCCGGGAAAAAACAAAACAAAACAAAACTTTAAAAGAATAACTAAGTGAGGAAAAAAAGAAACGAAAGCAAGGTGCAGGCTGCTATGTGCAGAATATGTGCTATGTGCTTTGGGTTTCAGAGCAGAAATAGGTTTGTATAAAACATTTCAGAAAGATGTGCAAAAATTGAGGGTATTGGGGTGAGAAGATGTGGATGTTTCATGGTATATGATTTTGCATGCTTGCATTTTCCATGGGTTAGTTTTGTTTGCTTTGTTTTATTCTTTTTGTTTTAACATTAAGCACAGAAGCGTGGCCAGCTTTCACACACACAGAAAGAAACCAGTGGCCAGAGCCACTTGGAGGAAGGAAACTTTTCGCACCTAGTGACATCAAAGGCAGGAAATGGTGTTTCCCTGTTAAGGGCAGTGGAAGGGGGAGTCAGGGTTGGGGAAGACCCAGGCAGACTTGGGGCAGACCCAGGAACCCCTTCAAAGAGCATGCAGAGGCAGCTCATGGTGCTGGGAAGTCAACCCGCTTCAGAAAGGGAATCCCAGCAGGGTAACTACCTGGAAAGGACTTTCCAACTCCCCTGGGGGAGGGACACAATTAGACACACACAGACACCAGAACACAAAGGGCACACCCATTCTGGACATATACAATCATACAAAACAAGACAGACATACAGACACACCATGCAGATGTACACACAATCACACACACACCTGGACACACAATCATAGATACACAACAACCATCAAAGCTAGCCACAGATCGGGTGTGGTGGCTCACACCTGTAATCCCAACACCTTGGGATGCCAAGGCAGGCGGATCACTTGAGGTCAGGAGTCCGAGACCAACCTGGCCAACATGATGAAACCCTGTCTCTACCAAAAATACAAAAAAAAAAAAAAAAAATTAGCCAGGCATGGTGGTGAGCACCTGTAGTCCCAGCTACTAAAGAGGCTGAGATGGGAGACTTGCTTGAACCCGGGAGGCGGAGGTTGCAGTAAGCCAAGATCACACCACTGCCCTCCAGCCTGACAACAGAGTGAGACTCCATCTCAAAAAAAAAAAAAAAAAAAAAAAAAAAAAAGAGGCTGGGCGTGGTGGCTCATGCCTGTAATCCCTGTAATCCCTGCACTTTGGGAGGTCGAGGCAGGTAGATCACGAGGTCAGGAGTTCAAGACCAGCCTGGCCAACATGGGGAAACCCCGTCCCTACTAAAAATATAAAAATTAGCCAGGCGTGGTGGCGCATGCCTGTAATCCCAGCTACTCAGGAGGCTGAGGCAGGAGAATCACTTGAACCCGGGAGGCAGAGGTTGCAGTGAGCCAAGATGGTGCCCCTGCACTTCAGCCTGGATGAGAGTAAGATTCTGCCTCAAAAAAAAAAAAAAAAAAAAAAAAAGCTAGCAACAGACACACACAAGGACACAAGAGACATATATTCAGGGCATATAACCAAACACACCGAGACTAGAACACACCAACACAGACACACCATCACACACATACCAAAACAGACATGGAGGTACACAACACACACATGTACACAGTTACACACTGAGACAGACACCCAAAGACACAATCATAGATATACATGGCAAGCACCATGGCTAGCCATAGACATAACGCAAGAACACACATTATGGGCATGTACAATCACACACACAGAGGTCCAGGTCCAATCCTGGTCCAATCCAAGGTCTGCCCCTCTCCCAGGAGTCCCCAGGGACTACCCCTCAGAACACCCAAGTTCCACCCTCTACCCACAGAGGACCACCCAAGATCCACTCCCGCCAGGGATCCCAGGACTCACCCCTCAGACCACCTAAGATCCATCCCCCAAGAGGAAACCCAGGCCCTTCCCTCTGGGGACCTCCCCTTCCCTCCCCTGAGGAATCACTCTGGGCCCCTTTTCTCCGCAGCGATACCCAGCTTGGGCAGCGGGCGCCCCCTGGTGGACGTGGAGCCTCAGTCCAGGGCTACACGGAGCTGGGGCCCAAGAGCCAAGGCGCGCGGGGGGTTCCGGTGCTCTAGGACTTGGGAGCATTCACGGCAGAACCGGGAAAGGAAAGAGCGTGGAGACGCGGGAAGGGGAGATGGAAGGCCGGAACTGGATCGGGCAGGGCATTGAGCGCGGGAACAGAACGTCGGAAGCAGGAATGGGTTGGAGGAGGTGGGACCGAAGACCTCCCACTCCCGCACCCCAGCCAGCCCCGCGGCTCCAGCCGGCAGGTGCGGCTCCTGGATCGCGGAAGACCCCGGAGGCGGATTCCCAACGAGGCACAGCGAGGGCAGGGTCGGGGAGGTTAGAGTGCTGAGGGTGGGAGGTCTTCGGTCCCACGGCCGAAGCTCGCCTAGTCATGGTTCTCAGCCTGGAAGTAACCGCCAAGAAATCGCCCAAGACCGGGAATGCCCAGCGCTCAACCTGGATGATCAACCAGCACCAACGTGGCTTTGGTTCGCGGGTCCAAGAGAAAGATGGGCCCGCCCCTTCCACGACTGATCCCTGTCAGTCTCCCGAAGCCCCACTCCGCTGTCATCCGCCTCCCACCTCCCTAGCTTCTCCCCAGGCCCCGCCCTCGTACCCATCCTTTTTCCTCTCAGGCTCTGCCCATTCCTCAGCCCTTCCCACTTTCCTGTCATTCTCTCGAGGGCCGCCCACTTCCCCAGCAGACTCCCAGGCCCAGCCCACTCCTCAGTTCCTCTACCCCACTGTCATTCTCCCTAGACTCCGCCCACTTCATCGGTCATTTGTCTCCCAGCCCTTGCTCACTCCTTAGTTTCTCCCACTTCCCTGTCATTCTCCCCAGGCCCCGCCCACTTCCCCTGCAGTCCGCTCCAGGATCTCCCCACGCCACGGTTCCTCCCAACATTATCTCCAGGCCCCGCCCACTTCCCCTGTCATCAGCCTCCTAGGCCCTGCCCACTCCTCAGTCCCTCACACCTCCCTGCCATTCTCCCAGGCCCCGCCCATTTCCCAATCATTAGTGGCCCGGGAATAGGGGCCTGGAGACTCTTCCTGCCCCACTCTGTTTTCTAATTTTTTTTTTTTTTTTTCGGGGGGGAGACGGAGTTTCGCTCTTGTCTTCCAGGCTGGCGCGATCTCTGCTCACTGCAACCTCCGACTCCCGGGTTCAAGTGATCCTCCTGCCTCAGGCTCCCGAGTAGCTGGGATTACAGGCATGCACCACCACGCCCGTCTAATTTTTTTTTTTTTGTATTATTAGTAGGGACAGGGTTTCACCATGTTGGTCAGGCTGGTCTCGAACTCCTGACCTCAGGTGATTCACTCACCTCGGCCTCCCGAAGTTGTGGGATTACAGCTGTGAGCCACCGCGCCTGGCACTTTTCTGCTTTTCTTAGTCCATACCACCCTCTCCTCAGGCTCGGCACCTCTACCCCTTTGAGGGTTTGTCCTGTCTCAAACCCTCTGCCATTTTCTGGGTTCTGCCTTTCTGGAGTCCTGCACCCTCTTCCCATTCCAGGTTTTCAAGCCATGCTCATCCCTCACCAATGTCGCTGGGACTTGCAGCAGCCCTTTGATTCCTTTAGGCTTCGCCCCACTCGTTCTGCCCTCCAAACATGCAGGCTCTGCCCTCACCCATAATCCCCATGTACATCCACCAAGACCCCACCCCAGACCTGCCACGCCCCTGGTGTGGGGTGGGGCTTGTGTCTTAAATTACTAACAGGAGCTACAGAGGCCTCGGTTTCTCCGCCCCACCCTTCCTCCATGAGGCCTAGTCTGAGTGGGTGAACCCATCCCAAAGCCCTCTGCTCCCCTGACGTGGAAAAGGTCACCATGTGGTGTGATGGCCCCACCCTAGCAGGAATCCTTTCTCAGCTCCAGTGGCCTGGGGACTCGCACAGGATGCCCCCCAGCCACTCCACTGTCACCAGACCTCCGGCAACACCAAGATGTTGGATGCGGCTGGACACAGTGGCTCATGCCTGTAATCCCAGCACTTTGGGAGGCCGAGGCGGGTGGACCACCTGAGGTCAGGAGTTCCAGACCAGCCTGGCTAACATGGTGAAACCTGTCTCTACTAGAACTACAAAAAAGTTAGCCAGGCGTGGTGGCGCATGCCTGTAATCCCAGCTACTCAGGAGGCTGAGGCAGAAGAATCGCTTGAACCCGGAAGGCAGAGGTTGCAGTGAGCCAAGGTCACGCCATCGTACTCCAGCCTGGGCAACAAAAGCGAAACTCCATCTCAAAAAAAAAAAAAAAAAAAAAAAGCCGGGCACAGTGGCTCACACCTGTAATCCCAGCATTCTGGGAGGCTGAGGCAGGCAGATCGCCTGAGGTCAGGAGTTCGAGACCAGCCTGGCCAACATGGTAAAACCTCGTCTGTACTAAAAGTGTGAAAAAATTAGTCAGGCATGGTGGCCAGCACCTGTAATCCCAACTACTCTGGAGGCAGGAGAATTGCTTGAACCCAGGAGGTGGAGGTTGCAGTGAGCAGAGATAGTGCCACTGCATTCCAGCCTGGGCAACAGAGCGAGACTCTGTCTCAAAAAAAATGCTAGATGCTTCTGACTTTTTCTATCTGATGCTGGGTGAGCCCCTCCATACCAGCCTGAGCGCCCCCAGGCTGAAATCCAAGGGCCCATGTTGGGGTCTGTCTGCTTGTCTTTTTTTTTTTTTTTTTTTTTTTTTTTTGAGATGGAGTCTCGCTCTGTCGCCCAGGCTGGAGTGCAGTGGCCCAATCTCGGCTCACTGCAAGCTCTGCCTCCCGGGTTCACACCATTCTCCTGCCTCAGCCTCCCGAGTAGCTGGGACTACAGGCGCCCGCCACCATTCCCGGCTAATTTTTTGTATTTTTAGTAGAGACGGGGTTTCACTGCGTTAGCCAGGATGGTCTCAATCTCTTGACCTCGTGATCCGCCCGCCTCTGCCTCCCAAAGTGCTGGGATTACAGGCGTGAGCCACCGCGCCCGGCTGCTTATCTGTCTTTATCTGAGGGTCGCTAGACTTGGGGAATGGCAGTCTGCCCTGGCTTGTGGACTGCAGTCGTGTGTATGTCCATCCCTGTGTGTCCCTGTGTGGGGGGCATCTGGGTCAATGTGTGTTTGAGTGAATGAAAGAAAAAAACTCGCTGCAGTGTGGCTTTTGTGTCCAAAGCACCCAGGGTGTATGCCTGTGTGTTGCCAGCTCCCTGGGTCTGTGCGCTGGCTCTTTTTTTTTTTTTTTTTGAGTTGTGTATCCAGGTCTGTGTGTAGGGCTGTGCAGGTGCATTGCATATCTCTGCGTATGTTTGATTACATGTAGTAGTATGTGTGTACCCGAGTCTGTATTGTGTTTTTTGTTTTTTGGGGTTTTTTATGGAGACAGAGTCTTGCTCTGTCACCCAGGCTGGAGTGCAATGGCACAATCTTGGCTCACTGCAACCTCCACTTCCTGGATTCAAGTGATTCTCCTGCCTCAGCCTCCCGAGTAGCTGGGATTACAGGCACGCACCACCACCCCCGGCTAATTTTTGTGTTTTTAGTAGAGACAGGGTTTCACCATGTTGGCCAGTCTGGTCTCGAACTCCTGACCTCAGGTGATCTACTCACCTTGGCCTCCCAAAGTGCTGGAATTACAGTCATGAGCCACCGCGCCCGGTGTGTGTTGTGTTTATAACCATGTATAATAGTCTGGCTATGTCTGTCCTGGGGTCTCATTCTAGGGCTATGTATCTGTGTGTATCTCATTTGTGCGTGCGTGTGTGTGTGTGTGTGTGTGTGTGTCTTTTTTTTGAGACAGAGCCTCGCTCTGTCACCCAGGCTGGAGTGCAGTGGCGCCATCTCAGCTCACTGCAACCTCCGCCTCCTGGGTTCACACCATTCTTCTGCCTCAGCCTTCCCAGCAGCTGGGACTACAAGCACACGCCGCCATGCCCGGCTAATTTATTTTTTGTATTTTTATTTTTAGTAGAGACGGGGTTTCACCATGTTAGCCAGGATGGTCTCGAGCTCCTGATCTTGTGAACCTCCCGCCTCGGCCTCCCAAAGTGCTGGGATTACAAGCGTGAGCCACCGCGCCCAGCCCTCTTTTTCTTTCTTTCTTTTTTTTTTTTTTTTTTGAAACACAGTTTCATTCTGTTGCCCAGGCTGCAGTGCAGTGGTGCAATCTCAGTTCACTGCAACCTCTGCTTCTTGGATTCCAGCAATTCTTCTGCCTCAGCCACCCAAGTAGCTGGGATTACAGGCACTCACCACCATGCCTGGCTAATTGTTTTGTGTTATTAGTAGAGACGGAGTTTCACCTTGTTGGCCAGGCTGGTCTTGAACTCCTGAGTTCAAGTGATCCACCTGCCTTGGCCTCCCAAAGTGCTGGGATTACAGGCGTGAGCCACTGCACCCATCTGCTCTCTCTCTCTGTCTTTTTCTTTATTTATTAAAAAAAAAGGAGTCTCACTCAGGCTGGAGTGCAGTGGCACAGTCTTGGCTTCCTGCAACCTCTGCCTCCTGGGTTCAAGTGATTCTCATGCCTCAGCCTCCAGAGTAGCAGGACCACAGACATGGGCCACACACGCTACCTAGGAGGCTGAGGTGGGAGGATCACTTGAGCCAGGGAGTTGGAGTCTGCAGTAACCTATGATCCTGCCACTGCACTCCAGCCTGGGCAACAGAGCAAGAACTTAACTCAAGATAGATGGATAAATACATTAATTAATTAATCAATGAAAATAAAACTCCAGTCTCCCGTTCATCAGCTCCGCATGAATTAAACTCTTTGTTGTAATTCTCCTGTCTTGATACATCCATTCTATCTGGGCAGGGAACAAAGTGAACCCACCGGGCAGTTACAGAGCCCTGCAGATCAGCCTGGGAGAGACGATTCATGTCCATGTGAACCCCAAATATCAGAGGCAGGTCTCAGTTAATTTAGTTTTTTATTTTTCACTTTTTTTTTTTGAGACAGAGTCTCACTCTATTGCCCTGGCTGGAGTGCAGTGGTGCGATCTCAGCTCACTGCAACCTCCACCTCTTGAATTCAAGCGATTCTCCTGCCTCAGCCTCCTGAGTAGATGAGATTACAGGCATGTGCCACCACGCCTGGCTAATTTTTGTATTTTTAGTAGAGATGAGGTTTCACCGTGTTGGCCAGGCTGGTCTCTAACCCCCAGGCTGGTCTCTAACTCAGGTGATCCACCCACCTCGGCCTCCCAAAGTGCTGGGATTACAGGAGTGAGCCACTGCGCCCAGCCATCACTTAATTTAGAAAGTTTATTTTGCCAAGGTTGAGAACACATGTATGTGACACAGTCTCAGGAGATCCTGATGACATGTGCCCCAGGTGGTCAGAGCACAGCTTGGTTTTATACATTTTAGGGAGACATGAGACATCGATCAACACATGCAAAATGAACATTGGTTGGGTCTGGAAAGGCAGGACAACTCGAAACGGGGAGGGGGCTTCCAGGTCATAGGTAGATAAGAGACAAATGGTTGAATTCTTTTGAGTTTCTGATTAGCCTCTCCAAAGGAGACAATCAGATATGCAGGTATCTCAGTGAGCAGAGGGGGACTTTGTTCTTGTTGTTTTTTGTTTTTTGTGGTTTTTTTTTTTTTTTTTTGAGACGGAGTCTCACTCTGTCGCCCAGGCTGGAGTGCAGTGGCGTGATCTCTGCTCACTGCAAGCCCTGCCTCCTGGGTTCACGCCATTCTCTTGCCTCAGCCTCCCGAGTAGCTGGGACTACAGGCACCCGCCACCACGCCCGGCTAATTTTTTTGTATTTTTAGTAGAGACGGGGTTTTACCGTGTTGGCCAAGATGGTCTCGATCTCCTGACCTCATGATCCACCCGTCTTGGCCTCCCAAAATGCTAGGATTACAGGCGTGAGCCACCACGCCCGGCCCTTGTTTTTTGTTTTTTGAGAGGGACTTTCCCTCTTGTGACCCAGGCTGGAGTGCAATGGTGTGATCTTGGCTCACTGCAAGCTCCACCTCCCGGGTTCAAGTGATTCTCCTGCCTTAGCCTCCCAAGTAGCTGAGATTACAGGCGTGTGCCACCAGGCCAGGCTAATTATTTATATTTTTAGTAGAGACGGGGTTTCACCATGTTAGCCATGCTGGTCTTGAACTCTTGACCTCAGGTGATCCACCAGCCTCAGCCTCCCAAAGTGCTGGGATTACAGGCATGAGCCACCGTGCTGCCCTGCCAGAGGGGTGACTGTGAATAGGATGGGAGGCAGATTTGCCCTAAGCAGTTCCCAGCTTGAATTTTTCCTTTAGTTTAATGATTTGGGAACCCCAAGATTGATTTTTCTTTCACAATCAGAACCTGCAGCCAAGCTTGCTGAACTTCAGGGGCAAAACCTACAGGGTCATGGTTTACGAGCAGCTGGGCACCTTCATCTCTGGTGACATGGCCAGCTCCTCCCTGACCAGAATCTCCAAGATGACCATGGATAGCCTGCAGCTCCACTTTCTGACCATGTGCCTGCCAGATCCGGCCTCCTTAAACTGTGAGAGCAGCTGCACACCAGCTACACCTGCACCGGGTGCCCAGACGAGGTCCTCACTGCCAGGCAACGGGGTGAGTAGGGAGGAGGAGTTCAGGAAGTGTCCCCTCCCCATCCCAGCCCCAGCCCTAGCTGATCTCAACCCTCCTCCCTCCGCATCTCCCAGGAAATCCTTCTATTATTCTTTTTTTTTCTTTTGAGATAGAGTATTGCTCTGTCTCCCAGGCTGGAGTGCAGTGGCGCAATCTTGGCTCACTGCAACTTCCCCTGCCCGGGTTCAAGTGATTCTCAAGCCTCAGCCTCCCAAGTAGCTGGGACTACAGGTGCCTGCCACTATGACCAGCTAATTTTTTGCATTTTTAGTGGAGACGGGGTTTCACTGTGTTGGCCAAGCTGGTCTGGAACTCCTGACCTCAAGTGATCTGCCCACCTCGCCCTCCCAAAGTGCTGGGATTACAGGTGTGAGCCAAGGCACCTGGTCCTATTTTTTTATGGGTTTTGTTGTTGTTGTTGTTTGTTTGTTTTAATGGAGATGGTATCTGGCTTTGTTGCCCAGGCTGGTCTTGAACTCCTGGCCTCAAGGGATCCTCCTGCCTCAGCCTCCCAAAGTGCTGGGATTACAGACAGGAGCCACCACACCTGGCTCAGGAAATCCTTCTAGTTTATTTATTTAATTATTTTAAATTAGAGACAGAGTCTCACTTTGTTGCCCAGGCTGGTCTTGAACTCCTGGCCTCAAGCGATCTTCCCTGCTTGGCCTCTTAAAGTGATTACCCACGTGAGCCAACTAGGAAATCCTTCTATTCTGAACACGCCTTCTTCGGGATGTACTGCATAGGGTATCTGGTGGCAGTAGGCCCAGCAAGGCCGGAGAATGCTCCATTGTCCCCCTCCCCATCCCTTCCACCACCCCCCACCCCATAATTGGTCCCAACAGTGCCAGGCACGGCTTCCACAGAGCTTGTGTGTGTCCCTGGAGTTGGGAGGGCTTCTCTTAAGACTCATTCAGCATCCCTGTCTCAGAACAGTAACCGCTCCAACCCTCTGTCTCCGGCTGCCTCTAGCTGGAGAGGGCCCATGCTGGCTGTGTCTGTGCCCAGGGCTGGGCTCCACCCTGGCAGAGGAAAAGGAAATCAGACTCTACTGTCTGGGTGGGGAGGTGGAAGGAGCAGCCGGGGAGAAGGGGCGGCAAGGACCTTGGGAAAAGGGCCAGTGACCCACAGGCCAAGTACACAAAGACAGCATAGATTCCGATGCTGGAAGCTGACAGCACCCATCGGAGCCTGCCGGGAACACCAGGCACGGTGGTGGGCAGACACATGACACGGAGAGGCCCAGGCCACGGAGCACGTGACAGTCACACGGCAGCCTCAACACCAGCAACATTTTCCTCCTGAAAGACAACTCACTGGATTGCCAGCCTTTTTTTTTTTTTTTTTTTTTTTTTGACACAGAGTCTGGCTCTGACACCCAGATTGGAGTGCAGTGGTGCCATCTCAGCTCACTGCAACCTCCACCTCAAGGGTTCAAGCAATTCTCCTGCCTCAGCCTCCCCAGTAGCTAGGATTACAGGCACCTGCCATCACGCCCAGCTAATTCTTGTATTTTTAGTACAGACAGGGTTTCACTATGTTGGGCAGGCTGGTCTCAAACTCCTGGGCTCAAGCAATCCTCGTACCTTGGCCTCCCAAAGTGCTTGGATTACAGGCATGAGCCACTGTACCCCGCCTCTTTTTTTTTTCTTTTTTTTTAAATCAAAAAACTGGACGGGCACGGTGGCTCACATCTGTAATCCCAGTAATTTGGGAGGCCGAGGTGGGCAGATCACCTGAGGTCAGGAGTTTGAGACTAGCCTGGCCAACATGGCGAAACCCCGTCTCTACTGAAAATACAAATATGAGCTGGGTGTGGTAGTGTGAGTCTGTAATCCCAACCACTTGGGAGGCTGAGGCAGGAGAATCACTTGAACCCAGAGGCAGAGGCTGCAGTGAGCCGAGATCATGCCACTGCACTCCAGCCTGGGTGACAGAGCAAGACTCTGCCTCAAAAAAAAAAAAACCAAAACAAAACAAAAAACAAACAAACAAACAAAAAAGTCAAATAACAAAGTAACTCCAACATCCTGTGGTGATAAAGAGCAGGGTCTTTGGACCTGGAATGCGGGGCTCTTTTGACTCTATTTTCAGCCTCAACAGTATGGGAGAGTTGGGTGAGATACTCAACTTCCTTAGGCCTCCATTTTCTCATCTGTAGAATGGGCATAGAACAGCAACTACCTCCTAGGTTGTGGTTTCATCAGCTAAAAATATAAACAAGTTGGCCAGGTGCCATGGCTCGTGCTTGTAATCCCAGCACACTGGGCGACCAGCCTGGCCAACATGGTGAAGCCCTGTCTCTACTAAAAATATAAAAATTAGCTGGGCGTGGTGGTGGGTGCCTGTAGTTCCAGCTACTCAGGAGGCTGAGGCAGAAGAACCACTTGAACCCAGGAGGTGGAGGTTGTGATGAGCCGAGATCAGGCCATTGCACTCCAGCCTGGGTGACACAGTGAGACTCTGTCTCAAAAAGTAAATAAATAAGTAAAAGATAA
The DNA here is from genome assembly GCF_006542625.1 of Nomascus leucogenys. Classification (NCBI taxonomy): domain Eukaryota; kingdom Metazoa; phylum Chordata; class Mammalia; order Primates; family Hylobatidae; genus Nomascus; species Nomascus leucogenys. The sequence continues at coordinate 1,688,319 of NW_022095767.1, read as the reverse complement.
ACAAGGCCAGGTGCAGTGGCTCACGCCTGTAATCCCAGCACTGGGAGGCCGAGATCAGGCCACTGCACTGCAGCCTGGGAGACAGAGTGAGACTCCATCTAAAAAAATAATTATATATGTATATATATACACATACACAAGCTGATACACAGCAAGCACTTGAAAACAAGATCTGGCCATAGATCTGATCTACACAGCACTATTATTATTAATAATAGGCAGAGTGGGCTCTCTCTGTCCCCTCGGGGTGGATGAGGAGCTGGGGTGTATGTGAACAATGTCTCGAGGCTCACAGAGAGGGTGGAAACGTTCCCCCAGCCCCAGATGACAGGCAGATCACACCAACAAGGAGGTAGGCCTTTTCCTGGTTTTATGGACCTCAGAAAGAGAGATCAATTTTTTTTTTTCTTTTTAGAGCGAGGGTCTCTCTGTCACCCAGGCTGGAGTGCAGTGGTACAATCTCGGCTCACTGTAACCTCTGCCTTCTGGGTTCAAGTGATTCTCGTGCCTCAGCCTCCTGAGTAGCTGGGACTACAAGTGTGCACACCATCACGCCCAGCCAATTTTTGTATTTTTAGTAAAGACAGGGGTTTCGCCATGTTGGCCAGGGCAGCCTTAAACACCTGGTCTTCCGTGACCTACCTGCCTCAACCTCTCAAAGTGCTGGGATTACAGGCATGAGCCACCACGCCCAGCCCACATCACTGCTTTTAAAGCTGGAAGAATCTTCAAACTTTCAGACATTCATGAGCAAGATAAGAAAGAAGCACAGGGGCCGCGGCCGGGCGCGGTGGCTCACACCTGAAATTCCAGCACTCTGGGAGGCTGAGGCTAGTGGACCACCTGAGGTTGGGAGTTCGAGACCACCCTGAACAACATGGAGAAGTCTCTACTAAAAATACAAAATTAGCCAGGTGTGGTGGCACATGCCTGTAATCCCAGCTACTCAGGAGGCTGAGGCAGGAGAATTGCTTGAACCTGGGAGGCAGAGGTTGCGGTGAGCTGGAGATCGCACCATTGCACTCCAGCCTGGGCAACAAGAGCAAAACTCTGTCTCATAAAAATAAAAAATAAATAAGAAGCACAGGGGCCGGGCGTGGTGCTCGCGCCTGTAATCCCAACATTTTGGGAGGCCGAGGCGAGTAGATCACCTGAGGTTAGGAGCTTGAGATCAGCCTGGCCAGCATGGTGAAACCCTGTCCCTACTAATAATACAAAAATTTGCTGAGGGTGATGGTGCACACCTGTAATCTCAGCTACTGGGGAGGCTGAGGCAGGAGAATTGCTTAAACCCGGGAGGCAGAGATTGCAGTGAGCTGAGATTGTGCCACTGCACTCCTGCCTGGGCGACAAGAGCAAGACTCCGTCTCCAAAAAAAGAAGTATAGGTGGGGAAGGGTTTTGGAGGGGTTTTGGAGCGGTTTTTGTTTTGTTTTGTTTTGTTTTTTTTTGAGACGGAGTCTCGCTCTGTCGCCCAGGCTGGAGTGCAGTGGGGCGATCTCGGCTCACTGCAAGCTCCGCCTCCCGGGTTCACACCATTCTCCTGCCCCAGCCTCCTGAGTAGCTAGGACTACAGGCGCCCACCACCACACCCAGCTAATTTTTTATTTTTGGATTTTTAGTAGAGACGGGGTTTCACCGTGTTAGCCAGGATGGTCTGGATCTCCTGACCTCGTGATCCGCCTGTCTCGGCCTCCCAAAGTGCTGGGATTACAGGCGTAAGCCACCATGCGCGGCCTGGAGGTTTTTTAAAGGCACTGTTAGGTGTGGGTCAGCAAAACCTTAGGATGCCTTCAAGATTGTGCTGGAGCTGTAAAGAGTGCTAAGCCAAATTACTTTCCTGTTGGAGCTATACTATGCAAGTAAATAAGAAATCATTTGCTGGCTAGGCGCAGTGGCTCACACCTATAATCCCAGCACTTTGGAAGGCCAAGGCAGTGTCTCACGTGTCCGTGTGAAGAGGCCACCAAACAGGCTTTGTGTGAGCAACAAGGCTGTTTATTTCACCTGGGTGCAGGCGGCCTGAGTCGGAAAAAGGAGTCAGCAAAGGGTGGTGGGATTATCATTGGTTCTTACAGGTTTTGGGATAGGCGGTGGAGTTAGGAGCAATGTTTTGGGGGCAGGGGGTGGATCTCACAAAGTACCTTCTCAAGGGTGGGGAGAATTACAAAGAAACTTCTTAAGGGTAGGGGAGATTACAAAGTACATTGATCAGTTAGGGTGGGGCAGAAACAAATCACAATGGTGGAATGTCATCAGTTAAGGCTATTTTCACTTTTTTTGTGGATCTTCAGTTGCTTCAGGCCATCTGGATGTATACTGCAGGTCACTGGGGATGTGATGGCCTAGCTTGGGCTTAGAAGCCTGACAAGCAGGAGGATCACTTGAGCCCAGGAGTTTGAGACCAGCCTGGGCAACATAGCGAGACCCCGTCTCTACAAAAAATGCAAAAATTAGCCAGGCATGGTGGTGCCCACCTGTAGTCCCAGCTACTTGGGAGGCTGACATGGGAGGATCATCAGAGCCTGGAAGGTCAAGGCTGCAGTGCGATATGATCATACCACTGTACTCCAGCCTGTGCAACAGGGTGAAACTGTCTGAAAAAAAAAAAAATGGTGGCAGGGTGCGGTGGCTCACGCCTGTAATCTCAGCACTTTGGGAGGCCGAGGCGAGGGGAATCACCTGAGGTCTGGAGTTCAAGACCAGCCTGACCAACATGGAGAAACCCTGTCTTTACTAAAAATACAAAATTAGCCGGGCGTGGCGGTGCATGCCTGTAATCCCAGCTACTCGGGAGGCTGAGGCAGGAGAATCGCTTGAACCCAAGAGGCGGAGGTTGAGATGAGCAGAGATTGCACCACTGCACTCCAGCCTGAGCAACAAGAGCGAAACTCCATCTCAAAAACAAAAAAATGGGCCGGGCGCAGTGGCTCACACTTGTAATCCCAGCACTTTGGGAGGCCGAGGCAGGCGGATCATGAGGTCAGGAGATTGAGACCACGGTGAAACCCCGTCTCTACTAAAAATACAAAACATTAGCCAGGCATGGTGGGGAGCGCCTGTAGTCCCAGCTACTCGGAGGGGCTGAGGCAGGAGAATGGCGTGAACCCAGGAGGCAGAGCTTGCAGTGAGCCGAGATGGCGCCACTGCACTCCAGCCTGGGCGACAGAGCAAGACTCCGTCTCAAAAAAAAAAAAAAAAAAAAGGCTTGCTAAAAAAATAAAAACATGCATACACACACACTGAGTTAAGGGAGAGAGGGTATATAAGTCACAGAAGCTAAGGGATCACCCCACCGAACCTGTATAAGGTCTAGCCCCTCTGGAATTTATTCTGGCATCTAGTGTGAGCGAAGAGGCTAACACAAATTTTTTCCCAAAATAATTAACACAGGATTTCTCAGCCTCAACCCTGTTGACATTGGGCCCGCATCATTCTCTGGGGTGGGGCCGTCCTGTGCACTGAAGGGCTTTCAGCAGCATCTCTGGCCTCCACCCACTAGATGCCAGTAGTGCACACACAGTCACACACACACACACCCGCCCCCATCTGGGTGTGACAACCAAAAATGTCTTCAGATATTGCCAAGTATCCCCTGGGAAGGCAATATCACCCCCCACCACACACACACACACACACACACACGCTGTTGAGAACCACTAGTCAAGTTTAGTAGTCATTGGGCAGGGCATGATGGCTCACATGTGTAACCCCAACACTTTGGGAGGCTGAGGTGGGAGGATTGCTTGAGCTCAGGAGTTGGAGACCAACCTGGGCAACATAGCAAGACCCCCATCTTCACAAAAAAATACAAAAATTACCCAGGCATGTTGGTGCATGCCTGTAGTTCCAGCTACTCAGGAGGCTGAGGTGGGAGAATCACTTGAGCCCAGGAGTTCGAGGCTGCAGTGAGCCATGGCCATGCCACTGCACTCCAGCCTGGATGACAGGGCAAGCAAAAAAAAAAAAAAAGAATTTGCTGGGCGTGGCGGCTCACGCCTGTAATCCCAGCACTTTGGGAGGCTAAAGTGGGCGGATCATGAGGTCAGGAATTCGAGACCAGCCTGGCTAACATGGTGAAAGCCCATCTCTACTAAAAATACAAAAATTAGCTGGGCATGGTGGTGCGCACCTGTAATCCCAGCTACTGGGGCAGCTGAGCCAGGAGAATGACTTGAACCCAGAAGGCCGAGGTTGCAGTGAGCCGAGATGGTGCCACTACACTCCAGCCTGGGTGACAGAGCAAGACTCCGTCTCAAAAAAAAAAAAAAATTAGTGGCCATGGCAAATGTGAGGTCCCAACCACATGGCCAAGATGGCTTACCCCACCTCCCACCAGCAATACACCAAAGTCCTTGAGTGGGGAAGTCAAGGACGGGAGGTGAGGAGGAGACTTCCTGGGAGGGCGGGACTGGAGGCTGTCCAAGGAAGCAGCCCCAGGAGGCCTGACCTTCACAAGAGAGGCAGCACAGGGAGTCCAGTCCAGCCTCTGATAATACTTAGACTCTCGAAAGATACAACTTATTGTTGACTCTGCAGGAGGGGAGACTAGCACCACCTTGTTAACTGGGTCATCACATCATCAGACCCTGGAGGGAGGGCCTTCTTCACCACCCCAACTTGCAAATGTGAAATTCAGACACAGAGAGGAGCACCAGGGCAAGGTCTTATACCTAACGCTACAGGAAACGCAGAGGCAGGGGAGATGGTGTGTAATAAATTATAATACTGAGCTGGGCGCAGCAGCTCATGCCTGGAATCTCAGCACTTTGGGAGGCCGAGGCGGGAGGATCTCTTGAGCTCAGGAGTTGGAGAGCAGCCTGGACAACATAGCGTGACCTTGTCTCTACAAAAAATCTTGAAAATTAGCCAGGCGTGATGGCATGCACCTGCAGTCCCAGGTACTTGGGAGGCTCACGCCTGTAATCCCAGCACTTTGGGAGGTGGAGGTGGGCAGATGGCCTGAAGTCAGGAGTCTGAGATCAGCCTGAGCAACATGGAGAAAGTTTGTCTCTACTAAAAATACAAAAAAATTAGCCGGGCATGGTGGCACATGCCTGTAATCCCAGCTACTCGGGAGGCTGAGGCAGGAGAGTTGCTTGAACCTGGAAAGCTGAGGTTGTAGTGAGCCGTGATTGCGCCATTGCGCCATTGCACTCCAGCCTGGGCACCAACAGCGAAACTCTGTCTCAAAAAAAAAAAAAAAAAAAAAGGATATAGATAAAGATAAATTACAATACTAGAGAGGAGGGGTGTTATTTTGGGAAAGCGAGGCAGCCCTGGGGACTCACTGTCCCCCTCCCAATATAAACCCAGCTGTCTTACTCCTCCACTCTCCTCCTTAGGCCAGGCTGGGGGTGACCCCACCTGTGACGAGCTCAATGCCCAGTAGAGGTGTACCAGGGGAGCCCACCAGCATCTGCACCCAATCATGGGAGGAAAATCGTGGTTTTACTATGCAGCTTCAGGACAAGCCCTCCGGGAACCTACCGCCCCCACCCGCAAACCAGATCGCTGCTCCGGAGCCCCCAGCCCACTGGGAGGGCTCGCGGTTACTGCAAGGATTCTGGCGAATGCGGTCTAAATAGAATGAGAAGGGGGGCTGCGGACCGAGAAACTGAGGCAAGGCCTGGGGCGGGAGGGTGGAGGCTAAGGGGGAGGGGCAGGACTTCTCATATGCCTGTTTACCAGGCGATCCCCTCCCTTCCTCCGCCCAATTTCTGCGGGTGGCCAAGCCTGGCTGGGGGCTGGGACCGAGAAGACGGCACTGGTGGCTCCCTAAGGGGCCTCACCCCCAAGGCAGGAGTCGGAGCACGTGAGGTCCTGGACGTCTCTGGGAGGCCCCTGGGGAGGGAGGTCCCTGCACCACCTCCCCCCACCCCAGCCCCCTCCATCATCCCGGGGCGGGACCAAGGGGCGGAGCGGGAGGGTGACCGGCCGTGACGCGTGCCCCGCCCGCTCATATAGCGGCTCCCGGGGGCGCAGGGACCGTGCTCCGCCGTCTCCGCCGCATCTTCCACCCGCGCCGCCGCCGCAGCTCCCCGCGCTCGCGCCACCGCCGCCGCGTCCACCCTCAGCGCCACCGCCATGCGGGAGATCGTGCACCTGCAGGCCGGCCAGTGCGGCAACCAGATCGGGGCCAAGGTGCTTGGGGGACGGGGCCCGGGGAGGCAGCGGCGGCCCCGGGGAGCAGCGCGGGGTCGGTCCCCGGAGCACCCCCAACGTGGGAGCCTTTGGAGAGGAATGAGGTCCCCAGGAGGCCAGCGCGCCCCAGGGGCCTTGGGGGAAGGGTCGCAGGGTGGGGGTGGCAGGGCCAGGCTGGGAACAAAGAGGCTGCGGAGAGTGGGAGCCAGCCTTCTGTCCGCCTGTCACAGCTGGGCCCACAGCTGGGCCACTGTCCCCTCCTCACGCACAAAGAGCCCCCATGCCTCCCCCAGGCTGCAGCCTGGGTGCGCTGGCACCAGCCGGCCCCGCTGGGTGCTGACTCGGCTGCACCCCGCCCCCACCGCTCCTTCTTGCTGCCTCATCCTCGCCCCGACACCATGCCTCTAGGTCCCCCGTTCACCTTGCTGAGGGAGAGGTGGCAGCTAGGGAGGTAGTTGGGGCTGGGGGGAGTCCTTGGCTTGGCCACCGGCTTCCCCTCTCTCAACTCTTGCGACCACCTCTCTCTCTAGTTTTGGGAGGTTATCAGTGACGAACATGGCATCGACCCCACAGGCACATACCATGGGGACAGTGACCTGCAACTGGAGAGGATCAACGTGTACTACAACGAGGCCACAGGTAGGGCGAAGGAGGCACCTTCCAGGTGGGGAGGGGCAGCTGGGAGGGAACAGGATGCTACCGGGCGCCTGTGGTTCCTGGCACGCACCAAACTGCCCTCCATCTGTTTCCCTGCAGGAGGAAATTATGTCCCCAGAGCGGTGCTGGTGGACCTGGAACCCGGCACCATGGACTCTGTCCGTTCCGGCCCCTTCGGTCAGATCTTTCGGCCGGACAACTTCGTGTTTGGTGAGTCCCCCAGCAGGGAGCCAGAGGCTGGAAAACCTCCTTATTCCTGCTAACACCACAGAGTCAACAGCCACCACCGGGGCCCACAGACCGGAGACGGGGTGGACAGGGCACTAGGCACCAGCCCTGCATCCAGGGCTGTGATGGGGGGATGCTCAGGCCACTGTGAGAGCCCTGAGGAGGGCGGATACAGACAGGGATTCAGGGAAGTCTTCCTGGAGGAGGTGGCATTTTAATTAAACGGTCTGAACCGGAACCAGACTGCCTGGGTGCACATCCCAATTCTGCCACTTCATGCATTCAACAGTGAGCACTCACTGCATACCAGGCCCTGTTCTAGAAGCTGGAGATGCAGGGAAGAATCAAACAGCCGGAGTCCCCTCTCTGCCCCAGTGCAGCTCACATTCTGGTAGAAGGTGATAGGCCACAAAGAAGATAAATAAGTAAAGCTCGGCCAGGGGTTGATTCAGTTGGATAACTTAGGATGGGCTCCTCAGCCTTTCTGGGCCTCAAAATCCTCTTTTTTTTGTTTTTCAGACAGGGTCTGTCTGTCCTGCTGTCACCCAGGCTGGAGTGCAGTGGCATGATCACCGCTCACTGCCGCCTCCACCTCCGGGCACACGTGATCCTCTTGCCTCAGTCTCCCAAGTAGCTGGAACTACAGGCATGCACCACCACACCCAGCTGATTTTTTCATTTTCTTTGTAGAGAGGCGGGTCTCTCTATGTTGCCCAGGCTAGTCTCAAACTCCTGGATGATCCACCCAACTCAGTTCCCGAAGTGCTGGATTACAAGCATGAGCCACCTTGCCCGGCCTCCTCGTCTTTAAAACAGGGATTTCACTGGGCATGGTGGCTCATGCCTGTAAACCCAGGACTTTGGGAGGCTGAGTCAGGAAGAGAGCTTGAGGTCAGGAGTTCGAGACCAGCCTGGACACCGTGGTGAGACTCTGTCTCCACAAAAAGAAAAAATTTTTAATTAGCTGAGTGAGGTGGCGTGCACCTGTAGTCACAGCTACTCGTGAGGCTAAGGTAGGAGAATCACTTGAGCCTGGGAGGTTGAGGCTGCCATGAGCTATGATGGTGCCACTGCACTCCAGCCTGAGCGATGGCATGAGACCCCATCTCTAAAAAAGATAAAATAAAACAGGGATTCTAAAATGCTAACTATTAGAATTGTGAGGCTTAGGGCGGGCACAGTGGCTCACACCTATAATCCCAGCACTTTGGGAGGCCGATGCAGGTGGATCACCTGAGGTCGGGAGTTTGAGACCAGCCTGACTAACGTGGAGAAACCCCGTCTCTACTAAAAATAAAAAATTAACCAGGCGTGGTGGCGCATGCCTGTAATCCCAGCTACTCAGGAGGCTGAGGCAGGAGAATTGCTTGAACACAGGAGGCAGAGGTTGTGGTGAGCCGAGATCATGACACTGCACTCCAGCCTGGGCAACAGGAGCGAAACTTCGTCTCCAAAAAAAAAAAAAAATTATGAGGTTTAAAGTCATGAATATGTGTAAAGAGTTTAGAACAATGCCTGACACAGAGAAAGAGGTAAATAAGCATGTGTCGTTGTTTTGATTACTATCTGCAGTCTAGAATGTGAGTAGGATTTGAACTAGCCAAAGGGCATTGAAGGGAGGAAAGATGTTTAAGACAGAGGGAATGGCATATGTGAAGATTGTGGGGAGTCCACACTCTGGGACAATCCTTCCGGGAAAGCTTTCCTGGTTCCAGCTGGTGCATGTCCCCACCCTGGCCTCAGGCCCTGGCTCCACCCATCTCCGATACTCCCAGCATCTAAGATGTGCTAAATGCAGGACCTGTCTTACCTCTGAATCTTTTCTGCAACTCGCCTCTTACTTCCATTTTACAGGTGAGAAAACAGAGGCACAGAGACCTTAGGTCACATGCAGAAAGTCACACCATAAGCCACTGGGGCTGTCAGGAGCCAGAGGGTCTCACTCCAGTCTCCGTTGCCCAGGCTGGAATGCAGTGACACAACCTCCACCTCCCGGATTCAAGCGATTCTCCTGTCTCAGCCTCCCGAGTAGCTGGGACTACAGGCACGCGCCACCATACCTTGCTAATTTTTTGTATTTTTAATAGAGATGGGGGTTCGCCATGTTGGCCAGGCTGGTCTCAAACTCCTGACCTCAGGTGATCTGTCTGCCTCTGCTTCCCAAAGTGCTGGGATTACAGGCATGAGCAACTGCGCCGGCTCTGAGCCCACACTTTTAATGCTCCTCCCACCCCCTGGCCACCCAGAGGCCATAGAATCTCTCGGCCCAACTGCAAGCCCTCTGTGGTCCTCCTGAAATCACTCACACCATTTGGCCAATCTCATTTCATCTTGATTTCACCCAGCCATTTCCCAAGGACCTATTATGGGCCACAGCCACAAAACTGCATCATTATGTTTTGAAATCTTCCAACAGATCAGAAAGGGGAAGTCACTTGTCCAAGGTCACACAGTTTGTCTTGTCAGTCCTGAGAATGTGGAGTCTAAACCACCAGGCTCGGGAGGAGGAGGGTGGGGGTGACCAGAGGTGGCTTCTCTGAGGATGTGGCATTGAGCCTGAAGTAAGTGAGGAAAAAGTCACGTGAATACCTGGGGGGAAGCATTCTAAGCAGCCGCAGCAACTAGTGCAAAGGCCCCAGGGCAGGACCACACCTGGAAAGCTGGAGTAACAACTGTGGCTGAAGCAGAGTGAGGGAGGGGATGGGGCAGGTCCGGCAGGGCCTTGTGGTCTGCAGGGAGGATTTGGGCTTTGACCCCACGGCAGGTGGGAGCCATGGAGGGCTGTAGGCAGAGGAGGGATGGGACCTGACTTACGTCTCTCAGGTGTCCTCTTGTGGGTACTGTGGAGAGGACAGACTGGGTGATGAGGGTAGGAGCCAGGGGACCAGGACAGAGGGAACTGAACTTAGGGGGGTGATGCTGGAGCTGATCCAAGGTGGAGACAGACGAAGGGTGAAAGAAAATGTTAGCTGTTCACAGTAATACCAGCCAATATATTTTTTTTATTCTTTTTTTTTTTTTTTTTTAAGACAAAGTCTCACTCTGTCGCACAGGCTGGAGCGTAGTGGTGCGATCTTGGCTCACTGCAAGCTCCACCTCCCGGGTTCACGCCATTCTGCCTCAGCCTCCCGAGTAGCTGGGACTACAGGCACCCACCACCTCGCCTGGCTAAATTTTTCTATTTTTAGTAGAGACGCGGTTTCACCATGTTAGCCAGGATGGTCTCGATCTCCTAACCTCGCGATCTGCCTGCCTCGGCCTCCCAAAGTGCTGGGATTACAGGCGTGAGCCACCGCACCTGGCCTATATTCTAATACTGATTATTTTCCTCCAGGAACTTGCATTCCACAGTGAGCTTACAGACAATAAACATGATTAACAAGACAACACAAGCCAAGCATGGTGGCTCACGCCTGTAATCCCAACACTTTGGGAGGCCAAGGCAGGTGGATTGCTCCAGCTCAGGAGTTCGAGACCAGCCTGGGCAACATGACGAAACCCCATCTCTACAAAAAAAAATACAAAAATTAGCCAGATCTGGTAGCATAAGCCTGTAGTCCCAGCTACTCAAAAGGCTGGGGCAGGAGGATCACTTGAACCTGGGAGGTCAAGGCTGCAGTGAGCCATGATTGCACCTCTGTACTCCAGCCTGGGCAACATACCAAGACCTTGCTATTTATTTTTTTTTTTTTTTTTTTTTTATTTGTTTCAGAAACAGGGTCTTGCTCTGTCTCCCAGGCTGCAATGGTGTGATCATAGCTCACTGCAGCCTCCCACTCCTGGGCTCAAGCAATCTCCCACCTGAGCCTCCCTAGTAACTGGTACTACAGGCATGCCACCACCATGACTGGCTAATTTATATAATATATATATATATATATTTTTTTTTTTTTTTTTTTATTATATCCCCCCCCCCCCCCCCCCCCTATATATATATATTATATATATATATATTATATATATATATTTTTTTTTTTTTTTTTTTTTTTTTTTTTTGTAGAGACATGGCCTCACTAAATTGCCCAGGCTAGTCTTGAACTGCTGGGCTCCAGCAATCCTCCCACCTCGGCCTCCCTAAGTGTTGGGGTTACAGGCATGAGCCACAGTGCCCAGTCTTGGTTTTTTTT